>NC_060085.1:36456538-37078653 GCF_922984935.1 Meles meles | reverse complement strand
CTCCCTGCTATTCTCTGTCTCATTCTCTTCAGCCCGGCCCTGCATGCCTGTGCCAATTTGCAAGATTTATTTAGAAATCTGTGTGTAAAGGGAAATTATCTTGAATTTTTCAGGCTGGGTGCATTGGGAAGGTATGCAGCGTAAGCATGGCAGGAAAATTACCAAGTCCTCCAAAACAAACTATGTGAAGTTTCTTTCATCCTGTGGCACCTAGAAGCATGATCACTGTTATGCCCACAAATTCTACCTCAGCCTCCCTTTTGCTGAGAGAGTCATAATGTGTGGACTCTGGCTGAGAGTGAGCGCTATAAGGCATCGGGCTATCACTGCTGTGCCCTCCCTGTGATCCTTTGCTTGCAGCCCCCCTCCCTCCCATGGCTTTAGTGAGTATCTCTAGGAGTCTAAGTAGATAGACGATTTCCAAATCTGTGCCTCTAGCCCAGATCTTTCCATGCTACTCAAGGTTCTGAGGCATGTTGGAGTAGAGGGAAAGCACGTTTTTGACTTAAAGACTTTCTAGCTTGTAAAATCACATTAAGACACATCAGAGAGGGGGCGTCTGGGGTGGCTCAGTGGGTTAAAGCCTCTGTCTTCGGCTCGGGTCGTGATCCCAGGGTCCTGGGATCCAGCCCCATGTGGGGCTCTCTGCTCAGCAGGGAGGGGAGCCTGCTTCCCTTCCTCTCTCGCTGCCTGCCTCTCTGCCTACTTGTGGTCTCTGTCTGTCAAATAAATAAATAAAATCTTTAAAAAAAGAAAAGAAAAGAAACATCAGAGAGGCTCTCTGAACCTGTTTATTATCTGTAAAGCAGAGAGAATAAATAATCTCTAAGAGAGTTAATTCCATAAAGAAATGAGATAATGTGGGTAGAGGCATCAGATGTGTTAAGTTATTTCTTACTGGGATGCCCCACGCAGATCACAAAATTTCCAGGCACTGGAATTCCCAATAAACTCAGGGACTCCCTGAACCTTTCTTTCATAGGTGATATGGTCTCAGAGTCAATGTTTTTCTTTGCTCTGTTTCTGTAGGTTGGCTTCTTCATAGCTTCAATTATATATTGCCTATAAGGATCTGTCATGTAATTTAGTTCATCTGCTCCAAATAAATGGCTCAGTCTCTTGGGCTCCCCGCCTTTTTTGGGTGGGGGATCCCATTTTCAAATTCCAGGGGAAAAAGTGTGATTGGTTCATGCCACTTTTCTAACCAGACCACACGAGTCAGAAATATTGGATGGATAGAAAGTTCTAGACTTAGAAGCCCAAACTAATCTGGTTAGCTGTTGTTATATGGTTTGGTCAATCAGGGCACTGTATCAGGCAGCCTCCTGGAATGGACATTAATTCATTATTGTCTAACACTCCTTCTTTTGGAGGAATTTACAACTGTGTGGTTATAGTGGGACTGCTATTCGTCTCCTATACCCTTCCTGGGCAAGGGATGAGTTTGTGAAACAAGCTGGCCTGGATTTCTTTAATTTGAAGCTGGAGGAGTTTGTTGAATTTAGGGTCCTGTTGCTGGAGAGGGCTTGGACCTGGTGAAGGACAATTTTCTTGCCTTTAAAAGAAACCTTCTCTTAGTAAGAGAGAATGGGGCCAATCCATAGAAAAGACCATAATCAAGATACAGGGAAGAAACACTTACCCATTAATGCTCTTTCTTAAATATCAGTATCTACCAGATTCTAGAGCATCTCAGTTATGTAAATCGCTGCCTCTTTTTGCCTAGGTCTGTTTATGTTGAGTTTCTGTCACTTACAATCAAGGATTCTGGCTAGGATGCTTTCTCAGAAGGGGATGTTTGGCAAACAGGCAAATGTCTAATACTACAACTTTCTTGAAATCCATGGGATTTGAGGCCCACTGATAGATTTGGCTTCCCTGGTGGGTAAGTCCCTGATCGAGAATATTTCAAATGTCAGATGTCCAACTGAAGCCTCTTAAATTCTCCTTTAACATTTACGACCTTTGAGTAAATAATGTTGTTTCAAGGTAGAGGCAAAATATTCAAGTCCAAAAATAAAAGTTGAATGCCATGTGGGTTTTGTTGCCTGTATTAAAATAGAGCAGATGGAAAAAAAATTGGAATAAAAACCAGTGCTTATTTTCTGTTTTCTCCAAAACTTTCCTCTAGAAGTCTAGGAGAGTCAGTAGGCCAGGTAAGGACTGGAAATGTTAGTATTTCCACTGTAAGTTGCCATAATATCAACTTCATGATATAAGCTCAGCATCCTTGGAATCCAAGTTCCAAAGATACTTGATGACGTTCCCCCTTCACCATCATCCTCCATCCACACTGAGTCTTTCTGAAGGAAGCTGAATTGGTGAAGGGGGGAGGAAGAGATTCTCAGCATGTGTCAGAGTGATGCAGGGTGGCTGTTCCTAAGAGTGCAGAGTCATAAAGGGAAGAATGTTGGGACACCTGGGTGGCTCAGTTGGTTGGCTGTCTGCCTGCAACTTGGGTCATGATACCAGGGTCTTGGAATTGGACCTGCATTGAGCTCCCTGCTCAGTGGGGAGCCTTCCTCTCCCTCTACCTTCCCCTGGCTTGTGCTCTTTCTTTCCCTTTCTGTCAAATGAATAGATAAAATCTTAAAAAAAAAAAAAAAGAAAGAAAGAAAGAAAGAAAACATTACTAATGGAGCCAGGCTAGACCAGTGATGGGATACAAATGTGACTCCAAACCCTGTTTTTCCCCACAATATTATTCTCATCAGCCCATCACTGCTTAAGCATGTCTGCATCTGTGCCAATAGAGTCTCTCGTATGTTTAAAAATTTCAGCCTCTTGGGGCACCTGGGTGGCTCAGTGGGTTAAAACCTCTGCCTTCAGCTCAGGTCGTGATCCCTGGTTCTTGGGATTGAGCCCTGCATCGGGCTTTCTGCTCAGTGGGGAGCCTGCTTTCTCCTCTCTCTCTGCCTGCCTCTCTGCCTACTTGTGATCTCTGTCTGTCAAATAAATAAATAAAATCTTTAAAAAATAATAAATAAAAACATAAAAATTTCAGCCTCCTTCCTGATTTTGTTGGGCCTCACCTCAAATTTGCTATATGACCAAGTTATTTTCACTCTTATTATATTTTTCTTAATTGGTGTCACATTTTAATTTAATCTCATTCTAAGTAACAGTATCCATGAAATCAGAAGTTTGGTGTTTTCATTTAGCTCCCCTCCCAATATCCATTCCAATAAATTAAAACTATTACAATAATCCTTCTGTGTATCACCCAAAATAATCTTGTAAGAAAATTGTGAGATGCAAACCACATTTGGGGGGAGAACCCCCTAGTCATATACTGTTTCTTGGGTCACTGCACATATACATTACACATATGGAGGAGATCACAGTTAGAAGCTTTATTTCTGGACATCATTAGTAGGTCGCAGAAGGTCGTGTTAGAGTCTAGAAGGTGAGAACCAGTAAAGTTTGATGGTGCAGAAACAATAATTTCTTGCTTACTTTCTTTCTCCCCTACAAGACTGGCAGCTCTAAGACAGGAGCTCAGTGGCTGTCTTGTTCATCAGTGTATCCTAGTAAGTAGCAGAGAGCCTGGCTTAGAGTGGGAACTCACTGTATGTTGGAGGTAGGAAGTATAGCCTGAATAAGGATTCCATCTAGGTCACCTTGACATGCTTTTGTTAAGTTCTTTGGGGTCAGGGATTACAAATGTCTTTAACAAATAAATGCTGGGGTGCCTGGGTGGCTCAGTGGGTTAAGCCTCTGCCTTCTGCTCGGGTCATGGTCTCAGGGTCCTGGGATCGAGCCCCACATCAGGCTCTCTGCTTGGCATGGAGCTTGCATCCCCTCTCCCTCTGCCTGCCTCTCTGCCTACTTGAGATCTCTCTCTGTCAAATAAATAAAATCTTAAAAAAAAATACAACTGAATCTCATGTGCCTAGTACTATGCCTAGCACACACAAACAAAATTAAAACTTTTTTTTGTTTGTATGAATATATGTTTAGTCTAAGCCTGGTAAGTTTTTTTTTTTTTTTTTAAGATTTTATTTATTTATTTGACAGAGAGAGATCACAAGTAGGCAGAGAGGCAGGCAGAGAGAGTGAGAGGGAAGCAGGGTCCCTGCCGAGCAGAGAGCCCCATGCGGGACTCAATCCCAGGACCCTGAGATCATGACCTAAGCTGAAGGCAGCGGCTTAAACCACTGAGCCACCCAGGTGCCCCTAAGCCTGGTAACTTTTGATACAGATTGAATTATACCCCACATTTTAAGCTTTAAGATTTGACTGGTTTGGGTTGATTTAGAAGAATTTCTGTTATTTTAAAACATTTTTAGATTGTGGCAAAATACACATAAAGTTTACCACTGTAAGCATTTTTTTTTTTAAGATTTTATTTATTTATTTGTCAGAGAGAGAGAGAGCGCGAGAGTGAGCATAGGCAGACAGACTGGCAGGCAGAGACAGAGAGAGAAGCAGGCTTCCCGCGGAGCACGGAGCCTGATGTGGGACTCAATCCCGGGACGCTGGGATCATGACCTGCGCCGAAGGCAGCCGCTTAACCAACTGAGCCACCCAGGCGTCCCCACTGTAAGCATTTTTAAGGGTACCACTGAAGGTGTCAAGCATATTCATATTGTGGTGCAATCATCACTACTATCCATCTCCAGAACTCTTTTCCTCTAGCTGAAACTCTGTCCACTAACTCTGTACCCTAAACACTAACGGCCCATTCTCCCCATGCTCTATCTTCTGCAACTACCATGCTACTTTGTGTCTGGACAAAGTGACTACTCTAGGTACCCGTATAAGAGGAATTATACAGGGCGCCTGGGTGGCTCAGTGGGTTAAGCCACTGCCTTCGGCTCAGGTCATGATCTCGGGGTCCTGGGATCGAGTCCCGCATGGGGCTCTCTGCTCAGCGGAGAGCCTGCTTCCCTTCCTCTCTCTCTGCCTGCCTCTCTTGTGATTTCTCTCTATCAAATAAATAAATAAAATCTTTAAAAAAAAAAAAAGAGGAATTATACAGTAGATGTCTTTTTTGACTGGCTTATTCCACCTAGCGTAATGTCTTCCAAGTTCATCCTTCCAGGAGCATGTAGCAGAATATCCTTCCTTTTAATGGATAGATAATATTATATTGTATGTGCATACCACATTTTGCTTATCCATTCAAGGACACTTGAGTTGCTTCCAGCTTTTGGCTATGGGTATAATATTGCAATGAACATGGATGTGCAAATTTGACAAACACAAATTTTAAATGAATTCATAAAAGATTCAAGGAAAAAATAAATTAATGAGTGACAGTGGCAACCTTCTGGGTAGCTGGGGGGTGATATGACCACACTGGGAAACAGTGGGTGAAAGGGATGGGGAGAAAGAGAGTACCAAAGGAGCATTATTTCTTTGATGATTCTACCTGAGGCCAGTCCTGTTTGGAACTAGCTCTTGTAACAGCTCTTATGTGATCTCTAAAAATGCCCTCCCATTGTGGTTTCATGAATCCTTCTTATGCTAATTTACCCTGAAGCGCTGTTCTTTTCCAGGGCATAAATTATTGAAGCGGTTGCGGTCAGTGAAGGGAAGGATAGTGAAACCCACCTGAGTCTTCCAAAGCGAATGGCCAGACGCCTTGTCTGGGTTCCAGAGGTTTAAAGCAAGCCTGACCAAGCCATCCCAGGCAGGAAGTCATTTAACAGCTAAAACGGCTGCCCACTTCCGAAGTGAGGCAGGGGGAATGAGGGATCTGGTGAGAGATACCTCACATCTTTACACCACTGCAAGTTTCCCGGGCTTTTTCCTGACGAAGACTGTAGGGAAGCCACTAGAATAGAAAGTGATTCACAAAGACCAGCTGAAGCCATTTTTAGATGTTCCCTCTCAGGGAGGAGAGCCTGTTAGTACCTGTGTAAAGAGGGCCGAAGCTGGCATTGCACGTTGAGCTCAGCATTTGGTTTGGCAGGGGGCATATTTGAGCGAGGGGATGGACCCCCTTTGTGTTGGGGAGTGTCGGTGTATGAGACAGGGATGTCTGAAAAAGGCAGGCTGAGCTCAAGAAGCTTGACTCACATTTCCTCAGAGGATGCTTGACAAACAGGCTGAAAACAAAAAATATATCAGTCATTTCATTTATCCAAGTTCTTGCAGTTCCCAGTTTGAAGTAAGGGAAAGCAAAGCAAATATATGCCTAGAAAAGTGAACTTGAAAAGCTAGAGGGCTGGGGTAAATAAAAGAAAAAGTCAGAAAACACTGCTTTGAAAATTTCAAAGACAAATGCAAAGGAATACACAAATGCTTTCTGCTTTCTGTTCACCCGCCCCAGCATAAGCCTCGAAGTTAAAGAGACTGCCTCAAGGCCTCAGTCTGCCATCGAATAGTGGTTTCAGCTGTGGGCATATTACTTAATCTTTTTTTGATCCCCAACTTTTCCATCTGCGAAATGGGTGTTGTACATAAGAGAATTTATGTCCTAGGGTTGTGAGGATAGTAATCCACATGAAACAGTTAGCATAGTGAGCCACACACCGTCTCCCGATTAATGGTGATTAGTATTCTTATGAGTCTCCTAAGTAAAAATTACTTTTAAAGTTCATGAGCTTTGCAAAATTTTTAAAGGGAAGATTCATTTTACAATAAGAGGATTTTATGAATGGAGCCCCGTGGAGTTGGAATGTGCCTTCTCGGGCATAGTTGGTTATCAGCAGATTGATTAATCACCAGGGCGTGTCCGTGTCGGACAGGTGCTACAAATAGGGAAAATAGAAACAATGTCTAAGTCACGTGGTGTCACCACCTACAAATAGGGAGGCGTGTCATAGAGGGCTTTGTGAGTGTGTGTGTGCATGCAAAGCCCTGTTGGTGCAAACTTCCCAGGTTCTCACATAAGAAGATAAAATAATTAGACCCCATTTTTAGGAAGCAGATATTTCATTGATTTTGCACTACCTCAAAGAACGCACAATGAGTGATAGAGAACGGAAGGGTGTTATTGAATGAATGGCAAGGATTTTTTTTTTTTTTAACACAACACGGATTGTTATCTTTGCCTAGAACAGTTTTTTTTATTATTATTTTTATTTTTAAAGATTTTATTTATTTGACAGACAGATCACAAGTAGGCAGAGAGGCAGGGAGAGAGAGAGAGAGGAGGAAGCAGGCTCCCCACCGAGCAGAGAGCTCCATGCGGGGCTCCATTCCAGGACCCTGGGATGATGACCTGAGCCGAAGGCAGAGGCTTAACCCACTGAGCCACCCAGGTGTCTCGCCTAGAACAGTTTTTACCGGCTCTTGCTTGGACGGCTTTCTGTCACTGAGCTCTCAAATCCTCTGTCACTACCTCATGGGGACCTTCCCTGATCAGCCAATCTAAATTAAACCCATCCCTCATTCTCTTAATCCTCTAGCCTTCTTTTCTTTCTTTTAAGCCTTACTCTGTTCTGAAATTGCTTTGTTCATTTGTTTGCTGATTTGCTCACTGTGCAACTCTTCCTGTAACAAGACACACAGGTCATGTGAAAGCAGAGACCACATCTGCCTCGTTTGTCATGGTATCCCAGAGCCTGGTGTGTAGCAGACATTCGATAAATATGTGATGAAGAAATAATTGAATAATTGGGGTTTATTTGGCTTTATTTTATTTAGAGAGACTGAATGAGTGAGATGGGGGAGGGGCAGAGGGAGAGGGAGCTGGAGAATTCCGAATCAACTCTGCACTGAGCACAGAGATCCAGAGATCGTGACCTTGAGATCGTGATCTGAGCCGAAAGCAAGAGTCGTTGCTTAGCAGACTGAGCTACCCAGGCGCCCTTCATTTGGTTTTTCTTTTCTTTTTTTTAAGATTTTATTTATTTATTTGACAGAGAGATCACAAGTAGGCAGAGAGGCAGGCAGAGAGAGAGGAGGAAGCAGGCTCCCGCTGAGCAGAGAGCCTGAAGCGGGGCTCGATCCCAGAACCCTGAGATCATGACCTGAGTCAGAGGCAGAGGCTTTAACCCACTTAGCCACCCAGGCACTCCTTGGTTTTTCTTTTTAAAAAACATAATTTGCCTTTTTTTGTGGCGATTTGATTAGTAAATCTCAATTCATCAGATCATTTTGGCTTCTTGCCATTGCACAAAAGAAATGGGAAAATCGTAGATGGTGCTTAACTGTGCCATCTTACCTTAGAATCATACTTTTATTAATTTGCTCGGGCTGCTCTAGCAAAGTATCACAAATTGAGGGGCCTAAACAACAGAAATTATCATCTGTCAGTCAGCGTCAGATCAAGACGTTGGTAAGTTTGGTTCCTTCTGAGGGTTGAGAGAGTGAGTCTGTCCTATGCCTCTCTCTTCTGCCAGAGGTTCGTCTGCCATCTTTGGCACTCCAAGTAAGATCACATTCCAAGGACTAGGGGTTACGACATCAGCATATGGATTTGGAGGACACACACCCCTAACAATATTGAACACCCAGGAGGGGAGAATATGTTATTAGATAGAGCCACAAAATCATTAAATTTGTTTTTTTCCCCATCAGGATAGGTAAACTTCAGTCCGGGGAAATTTGGACTTAGAATTCTAACAGCAGTGCTTAACTGAACAGACCCACGGCAGGACCATGCTTGACTCTAAGTTCCCAATCAATAAATATTTGGTGAATGAGTGAATGTGGAGTACTTCTAAATCACTTAGTCCTTCAGCTCTTCCAAGTCTTTGTTCCAAAGGTCAGGCGACAACTAGCCTGACCACTACCTTTAAAATCACGTCCACCCCAGGCCTAATCTCCCTTTCCACACTTCACTTCTCTGTCATACACCTTCTATTTGACCGTATTTTACTTACCATGTTATTGCCTGTGTTCCTTCACTAGACCATCAGCTCCATAGGAGCAGGAATTTTTCTAGGGTTTTTTGTTGTTACTTTTGTAGATATCAGCACCTGTTTACAGTGCTTGACACAGAGCAGACTCTCTATTTCATTGAGTGAATGAATGAATGGTCTCTGGAGAGAGGTCTGGCATCTCCTGGCATGTTCTCCTTGCATCTGTTCTCATTCTCCCTAGAATCTCAGCACAAAGAGACATCTCAAAGATCATGCCCCGTCTCTGATGCTTGAATTCCCTCCAAGACTGGGGACTACTTGGTAACAGGACTGTCTTTGACTCGGAGCCCCAATTTTGATGATAAAAGAGCCAAGAATTCAAAGTGTTAAGTGATACATAAAATAATACGGTGTGGGGTATGTGTGTGCATAGAGCAAAGGTATCGAGAAGAGAGACAGGAAGGCTCCCATATGTTAGCTCAAGCAATAGGCTCAGAAAAGGGCAACTAGACTCTGGAGCGCAGCTGGGGCAGGATGACGCATTATTTTATATCAATGCAGAGTTAAAGGATCAGAAAATGGTAAGGCAAACCATGAACAGTGAACAGCGTAGTGGTATAGAGCAATGCTTCTCAAACTTTATGCGTCTACTAACCACCGGGGGATCTTGTTAAAATGGAGTGTCCGATTCCAGGGTGGGATCTCAAAGTCTGCATTTCTAACAAAGTCTCCGGCGGTGCCGCTTGTAGATTACACTGAATATTAAAGAAAGTGGATTCTGCAACCGGACTTGCTGGGTTCAAATTACACACAGTCACCGCGGCTTACTGATGAGTAAATTAGTCTTTTTGTGCCTCAGTTTTCTTATCTATAAAATGGAGATCAAACGAGGTATTCTCTGTAAATAAATACTATTTAAATGTCACGAATTCAACTCGGAGAAGGGACACGGGAAGAGGGCTTAGCACGGAGTGCGAGTCAAAGAAGTCGTAGCTGTACTTTAATAATTTTTTTTAAGATTTTATTTATTTATTTGACAGACAGAGATCACAAGTAGGCAGAGAGGCAGGCAGAGAGAGAGGAGGAAGCAGGCTCCCCACTGAGCAGAGAGCCCGATGCGGGGCTCGATCCCAGGATACTGGGATCATGACCTGAGCCGAAGGCAGAGGCTTTAACCCACTGAGCCACCCAGGCACCCTGTACTTTCATAATTTTTAAAATGAGAAAGTATTTCAGCATTGACCTGTGTGCGGGTTTCCCTCCTCTCCCATGCAAGCAAGTTACATAAGAAGCCGGATTAGTTATGCCTGTGTTAGGCTCAGGGAGGCCAACGAAGCCTGTTTGCAAACTGTTTGGGGTCTTCGGATGGAGACACCCTGCGTGCGGATCGTTTTTCATCGGGAGCCGAACCCTAAATTCCACTCCCTTATGCAAGGCTCCCGCGGCTCTCAGGTATTGGGAAAGAATACCTTTCCGCGGCACCTGCCTGCGGAGTGCTGGCCACAGCGAGGCGCTCGGGAGAGGCGCTGGGAGCCGAGCGGGGGCGGGAGGGTGGGGGAGGGCGACAGAGCCAGAGGTGCGGGGAGGGAAGAGGGCCGGCCCACGTGGACCACCCGGCCGGGCGGGGGCAGGGGCCAGGCGGCCCGGCCAATCAGCGCGGCCCGTGGTGGGCCCGGCCCCTCCCGGCCCGCGCGCCCGCCGGCTCGGCTCCGCACTGCTCGCTGCGCGCGGCCGGGACGGGGCGCACCGACCCCGCGTGCGGCTGCAGCGGGACCCCAGGAGTGGAGTGGCACCTGAGCTTCTGCAGCCGCTGCTTTTCTGCGGCAGTTTCCGACGTGTCTTCGGAGAGACCTGAGAACTTTCACAGTGAGCCTGCGGGGTGATGGGCCACTCCCGGGGCGCCCGCGGGGAGGTGGCCCGGTGAGCCTCCTCCGGCTCCTGTGCAGAGATCCGAGGCGCGTCCTGGACGCGCCTGCCCGACTCGGCTGCGGCCCTAGTCAAGTAAGAAGGGTAGGAAGGGCGGAAGAGGGGTTGGGAAGACGGGGTTGGGGTGGCGCTGGACCCAGTATTCAGTATCTGTCTCGTGGCAGGTGGCTGCCTCTTGGGCTGGTACCGACTTGGCTCGGGGCAGCCCCCCTCATCCCGACGCTCTTGAGCGGGCGTGACCTCCCATGCGGTAGTTGGCTTGCACCCCGAAGTTGGAAGCGGCGTTCCTAAGTGGGGATGCGTGGCTGACGGCCGGGCAGCGGGCGCTGCCAACTTCGGGGTTCGTATGTGCCTCTCACGGATCCCCTGGGGTGCTCCTTGGCGGCCAGAGGGACCTCTCGATGGATCGGTATCAGTATGGGGGTGTGGAGCGTGAACTCGGGGTGAGCGGTTGTTTTGGAGAAGCCGGCTTTGGGGCTTCATCCCTTGGGTCTGACCCTGGCCCTTATAGGAGCCACTTTAGCCTACACCCGAAACCCTGGTTGCGGGGCTCTTGCAGGAAGGACGCTGCGTGCACCCGGGGCGCATCTTTCAGTTGAAGCGCTAAGCTTCAGTCCACATAGGAAACTAGAGCGTGTCTGGAAGTTCCGTCTCTTCCCCCTTGAGGCACCTCGGATTTGTCCACCAGGCTGGAGTGTCTGTGTTGCTTCCCGTCTTCTTCAGACCCTCTCTTGCCTCATTTGCCTTGACAACCCGCTCCTGGAAAGGAGAGCGTCTTTAGTCCTAAACTCATGGCTTGGGAAAGATGGGAGGTGGAAAGTCTGGTGTCCTGCGCTTAGGGGGGCAGCTAAAGCCAGCGCGGTGCCACTGGTGCGTTTTTCTCCTGAATCGGTATCATTTTAACGTCTGGGGGTTCCACGGATGCCACTGAGAGCCTTAGCCAAGCTATAATTCAGCCCCCGGGAAGAGGTACATTCACAGGTTCATGGACTCACTGAGAACTACCCATGTGCTCACATCCGTCCAAATCCCTAGCCGGGATTTAAGGACCCCCTTTGGTGAAGCATCTGCATCCCTGTACTCTTTTTCCCTTTAACTTTTCCATGGCCGTCTCTCCAAGGCCAGCAAGGTTGATGTGATGTGACAGGCGATCCCCGTGTGTGGGGATGGGCGTGTTCAAAGCCTTGGTGGGCTTCTTTCTCTAATATCCTTGCTAGAAGGATTGTGGGCACCAACCTGAAAATCCCACCTGCACACCCAGACAACCACACCTGCCCAATCACAATATAATCAGTGTTTTTCCACTTGGTCATTCTTGAGCAGATGTATGACTTAAAAAATTCTTCAACACTTCGCTGCGGGTTTACAGTGACAAGCGTTCCTGCTAAGTTTGTAGTTATAAATCAGTGCACAAGCCCAACACTTCCTTTGAATTGGAAATACAGATCTTAATAAGGCAGCAGGAGAACGGTTTTCAGAATCATCGTGACTAATGAATGATGACTTAGGTCCTCCCAAACTGACCGCGTGAGTTGGCATTGCTCATTTGTGCAAGCAGCTCTCTTCATATGTGTGGACATTTCTCCATCAATAATCTCATAAAGCTGTGTTTCAAGGCTTCCTCCCTCAGTTCTGCTCATTGTTCTGCTTTGCGTGACTTTTCTGTCTTCCCTCTGTGCCGTTTTCACTACCCTTTAACACTTTGAAATTTATTACAGGGTTTTAAGTCACGATCTGACTTGGCCAATTTTCCCTCTTAAAGATGAGAAAGTTGTTATTCCCAGAAAAGCAATAGCTGCTAGTTTGCTTATTTTTTCAACGTCTTTGATTTTTTTTTAACTTGTCTCCCAAACACACATACAAACCCTATAAATATCTCTACTTAATTACTTCATTGGAGGCAACATTTCCGTATCTCTAGTACTAGAAGGTTCTAGGTCACTTGAATTTCAATATTCATTTTTTGCTTTTTTTTAGAGAGGTGTATTGTTTGATGACCTAGTTCCATTTAGTCTAAAAAAAAGTCTTTGTCCCCCTGACTCCTTTTCAGTGGCACATAGCCTTTCTCTAATAGCTGCTTTTATCTGCACAGCTCATTTGTTGTTACACTTAATATAATACCTTGTTATGTAAATGACATGTTGATGCATATGATATTAAAACTGCATTCACTGGGGATTAACCCATGGGGATGACATCATCACGAGCCAATCCTCTATCTGATTTGAACATGCATTGACAAGAGTCACATTATCATGTTGAGCAAGGGTTCTATATTGCCTGTGATGAATAAGAGAAAGAGGGAAGTCATTTTGGCTCTTTCTAACTCTCAATTAGCTGCCCAGTTGGAGAGTGTTGGGGATTTCTATACTAAGAAGCTTAGCTTAATAAAATTCTCAGATTGCAGTTTATAGATCTCCTTAGAATTTGCAGAAGTATGTATGCCTCCTTCTTTGGGAGTTTTTTACGCTACATTTTGGCTCTATTTCTTTACGAATATGGAGAGATGTCATAGTAAACGGACTAGTCTTTTAAGGTTTTGTTTTTGGTCTCAAGATAGATGGAACATCTAGTTGATGGATTCATTTGTATACATGTGTGCATTTCATCAGGTGTAGGAAAAATAAATCTGCTAAGATTAGCAAAATGACTTCCAAGTCCCAGAGCCAGTGGTAGTTGACTGGGAGATCATACAGTGGACTTTCTCCTCATTCGTTAGAGAGATCCAGGATTGAGGGTGAGGGACAGGCGAGAGGAAAAAGACGTCCACAAGGGGATTGGCGGAGGGATCTTGGCCACATCAATCACTTCATAGCTATTTGTTTTGAAAACATTATTAGAAAAAGCTCCCACCCTTCCTAACAGTTCTTACTTACAGACATAAGCTTGAGTTACACTTCGTAATAATAGCCCACCCAGTTCGTGATCTCGGCAACTCCCCTCTCACAAGAAAAGAATGAACTTTGGCTCCCCATCACAAAGTTAATTCTTTGTGTTTTACAGTTGTTAGTCAAACTAAATCATTTTCTTCCGTAAAGTCAGTGAAAAGGACTCGTGTGTGTGTGTGTGTGTGTGTGTGTGTGTGTGTGTGTGTGTTTAAACATAAGTTTAATTGCATAATCTGGTTTAAAGGCTCAAACACTCACAGAATTTTAAATCTGGAGAGTACCTCAGGAGTTCAGTATTCTAAAAGATCAAGGGTAGAAGGTGTTATGACTTAAGCCCATTACCTTGTAAAAAGAACTGGTATCCTAACCTTCTAGCCCAGTGCCCTTTCCTGACTTTTCCGATAAGGGCCTGCAGAGTGGTGTTGGGATGCTGGAAGGACCCCTCATTTCAGCTGCGTCTGCAGAGCAGGACCGTGTCCCCCTCTCTTCCTATCAGGGATCAGTTAGAATATTAGGCTGGTTGAACCCAGCTCAGGGATTCAACAAACTGTATGCAACCACTAGCCTTGGGCTGCTTCCTAGTAGCTGTCCTAGTATTTGCAGTTAGAAAAGACACACTTCTAGGGGCGGTGGCAGTGGAAGAGGGTGGGGTCGGGTGACTCAGTTCGGTCCTATTTGAGCATGTGGAAGGACACAAGCGTTGAAATGAAGATGAGGCGCGATGGAAGGCTTGAGAGCTCAGAATATTAATTTATTGTGTAATCTGTCTCCTCTGCCATACCTTCTGCTTTTCAGTTGCTGTAAAACCAAACGGGTAGTTTGGAATAAAACTGTTTTCTGGCTTAGCTGTGAGTACTGCTAACGATGCCCTGCATTTGTTGAGCACTTAGTGTGGGTCAGGTATAGAATGTTGACGTTGATGAAACATCCTGGCTAATAAATGGCTTTCTCTCTGTGAATGAACTGTGGATGTCCGAAGAGTCATGAATCAAAAACCGTGTTGAATCTTTCTTTGGCACTCTTTTTAATTCAAAAGATGTCGGGATCTTACAGTAGTAAGTCATTAACGTGGACATAGATGATTTTAATTCAAAAGCCTGGGAGTGTCTGATATTAGGGAGTTCTTGTTAATGAAATGTTAATGAAATGACAAATAAAAACAAGATGCTATATTTAGAAAGATAGGCAGGTAGTAAAGATGTTGCTAATTTGTCTCCTTTCGTAAGACTGTTTATAGTATTGTTAGTGGAGAAGAATAGCATATCTCTTTTAGAAAAATGCCCTTGCATTTCTTATAAAGAGAAAACACTAAGCTTCTTTATTAAATAAAAATGTGGTATTACAGAAAAGAAATAAGCTACGTGGGTTTTTTGATTTGTTGTATTTTTTTCTGTTCTGAGTTTATTTCAAACTAGAAAGACCGTTGAACATTTCTGCAGCATTTCACTTGTCTTAACTAAAGGTGGAACTGTCCAAAACCCGAGTTATTATTAGTTTTTAAATGACTATTGCATCTGCTTAAATTCTCTGTTTCATATCTGTGCCACATGTCCCAAAGTCTTCTCTGAAAACTCACAGTTTCGTTTCTTTATTTTACTCAATTCTATTTCATCTTTTGCCTCGTGAATCCTGAAAGTACTGATGAGATTTTGGTCTTCCAGAGTGCAACACTGGGCCTCCAACTTGGACTTTAGGCACAGCGTTTAAAATAATCATAGAAGGTTTCCAACAAGGAAGAAACTTACAGACCATCTAGGGCAATGGTTTTCAACTGGGGGCAGTTTGGCTCTGTAGGGGACCTTTGCCAACATCTGGAGACATTTTTGGTTGTCTCAGTGTGGGGTGGAATTAGGTGTAGGGTGTAGAGAACAGGGGTGCTGCTAGACTCAACACTAAGGCATAAGGCAGCTCCCACAGCAAGGAATTCTGGGCCGCAAAATGTCATTGGTGCTGAGGTGGAGAAACTTGGATCCAGGGTGACTTTTGGGGCCCAGACCAGTGAAATGGCTTATCCAACATCCCCAGCTCCTTGTTTCTGGCAGGAACTGAGGTCTCTAATGCGTACACTAGGATTCTTTGCATCACACTAGGCTTGTTTTGAAGATGTCTTTTCTATTTGATTTCTTTAATTTATAAAGAAAATGCATTATGTGGGGTAGAAAAGTCAAACCCTGTAAAAGAGTATAAAAAGGAAAGTGAAAAAATGTACCCAGTCCTGCCATCGAGATAATACTTTTTCATATTTCAGTACATTTATTTCCAATTCCCTCCTTCTGCCTTTATCCACAGAGAGATGTTGAGACCACATCATTTTAGACAAATGGGGTCATATATCAAATAATCTGTACTGCTTAGTTTACTGGGCAAAGGGCCATGGGAAGACCTTTGGTGAACCCATGGCTGGGGAAGGAGTCTGGCATCTCTGAGGTCAGCCCACGTCCATGTGGTTAGGTGAAACCCCCTATTATGATGACTTTCTATGGGGTGTGGCCATTTACCTGCACTCCAGGGAGATTCAGATACTCTCTGGAGCCATTCTGGGAAGGATGACAATCTGGTAAAGAGAGTTCTAGGCCATTCTTTTTCATGGCTGTATGTTTTTCTATTTAAAAATGCATCTTCCTGCTGGTCATAAAAACACCCAAAGTTAAAAAGCAGCCTTGAGTTTTCTTTATAATGCATTGCTCTTTGCCAAAGACAGCAAGTTTCATAACGTCAGTGCTGGAATACATCCTTCAGTTTGATGTTTTATTATTGGTGTCCGGTTTAAGATTTTAAGCAATTTGAAAGCCAGACATATTTTATACAGCGGGGCATTTAATTAAGGCCATCCCAACATGTATTATTGGGGTGAGTTCCCTGCACATATCAGTGGGGCTAACAATTCACTGGGGCCTGCCATCTCCGTTACTATTTAAATCATTTGGCAGCTCTTCCAGAAGCAGATTGTAATGTAAACATCTGTTACCTTTTCTCTGCTTTCAGAAGTGATTATGCAACCCGGCTTCACATCCGAGACCCAGCTTTCTTCATCTATATTTTTGGATTAATTCGTTCTCAACACACACACACACACACACACACGCACACGCACACATCCACGGACATAAATCTAAAGAGCCGTAAAATTGGTTACCATGGGTCCAGTCCTCCCAGGATAAAACTCGCATCTTCTCCACATTCTGTCCTGCTCTTTGCAGACCGTTGGATCCGCTCAGGAACGTGGAGCTCCATTAAGCGAGCTGGGGGATGGCTAGGAGTCTGTCCCTGGTACATGTCTGGTTCTCCTTGTGTGCCGAATTTCCACTCGCCTCAGCCGGGGGCCTTTGGGGAATGAACTGGTTAAGATTTAAACATCCCCAATAAGGCCGCTTAGTACCAGTGGGGGTTGGGGTGGGCGGCAGTGGGCAAGGAGGCATTGAAATGGAATTGGATGTTAGAGAGCAAATGTCTATTTCATTAAAGTTTTCTGCAAGTATTTACCATTTTCACATGAGGGAGTCCTTGTTAAATATTTGCTTTGTTAGCCTTTGAAAGAAATCATCGTAGCTACAGTAGCTATCATTTGTTGAATAAGAATGTTGCTGGGTACTGCGCTGTTTTACTTGCTTTTTATTTTTTAAAGATTTATTTAATTGAGAGGTGGAAAGAGAGCGCATGGGGGAGGGGCAGAGGAAGAGGGGGAGAGAGAATCCTTAAGCAGACTCCCTCCTGATCCCTGAGCCTGACCTGGGGCCAGATCTCATGACACCAAGATCGGGATCTGACCCAAAACCAAGAGTCGGTCCCTCAACCGATTGTGCCACCCAGACAGCCCTATGCTAAGTATTTTTTTAAATTAATCAATTTATCTGACAGAGAGAGAAAGAGAGAGAGCACAAGTAGGTAGAGCAGCAGGCAGAGGTAGAGGGAGAACAGGCTCCCCCCTGAGCAGGGAGCCCGATGTGGGACTCGATTCCAGGACCCTGGGATCATGACCTGAACTGAAAGCAACTACCCAACTGACTGAGCCACAGACATCCCTACCCTAAGTGTTTTTAAAAATTGCACTAAAATACAAATACCGTAAGTTTATTAACCCTTTTTATTTTTAAAAATTTTTTATTAAGATCTTATTTTTAAGTTACCTCTGTGCCCAACGTGGGGCTTGAACTCACAACCTCAAGATCAAGAATCACGTGCTCTACCGACTGAGCCCGTTGGGTGCCCACTACTTCACCATTTTTTTAAGTGTGTCGTCTGGTGGCATTAAGTGTTGACGTTTTGTGTAGCCTTCCCCACCCTCCATCCCCAGAACTCTTGTTCATCCTGTAAAACCGAAACTCTGTGTCCATTAAACAGCAGCTCCCTACTCCCTCCTCTCAGCTCCTGGCCATCAGTTCTCTTTCTATCTCTTAAGAATGTAACGGCTCCAAGTACCTCGCTGAAGGAGAATCATGGTATTTTTCCTTTTGGGGACTAGCTTGTTTCACTTGCATAGTGTCTTCAAGGTTCATCCATGTTGCAACGTGTGTCAGAGTTCCATTCTCTTAAGGCTGGGAAACATTCCGTTGCACGTGTAAATCCCATTTTGTTGATCCGTTCATCTCTCGAGGTGGGTTGCTGCTACCTTTCGGCTACTGCGAATAATGCTCCCATGCACGTGGGTGTCCGGATATCTTCTTGAGCCTCTGTTTGCAGTTCTTCTGGGTATGAGCTCAGAAATGGAATTGCTGGATCATATGGTAATTCCATTCTTCATGCTTTGAGGAACCACCCATCGTACAGTGTTCCATAGAGGCTGTATCGCTTTACTGGCCTAAACATTTTTTTTTTTTAAGATTTTTTATTTATTTATTTGACAGAGAGAGAGATCACAAGTAGGCAGAGAGGCAGGCAGAGAGAGAGGAGGAAGCAGGCTCCCCGCGGAGCAGAGAGCCCGATGCGGGGCTCGATCCCAGGACCCTGAGACCATGACCTGAGCCGAAGGCAGCGGCTTAATCCACTGAGCCACCCAGGCGCCCCTGGCCTAAACATTTTTATGCTCTATCTCATTAAATCATCCCCCAACCCTTGGATGGTGGAGAGAGCCATCATCTCCTTTCTGTACACCAGGAAACTCAAGGACACTGGATGGGGCCACACAGGTGGCTTGTGGCAGGAACCACAGTGTGAGCCCAGGCAGTGTGGGAGAGCCAAAGCTCCCACTCGATCATTCATTCTTCCAGTTCAAGAAAGACTGGCTGAACACTGCATGTGCACGGCCCAGGTGTGGTGGGGGATAAGAGATAAATAACAAATATGTTTATTGCAAGGAAAAGCTCTCAAAGTCCTCATCTTGCCACACTAAGGAATTTGATTGAGACAGGGAGCCCCCATGGGCCACACTCACTGTGAAATCGGTGTTTGATCAAAATACTAAGAGGCCAGTACCGTCCACAATGGTTACTTGGGCTGCTTATATTAGTGCTGCCTCAAATCCTCTGGCGATTAACAACCGTGCGGCTCATGGTGTTTAGAATGCCATGCCAATGTTCGCTTCTCATCGGGGGTAGGGTGGGTAGCGGTGAGTGTAGACAGTGCAAGGAAATCATCGAGATCAAGATAAGCCTTAGGTAGGATCCGAGGGATGATTGCATTTTTATTTTACGGAGACCGTAGGCAGAGGACACAGGCATCTTTCCAACCAAAAACACAACTTAATGGAGTCACTGCGAAAGAAGGCACGTTTAATCACTTTATAGAATTAACAATTGATCAGTTTTGTGGTTCCCGAGTCCTTTATAAGCACCCCATGTTTATTCATTATTGTGATTGCACAGTGGAAGCCACTCTGCCTGATGTGATGAGCAGAAGCAAGATGCCGAGGCATTTAAATACACTTGAAATTAACGTTTGCACAAATAGGTGTCTGATGGGGTAGTCTAATTTGATTCTAAAGGCCTAGAAATAAGGCTGTAGCTAAGGGTGTCCTCCTGGGAATCCTAAGTCAGATATGTGTAGCTCACTTGCAAGGTTTCTGTATTATTTAAAAGGAAAAGGGCGATGTTTGGAACACAGCAGCCCCACGTCCTTCGTGGGTGAGTAGGGGGAGCAAAGTACCAGTAAGCTTGGCTGTTGATACTGGCCTAGCATATTGGGTTACCCGTAAGGATGGAGCGGCAAGCTCTAGTGTTCCTGAGAGCAGGGGAAAAGTCAGCTTGTCCTGATTGTCCTGATAGATGCTCGAACAAAGTACACTAATCGTTGTACGGAAGTATTCATCAGAGAAGGGAAATATACTCCTCAAGTCTGAAAGTTAAAGTCACCCTGAGAAAAAGGACTGGCAGAATTCCTAGAAAACTCCGTTTCTTCAAGACATTGGATTCCAAATTTACTCTCTTCACATTTACAAAAGACTCATGATCCCAAGTGTAAACTCAGTTTCTGGTTTGATGTGCAAATATTTCTGAACCATAACATAAACAGACACAAATGTACAAGCAGTCGACTCCATCCATATACAAGTTTCCAAGTCCTCATCGACTCAGAAGTCAACAATGAGCAGAGATGAATATAAGGTTTATGCTGATTGCAAAATTTTTTTGTCCTCTGAACATTCTGGATGTAAAAAATCTATTTCATGTTATCAAGTCTTGTCTGGTATGCCGGTATCCCAATTCCTGTTTTAATACGATTCTTTTTATTGAAGTGTAGTTGGCAGACAATGTTACACCAGTTTCAGGTGTACAGCATAGCAACAAGTGTATACTTTACGCTGTGCTCACCGCAAGTGTAGCTGTCCTCTGTCACCACACAAGGCTGTTACAGTAGCATTGGCCATATTCCTGTGTTGTATCTTTTATCCCCCTGACTTCCTCCTCGCATAACTGAAGCCTGTGTCTTCCATTTCCCTGCACCCATTTTGCCGGTTCCCCCAAGCCGTCTTCCCTCTGACAACCATCAGTTTGTTCTCTGTATGTATGGATCTGTTTCTGCTTTATGTTCATTTGTTTCTCAGATTCCACATATAAGTGAAATCATATGGTATTTATCTTTGTTTAACTTCCTTCCCTTAGCATAATACCCTCTAGGTCCATCCATGTTGTCACGAATGGCAAGATCGCATTCTTTTTTTTTAAATGGCTGAGTAATATTCCATTGTGTGAATAATATTCCGTTGTGTGTGTTCCATTGTCTGTGTGTATATATGTGGGTATATATACATATCACATCTTCTTTATTTATCCATTGATGGGCACTTGGATTGCTTTATATCTTGGCTATTATAAACAATGCTTCAGTAAACATAAAGCATAGGGGTTCATATATATTTTTGAATTAGTGTTTTCCTTTTCTTTAGGTAAATACTCTGTCATGGAATTACTGGACTGTGTGGTATTTGCATTTTTAATTTTTCGAGGACCTCTCTACTGTTTTCCATAGTAGCTGTACCAGTTTGCATTCCCACCAACATTGTGCTGGGGTTCCTTTCTCTCCTACAATTCTTCTTTTCACTGAGACTAGTGCATAAGAACCACCTGGAGGGTATTGTTAAAACACAGATTCCCAGGGTTCGCCCTCAGAGCTGCTGGTTCAGTAAATCTAGGCAGGAGCCCGAGAATTTGCAGTTTTGACGAGCTCGCCAGAGCACTGATGCGGTCAAGTCTATGCGTCACACCCATTGTTACCGTGTGTCTTTCAGAGTTAAAAAAATTTTAATACAGACATTTACATACAACCAGGTTGTTTTGGTTCGGTTGTGTGTTTCTCGTTTTGGAATATGCTGGTTAAGTTTGTCTAAAAAGTATAATTCTGAAGATGAATTTAAATCACTGAGCCCAGGGGCGCCTGGGTGGCTCAGTAGGTTAAAGCCTCTGCCTTCGGCTCAGGTCATGATCCCAGAGTCCTGGGATCGAGCCCCACGTTGGGCTCTCTGTTCCGCGGGGAGCCTGCTTCCTCCTCTTTCTCTGCCTGCCTCTCTGCCTAGTTGTGATTTCTCTCTGTCAAATAAATAAAAATATTAAAAAAAAAACAAATCACTGAGCCCAAAATACAAATGAGATGTTGTTTGGATCAGTGTTACATAGGAGAAACTGATTTTGATAATGCCCCTAAGTTTCTTTTAGAGCGTAAGGTATATTTTCCATAGTTAAGAACTTTTAGAATAAGAATCATATAGTTGTTTAAGTGGATATTGAGGCAATTGGGCTGTGCATAGCACGGAAGGAGCATAACATCTCCTTCTGTCATCTGGCTAATGTCTGTATTGACCAGGGGAAAGATGTGACTTGTACTTTCATATACTGTGGGTCTGATTTAAATTGTAATCCTGCCGGCAGGTGACACACAGGAATTTCGTTCTGGCTCCTGTATCGTTAAGACTCAGCAGATGTTCAAAGCTGATGTGGATTTAAGGTTTTATCCGTTCTGGGAATAACTGAAGATTCAGTTGGGACCAGAAGATGGAGTTGCAGATACAGTTATAGGGCTTGAGGGGGTATGGGAAGTTTTTGCAGATGCCTGGCTTGCTGCGTTCTCTTACCGCTTAGAGGAATAAATTATCATCTGTGTTCGCGTAAATGAAAAGCTTTCGGTTGATTTTACGTTGTGTTGCACCATTGACAAGAACTTGAAGTTTGCAAACCGGAGGCTTGAATGAAAAATGAATGAAAGAAGCAAACCCTGAAGAACTTGATTGTCTAGATCTTGATTCATTTCCTTAAAAATGGCAGTTTTGTGAGGATTTTTCGAGATAGTCTGACTTACAGAAATGTGTGGGTGTTGGCAGGAAGGTTAGCATTGGCCGCCACCAAGAAGAGTGGATGGGCCGGGTCAGAGTCATTCCCTCTTTTCTGTCTGCAGAGCCGTGTTTTAATTACACGGCTGGTTTGCAGAACCACGGTGCTCTCACGAAGGCGGTGGCATGTTGCGTATGACTAGGCCTGTACTAACATTTCCTTGGGACCCATCAGTCACTGCCGTCCCTTCGGCAGGTTTCACTTTGGTTGTCTTTGCCCAACCGTCAAGATGCTATAGCTCTCCTCCCTGGCTGCCTGCCCTGGTGCCCTGTGTCCCCCTTCGGGTCTCAACTCCAGACAGTTAGGAGATGAGACGTCCAGGTGGAGTGGCAGACTAGGGCACGGCAGAAGCTAGTTTACATGGAAGACAAAGTGGCAGAAATAGCCACTTATTAAAAAAAAAAAAAAGCGTGGTGTTTTCTGCTGGCTGGGATGGCGGGTCAATGTCATGACAGCAACTGCTGTGTCCTCTGGACGGTGATGCTCTCAGTGATGAGACAGGATCACAGCAACCAGTGACCTAGTGGAGGACCCCCAGCAGCATGCAAGCAGTAGAAAAATAAAGGTAAGACTGCAGTCAGATTAAAAGAAAACCTTCCCCTTTGATGACCCCTTCAACCCATTTCTAAACCTCTCTCTCCAAATACTGTTAAGAGTTGGGCTGATATCATTCTGCACATATTGAAAATTCATAATGTCTCAAAGAAATCCCGACATGAGGAGGGGCGAATGGGCTGACGATGTGTTAGAGACCCTCTCTAACCATTTGAAGTTCATTTGTCAGTGCTCACCGATCAATGGAAGTGAGAGGCAGATGTGGCATTTTCCGTTTATTTCAAAGTATAACATGGAAACATCAAAACATGTTGAACTTTCCTATTTGTGTTATTTAAATCATGTGTGTTTACTAAATATGCAGTATTTGTGAATTTTCTCACTTAAGTAATTTACTGTACATCGGATTCAATAATGTACATTGTTACCATTATCTTGGAGTCCTATCATGTTGATACAAAAATAGCTCTTGTCCATTTCTTTAATTGCCTAACTTTCATTAGGAATGTACTACATTTTATTGAGTTGCTCTCTACAGGTGGATATTCCGATTTTTCCTTTTTTCTCTGTTACAGGGACTATTATGAGAACAGTCTTTTTTTTTTCTTTGAAGTATATTTGACATACAATGTTCTGTTAGTTTCAGGTGTACAATGTAGTGATCCAACAGTTGCATTCCCCGTACTGAGCTTTCCATCCCTGGGACTGACTTATTGTGTAATTAGAAGTTTGTACCTTTTAATCTACTTCACCGATTGTGCTCATACTGTTTTCCATAGTAGCTACACCCATGTACATTCCCGCCAACAAAATCCCAAAAGAGGGATCCCCCCTCTTTTTAAAAGGATTTTATTTATTTATTTTAGAAAGGGACAGAGAGGTAGCTTGTGCATGAGATCGGGGGACAAAGGAGGGAGAGAGGGAGAAGCAGATTTCATGCTGGGCATGGAGTACAACTCAGCTCGATCTCTCTGGGCCCTGGGATCGTGATCCAAGCTGAAATCAAGAGTCGGATACCTGACTGACTGAGCCATACACGGCCCTGAAGTTTCCCTTCCCTGTGAGAACACTTGTGAACAAATTTATACCTCCCATTGAGATGCAGCGCTTGCTGTTTAAAGCCCTCTGGTAATTACATGAAGCTTTGTAACCATTTGCTTGTGGGTTGTTTTTTTTTTTTTTTTTAAGTACTACCCAGAAGAGCCTGGTTAGAGGATGTGTGCTATAGTGTTAGGTTGCTTAAGAATGCATCTGGAAAATGTGGGGGCTGCAGAAAGCCTCTTTCATTATTCTTTTCTCTTGAATCAAGATATAAAAACCCCAGAACACGTCAGGATTTGGGCATGAGAGGTAAACAGTCTTACAAGTCCCAATAGAACTTTCTGCCATCCGGGAAAAATTTCTGAAGTCTGTGTCATCCATTAACAAAAGCCGCTGAGCCGCACGGGACTGTCGAGCACTTGCAAGGTGGCTGTTGTGTCCGAGGAACTGAATTTTAAATTCCAATTTATTTTTAAATTAACTTAGCTTTGGAGCACCTGGGTGGCTTAGTGGGTTAAAGCCTCTGCCTTCGGCTCAGGTCATGGTCCCAGGGTCCTGGGCTTGAGCCCCGCACCGGGCTCTCTGCTCGGCAGGGAGCCTGCTTCCTCCTCTTTCTCTCCGCCTGCTTCTCTGCCTGCTTGTGATCTCTGCTGTCGAATAAATAAATAAAATCTTTAAAAAAATAAATTAACTTAGCTTTACATTTTAACAGGCTATTGCCTGCCATTGGCTGCCATTTTGGACAGTACAGGTG
Organism: Meles meles; assembly: GCF_922984935.1. Taxonomy (NCBI): domain Eukaryota; kingdom Metazoa; phylum Chordata; class Mammalia; order Carnivora; family Mustelidae; genus Meles; species Meles meles. Next base: position 37,053,974 of record NC_060085.1, on the reverse strand, counting down.
GGGGTAAACTCCGTGCGAGGAGGTACAGCTACTGTTGTACTGTTTTACTCCCAAAATGCCTTAACGAGTGACTCCCGAAGAGACGGAAATGTTGTGCTTGACAAGAGGCCCAAGACTCTTTCCCTGAAAATAGAGGTATAAATAATCTACTCAAAACAGGAAAGGTTGTTAAGATTTATCAGGTGTCTCCTTCCCTCCTTCAGCCTCCCATCTGCCCTGGGCTGGCTGGGCTGCCGGATGGGACCGCATCATTCTGGCGGGGCAGTTCTTTGTAAAGTGAATTGATGGCTATGTAAATACAGCCATTAACCTCAAGCACCTCTGACAGCTCCTTGGGCGCTGGAGTTATCCTTGCCCTTGAAAATGCTGGTTGATGGATGCAAAGATACTAAAAAAAAATTTTTTTTTTCCTCTCTAACTGTTGGAAACACTGAACTCTTTAAGGACTGGCCAAAGGAGCCAGTGCAATTGAGGACCTACTAGGTGTAAATACTCCAGCGGGGCTTTGGAATTCTGTTATTGCAGAGGGCTAGTTTATAGGTTTGCTCTAGATGGATGAGAAATAGGACCCTGTGTATTCGTAGGTACGTCTTCTTTGAAAAAATACACATGCAGATAAAATTTGAAAGCCCTGGTCAGACGAAGTTTGTGGAAAATTTGCTCTGAAAGCAAACGGAGTTTTATAATTCTCCACTTTCGTATATATTTTAAAATTAATAGTGTGCCTTGCTATGAAAAACACATTCCCTTTCTTGTCTTGGGAGATGGTTGTAGGAGATTGCCTGGGAGTGGAGACAGACAGAAGATAGGTAAGATTCTTACGTTGAAAATGCATTTGGTTGGGGCTGGGTGGTTGGTCTGGGTGGCTCAGTCGGGAGGACATGCAACTCTTGATCTCAGAGTGGTGTTTGGGCCCCACGTTGGGTGTGGAGCCTACTTTAAAAAAAAAGAAAGAAAGAAAATGGATTTGGTTGTAGGAAAAATAGGCATTGTATAGAAGTAGGGCCAGAGAGTGAGGGTTGCTAGCGTCTTGGTTTTCTGTTGTCATCTGAGATCTCTTCCCTTTGCTTATTCTCCTAAAATCACCTTGGCCATCTCTCAATTCCTAGAATGCCTAAACTCGCTCCTTCCTTGGTAGACTCAGTACTCGATGTTCCTTTCCTTGGAACGTGCATCTTGTTTGTTTCCTTTTCTTTATTGGCTGGCTCCTTCTCATTCATTTAAAAAAAAAAAAATTTTTTTTTTTTTAAGATTTTTAAATTTATTTCACACACAGAGAGAGATCACAAGTAGGCAGAGAGGCAGGTAGAGAGAGAGGAGGAAGCAGGCTTCCTGCTGAGCAGAGAGCCCGACTTGGGGCTCAATCCCAGGACCCTGAGATCATGACCTGAGCCGAAGGCAGAGGCTTCAACCCACTGAGCCACCCAGGCGCCCCTCCTTCTCATTCTTTAAATCTCACTGTTACCTCAAGAGCATAAATCCCTTACCTACTCAGAGCAACAGCAATCTGCCTGCCTATAAAGCATTGGTGGGTGTTTCCAATTGCTGACCAGGTGGAAATGCTTTGAAAACTGCAGCTTAGTGTATAAATGCACACTGTCATTACTCCTGAAGTTCTGCCAAAAGCCACATTGCTTCTGCGAAGCTGTAGTGATCTTCTGGAAGGCTGGGCATTGGTGTGTTGAATTCAGAGTTTGGGCTTTTACCCTTTCCTCTGATCCTTGGTGAATGCCGTCGCTTCCCTGAGCTTACCATCTTTCCACATTGACACACAGGTGAGGAAGGCTGTGGTCTTTTTTTTTTTTTTTTAAAGATTTTATTTATTTATTTGACAGACAGAGATCACAAGTAGGGAGAGAGGCAGGCAGAGAGAGAGAGAGAGAGAGAGAGAGGAGGAAGCAGGCTCCCTGCCAAGCAGAGAGCCCGATGCCGGGCTCAATCCCAGGACTCTGGGATCATGACCTGAGCGAAAGGCAGAGGCTTTAACCCACTGAGCCACCCAGGCGCCCCAGGAAGGCTGTGGTCTTGCTCTTGGGTTTGGATGAGCTTGAGACACACGCGGTTTTCTAATTAAATTTCACAGAAGACAAACACCTGAAAATTCAAAGCATACAACCCCTTAGTCTCATCTGCAGTTGAGGTACTGTTTACATCTGAAATCTGTTGTTATGTTAATGTGTTGAGGAAGTGTGCAACACTGACCAATCCGAGTCTTCTGAAAGGTTCACTGAGGTGTTGAAAGGCACCATGGTGGAGAATCTACCTTACTTCCATTGACCTAAACATTGATCGTTCATCTTTACAGAGTGTGTATTTACAATATAGGGTTGCGAAAGAGATGCTAAGTGCCTACGGGATATCCGTTCTCCCCCTTCCTTCCTGACACTCTGATTTCTTGTGAGGCACATGCTGTCCAGAATTCTGACTGTTTCACAGCCTCTCTGGCTCTTGGTGGGTGGCCGCGTGAGATACATATAGAAATGCCAGGTAGTATTTCTGCAGAGTCTTCCTAAAATCAAGAGCGGAGCCCTTTGAGGATCTCTAAAGTCCTGGAACGTGATGTGATAGTTGGCTCTCCAGCAGCCATATTGGTCTGTGAGGTGACCTTGAGGATGATAGGCAGGTGGGAAGAAGGCAGAACAGAAGGTGCAACAGGGGGAGGGCTTGATGATTGTGTAGTGCTCAAGTACCTGCCTTGGCTTGTGTACCACTGGGCTTAATTTTTGTAAAAGAACAAGTCATTTTGTGTTGAAGCCTTTATTTTCTTTGTCGTCGTTATAGGCAGTGATGTGAAATGATGCAGGCAGAAGGTTAGCACCCAATCCTTTATGAGTTCATAACATGGTAGAAGGATTTATAGTTTGTAAATCCAGAATGCTCTTTCAAGTTATGTGTAAACATAGCTTTAGTTCTGGAGAACCTAAGTGATGGGAAAAGGAATGTAACACTATAGATTTGGAATTGTACAGCCTCATACCACACAGATAGATACCGAGGGCCATTTCTGGGGCGAGTCACACAGAGATACTCTGTGGTTTGGGAGCAAGATGTGAGGAGAAAACTGCCAAGACTATTAAAAGCCATCAGAGAATTCTCCAAATTGCCAATATTGAAGTTAGTTACAACTCATTCTCAAATAAATTGAAGTCTTACCCATTTGATGTGTTTTGACAGGAAATGTATATTTACTGCCTGAAATGACTCCAATTGCTGAGCTCTGAACCACAGTATATCATAAATGATTAACATTAGACAGAGCCTGGAGGAACCTCACACATTTTCTTGAACGGCGTTCTATAAGAAACAATTTCTCACAACTATAAGGTATTTACCCTATTTCTAAAAGTACACATTCGTACTGGTGGGTTTTGAACTTGTCTGTCAAAAATAGTTACTGGTTTTGCAGACAGAGAAATGGTCACTAAAATCTAAGACAATGAGTAGATAAAGTCAGCATGTCTTGATCAATACCATATTTATTGACTGGGGATTAGATCTCCCTCTCCATTTCTTTCTTCTTCCTTACAGTTCTCAAACACCCATTTTGCATAAGATGGTGGGTGCGGTGCGATTCTTGATCCTGATATGATTTTCATATTTGGGGACCTTTCCGTCTGATAAGGAGAGGTAGCTACAGAGACTGGAGGAGAAAGGATATTCCATGTAGGGGAGATAACCTATTGAAAGTTCAGAGGTAGGAAAACTCATCTTCCATCATGTTTGACAGTTAAACTTTCTTATCAGCCAATTAGCATCCTAATTACTTTGTATTGGTACATTTCCAACAACAGCCTTAAATGTTGATACTTTAAAAATACATGAGTGCCGGGGCGCCTGGGTGGCTCAGTGGGTTAAAGCCTCTGCCTTCGGCTCGGGTCATGATCTCAGGGTCCTGGGATCGAGCCCCGCATTGGGCTCTTTGCTCAGCGGGGAGCCTTCTTTCCCCTCTCTCTCTCTGCTTACTGCTCTGCCTACTTGTGACTTCTCTCTCTGTCAAATAAATAAATTAAAAAAAAAAAACATGAGTGCCTTGAAAACTGAAGAAGACTCTCAGGTTGGTTGGTTTTTAAGCAAGAACTAAACTGAGGGTACAGTAGACATTCCAGGAAAAGAACGGACAGTTTTATAATGTGTTCGGAGAAACCCATCATGTTCCCTCGTGATGGTTTGTGACTGCACTGTCTTTTGGGGAGGCATCTTCTCATCGTGCTTTGGTTGCCATTGGGTTAGATCTCAGATCTTACACATGTGCTGTGGGCTTTATCTTTTTTTTTTAAAATAAATATTTTATTTATTTATTTGATAGAGATCACAAGTAGGCAGAGAGGTAGGCAGACAGAGAGAAGGGGAAGCAGGCTCCCTGCCGAGCAGAGAGCCTGATGCAGGGCTTGATCTCAGGATCCTGAGATCAAGACCTGAGCTGAAGGCAGAGACTTAACCCACTGAGCCACCCAGGTAGGTGCCCTGGACTTTATCTTTTTAAAGATTTATTTATTAATTTTAGAGACAGAAAGCAGGGAGAAGTGTCAAGGGAGAAAGAGAGAGAATCCTCAAGCAGACTCCCCACTGAGAGTCTTCATAGCCTGACACGTGGGGCTCAATCCCAGGAGCCCCTAATCATGACCTGAGTCAAAATCAAGAGTCAGGCACTTAACTGACTGAGCTACCCAGGCACCCTGGTCTTGTGGGCTTTATAAAAATTCAGAATTTGGAGCCAAGAGCTACTCACAGTGGTTATAGGAGAATGCCTCTGTGAGAAGGGATTAGAAGAGTATGTGACTTCATAGGGCAGCATCAGTGGCAAAGATGAAAGTTACCTTTTGGAGCTGAGATCAGCAAACCTTTTCTCAAATGGCCATGTAGTAAATATTTTAGGCTTTGCGGTCCCATGGTCTTGGTTACAACTACTCAGCTCTGCCGTTGTCTTGGGAAAAGGGCCAGAAACAGTATGTAAATGAATGAGGGTGCCTGTGATCTGATACCTTCCTATTTATGGACTTGGAAATCTGGATTTTAGATCATCTTCACATGTCAAGCTATGTCCTTTTAGCCCCCTCTCTCCCCACTATGTAAAAATGTAAAAACCATGCCTAGGTTATAGGTTGTATAAAAGCAGGCTGATTCAGTTCTTGGGTGTAGTTTGTCTATCCTTGGACTAGAATAAAGGCCCATTTGACCCCCCTCCATAGCTGCCCTAGAATCTAGTGATTTCTAAATTTCCGTCAGTCACACACTGCCTTCCTGTTTTCTTCCCCAAGTTTTCCCATATCTTTATTGAAATAGATTTATAGTCAGTCTCGTCTTCAACAGTCATATCTGTGACATGAGTTTGATGATCTGATTAATGCAAGAGAGGCTAATTGCATCACTTCTTAAAATAAGCTTTGAAACTCCTAATTTCTAAAACAGAAAAAAATTAACTTTGTACATGCACTCACACCTCCCATACTGACTCAGTGGCTTCTGTTAATTTTTAAAAACCGAGGTGTAACTTATAATAAAGTACCCAAATCTTCACCAAGAGAGCCTTGTGAATATGCGTGTACACGCAGCTCACCCATGAAACCACTGCTCAGAATGCAGAAGTTCCGGTACCTGATGTGTCCCTTGTGCCTGCTTCTTGTCACGCTCACCACCCCCTTCCCCCAGGTGATCACAAGTCTCCCTCTGCTAGTAGAGCTTTGGGTTTCCCTCTTCATATAAACAGAAGCACACAGTGTGTATTCTTCCTCGAGTTTGTTAAGCAATATGTCTGCTTTGCATGTAACCCTCTTCATTGCTGTGTAGTATTTCATTGTACGAATAGGCCACTCTACTTACCCATTCTGATGTTAAACTTTTGTTTTTTTTCTAGGTTTTGCCTGTTCCGAACATTGTCATATGCAGTTTTGGTGAACATACACACGCCTTTCTGTTACATACCTTTGTTTTTCTCAGCCTAAGTATTTGAGCCAGGGCTGTTTCTTGCCAGAATTGTTAAATAATTAAGATAAAACATAATTAACACTTAAATAGCGCTCGTCATGTGCCAAGCACTATTCCAAATCCTTTGAATAGATTCACCGGGACTGTCATCCTCGTTCTACAGACAGGGAAACTGGAGAAGACGGTGATGAAGCCAGGGTCACGCAACAACTTAGAGCTTGAGTTTCTCTCCATCTCTCTCGGTCTTTCCACTTTTCTCTGTCTCTGAGGATGTCTGTCCAACCTTGATCAGATTAGTAACATTGATTTCTCCAGATGGTTACCTTTTTTTTTTTTCAGTTTCAATATTAAGGTTTATTTTTTTCCAGAGTGAGATTAAGTAACAATTTAATCATCAGGATGTATAAATGAACATCCACTCAGATAAAACATTACTGATTTAAAAGTGGCTATCTAAGAAATATTTTGTATGTAATAAATATATTTTATGTTCAGGTTAACAGGCACCATCTTCAGAGCAGAAAAGGTATTTTTAACCAATAAATAAATTACATTCAAGAAAACAAGATGTTTATATCTGAAGTATGATATATCCTTAAATGTTTTTCTTCATATAGCACCCAAACATCCCAAATGTCTAGAAAGTATCTCCCAAAATATAACTCATACCTTAAGTCATAAAAATAAAGGCCAAGAAAAAATCAATTTAAGACAAAATGTACAGTTTATATTCTTAATTTCCCATTCAATAAAATATCAATTGCCAATTTATTAAAAGTAAATGAACTGTATATATGCAATCTGTTAGTGCTGAAAATCTGAAATATAATATTTTTAAAAGTCACTCTTTCTCAAAGTACTTAAAATATTGCATCTCTGGTGGCAAACCTGAGAACTATCAAGCATTTTACTTCCCTAGTTTTCATTCTTCCACTCCCTCCTCTACCCCTGTATCCTTTAACAGCCATCCACTGTTTCTTATTTTTTTTGTTTTTGGTAAATATACTTACTTATATCTCAAACACAAAACACTGACAATACTCCTTGGTAAACAAGGAAATCCAAGAACAGTCCAAGCCTACAGCTTTGCTCCCAAAGTGGCCCAGGAGAGAGGCCGCAAGGAACAGCACTATAAGTTGAATGCTGGGAGCTAATGATTTGAGCTGGAATTTGAACCCAGGGGTTCTGGCTTCAGAGCTTCCGCTCATAACCATTCTGCTAAATAAAACAGGCGTTGTCTTCTGCAGCCTTTCCCTTTCCCTTCCAGCACATCTTCCCCCCTCTTTCTGGGCTCTTTGCTCTTCCAGGGGGCCCTGCTGCCTCCACTGTTCCCTCTGGTCTGCCCCCTGGTGGCTAGCTTTATTTTGCAACCCCACCCTCCTGGCCACTAGGTGTAAATGGGGCAGAACTGGGTGGCCTTCAGGAAAATGGGGTTCTGGAGTCACTCGCCTGGATTTCAGTCTTGGCTGCAGCCCTGACTGTGCAACCCTGAGCAAATAATGTTAACACTTTCAGGCGTCTAATCTGTATAAAAAGAAAATGCCAGGTGTGCTTTGGATGGGAAACACATGCACAGCACAGGGTTTGACACACAGGAAGTTTTCGCTAGATACAAGCAGATACTGTATTTATTATTATTTATTTTGGTTGCTTTTTTAAAAAAGGAGTGTCTTTAGGACCATTTCCGTGAAAGACCGAGCAGCTCAAAATCTTCCCACGTTAATTCCCCTAGGACAGACTGTTCCTTAGTAACCCCAAGCATTGATCTTTAACAAGATAATGTGGCTGGGGAACTATCTGGGGGTAGGATTCCTTCCCACGGTGCTTTTTTTTTTTTTTTTGACAGAGATCACAACTAGGCAGAGGCAGGCAGAGAGAGAGGAGGAAGCAGGCTCCCCGCAGAGCAGAGAGCCCGATGCGGGGCTCGATCCCAGGACCCCGGGATCATGACCTGAGCCGAAGGCAGAGGCTTTAACCCACTGAGCCACCCAGGCGCCCCCCCACGGTGCTTTTAAACATGCCTTTCCCTGCATTAGGAACCAGGGTAAATGCCTTGAACCCCCAAAGTGAGATACACAAATAGTGTAACATGCACTCAGAGGAAACTGTCAGAAAGCCGGCATCTTTTCTTTCCATTTTGTTAATCTCCGGTGGTTTTCTGAAGCCCAGGGAGAGCGTTCATAGGGCTTTCCAATTTTCCAGCTATAGCGGAAGAAAAACTAAGCTTCTTCTCTTGGGGTTTAAGGGAAGATCGTGAATGGGGGAACACTTGCGTGGGAGCCAACACACCTTGGTCCTCCTGGTTTTCCGATACACCCATTATTATTATTTCAGTGTGGGGCTAGAACTCACAGCCCTAGATCGAGACCTGATCTGAGATCACAAGCCGGATGCTTAACTGACCGAGCCACCCAGGTGCCCCAGCTACACCCATTATAATTCTTTCTGAATGCAGTGGCACATGCAGATGAGTGAGAGGGATTAACGGCGTGCTGCTCGCTTGCTCATCTGCTCCCCACCTTTGCAAAATGCAGCGGGATGCCGGTGAGGAAAGCCAGGGGTGTTCACTGTATGGTGAAAAAAATAAAAGCCCAATACAGTGTTGCTGTCTCATTTTGCATTAATGCTACTGTTTTGCATTCAATTAGTGGCCAGTAGTTAAGTCAGGCATCTAACATTTTGGTTGTGTCCTTAAGCTACGGCAGTCTTTTAATCAAGCAGTCCCCAGTCCCCCCTCCTTTTGATGTACTGTTTGCAGGCAAATAAAAAGACCCAGTTTCAATGGGACTGGGAAGAGTGGAAGGGAGATTTGGGTTTGCAGGTCTTTGCTGATGTTTTATGATTAAAGGGGCACTGGCAGGTGTAGGAAAGGAAATTGCTCATATACCCTTTAGGGATGGGCTTCCCTGTAATGTCTTGGGAAGTGGGAAACAGACAAGGGGAAAATAATAGAATGGAAATAATGGAATAAAGGTGCGGGAAATATTCTGTGAGCCTAGACTCAAAGAATGAAGGAGAGGGGTCAGTGATTCGCTCAAACATAGCGGATGAAACATTGATCCAAGGGGGCTTAGGGGAGGGGAGGGGTGCCTTGGAGGTGAGTTGCAGAGAATTGAAATGATTTCACACCACTTGGGCTGATGGTCTGGGCACTAGAGCCCTTTGCGTAGATAAGAAATATATTACTATTAATAAGGGTCTCGAGCCAAAACAGCATCTCCCCGTACACATACCATTTCCAGGAGGTTTTGCAGCATTTTATTTTTCTGTTTAACCTTTTGTGACATGCTGATATAAATGAACCAGTCTCCCCTCCCTGTCCCCTACCCGCTACCCCAAGATTACAAGCGAACTTGTATTTTTGTGTGTTCCTGTTAATTGGTTCTCTGGCTTATTGATAAGCCATCCAGTGGCTGGTGGTGCTCAGCACATACACTTTCAAAATATTTGTTGATTAGCTTCGGGGATCCTGTTGTGCTGGAGAGATGCTCTGTATTAGGGGATCCTTTTCTGAGAGTCTAGGTTCTAGTTCCATTTGGGGTGTGTGTGTGTGTGTGTGTGTGTACTGTGGGCTTTGGGCAGACAGTTTAACCTCTCTCACAGCTTCTGTTTCTCCATGTGTAAAACAGAGTCGATCACACCGACTAGTTAGCGGGGACTATGATACAAGTGAGCGAGCCTGGAGACAGTACCCAACACTTAATGCCTCTCTTAGTGTCCCTTTTCTCTTTACCCTCTCAATCCACATTCACAGGGAGTGCAATTCGTTTAGAAAAGAACGTTTAACTCTCATTGGAAAGCTCCTTTTAATTGCTGATGTTTTGTCCTTGTCTTCTGAGATGATAGAGACATGGGGGAGAGGACGGAGAAATCGCCAAGTGCCGCCCTCCATAGGAAAAAAATGGATTATGGAGGATTAATCTTTAGAGTTCATTTTATCGATTGGTTTGGCATAATTGCTCTCCTCTCGAACATCAGCAGTGAATGCTTTCAGCAGCTGCTCAGAATGTGACTGTGCCTTAACATGTTTTGGGGCTGCAGTTACTGAAATGTAAATTCCACAGAAGGGAAAGATACAGAGTTTGACCCTCTTTTTGGGAAAGTGACATTAAAATGAGCAAATATTCCAGGCAAAATCTACCACCAGATCCTTTTTACGTGCTTGGTAATTAAATCAGAGATACGAGCTGATATTTATCAAACAATTAAGTACCGAGCATTGTGTCACCCTTTTAATGATGTTTTGTTATGACAAACCTATAAGGTTGGGACAGTAGAATCTGACCACATGGGATTTGGTGCTGTAGAAGTGTTTGTTTATTTATTTATTTTTTAAAAAAGATTTTATTTATTTAACAGAGAGAGATGACAAGTAGGCAGAGAGGCAGGCAGAGAGGGGGTGGGGGAAGCAGGCTCCCTGCTGAGCAGAGATGCTGGGCTCCATCCCAGGCTCCTGGGATCATGACCCGAGCCAAAGGCAGAGACAGTGTTTTATTTTTTTTTTTATTTTTTATTTTTTTATTTAAAGATTTATTTTTTTGACAGATAGAGATTACAAGTAGGCAGAGAGGCAGGCAGAGAGAGAGAGAGGAGGAAGCAGGCTCCCAGCCAAGCAGAGAGCCCGATGCGGGGCTTGATCCCAGGACCCTGGGATCATGACCTGAGCCGAATGCAGAGGCTTTAACCTGCTGAGCCACCCAGGCGCCCCTGAAGAAGTGTTTTAAAGGAAAATCATATATAGTCAGAATTCTTCACTGAAAGATCCCGTATGTTTTGGGGTATAACCCTGTCGAAGAGTTCTTACCCCTGAAGTTTGAGAATTGCTGAGCTAGTCCCTAGGAAGGAACAAAGGGAATGCAGAAGTCTGAGTGTGTTGAATAAATGAATGTTGAATGAATTCTGCTTATAACTACCAAACTTCTGTAGATGGATGATGGGCTGAGAATTTTTAAGTGTTTCTCGGGCTTCAAGGGTCGGCTTGCTTCTCTTTTAATCTTAAGCCTCTTTAACCTAGATCCACCCTACGAGAGTTGTTGTTGTGACGTTTCAGCGGCGCTGTGGAGCACGACCTGATCCTGGTTACACGCTAACGTGAGTTTATATATTAAATGAGCCTATAATGACTGCGTTGTGCAATTAGTGCCTTATTTCTACGGGGAAGAACCCGGGGTGTGCTGACTTGCGAAGGTCACTGTCAGATACTGGGGTGGCCCCGCGTGATCCCCGCCTCCAAGTGTTCACACCTTTGGGGGCAGGACCTGACATGCTTCTAACCCACGGAATACTGAAAGTGCAGGGATGTCATAGCTGTGATTGTTGCATTAGGGAAACTGTCAGCGGCCATGTTGGGAAAGCCCATGTGGCAAGGAAAGGCAGGTGTCCTCTAGAAGCAGAGTGCCAGCAGACAGCCTTGGAGCTTTCGGGCCGGCAAATGTGAGGATGAAGGACAGACTGTTGGCACCCACTGTTCGAGTGGGGAAGACGAGTCTTCTTCAGTCCAGCCTCCAGGTGAGACCCTGGTCAGGGCTGATACTGAGACTGCAGCTTCATGAGACTGTAGGCATAACACCCAGCGACGCCGTGCCCAGATCCTGGTCTGCAGAAACTGTGACGTCCTAAATGTGTGCGGCGTGAAGTCCTCAAATATGTAGTTAATTGTTATGCAGCTGTAGATAGACGGGAGGATCTGAGCTGATCTGGAAGGACCTGGAAGTCCATCTAATCCTGTGGCCTTTTGGTGGATGCCTGGAGCTTTCGCTGCCTCCCCTGCAGTGGTGGGCTAGCTCCTTCGGGACTCCCAGTGGACGGGGTCGGGGGATTCAGTGTCTTTTGAGGCATCTGCGCTCCATGTGGACAGATTCCTATTTCCTTAATGGACTGATTCACCTACTTACTAACTAGAAGTATTTCTTGAAGGTCTCCTCAGTGCCCTGCTCTGTGCTGGTTGATGAGTTATGGTCTTGCCTCATAGAACTGACCTTGTGCAGACGCCTGGGTGGCGCAGTTGGCTAAGTATCTGTCTTCGGCTCAGGTCCCAATCCCGGGGTCCTGGGATCGAGCTCTGTGTCTGGCTCCATGATCAGCCTGGAGTCTGTTTGTCCCTCTCCCTCTGCCCTGCTCATGTTCTCTCTCTCTGTCTTTCTCTCAAATAAAACCTTAAAAAAAAAAAAAAAAGAAAAAGAACTGACATTGTCATAATTATTAAACCCTTATTTCTACACAGTCATGATTTTTAAACATTTTACTCTGATTTCTCTAGTTCTGCTCCGTGGACTCCAAAGAGTATTTCTAAACCCTTTTCCACAAGACAGCACTTCAGATATTAAATACGGTTGTCATTTTGTCCCCCGGAGTCTTCTTTTCGGGCTTGCTATCCTCCCCGCTTTTTCCACCATGTGGCATGTAGCTTTGTCTGGAGCCGCGCAGCCCAACCTGGTAGCCAGGAGCCATAAGCGGCTACATAAATTTAAATTGATTAGAATTAAATACAACTAAAAATTCAGCTCCTCAGTCATCCTAGCCACATCTCCAGAGCTCGGTCGTCATAGGTGAGGGTGACGATTGCATTGGAGATGTACAACGTTTTCTTCATGGCGGAAGTGCCACGGGACAGGGCTGAGTCTGAAACTGAACCGAGTAACATGAAGTCTTTCATTCTGGTCTAATTCACAGTATAACCGACTTATCCCTTCTCTAGTGTTAAGTAATAAACCCATACTAATAAAACCTAAGATCACAATAACCTTTTTAGCAGCCATATTGTATGCCTCATTTAAAGATTTTTTTTTTAAATTTTTTTATTATTTATTTATTTATTTGACAGAGAGAGATCACAAGTAGGGAGAGAGGTAGACAGAGAGAGAGAGAGAGAGGAGGAAGCAGGCTCCCCTGCCAAGCAGAGAGCCCGATGCGGGGCTCGATCCCAGGACCCTGGGATCATGACCTGAGCGAAAGGCAGAGGCTTTAACCCACTGAGCCACCCAGGTGCCCCGTGTGCCTCATTTAAAATTCAAAGTCCTTTGAGACATTTCTGAGCAATTATTCTCCATGTGCTGTGTGAGAGCAGCGTTTCTTCCATCCTCTACTGTCGACTTATATTCTTGGACCCATGCTTCATAATTTGCATTTAACTCCAGAGAATTTAATTGCATTAACTTTCAATGGATTGGTCGCCTTACTGGGTTTTTTTTTTTCAGTTTTGCTTTTGACGGACCAAAAATTTTGTGTTTTTCCCTAGATTCAGTTCACCCCCAAATTTGAGGGGAATGCTGGCAATATTGGCATCCGATTATTGATAGGAAAATGAGCAGGCATGGCTCTGGATAGAGCCCAGTGGCATACTACTAGAGAATATATTCTAAATCAGCATAGATGTAATGAATCAGCAGAGAGGAAAACTTTTGATGGGTTACGCAGCCCACTTATTTTCATTATGCCTGGCCTCTGTTTCTTTATATTTTTGCATTGGAGTTTTATGAAAAACTCAAAATATCTTAGTGAACTCTGGATTTTATGATTGTAACAGCCATAACAGATTCCAAGGAATCATTGCTGCTCCCTGCCACCCATGTTAGCAATGGCATTCTTTTTTTTTTTTTTTTTTAAGATTTTATTTATTTATTTGAGAGAGACAGTGAGAGAGAGCATGAGATTCGAGAAGGTCAGGGGGAGAAGCAGACTCCCCATGGAGATGGGAGCCCCATGCGGGACTCGATCCTGGGGACTCCAGGATCATGACCTGAGCTGAAGGCAGTTACTTAACCAACTGAGCCATCCAGGCGCCCCGTAATGGCATTCTAAGTATTTCTTATGAAGTTGGCCCTTGATTACTGATCTGTGATCGGCAGAACCGCTCTTTTCATTCCTTTCCATTTGCTGGTACAGCTCCTATTCTCCCAGGTTTTTCAGAGTTTGCCAGTGATTTTTTTGCTACCGGACACCTTATGCCATTGGTACTGTGGGGTTTAATTCATCTGGGCCGGGACCCTTGGGCTCATTTAGAGAGAACAGGCACTCTGACGATCACAACCCCAACTGTGGACCTCAATCCCCTCTAACCCGTGTCCCCTCGACCCTTTGGCAAGTGTCTCATCCTTCTTGATGGAACACATACGCAGACCAGAGTTGAGTAATTCCATCTGCTGTCATCCGTTAGCATCACAGCACCCTCACCAAGCAGGAGACCTATGTCTTGTTGTTCTGCTTGCTCTGAGCGTAACAAAAATAGCCCTTTTGTAGTTCTGTGCATTTTCTGCTGGGCTCAGCTCATTCTGGCCTTTTGCCTTCTTGACACTCATATCAGAAGATGGAAGATTTTTCATTTGAAGATGGAAGCATTCTCCAAAGCAGATGACTTTACAGGAGCTAGCTAGATAGAAAGCGGGTATCTTGAGAATGATGGTTGGTGCATATCTTTGCCTCCACCTTCTGTCTGGACAATGAGCATTAATTTCTTTGACTACTTTGGTTATTACTGGAGGATCAATTTTTCTAAACCTTCTCTCCCTTGCCTTTTTTCCTCTCTCTTGGCCAAAGTCACTTTACGGGGACCCTTTCATGATGGATGGGACATGCTGTGGACATTGGTTTTCAGATGGCAGGGAGTTCTGTGTAGGATGCAAGGACTTCTTTCCAAGAAGACTTCCAACCTTCACAACGCTGTCCCTGCGAAAGTCAGCTAGGCATTTAAGACGGGTTTAACAAAGCCCCTAGAGCATGTGTTAAGAGAAGGGCTCTGGAGTCAGACCTTGCTGGTTCAAATCCTGGCTTCCCAGCTTCCCAGCTTTATGACCTTGGCCAAATTATTAACCTTGCTGCGTTTGCATTTTCTCTAAGAAGGTCTGTGTCTCAGAAGGCTGTGGCCAGACACGGATGAGTTAATGCCTGTAACAACTTTTCAGCATCATATTTGGCTGCTAGTTAGTGCTAAGTAAAAGCTTTCTAATAGCAGTGATTATTATTTGCGTACAGAGACTCTCAAGGCTAAGAGGCCCCAAATAATTGGAATTAGAGGGCAGTCAGCTGGCAAGATTTTCAATTCTAATGTCCAAGGAGGGATATATGAAATCGATATCTGATTTTCTGTTGTGCCAATCAATGTATCATCTCCCAGGACATGAGAAAGGAGCGGGGAATCAGAGCTAGCTTTTTGCCTTGTAGAGGAAGGACGCTTCACCCTTTGACGAGCCCTGAGATGGGAAATGCCTTTCTGATTTACTTTTGTTTCCTCCTTTCCAAAATGCCTTGGACTCCAGGCAGCTGGGGATTTTTACTTCAGGTTCAAGCACGGTTAACACTGTGAACTTCAAGCTCAGTGATCTGTAGATGAAAATGTGGAGGGAAAAAAAAAAGAATACTTTGGTTTGGATGGAAATTGACCTGCAGAAAGGACTCTGTGTATTGTACAGAACTCAACACTATCTGAAAATGAAATTTCTACCGTGTGCTCACTCCCTGACCAGTGAGAACTCTTGCCTATAATAGATACCCCTTTCCCCCAACCTTATGGAAGACTCTTCCCTCACTAGGGCTCTGGCTGGCTTCTTTGCACCTCAGGGCCTTTGGATGTGCCTTTCTCTCTGTTTAAAAGCATTTCCTCCACATGTCCCATAGCTGGCTCCTTGTCATCTTTTAGGTTCCAACATAAAACAATAATTTCCCACTGCCCTTGCTGAATTCTCCTCTCTGCCTTCTCTCCCTTCCTCATCCCTTTCTGTTGTCTCTTGTCATCTCTTTTTATCAATGTTGAATACTCATTTTTCAGATGGCTGAAACCAGAATACAAGGCAGAGACCTCGCCTGTCCCCCTCATTGCTCGTGCCCGTACCTGGAGGCAGTGCCTATCGCATAGCTGGGGCTCAGATCTATTTGGTGAGTGAACGGATTTTAAAATGCAGTGCAGGAAAGTGGCTGTAGAAGAGAAAAGGCTGCATTCCTCCTTTGCGCTGGGTTGTAGGTACCTCTGCTATCTCATAACATATCCCTCAGCCCTTAGCAGCTGCAAAGGACCATTCCTTGCAAGTTCAGAGGTAAATCCCCAGGGAGCTGAGGGCTAGAGCAGGAGGTACCAGCACCTATAAGCAGCTTGAGCTGCTCCTGTTCCGTCGCTAGCGTCTGCAAAGTCTCTTTCTGCCTTCCTCACCCGGTCTTCTGTGGCGTCGCAGAGGCAGCCCATGCAAACCTGGGCTGTGATGTCCCTGATGGAAATCTAGTGCATAAATGCTTCTTCCTGCTGTCCTTCGGTGGCCTATTCTGGAAACCATTCTTGTCGCTCTTGAGAGGCCTTAAGGAATCTGGCTGCCACTCTTTGAGGCAGCGACCGCATTTATGCACCTGTATGTCCTTGTCTTGGGCTCTGGTTGGAGGCGAACCCATCCCGAGACCCCATTCATATGGACACTTCATTGTTGCCCGCCCTTTATCAGAGCCTGCACAGATGCTTGCAAGATCCATCGGGAAAGCTTTCATGAACCTCTTGTTAATGCGCGCCTGCCTGTGTATTTTATCTCTTTCAGGATAATGGGGGTCTCTTTGCCCTTGGACTTCTGACACCTGTTACCCTAAAGATCTTTGACACTTCATCTCCCTTTTTCTTACAGCTGTTCATTGAGCAATCTGCTGGCCTCCAGCTCTGCCGGTTTCTTCCTTGAAGATGCAATCATGGAATCCGGCCCGCTCTAGCTTTCCCAGGCCCTGCGTATTTATAGCTCTGGCTTTTAGATTGCAGGCTAACTTTCAAATGTGCTTGCTTTGAAATAGACTTTCTGAAGGACCTCTGTGGGGATAATGAGGCCATTTCTACACTTGCAAGTTGGAATACATTACAAATAGTGGTTGCAAGAAGTACTTGAAACGACGGTGCTTTCTATACAGGGCAAATTGTGTTTTTTCTTTCTTTCTTTCTTTTTTTTTTAACCTTGCGAAAATCATTCTGCAACTCTTTCCTGGTGCTTCTGTGACTGGCTGATGCCTTACACAGATGTCAGGACATCCTCTGCGAGTTTGCTTTCCATCTCTTTGTGTCAGTACTGGCAGAATTGGGTGCAAGGTCCGGCTTACCTAGGGCGGGAGTGGGAAAGAGGGAGAAGGTAGCTGTGATATGGTCATCCGTTTTGCTAGCTCCTGGGATCTAGATCCTTTAACCCCATCTGTGCCATAGGTCCTTTTGGACATTTGGTGAGGCAAGTGGATTTCGTCCAGAATACGGTTTAAAGCACATAAAACAAAATCCGTAGGACTACAAAGGAAGCCAGCTGTACTGTCCTGTAGCGATTGCAGCATGAAGGTGGTTTGTGATAGAGAACACACACTTTGGTATTAATGCATTAAACAGCATGTGCTACAGGCAGATCCATGAGCTATGTGATTACGGAGAGGCCATGGATACAGATTTTGAGGTCTACACCACAAACTGCAATGTGACTTGAGAATACCTGTCGTTTCTATGTGTGACCTCATCTTAGGAACTGCTACATAACTCCTGCTGTTTGTTGCTGACTTTTCTTTTCTTTTTTTTTTAAAGACTTTATTTGGCAGAGATCACAAGTAGGCAGTGAGGCAGGCAGAGAGAGAGAGAGAGGGAAGCAGGCTCCCCGCTGAGCAGAGAGCCCGATGTGGGGCTTGATCCCAGGACCCTGAGATCATGACCTGAGCTGAAGGCAGAGACTTTAACCCACTGAGCCATCCAGATATACCCCCCCACCTTTTAAAAAGATTTTATTTATTTATTTGAGAGAGAGATCCACAAGCTGGGAGTGGGAGGACAGAGGCCGAGGGAGAAGCAGACTCCCCGCTGAGCAGAGAGCCCGATGCGGGACTCGATCCCAGGACCCTGAGATCATGACCTGAGCTGAAGGCAGAGGCTTAACCCATTGAGTCACCCAGGCACCTTCTGTTGCTGACTTATCATTGAGGATGTGATGGGTTTCAAATAGAGATGAGTGAAAAGAAAGATGTCTTTTTTTCCTTTATCCCAGTTCATGAAGCCCTGAATTCTACCCAAGGACCCCATGTTCAGAAGCCGCATTTGCAGGATCTGCCGTTGCTTTAAGTCCTGGGCAAAAGCTCCTGTTTGCTCCCGTGTCTGCCTCACAGGAGATATCGGCAAATGTCGGGCAAAGGAAAGATTTGTCAGCGTGGTACCCGCCGTGATTGTAGGTCAGACCCGTGTTAATCCGAGAGTGAGGACCCTGGGATGTTACCGCCTAGGATTCCTGTGTCTGCCTTTTTTTTTTTTTTCCCCCTTTTTCTTGGTTCCTTTCATCTCTTACAGAAATGGCCATTGATTGGGAGAACCAATGATGTCTGAAATTACTTATTAGATTGAAAATACTTTGGAAAGTGATTTTACTAACTTGGTTTGTCAGGTTTTTTCAGGCAGGATCCTTTTGTTGATTACTGCTTTGCATAACGCTGTGATGTGAACAAGGCTGAGTTTGGTTTTGACATCGAGTGTTTTCTGGTCCAATAAGGTTTCAGACCCATAGACAAACATCTATATATATATGACCACAAGGTGAAAATGTTAGAAGAGAAAGCCCGAAGACAATATTAGAACTAGTGTGTGTATCCAGATAGTGAACAGTATTGGTATTGGCTGAAAAAAGTGGTAGGGAGTGGAGAAAAGAGGGGTGAGCGCTCATTTCTAGATACTGGGAAGACAGTGTTGCCCAGTGGAAGGGAGGGTAGACTCTGGGACCTGAGTCCTTATCCCAGCTCTGCCACTTGGTAGCTGATCTTAGGCAAGTTGCGCTACTTCCCTGCATCCAAATTCCTCCTCTGTAAAGGGGGATAATGACAAGCACCTACCTCAGAGCATCTGGAGATGATTAATTGAGTTTAATGCAAAGAAAACCCTCAGGGCAGAGCGGGGCATTTATAGGGGTTCTGGAAGTCATTACAACAACTCATATTAGAGTGGGTGCCGTTGACGCAGCCTTTCTCTGTACCATGCCTCATTTAACTTCCTCGTAGCCCAGGTAAGCTATTTTAAAATCCATTTTCAAGATGAAGAACTTGAGGTTTGGAGAGGTCCAATGATTTCCCTGCTGAACGGATATGGCACAATGGAAACAAGAACCCATGTTACGGGTTGGCAAGACCTGCCCAGGTTCCAGGGTCTTCCACTGTATTTAGTGTATGGGCTGAAGTGAGCTTCTGCAGTTTCTTTTCTTTTCTTTTTCTTTTTTGGAGTGAGAAATGAGCTTTGGTTTGAGCGATGAGTTGTTGGGTCTTTTTGTTAAAGCAGCTTGCATTCTCCTGAACACCTGTGTTAGATATCATGTTTCCTGTATCCTACATAGGAAAACTTTGTTAGCTTCTTTCTTTCTTTCTTTCTTTCTTTTTTTTAAAAAGATTTTATTTATTTACTTGAGAGACAGAATGAGAGAGAGAGAGAGAGAGAGAGACAGCACAAGAATAGGAGGGTCAGAGGGAGAAGCAGACTCCCTGCTGAGCAGAGAGCCTGATGCAGGGCTTGATCCCGGGAATCCAGGATCACCACCCGAACCAAAGGCAGTCGCTTAACCAACTGAGCCACCCAGGTGCCCCTCTTAGCTTATTTCTTGATTTTGGTGGATCATACCCTTCATTTGCTTTCTTAGAAGGTATGTTTGAGCAGTAGATATTTTGGGAGCTGAATTCCTTTGCATTTGGCCTGTTTTTATCTTTCTGGAACTTTTAAGTGTCTTCTGTTTGTCTCCAGTGTTCCGGTGTGTGTCTATTTTCAGTTATTGTGCTGAGGACTCAACCTTTCCATCTGGAAACTTACGTCCTTCTTTTCCAGGAATAAAATTTTTTCTTTGATGATTCTCTTGCATTTTCTCTGTCTCTCTTCTTAGCAGAAGAGATAATATCTTAATATCCGGGTCCTGGAATTCCTTGCCTGACACTCTAAGTTTCTTATGTTTCTCTCCTAGTTCCCATCTGTCTTTTTGCTTTACTTTTTGGCAAATTTGCTCAACGTCCTTCTAGTGATTTTCTTGTTTGTCTCCTGAATATTTCCTCTCTCTCTCTTTCTCTTTCCTTTTTAAAAAAATTATTTATTGACAGAAAGAGAGTGAGAGAGCACAAGCAGGGGGAGCAGCAGAGGGAAAGGGAGAAGCAGGGTCCCCTGCTGAGCAGGGACACCCCCAATGTGGGACTCAATCCCAGGACCCTGAGGTCATGACCTGAGCTGAAGGCAGATGCTTAACCGACTGAGCCACCCAGGCTCCCTCTCCCTCTCTTTTTAAAAAATATTTATTTATTTAGGGGCGCCTGGGTGGCTCAGTGGTTTAAGCCGCTGCCTTCGGCTCAGGTCATGATCTCAGGGTCCTGGAATCGAGTCCCGCATCGGGCTCTCTGCTCGGCAAGGAGCCTGCTTCCCTCTCACTCTCTCTGCCTGCCTCTCTGCCTACTTGTAGCTCTCTCTGTCAAAATAAATAAATAAAATCTTTAAAAATAAATAAATAAATAAATAAATAATAAAAAATATTTATTTATTTAAGTAATCTCTATACCCAAAGTGGGGCTTGAACTCACAACCCTGAGCTCAAGAGTCCTGTGCTCTTCCGACTGAGCCAGCTAGGTGTCCCCTCTTTTCTTCTTTAAATAGCACCCTGGATTTTTTTTTTTCTTGGTTACAGACCCTCTTATCCATCTGAGGATATTTTATTTTATTTTATTTTTTTAAGATTTATTTATTTACTTGAGAGAGAGAGTGAAAGAGAGAGCATGAGCAGGAGAGACAGAAGGAGAAGAAGAGAGAATCCCAGGCAAACTCCACACCAAGAGCAGAGCCTGATTTGGGGCTCGATCTCAGGGCTCTGAGATCATGACCTGAGCCGAAACCAAGAGCCAGACACCCAACTGACTGCCTGCCCCCACCCCCCAGGCACCCTCCTGTGAGGATATCATGGAGAGATTTTTGTTGTTTTTTTTTCTTCCTGCGTGGGTTATTTCTTCTGAGTTGCCATTTCCTGTTTCTGCAGTTCATTTTAGAGTTTTCAAAGGGAGGGGCCAGTGCTGTTCGGTGGAACTTTCTGCAGGGGCCAAGAGGTTCTGTAGCTGCCTTCTTTAATATGCCACTCACCCTGTGGAGCTGCTGAGCACTGGAAATGTGCCTCGTGCCCCCGATGAACTCAGTTTAAAGTTTTAGGGGGGTGGTGGATGGGGTAGCCAGTGAGGAGGGCACGTGTGGTGAGGAGCACCGGGTGTTACATGCAACAAGTGAAATACTGAACGCTACCTCAAAAACCAATGATGTACTCTATGCTGGCTAGTTGAACATAATGATAAAAATTAAAAACGAAAAAAATAAAGCTATAGTAATTTAAAAAAAAAGTTTTTTTTCATGGACGTTAATTCACATTTAATGACCCACGTGGCTAGGAGCTCCCAGTTGGACAGGGCAGACAGAATTGTTCTTCTGTGGGTAGGCTTGGGTATGAACCCCAGTGGAACCACCAGTGAGCTTTGTGACCTTGGGAAGGTAATTTCTGGGGGGGTCTCCATTTACCCATCTAGGAAATGGGGGTAATTCTATTTGGACTCAACTAAACACTCACTCTAGCTAGGCCAAAGATGAAAATTATTATTTAAAAAATAACTTTTAGGCGTTCTTATGGAATGCGAGGGAAGGGTTGAAGGCAGGCCAAGGAAAGGCTAAACAGAACAACATTCTGGGACCTGCATCGTGTCCTTCTGTCTCATTTCTGCTCTTTGGACAGCTGTGACAGTCTTGTCTCTGTGCAGACCGGCTTTTTTTCTGCCCCTTTGTGTTCGGAGCAGAGCTGTCCACTCCACAGCCCAGATTTGTGTCTCTCTGCTTCAAGAGCTTATTCCTGAATGACTAGGAGACTAGCTGTCTGTCAGGCTCAATTCTCAGTTCCCTTGGCGTGGCTTGAATTTTAGCCACGGGTGGCTGAACCACATAGCAAAGCATAGTGTCCCACATCTCTCCAGAGCTTTGGTTGGGAACTGGGATGTTCTCAGGGAAAGCCATAGTTCTGAGTTGGGTCCACATCTAAAAGAATGTTTGTAGTTAAAAATGTTGCCACAAGGTGAATATGGTGATTGAAAACCTGAATTTAAGGAGAGGGGATTGGACATCCTACTTATGGTTAGTTTTTCAGATTCATTTATTGATACAACAAATATGTGTTGAATGCTTGGTACATGGCAGGTCCAGTACCAAGGCCTGGAGATGAGATGCAATGCTGAGATAAGACTCTTATTCTTGCCTTCATGGAGCTTCGGGTCTTATGGGAGAGCCCCACGTGAGTATGGCAATGCAATTCTGAGTAATCAAGAAGAAAAGGCTTAAATTTAGAGATCTTACTTAGTAATTAGGGAAGTGACTCCCCCAGGAGGTGGTGGCTGTCCTGAGAGACGAAGATTGAGCAGGAATTAACTAGGTGGAGAAGGACGGAACAATGTGTTTGGCTCTGAACCAAAAAATTAACATGGGCAAAGGCCCTGAGGCAGGAAGCCTATAAAAGACTGAATTGTATTGGAAGTCCTTGATTCTGCTCTCTCTGACCACTCCCCCGCTTTACAAAGGTGCTTTAAAATTGATTACAATTGATGGGTTTTCAGGTGGTCAGTTACTTTAATTAAAGTTTAAAGGTCCTGTCATTCACAAAGATGATTCTACATTTTGTGTATTTTTATGTTATGCAGCAGATTATGATAATCTTAGTTTTTACAAGCATTTCTTCCTTCTGGGGATGGATAGTACATTTTTTACCTTGAGGGCATAAATCTGTGACTAGGAAGAAAGGTTATTCTTCCTAGCTTCCTGTGTTTGTCTGCTTTAGAAGTCTCCTAGTGTGGGGGCGCCTGGGTGGCTCAGTGGGTTGAAGCCTCTGCCTTCGGCTCAGGTCATGATCTCAGGGTCCTGGGATCGAGCCCCGCATCGGGCTCTCTGCTCAACAGGGAGCCTGCTTCCCTTCCTCTCTCTCTGCCTGCCTCTCTGTCTACTTGTGATCTCTGTCTGTCAAATAAATAAATAAAAAAAAAATCTTTAAAAAAAAAAAAAAAGTCTCCTAGTGTGTGGTGCATCTCCTGTGTGTTGGAATTATGGGATCATGACCCCACGATTTCCTTATATTTCCTTATATGGGCATAATTGCTGTCAGAATGTTTCCCTCATGCCCAAATGAAGCACGATTAGTGAATTCTTGTGTGAAAATGTGGACTAGGCTTAGAAATTTCTGAAAACTCAGTGTCTGGTCGTAATTCATTATAAATGTAAGCTGGATTTTTTGTTTTGTTTTTGTAAGGACCTATTATATTTTTATATTTTAGCCAGGGGTTTTCATTAAAGTTAAACAAAAACCTTGTTTGACTCTTAAACTGTCCCTGCTCCCCTTCCCCCCAGGGGATTTACTTGGAGACAAGTCCCCAAAACCAGCCTCAGGTAACAAAGCTCAAATACAAGGGTGGGTCAGGCCAGGTGGTGACATCCGATCAGTGGGGGGTTGCATACTGTCTCCCTGGTTACCAAGGAGTAGGGACCCCCGCCCTTTGGGAGCCTTTTTGGCGCCAATCCTAATCAAGGTGTAATAGGCTGGTTCAAATGTCTACTAGGGTAAATTGTAACTCAATTGGTCACCTAGCATCACTGTGGAGTTTCCTGTGTGTGTTACAATTTCATTGGTCACCTGTGCCTGGCCAGGCCGGATCGAAGGGCCATTGCCCTTAAAATCTAGTCTGTGAAACAGAGAAGGGTCGCCCTCTCTTGTAAGAGGTGTGTCCATGAACGTTAGGTTAAATTCTTGATGCTTGGCGCTAAATAAAGCTTTGCTTGACCTTCGCTTTGTATCAGTCTCGCTCCTTTAATCATGGACCCATTATTGGGGCATAACAGTTTTGTTTTGTGTTTTTTGGTCTTGAATAAGAGGAATGGCCTCCCAGGCCTTTAACTGAGTCAATGATAGCAAATTATAGGAGGAGTTTAACACAACTTGTTGTGAACACCAAAAGGTATTTCCAGATGAAGAAAAAAAATCCAGAGTGTCTTGTTGTCGGTAGATAACACTTGTGGTTACACCAATGGGCCCAGATTTTGTTTTTCACTTTCAAAATTTTTATGTAACCCCTTATCTAAACTTCTGTCATTTCCAAGGGTAATTAATATTTATAATTATTAATGAGGTGGTTCTTTTGTTATAAGTCTTTGAGGGGCAGTGTGGTTTTTATACTTAGAGCTCATCTCAACTCTGATGACAAACTTTCATTGGAAATATTCGATAGGTATTTCATAACATTTACACATGAAAAAGCAGATATGTGGCTGGAATTTATGGGATGTCCTCCTTCAATGATGGCCGGTTGTTAGGAAGACTCTGTCCTTCTAACAAGTCCTCCTCAGACTGTGGGACATTCTGAGCAGGATTTTCTGTGTTGCACAAACCCCAGTCTTCAATCTTGACTGAGGATGTACTATTTCTAGCTTCCCCCCACTTTTTTTTTCTTCTATTTTAACCTCCCCTTTCCTCCCAGAGGATGGAATCTCTCAGCCCAGTTTGGAATCCTGGCTCCACCTCTTAGTTGTTTTGTGCCCTTGGGTAAGTAAGTGGAAGGGCTTATTTTCTCCCCTGTTAAATAGAGGTTGACCAAAGGGGCACCTGGGTGGCTCAGTCGGTTAAGCGACTGCCTTCAGCTCAGGTCATGATCCCGTGGTCCTGGGATGGAGCCCCACATCGGGCTCCCTGCTCGGTGGGGAGCCTGCTTCTCCCTCTCCCTCTGCCTACTGCTCCCTCTCCCTTTCTAACAAATAAATAAATAAAATCTTAAAAAAAAAAAAGAAGGCTGACAAAAGAATTAAAAAGAATCGCCTTCTCAGATTATTTCGAGGATTAAACGGGCAGAGAAATGAACTGATGGGTCCAGTGTTGGGTCCTGAGTACCCTTCATTAACGTATTACCACGCTATCAAATTCTTTGAGTCTCTTCTCTTAAGATCTAAAACAATCAGGTATGGCTTTCCACTGTTTTCTAGTGCCCATGAACGTTTTTCTGGATTCTCGGATCACACACATCAGGATCTTAATTTCGGAGGATATGACTGGTTTGAATCACCGTGAACCAGGACTGAGCTCTGTTTAAGCTGTAAAATGTGTATCCTTGGCGTCCCTTCCCAGCCCATCCCTTTGCCCCTTATCTTCTCCCTGGTCCCCTCATTGCTTGCTTCCCTATGTTGTATGCAATATACTTCGTTCCTCCCAGAAGCGAAACAATACTGGTCCTTTGACCTTTTCCCTCCCATCCTGTTACCTATCAGGAAACCCATTTATGAATCCTAGCATGATTCATTGCCTGTTAATTCCTGTGTTGTGTAGTCTAGGTAACCTTTTTTGTTTTATTATGTAGAAATAATGCTTTTACCCTTAGGCGGCCGTGTCAAGGTGGGAATTTTGAGTTTTTGATATGGTGAGTAGAATGGGTAGACAAAAGGGAAGTGGATGAAGAGAGAGGACAAATTGAACTTTCGATCTGTTAAAGGATATTAAATAAGGTTGTCTTGTTTATATACTCATGTATTTGTCCCCATCAAAGCAGACTAGAGAAAGCCTTTAACAGTATTCAGTGGAATGAAAGATAGAGGGAACATAGAAAAACGAAGTATAAATTTAGTATATAAAGTACATGGTGAGAAATTCTATTCACTTCCGGAAAGTAGATGATAAATTTGGCTCTGACCTTCCTAGTAGCTAAAGTGAAGAATGAAATATAATTGACTCTAGAATGTGCAACATCTGTAACATAAAAACTATCATTCTTGGTGCCAAGACCTGAGGCTTGGGTGTTGTAAGTTGGTTTATTAGTTTTGTCTTCACACGGAGTGTCAGAGATAACTCGGTAATGTATGTAAGGCCTCATCAGTGTTCTACCCTGGAAGGTAGCTGGCCAAATTCATTCTCTCTCTCTCTCTCTCAATTGCAGTGTACCTGCCACACAATGTTACATTAGTTTCAAGTCCAAATTCATTCTCATATAGTTCTAGGTTGAGACCTCAGTGTGCACCAAACAAGCAGTTGATAAAATGTTTTGCTAGTTTTACTACTCTTGAGGGCATAGATAAGTCAGTTAGTAATTTTATTGCACTCACTGGTAAGATAGATGCCAGCCCTAGAGAATATTAATGAAGGGAAAAGAGTTTTACCTACACGCTCACTTAGGCACTCACTCATTCATTCATCAACACTTATTGGGAACTTGTTATACGCAAGCATTGTTTTAGGCTTTGGAACATGAATTCTTCTCTGGCTCTTTTGTCGCCATCCTGCCTTAAAGCCACCACCATGTCTCGCTTGGACTGGAGCAGTAGTCTCTCAGCATTAGCCCGTCAGAGGGCATTCTCCATCCTGCAGCTGGAGGGCACTTTTTTTTTTTTTTGAAGACTTTATTTATTTATTTGACAGAGAGAGAGATATCACAAGTAGGCAGAGAGGCAGGCGGCGGGGGGTGGGGTGGGAAGCAGGCTCCCTGCCCAGCAGAGAGCTGATGTGGGGCTCCATCTCAGGACCTTGAGATCATGACCGAAGCAGAAGGCAGATGCCCAACCCACTGAACCACCAGGCACCCTGCCTTTTTTTTTTTTTTAAGATGTTATTTATTTATTTGACAGAGAGAGAGAGAGAGCACAAGCAGGGGGAGCAGGAGGCAGAAGGGAGAGGGGAAGCAGGCTTCCTGTTGAGCAAGGAACCCGATGTGGGGTTGGATCCCAAGACCCTGGGATCATGACCTGAGCCAAAGGCAGACGCTTAACTGACTCCACGCAGGCACCCTGGAGGGCACGTTTGAAAATCTAGCCCATGTTCAGTTTCTGTCCTTTTAAAACTCTCACAGCACATGTGGAATCGAATTTCAACTCCATCCTATGATTTGCAGGCTCCCTCGTCCTCTGCCCTGGGACCTGTCTGGCATCATCTCGTACCCCTCACTCCTCTAGCTTCCAGCCCCCGTCCACTCTGAATGTCTCTCTGCTCCTGACTGTACCAGGCTTCATTTGGCTTCAGACAGGCCCTCCCTGAGCACCCAGTCCAGGTAGCCTCTCATCCGGCAAGACCAGCCAGTCTCTGTTTCCCTCTTCATTTTCCTTTTTTGGGTTACACTTATCTTAACCCACAGTTCTCTTACTCACGCTCGTTTACCCGTCTGTCTCCCCGTGCTGGAACACAAGCCCCGGGACACCCAGGACCTCGTCCATCCTCTGTGCTCAGCTCCCAACACAGGGTCTGGAGCAGGAGAGTGGATAAAAATAAATGCTTGTTTGAAGGAATCCTGCAGAGGGGACCCAGGAACATGGAAACAGCAGAGAAGATTGTCTCCAGCTCTTGTGTGGTACTTCTGCATATGGTCAGCCTCCCTTACCTCCTGCTCTCCTTTCCCTCTTTCCCTGAGGTCTGTGGTTTCCCTCCGTGGCCCTGACCCCTCCTTCACCATCTCAAATCAGAGCCAAGCAAGACAAACCCGCATGTGTGTACAGAACTTCCCTCATCAGCAACAAAAAACAAAACCTGAAATTTAAAAATCCCCAAACACCTCTTTACACCTTTCTCCAAATATTCCTTTATTCCTTCTTCGGACTGTATTGTTGCCTCTTCTGGAAAGTTTTCCTGGATTAGAGAAGTCCTCCCTGATCTTACTTTTCTTGACATTGTTTTAATTTTTTTTTTTTTTTAAAGATTTTATTTATTTATTTGACAGAGAGAGATCACAAGTAGGCAGAGAGGCAGGCAGAGAGAGGAGGAAGCAGGCTCCCCGCGGAGCAGAGAGCCCGATGCGGGGCTCGATCCCAGGACCCCGAGATCATGACCTGAGCCGAAGGCAGCGGCCCAATCCACTGAGCCACCCAGGCGCCCCTGTTTTAATTTTTATTATTCTGAAAGACAACACCAAATATCAGTGACCTACTCTCTTGGTTGCCCTGAGTATGTTTGTCTTTTCCAGGTACACGATCACTTATGGATGGATGGGAATCAGTCTTATTCTTTATTTCCTCCCAGCATGTCCTAGTGTAAAGCCTAGTAGGCATTCAGTCTGAGTATTTTGAGCATCTTTAAATAGCCTGGGGGCTTTTGATAGATTGTAACATTGACTTGGGTTGTAGAAGTAACAAAGAGAAGCAACAAATACTAAATCCCAATATGGTCTTGTGTTTACTCTATGTAGTATTTCATATAAGGAATTGCCATTTCATTTAGAAGATGTTGGTCTGTTTTAACCATTTTTGTGATGCCATTTAGTGTGATATGGTTATCTAAGTTATTCAATATATTATGTTTATTTAAGGATAGCTTACATTCTGTTTATAAATATGGCTTTATTAAAAAATTAAAACGTTCTCTAAAAAACTGTAGATGTAGATCACGTTAGCACGGTCAACAGACTTCCTTTTTTGGCCACTGGAGGGCACTGTTGCCAAACAAAAGATGATTTTCAGGTTGAAATTTATTAAAGGTTTAGATTAAGCTCTTAAGAAGCATTTATCCCACTAATAGATTAAAATGGCCAATATTGTCTGCAGTGGGTGTTGCCTTGCCATGGCAATCCTGTCACAGCTGAATTTGTGTGTATATATGTCCGTGAGCTAGCTGTATGTTATCGAAAAAACTATGTTTTTCCTAAAATGCTCTGTGGGTCATTATTACAGCTGGAAGGCACCTTGGCGGTCTTCTAGTTGAACTGTATTAGTTCACAGGTGAGGGATTTAGGGTCCTAGAAATGAAGTGACCATTCATTTGGGAGTGAAACAAAAGACTTCCATTTATTCACTTATTTAACCAAGCATATGTAACACCCATGATGTGGGCATTATGTGAGAGATTAGGGTAGAGGAGACATAAGATATCATCCCTCCTGTCAAGAGGTGTAGATTCTGGATCTAAGTGAACAGATGCCGACTGACCATCCCCGCCCCCGCCCCGCCCCCGACCTCTACCCCGGACCCCAGCTAAGGTCCCCCAGCTAAGGTCCTAAGGATTAAAGCAGAAGTCGTCCTGTTACTGATATTTATCTACAACTTACTTTATGAATCTTCTTTATGTAGCAGTTCGAGCACATCACATAAAAACTTTTTACTTGGGGCGCCTGGGTGGCTCAGTGGGTTAAGTCGCTGCCTTCGGCTCAGGTCATGATCTCAGGGTCCTGGGATCGAGTCCCGCATCGGGCTCTCTGCTTGGCGGGAAGCCTGCTTCCTCCTCTCTCTCTGCCTGCCTCTCTGCCTACTTGTGATCTCTATCTGTCAAATAAATAAGTAAAATCCTTTAAAAAAAAAAGAAAAAAAAAACTTTTTACTTAAAAATTCCAAGTGCCTGGCGACTTGTGGGCAGCCTTCAAAATATTCTTTTGTTGGGCATTTATTACGTTAAAATCCTTGGACGCTCTGTTTTGATTATTTGAAAAATGAGAAATGAGAGGAAAATTTCCAATTAAACACTGGGCTAATTAAAAGGAATAAACCCTCTCTGCACTAAGGATAATTGGGCCTTGAGAGATTTATGGCTAAATTGCCATTACCGTTCACATTTGTTGAGCCCCAGACCTGGGCGATTTCACTTGGACAACAAGCTGTGGAGTCCTGCTGGGCGTCCCTGAATTCGGTGAGTCCATCTTATTTCATGGAACTTGCCAGGCTGTTTTCTCTGTTTTATGTACACAGGCTCTCGATGAGCCATTATCACTTAGCGATGATTGCTTTTGTACTTTTCACGGTCACTGGAAGGCTGGAGTTTTTCTTCATTAACAAAATGCACCGTTTGCCCATAATTCCACTAGAAAGGATTGTGCCACAGCGCTTAAATAAAGCAGCTCTGTGGTTTTAAGGAATTTCTCAGTTCTTAAAAATGACAGTGTGCGAACCTTATAAAAACACAGCATGTCTATTTAATTTATTTAAATCATCTCCAACTGGAAGAGCCTTTTTAAAGAACTCCCTACCACCTAATGTAGATGAGATGGTACCAGTAACACGTGAAATGAAAATGCCATTTATAAAATTCTTTAATATTTAATAGACACAGTTATTGTCTTTAATGGCTCATTTACGACGTGCTTTAATATGTTGTAAAATGGCTCGGTGGTAAATTCTTCATAGACGTTTTTAAGCAAGCAATAAAAAAGCAATTTATGACATACATATACCACATTTTGGCAGAAAAACGTGCCCACTTTAACATATGATGGTGGACATACTCTAAATTTGAAGTAATTCTATGCGTCATGTGATAATTATGAATGATAACCCAGTGGAGACCTCAGCCATGCATCAGTGTTTGAAATATATTCACATAAGCGTCAATAACCCATTAAATACATTTACCTTCATCAGCCCACTCTTAAATGGAAGAAGCTCATTAATACTGGTTTCAGGATAAATTTGCCAAGAGAGGGGTTACATGTGGTTTTACATATTTTCACAGAAAAGCTGTTTGAAAATTTCCAGAAGACAATTCAATGTGTTTTTTTTATTTAAGCACCTGGAAATGGAAACATCTTTTCTCATTTCTGCCTGGAGAAATGATGAATTATTTTATGCAGGCAACTTCTGTTTCCAAATTTCCATTGTTTATCAGACAAGACATCACTGTGGGGGACCATCTTTTCATCTGGTTTCCACTCAAAACCCTCCTGCCCCCTTTCTTTTTTTAACTCCCCAAGCCCGGATTGCTAATTCAGGATACATTTCTTATGTCCTCTTTGGTCTTGATTGAATAGAAATTAGTGTGGTAAAGTGATTTACCGCGATGTCCAAACTTAAGGATGTCACGTCTTCCATCAATAGTTGGAAGAATTATTCCAATTTGCACCCTGGTACCTGGGGGGCTGAGAACTGGAGTCGCCAGACCATCCCAGTAGATCCCACTCTGGGAGGTCCGTTGGACTGATGGTGGGTCTGGAAATAGCTAATTATTCAAATGTGTCCACTCTGGAGGTGACGTAGGGTAGAACCTAGAACCCTCCTCTGCTAGTGGGCAGGCAGGAGAGGGCAGTGCTGTTTCGTAGCTTGGGGACATTTTGCTTTTTGTTTATGAGAGAATATTCTGTAATTTATTGTTTCAAAAGTGTTTTCCTATTGGAGTTTGTCAGGAAATGAGTTTGAGTGGATGCATGGATGTTGAGTGGATGTTGAGTGGATGTTTTGTTTCGATGCTGAATTCCTTCATTGAAATCAACAAAAGTAATTTAGCCCCCGTGTGTTATGTTCTGGCTCTGGTAGATTTTCTCTGAAATGTTTTAGAGGAGTTCTGATCTGAAGTGTGGTTGTTTCCCATCTGTTTGAAAAATGGCAGTTTAAGCACTCAAGGACTTTAGAATTCTTGCAGGTTTGGTCTTAATTTGGAAAATGACGTAAGCCTTTAATAAATCTGCAGCAAATCAGAACCTCACAGCAACTCTGAATCACTGTTTTTCACCAGCTTTTCAGAGATGAAGCAAAACTTATTGAGGGGTTAATAGAAAACCGCCTTGGCTCCAAGCTCTGATCTGCTTGCAAATTCAGTCCAATTGCCTAGACGCATTTTTCCACAAACAGAATTCTCATCTTTAGGATGCTGATCAGTGTCTTGAATTCCCAAAGCAAGAGAGATTTATTTTCAGTCTATTTACTAAAGCACAAAGAGGGACTAATTCTTTTTGGAAATGATTTTACAGGAACTAAAACAGTAAGTGCCTTGGTGTCAGATGGCTTGGATTTGAATCCTGGCTTAGCTGCTTGCTAGCTGAGTGACCTTGTGCAATCCCTTCTTCTCTCTATGCCTTACAGTCCTCATCTGTATGTCAGGATATATGTAAATCCAACTGTTCAGTGAACTAATATTTTAAAGTGCTTGACACAGGGCCTGGCACTATGTGAGTGCTTTTTTAATTTGTATTTATTCATTCATTTATTTATTTATTTATTTATTTTTTCAATCACGGAAACTCAGTGGCTTCCAATGACATTTTTTTTTTTTAAAGATTTTTATTTATTTACTTGACAAAGCGCTATATATAGAGAGATCACAAGTAGGCAGAGAGGCAGGCAGAGGGAGAGGGAGAAGCAGGCTCTCTGCTGAGCAGGGAACCCGATGCGGGACTCGATTCCAGGACCCTGGGATCATGACCTGAGCGGAAGGCAGTTGCTTGACTGACTTAGACACCCAGGCACCTTGTGAGTGCTTTTTAAATAAATACAAATGGGGGGGGTGCCTGGGTGGCTTGGTTGGTTAAGCATCTGCCTTTGGCTCAGGTCATGACCTCGGGGTCTTGGGATTGAGTCCTGCATTGGGAGGGGGGTCCCTGCTCCTTGCTCAGCAGGGAGCCTGCTTCTCCCTTTCTCTCTACCCTTCCCCATCCCCAGCTCACGCTGTCGCTCACTTTTTCTCTTTCAAATAAATAAAATATTAAAAAAAAAAACCACCAAACCTCCAACAAACAAACAAACAAACAAACAAGTTGGTGTGAATGCTCACAGATTTGAATTAACCAGAACATTCCAACTATCAACTCTCCTCATGGTTTAGGACTGGTAATACATGCTAAATCATATTTGTCTATCTCATGAATTGAAGGCTGTTAATTAGTTATGTAATGTCTTATTTGTTACTTTCTGACTTCATGAAACATTGAAAGAATAGAAGGAAGAGCTCCCACAAGCCCTTCACCCCGATGCCGCAGTTACTCACGTCATGCTCATCTGGTTTTGAACTCATTCATTCACATTTCTCTTCTTCCCTTCCTTTCCTCCTTTCTATTTTTTTTAACCCTCAAAATCATTTGAAAATAAGGTGGAGACATTTTTTCTTTATCCTTAAATATTTTAGGGTGTTATTTTTTTAGTAATAAGGACATTCTCTTTCTTATCTACAATATGATCAAAGTCAGGAAACTTAATGTTGATACAACCCTGTAATTTAATCTGAAAACTATATTTAGGAATTGTTAATTGTCCCAATACTGTCCTTTAGAGCTGTGCGTGTGTATATGTGTGTATGTTCCTGTGAATGTGTATGTGTGGTTTGCAGTTTATTCTGGGGAAAGCTCTGCGTATTGTATTTTTTTTCTGGTCACAATTGCATTTCTTTGCCATATGTCTCTCCTTTATTTGAAACCATTCCTTAGATTTTTTTTTTTTTTTTTGGGTCTTTCACGACCTTGACACTTTCAAAAGCAATTACGTTTTAGAATGTCCCTCAAATTTGAGTTAGTCTGATTTTTCATCCTGATTAGAGCTAGCTTTAAGGTCGTTGTGTCTTCCAATTCTAGAGGGAACTGTGATATTTCATCACTGTAAGTTTTTACACAAAATAGATGAGGAGGGGTTTGATGCTATATTGATTGACACGTGCGCAGTGAGGTGGGTGTAGGAAAATCAACAAAGATACTCAGTGAGTGCTTATCTACAGCAAGTAAATGACTGTATTCCAAAAGAACAATCCCCTTAGGGGATTCAGCCCACTAATGGTGAGGGCTGATAGATCAAGAGAAAAGAGAGGTAAAACCTCACTATTTCCTTGATTAAAAAAAAAAAAAACACCAAGTGCAGGCAGAATTCTTTCCTGTGTACAATGGAAATAAATTAAACATCACAAGAATGGTCTCCTCTGGCTGGGAACCTCAAAGTGTCTTGGACCAAGAAACATAAATAGGCATCCTGCTCTTCTGTAGGAAAAGAGAGATTGTCTCTGTTCAGTACCAACACACCAGGGGAAAGATGAAAAACGTAGCCTGGCATCTAAATGTGGAGTCTTTGAAGTTCATTCTGAGAATGACCGTGCACATGAAACTTTTGTCTTTTTTTTTTTTTTGAGAGAGAGCACAAGTCCGAGATGATGGTGGTGGGAGGGGCAGAAGGAGATGGAGTGAGAGACTCCTAAGCAGGCCCCACACCCAGTGTGGATCCCATGTGGGGTTTGATCTCACAACCCTGAGATCACTACCTGAGCCAAAATCAAGAGTCAGATGTTTAACCGACTGAGCCGCCCAGCTGCCCCAGAAAACATTTTTTCCTTAAGTCTAGATATGGGAGGTGTCTTTCATCCTGAATAACCTGAAACATTTTAAAAAACCAAATGAGTATGGAAGCACATGGGTGGAAATCACTCTGCTATGGCAGGGAAACAAAAGAGAGAGAAATGAAATGGCCGGAAGCAAATGCTTTTGGTGCTCTGCACAGAATTTTCCATAGCCTTGAATGCACTCAAGTTCAAGAAGTGACAAGAAAGAGTTAATCCTTTAAGCCAGTGCTCGGGGTATGCCCTGGGAAAATCTGACCGAATGAGTTACTGCTCAGCCTAAAATTAAACTCCTGGCTCCTTGTCTGGCGTAGGAACTATTAGATCACATTTCTTTTCACTGATGGATCCATTTTTTAATGAATTGAAAAAAGAATCCCCAGTGGTTTCTTTTGTGTGAAGAAAACAAGATAAATATTAGCCAGGAAAGGTCATTTTGGTTTCCAATACGTGGGAAGTTCATTATGATGGATTCTGATAAATTATACCATGTACTTCTTTCCGATAAGAGAAGGTCACATTGTGCCCTTGGGTGGACATCAGGACAAACATACTTAATAAAGTTGGAGGAAGAGGGAGATGAACATTTGCCAATGTTTTATTTTTTCCCCGAATACCGTGTACAGTTACTCAAAGCCAGTCCCTTCCTGAGCTACTCACTCAAGACTGACTCTTTTTCCTCGGGCCCCAAAGGGACGGGCCTACAAGCCCATTACCTACAGTGTTCTCTGGGCAAACTCGTGTAGTTACCTTCAGGGGAAGATATCTAAAGAAGAGAAAAATCTCAGATATGCTTTGTGGCAGGTTTGTGATGGTTTCAACGGGATTCAAAGGTAACTAGACCATGTCGCAAGATCATTTTTATCTCATATTTGCAACTTTAGTATTTACTGATGCACATCATTGTTTTTCCCCCGATCTCCACCACTGGAGGGATGTTTTAAACTTAGCAGTATTAAAAACGGTGCGTTTTGTGGTCCATTTTTTTTTTTCTTCTTGAGATGTCTTTGTTTTGGAAGCATCTAAATCCTTCTTGCAAAGATGTTTTTGCTAGTAGAAAAGTCCTTTCAGGTCTGTGCATTAAAGGAGTGTGTTGAGTGTCAACTATGGTATTCACAAGCATTCATTGTATGTTGGTGTGATGTTTTCTGTTGGAAAGACGGTTCCTCTCTTCCTCCCGTTAACATTTTTCAGAAAGGAGCCTCACTGATTGGTTAGCAACGTCTGCAGGTTTATGTCCCACAAGGCTAAGAATTCAGATCTTCATGCTGGTTTTTCCAGTGCTGTGTAGCTTGGGCAAGTGGCAGAACTCTTGGGAAGGGACCATCTCCATTTCTGTTTTCATCCCCTTGTTAATGACATGGAGAGAATGAAATTATGCAACGTGAAGGTTGGGGATCCTCTGTCAAGTTTGGAATGCCTTTGCTGCTGAGATAACTTCTACTTTAAACTGTATTCTGTTAACTACTCTGTGATGAGTTACTGAGGACTGGATTCTGTGTCTTTCCCCCCTCCTTTATTAGGACCCTTTACACGTGTGGCTGCATCTGGCTCCCTCCCACTGTCTCAAGCTGCAGGTTTCATGGCAAAAAAAACCCCAAAAATGAAAAACCAAAAAACAACCATTATTTTGCTCCTGGAAATCTGTATCATTTCAACATTAACAGGCTAATGACTTCCTGTCCTTATTGTTTCCTATATAGGTCTTTCCAAGCTAAGATAATTTTTTGGAACTGCAGAAATTGTTGGCCCTCGCTACAAATGGGAGTTTGGAGTTGCTCTGAAATCCATCTTGAAATAATTGTGCTTGACTGGAACCAAATCTTATGAAGTCACCAAGGTAAAATGATTTTAACAGACACCTAGAGATGGTTTCTTTATGAACCATTGAGAATTTAGCAAAACGGAGAATCCTAGAGTTGACGATCCTTAGTAAAAGGTGTCTTTTTCCATTGAATCTTTGAGTATTTGGGGAATCAAGTTTCTCGAGTTTTAGTTAGTTTCTCTTATTTTGGAAATCATTTCCGTTTGCAAAGCAGCATTTTGGCTGTTCAGCAGGTGAAAGGTAAAATCTAAAGAGACACCAATTTTGTTTTACGTTTGAACAAAATGTTCAAGGGGGAAGAAATCCAAGTGGAAGAATGATGTTAGATGTGGTAGGTCAGAGGTCCTTGACTGGGTTGTCTGGATTGTGGACTACAATAAAGAATGATGGCTGAATCCTGTCCACTCGCCCCCTGGCATTTCTGCCGGCAGTGATAGCTCTTGTGAAGGAAACACACACTCAAGGCACTGCAAGCTCACGCAGGAACCTGTACATGGAATTGTCCGTGTACGCAGATGGAGCAGGGATCATCCCCACAGGTTGGAATGGCTGCCCTTAAGACATCAGGTTTGGGGTTTTTCGTTGGAAAACACCATTCTGATAATGTGGGACAGAGAGAATTGAATGCGGGGAACCTAAATAAAGGGAGAGTCAGAGAAGTCAAACAGAAGATATAGAGGCAGCCCTGAGATAGGGAGCAGTAGGAAGCTACACCGTCCCCTGGGTTGGACAAAGGAAGGAAGTAGCATTTGCCAGCACCGAGGGGAGGGGACCCGCAGTGGGAGCTAGAACCAGAGTCAGTCTCCTGGCAGGAGCTGGCACTTTGGAGGAGACATGAGCACTCCATACATCTTGCTCAGGTTGGAGAAAGTGGGGAGAAATACCCCATCCTTTTTCTTCCACCCTCCAGGCTCTAGCTACTATCCCCTGTTGGTTAAATCCAGCTGATTCAGGGGCCTGGAAAACACAGCTGATGGGAGTGACCTAGGGGAAGGGAAAAGAATGGATCTGAGGACAAAACAGGCCCAGGAGGGGATCGGCTTCCTATAGGAAACCTCTTCCTATGACATTTTAATGGGCATGGCACAGTCTCTTATACCCCGGAGGATGGGTCTTCTCTTGAGGATGACTCCACAGCCTTACAAAGTAAATTACGCATATTGCACATGGCATCTTCTGTTTGAAGATGGATGGTGATGGATGCTGTGATGCAGAAGGATTCATTCCCTCGTGGCCCCGAGTCCCTTTCTGGAATGAAAGGATTATTACCCCCTTTAGGAATGAGGATACAGCCAACTGCAGAAGATGACCTACAGCTTCCTTGAATTATTCGCAATTCAGAGAGCCCCCTTGCCTAAAATTAACCATCTTTTTAGGGGCAGCTCATATCCAATGATGGGTCAACATGAAAGGATAAAGCGTTGGCCCCCAGCTTGGAACTGCTGAGAAGGGGCATTTCAGCTTTGGAACTCTCCACTGGATTATCGGGGGCCTTTTCCTCCTCCTGTCCTGCCTTCTTCCCTCCCTGCTTTCCCCTTCCATAGGTGATATCTCTGGACTGTCCCTGGATAACCCTCCTGCTCACCAATTCCCAACCTTGGGACTCAGATCATCTCAGACATACTCCCCAATTTGGTAAAACCCTTCCAGACAGGATTAGGTGATATAGGGACTAATAGGGAAACCAAATTTCACTGGTATGTTAGATAGGAGAGGTTAGAGACCACCTGAAAGACCTAGTCTGAATTTGGAGACTAAATTGTGTGGGACTTTATGGTTAGAGGCAGGAGAGCCAACCCATGAAGCAGAAGAGAAGTATTTAATGATACTCAGTGGAGGGTTAAGAATTAAGAAGACAGGGGCGCCTGAGTGGCTCAGTGGGTTAAAGCCTCTGCCTTCAGCTCAGGTCATGGTCCCAGGGTCCTGGGATCGAGCCCCGCATGGGGCTCTCTGCTTGGCAGGGAGCCTGCTTCCTCCTCTCTCTCTGCCTGCCTCTCTGCCTAGTTGTGATTTCTCTCTGTCAAAGAAATAAAAAAAAAAAAAAAAAAAGAATTAAGAAGACAATAGGGATCTGGGCATCTGGAAATTGGATTAAGAACAAGAAGATGGGATTCTGAACCAGCTTGTGTCTGATGGGTTTATTAGCACGGGGAGAGAGAGCAATGCATACTTGTTCTCAGCAACGCTGCTCACATCTCAGAAAATTGATGGTGGATACATGGACTGGGCAAGAGGGATGCTTGTCCTCAGGTCAGTCCAGCAGCACTGGGGAGTGACAGCTGAAGAAAAGGACAGTGAGGGAGAGCACGTTCCCTTTGGGTAATGTTTTCCTCAGAGCCCATTTTCAGTGATATAAATCTTGAGGTTAACTTGTGTGATTAATCATTTAAACTAATTAGATTGAATACCTAGTTGGACGTTTGTAAACCACGTGTATGGATAAATTTTTGTGATTGGGTCGTCTGCCCATTTTTGGTGGACAGAGTTCTAAGATGGCTCCTAAGACTTGTACCCATTTGTGTCTATGACCTGGGTTATTTCCTCCCCTTAAGTGTGGGCACATTTGTGAATATGTTGGGGGTTCCCTCCTGTGGTTAGGTTATGGTTATATGACCAAGATGAAGGGATTTTGTCAATGTAATTAAGGTCTCAAATATATTGATGTTGAATTAATGAAAAGGGAGATTATCCTGGATAGGATTGACCTGACCAGGTGAGCTCTAGTGAAGGACTCCGCTTTTCCTGGAAGAGGAGATTCAGACTGAAGCAGCCTGGGGAGGGTCCACATATGTGATCAAGTTCAGGATGCCACCTCTCAGAGCTGAGAGCAGGTCCTGGCTGATAGCAAGAACATAGGACCTCGTTTATACGGGCCTATGAACATGGATTTTGCCAGTAGTGTGTAGGTGGTTAGAAGCCATTCTTTCCCCATTTGAGCCTCCAGCTGAGGACACGCCCAGATGACATTTTGATGTCAGTCCTAGGAGTCCCTGAGCAGAGGACTTGGCTAGAATGTGCCAGACTTCTGACTTAAGGAAACTATTAGAAACTGTGGAAACCATGTCCATATCATTTCAACTGCTGAGTTGGGCAGTTTATTTGTTAAGTTGGAAGAGAAATGAATACCCCATTTATCTGATTCCTTCAAAGGCTCTGTTTGGGGGCCACTAAGTTTGCTGCAAACTGGAAGCCAAGATGCCTTATGCAGTCTGAAAATGTGTTTTACTTGGTCTATTTTGCACTCTGTTTTAAAAATAAAACAAACTGAATTAGTTGCCAACATATAAACTGGGCAAATTGTATACCAGAGTCCAATTTCTCTTGAGAAGTTAGTCCTGGGATCCCTGGCCTCACATTTCTGCGCTACAGTGACAGTCTGGGGTGGTGACAGCTGCCCCCAGCTGGGTCTCCAGGGCGGGCCTCCACAGTCCCTGCCACTCACCAGGGCCTTAGGGCCTGCCAGCTACTCATTCACTTGAGGGCATTTGAATTTTTGACCTTGCAGGAAGAAACTTTGTGACAGTTGATCAATAACTAATATTGGAGTTAACAACTGGAATTTTAAAGACATTATGGGTGGGACAGAGAGCTTCATCCACAAAGTCAGCGAATGCAGAATTTTGAAACTACATGTTTTCCCTAATTAGTAATAAATCAGTAATCAGTTCCCTGAAATGACAGTATAATTAATGACAGCTGATCCTCGAACAACACGAGGGTTGGGGAAGTTGATTTCCCCAAAACTTAGCCACTCAGAGCCTGCTGTTGATTGGAGGTCTTACCAATAACATGAACAGTCAGTTAACACGTATTTTATATATGATATGTCTTACCTACTGTATTCTTGCAATAAAGTAAGCTAGAGAAAAGAAAATGCTATTTTAAAAAATCATAAGAGGGATGCCTGGGTGGCACAGTTGATTAAGTGTCTGACTCTTGGCTTTGGCTCAGGTCCTGATCGCAGGGTTGTGGGATTGAGCCCCGCATCCGGCTCCATCCTCAGCATTGGGTCTGCTTGGGACTCTCTCTCCCTCTGCCCCACCGCCTCAAATAAATAAGTCTTTTAAAAAAATCCTAAGAATGAAAAATGCATTTATAATACCACAATGTATGGCAGAAACTCCATGTGTAAGTGGACCCACACAGTTCAAACGTGGTGTTCAAGAGGCAGCTGTGTTCGTACCGAAGCTCACATAGACCCCTACCTGTTTTCTTTTTCTTTCTTTTTTTTTTTTTAAAGATTTTATTTATTTATTTGACAGAGAGAGAGATCACAAGTAGGCAGAGAGGCAGGCAGAGAGAGAGGAGGACGCAGGCTCCCTGCAGAGCAGAGAGCCCGATGCGGGGCTCGATCCCAGGACCCTGAGATCATGACCTGAGCTGAAGGCAGCGGCTTAATCCACTGAGCCACCCAGGCGCCCCCCCCTACCTGTTTTCTTTGCCACTTTTGGAACTGCTCCTGGGGTGTCTATCTCCCGTGTGTGCAAGGTGAAGTTGGGGAGACAGAGGGTGGTGCTTTGAGAAATCAAAGCACCTGCAGGGCCTTTCAAGCAGAGAGACCTGATGTTCCCATGTCAGTTTGGAATGCTCAGGATTTCCAAGGCCAAGGGCAAAGAGAAGCCAAGACTTTGTGTCTCCTTGAATGCGGAGTTGTTCAAATATGATCCCTGAACCTTGTCTTGCCCTGGCTACTTCAAAGGCAGAGTGAGTCTCACATCAATGAACGGAACGATACCTTTCAACAAGATCTATTTGACTACATTGTGAGAGGCCCAGAGAGAAGGGTGGGGTAGAACCTGTTCTCTGGACTGTGATTTGGGTGCTAGGTCCCCAAGGCTGTGCTTTCTCTCAAGCACAGTCTTAGGGTTCTGGTCGAGATGCTGCTGGTCTCTGAGACCCTTCCTTCCAGAACTTCAGGCACTCTGCCTCTAGTGGGGCAAATTAGACTCCAACCAGTCTTTATACATGGCATGTATATGTATGCATGTGTGTGTACATATATAAATAATAAATATAAATATAAATATACGGGGTTCCCTTGGCCCGATGCAGTGAATGATATCATAGACACCACGATACCTGTGCCAGGCAGAACCTAATGTCACTGGAGTTTCAGATGCCAAACTCTCTGTCCCACTTTGTTTGAAAAAGTTAAAAAAAAATAGCAAACAAAAGTTAATCTAGTTCTAATTTCCCTAAAATGTCAGAAACAGGAGAAAATTAGTGGAGATGTCAACTATCCTTCAATTACAATAAGAAGAAAATTGAAGGAAGAATGCATTTTTAAAAAAAGATTTTATTTATTTATTAGAGGGGGGGCGGCAGAAGGAGAGAGAGTATCTCAAAACACTCTCTTCACTGAGCACAGAGTCCAGCTCGGGGCACGATCTCAGGACTCTGAGTTCATGACCTGAGCTAAAGTCAAGAGTTGGATGGTTAACTGACTGAGCCACACACCACGTACCCTGAAAATGCTTTTTTGATATTTTCCTTTTATTTCATTTCTTTTGGGTTTGTTTGAGAATAGTAGACTATACGTACATA
Organism: Meles meles; assembly: GCF_922984935.1. Lineage (NCBI taxonomy): Eukaryota > Metazoa > Chordata > Mammalia > Carnivora > Mustelidae > Meles > Meles meles. The sequence goes on along the minus strand of NC_060085.1, from coordinate 37,012,700 downwards.
CACATTTGTGAACCAAATTAGATAATTCAGTTGTCTAAGCAACTGTTTTGATACTGTCCATCTGCATGAAGTGAAGTTTATTTATCTTTGCTGTATAGAGATGTAACTGACACGTAACATTGTGTATGTTTCAGATGTACAATGTGCTGATTTGATATATATATAAGTTGCAAAATGATGATCATAGCATTATCTACCACCTCCATCCTGTCCATAATTACCATTTCTTTTTTGTGATGAGAACATTTAAGATCAACTCTTAGCAACATTCAAGTATATGATAGAGTTATTAACTATAATCACTGTGCTGTACATTAGCTCCCCAAACTGGTTAATCTTGTAACTGAAAATTTGTACCTTTTGGTCAATATCTCCCCATTTTTCTCACCTCCCAATCTTTGCTAACTATCGCTCTACTCGGCTTCTCTGAGTTTGTCTTTTTCAGATTTCCCATATAAGTGGGATCCAACAGTATTTGTCTTTCTCCTTCTTATTTCCCTTAGTGTAATGCCCTCAAAGTCCATCTGAATTGTTGCAGACAGCAGTATTTCCTTTTTTCCTCATGGTTGAATAGTATTCCATTGTGTATACATACCACATCTTTATGTGTTCATCTGTTGACATCCATAAGAAATTAAGTTTATTTTACATTCGCCTATACTTGGCCATATTCCCACCAAACTTCGAGACTGAAATCATTTATTAGGGGCGCCTGGGTGGCTCAGTGGATTAAGCCGCTGCCTTCGGCTCAGGTCATGATCTCAGGGTCCTAGGATCGAGCCCCGCATCGGGCTCTCTGCTCCGCAGGGAGTCTGCTTCCTCCTCTCTCTCTGCCTGCCTCTCTGCCTACTTGTGATCTCTCTCTGTCAAATAAATAAATAAAATCTTAAAAAAAAAAGAAATCATTTATTAATGTACACTCAGAGAAACCAGGAGAAAAGTCTCAGGCTGAGTGTGACCATTTCTGTGGTTTCTCTGAGATGCAGAAACCATGTCTATTTTATCTGAATCCAGCTCTTCGTGTGTAGCTTTCTAATTTCATGATATAAAATAGTATGTTACCCCCACGTTCTATGAGGAAAAGTCAGGCTACACAGTGGGGCTTCGTAAATAGACTTCTCATTGAAGCCTGTTGCTAACTTGGAAAACTGGTAATTATAAGAAGCGTTCATTGGAAATTGAGTTAACGCACAGTGGGAATCAGGTTTGATTTGCCTTCAGTGTCCTTGGGGGAAAAGAAGTCCGGCGCCAAGCACCTCTCACTTGCTGTTTTCTTCCAGTTTCCCCCAGCTCGTGCTTGCGTGTTTGCCCCAGAGCCTCACCTCCCTGAGCCCTCACTGACTCGTGTCTTGCTTTCTCTGCAGGATGAGAGTCTGTGCTAAGTCAGTGTTGCTGTCACACTGGCTCTTTCTGGCCTATGTGTTGATGGTGTGCTGTAAGCTGATGTCCGCCTCGAGCCAGCACCTCCGGGGACACGCAGGTAAGCCCTTTAAGCTCATTATGCACCACTGAGATCAATTAATAAAACCCTTTCAAACGTCAGAGTCCACATTTTAGACACAGGTAATTGACAAGAGCTTTCGATGGTGTGCAAATAATCCGAGTGAACCTGAGACACATCAGGGCAGTGCTGTTCAATGGTTTGGTGCTGAAAGAGTGTTCTACTTATGCTGTAAATAAACAAATTAAAAAAAAAAAAAGTGTTCTAGACATTTTTAAAGGATGGTTTCCAGGTTTTTCCCCCTCGTTTTCCTTTCCTGAGTACATTTCCATTCTTAGAGTGATTTTTCTCCAAGAATCCTGGAAATCCAGCCTCCCTTTCTTTGTGTATGTATTACTCCTGTAGATTTCTCTGAAGGCAGGACATCTTTACCGGTAAACTTAAACACTTCCAGGGCTAGAGTGAAGCTGTCAGATAATCTAAGACCATTTGGTGGAGAAAAGATGGTGAATGTTTAAAAAAACAAAGAAGAAAGAAAAGAAAAAAAGCAATGGTAGTTTTTTGTATGGGCCCTAAAATAAAATGTGTCTAAAGTTTTAGAGAATCATTCCCATAATTTCTCATGAGACCCTTGTGTATACTTTGCTTATTTCTAAAAAAGACGAAAACAATTGCTTGAGTCTCTGTGTGTGCTGGTGCATGTGTATGTCATTTCTGCCCCTCCCCCCTCTCCTTGTCACATCTACATTTAAAGTGATACAGACTTGGAAACTCCCCAGTGCAATGTGTTTTCCTGAGCAATTCGTATTTGTAGACTCATTGCCAAATAATTAATTTGCCGTCATTGCATCAGTAATTTGAAGTGTGGCAATGGCAGGCTTTCGTGGACCGCTTAGTGAAAAAGTGAATCTCAGACTCTCAACTAGATAGAATCATGAATTCTGCCTCCCACAGTTTTAATATATCAAGTTTGTCAGATATCCTTACCCTCAGACATATACCAGGCTGTGCTTTCCACTCAGTTATTCTGATATTTTAAGGTTAAGACAGGATATTAGGCTTACCATGATTTTAAAAAATCTCTCACGGTTCATTTTTTCCCACCTCCAGTGAGAGTTCAGAGAAGACGAGAAAAATAATTGAAATTTTAATGAATCAGCATAAAATCGATACCATTTGGCTGCTGTGAAGTGCCTACAGCTAGTTGGTCATTGCACTGTGTATCTTTTGATGAGCTTGTTCTGAAGGATAGAGTGTTTGAAGTCATTGGTCTTATCTGTTTAATTCATATCTCTTTTCTTGGGTGGAGGCTGAGAGTCTGGGTAGCCGTCAGGCAGAACATTTCAGTGAGGCAAGTTATCAAGAGCAGATTTCCAGACTTCCAGGAACTCTGGCTTGAGAGATTGTGTTGAAAAGGGATTAGAAGTTGAAGGAAACAGGACAGGACTGAACCTTCAAATTTTATCCATGCGGAATCCTCATTTCTTTGAATTTAGAAAAGGCACAAGCATAGGGATAAATCTAAATTAAGATTAGAATTATGTGCACAAGAAATACAGACAATATCTTCTCTATAAGCCAAGACTCAACAGCCGTCGGGACAGTGAGAAGTCAGAGTAAAGCCTTGGCAAATCGTATTCAAGGAATGAAATTTTCAGCCCTAGAATTCCTAGCTGATTTTATTTGGATTCCCAGCACATGTCCTTTGGCTTTTAGGGGATTCCTCCTGCTTTCATCTTTGGGATTTAAATCTTTCTCACCCCTTGTCTGAACAATCATCAAAGGAGTCAGGACTGGTTCCTCCCTGCAGGGGGCTCGGTGTTCTCATTTTCTTACTGCGTGCACACATGAGTGCATGTGTATGATGTATGTGATATAAAAAGATTTATTACGAACTATTGGCTCACATAGCTGTGTGGGCTGAGAAGTCTCATGATCTGCGGTCGCAGATCTCCAGCTCGCAGACCCGGGAAAGTCAGTGGTGTGGTTTGAAGGTCTGATAACCAGAGAGCCTGGGTGTATTCTAGTCCAGGTCTGCAGGGCTGAGCACCAGGAACAGTGAAGGCTGAAGGCTGATGTCCCAGCTCAACAGTCTGGCAAAGAACCAAGTCAGCTTTCTCCCACTTTATTGTGCCATACAGACACACCTAGAAATAATGTCTAATCAAATATCTGGGCATCCCATGGCCCAGTCAAGCTGACACATAAAATTAATCATCACATCTGTCTTTCCAGAAAAAAAGGATACTTCCCCTAGTGTGTATGCACTTACCTATCACTATGCTCCATTTTTGGTTTTTTTTTCCCCCCATTTAACGATAGAGTTTATAAATCTTTTCATTTGAGTGCTTACAGATCTATCACTCTGTGTAACACCGCATCGTCCTCTATGGTAAGGACATGTCATACATGATTTGATCACTCCCCATTTCTGTGGACACTTGACTTGTTACCGTATTTATACAAATATGTATGTTCCAACTTAAGGCGAATTCCTAGTAGCGAGATCTTGAGTTAAAGCGCACACACATGTATTAGCGAGAGTAGCCCAGCTGTTGTAACCGACAGACCAAATACAATAATGGCTCAGCAAATGGAGGTCTGTTTCTTGCTCCTGAGCCCTTGCGGTCGGGGGCAAATATATCCTCTCGAGGATCCTCCGGTATTGCAGTCTTTCTGGAACCCGAGTGGGTGGAAGTGCTGACATTTTCAGCCCGTGGCTGCCAAGGTTGTCCTAGACGGGCCGCCGTTCCAGCAGGCTGCAAGGGGGAAGTTCCAGCAGGCTGCAAGGGGGAAGTTCCAGCAGGCTGCAAGGGGGAAGTTCCAGCAGGCTGCAAGGGGAAATGCGCTGGAGGGTTCAGCTGGCAGGTGTAAGGAGCCAGGGCAAGTGTGGGCGGGGTCTCATGCGCTGCGCTGCCATTGGCTGGAGCCCAAGCCCATAAGCGCTTCTGGAGGGAGTTGGGGGGCGCAACGGGAGGACGTTCTAGCCCCGGGCTCAGGGGTCGAGGAGAACCGGAGTGGTGGTGAGTCTCCTGCGGCTCCCATGCAGTGCGTTTACGGTTTAATGGTGCCAGAGTGCCCTTCCAAACTTCTGGAGTTACTTATACTTCCACCGACAGTCACAGTGCGATAACGCCCATTTCCCTGTTCCTTTTTCGACTCCCAGTGCTAGCAAGTTTTGTTTTTGTGCCCATCTAGTAATGAAAACGTTTCCATTGTATGGCCTGGTATCTTTTTCTGACCGATGACGTTCTTAATGTGCTGGTGGGCTGTTTGTTTTTGTTTAAACGATTGCATTTTTTTCTTTAAAAATTTTTATTTATTTTGGTATTTTATTTTTTTATGGACCATATCTTCTTTTTTTAAATCTTTATTTTTTTTATAAACATATAACGTATTATTAGCCCCAGGGGTACAGTTCTGTGAATCGCCAGGTTTACACACTTCACAGCACATACCTTTCCCAATGTCCATAACCCCAATTTTAAAAAAGATTTTATATATTTATTTGACAGAGAGATCACAAGTAGGCAGAGAGGCAGGCAGAGAGAGAGAGAGAGAGAGATCACAGGTAGGTAGAGAGGCAGGCAGAGAGAGGGGGAAGCAGGCTCCCCACTGAGCAGAGAGCCTGATGCGGGGCTCAATCCCAGAACCCTGAGATCATGACCTGAGCGGAAGGCAGAGGCTTTAACCCACTGAGCCACCAGGCACCCCTAAGCTATTGCATGTTTTAATCCACTTTTCTCTTGGCTGTGTTGATTTTTTACTGGATGATGGGCAAAAGGTTTTTGCAGATTGAGGACGTTGGAGTGCTTTGACCATCCTTTTCCTCATTCTGTCCCACTTCCCTGCGTCCCTCCCATTCTAGTGTCCCTCCCATTCTAGTGACGCTCAGGGGTGGAGTGTGTGTATGTGTGTGAGAGAGGAGAGAGAGAGAGATGGGGAGAGGGTTGAGGACTGCTGTAAGTGTTCATTAATGACCTTCAGGGGAAAGAAGTCTAGGATCTTTGCAGTGGCCATGTGGTTTTCTTCCTAGTATAGATAGAGCTCAGCTGGTGGAAAACTCAGGGTCGGAATCGATGGAAGGTGGGGGAGACTGTCTATACCAAGATGCTGAGAAACTGGGCAGGTTTTACTTCACTGTGGGGGTACCCAACGAAGCTCTGGGGCAAGCTGCTGAGGGTTAACTGCAGAAGACTGCGTCTATGTCCAGAAGGCCTCCTGTCACGGTCCCAAGGGCTTTGTGGCTTGTGCTGGCCAATTAAGGGAACTGTGGCCCCAGGAATCCCTGGTTAGACGAGAGTGGCTTGTCGATGGTTGGGTATCAGCAAGGAGAGATTTCACAAGGGCTCGCCGAGATAAAGGGGAGGAACGTGGGACTTATCCTCAGTTTTGAAAGATGAGGTACTAGGTGTGGCTTGAAGTTTTCATTTTAGTTCAAGCATTAAAAAAACAAACCGAATGAAACTCCACCAAATTTTCATAGGATAAGTGGTGGGAGTCTTTCTTTAAGGCAAATAGCTTTCATAAGCTTTTGTAAGAGTCCAGAAGTGGTGTTTTTAAGTAATTAGAAAACACAAAAGACCACCTGTGTGTGTGTGTGTTTGAACTTGAGGTAATGGTTGAGTGTGAGACGATGTGGGTTTTTGTAGCCTCAAGCTATAGAAAAGGTGAAGGGGCCAGTTGATAGGTCAGTTTCTATTTGAAAGGAAGCCAGAGTTAACTCTTATTTCTTCCACTAGCAATTTGTCCTCTTCGTTCTTTTTTCGTTTGCTTTGTTTTTTGCTGTAAGCAGCACCGTTTCCCCACAAGAGGGCAGCAAATATAACGCAGTGGAAAGACACTGGCTGTTTCAGAAACTCGAGAATCCTGTGGAATTAATCCTGTGGGGATCCTTGCAGAAATTTCATCTGATGTAGGCATGAGGACTTTGGGATAGTAAGCACACCAAATACTTGAGATTTAGTCCTAGCAATAACTGGACACTTCAAAAAATTAACAATTTCCCCTTTGAAGACAGAACCAGAGCTTTTATCCTGATGTTACAGAGACAGGAACTTCCATGCTGCTGGTTTGCAAATTCATTTCAGTGGTTCTGTTTCCCTAAGGGAGCTTTAAGTAGGACCCAGTCGGGGGTGTGTAAATTGCACAAAAATGCTGTGCTGCTTAGCTACTATTTAATATCTGTTTCGGTGTAAGCCTCCTATGTAGTATACTCAGTTCAGGTGGATAAAGAAACTGAAAAATTGGAGCGCATCTGGGAATGAAGAAGGGAATCAAGTGTTTGGGCTCTGGAGTCAAATAGAATCCTGATTCTGCACATCTGGCTATGTGACTTTGTCCAGGCTACTTAACCTCTCTGAACCTGCATCATCGTCTGTGAAAATGAAATGATCTACTTGTTTCCCTTATGAGGTTATTAGGATGACTGAATAAGACAAAGTAGGCGGATGGATTAGCATGGTATACATTCCATAAATAGTAGCTATTTATATATTTAGAAGCATCCAGAAGGAGAGGGAGTCTGGAAATGTTCATCTTTGAGAACAGTTGAGGGCTGTGGGTAGGTGCAGGGAGATAGATAAATGCCAGGAGAGGATGAAGCTTTATATCGTGTACAAGAGACAAAGGCTTGTTTTTCATTGTTCTAAAAGGCGGACTGTAATGAAGAGCATTGCTCTATGAAGACTGATGTTTCAGCTCAACCCCAGGCAAGAAGGAGAAAAGGAATATCTAACAAATAAGGCCTCAACAAAATGGGGGATTGAGTGACCCGGAGATGCGGGAAGCTGGGCGGGTGCCAAGAATTGTGACAGGTCTGAGATCTCCCCCTGCTTGCCAGCTAATGAGCTAGCCAGTCACAGTCGGTGGGGTGCTGGCGGGAGACTGGACGTGTCCGCCGTCAGAAGTAGGGGATTTTCTTGTTTATGGCACAGTGAGTTGTACAAGCTGCATGTGTGCTTGGTTCTCCTTTTCTTCTTGGGCGGGCTGTCAAGCCAAGTTGGGACTCAGTCTCTTGTTCTGTAAAGTGGGAACAATGAAAGAGAGAGTCGTGTTAGGTTCGTACGTAGCTGTCCATCACAAGCACACCCAGTTGGATTGTGCTTTGTTTTATTGTGCTCCATAAGACTGGGGTTTTGTTGTTGTTGTTGTTTGTTTTTTTAACAAACAGAAGGCTTGTGGCAACCTTGCGTCCAGCAAGCGTACCGGCACGATTTTTTGGCAACAGCATTGGCTCGCCTTGTGCCCCTGAATTCCGTTTAGGTAATATTCGAAACATTTCAAACTTTGCCATGGCTGTATTTGCTGTGGGATCTGCGATCAATCAGTGATGGGAACTCTGCGAGCTCAGACGATGGTTATAGCATTTTTTTGTGGTAAAGTATTTTTAAATTAAAGTATGGACATCGGTTTTTTTTTGTTTGTTTGTTTTGTTTTTGACATAACTGTAGTTCGCAATAGACCACAGTATATTGTTCACATGATTTTCCCATGCACTGGAAAACAAAATCCACTGTCTGGATTGTGATGTTGACCTCCTTGCCATGCTCTGAGACTGCCCCTGCAGGTGTCTCCAAGCTGTGCCTGTGTTTATATCTGGAAACTGCTAAGAATTGTGTTGACATAGTTAGTGCTCAAAACATGTTAACCATCTTTATTGAAACTTGCCTTCTCCTTTGGAATGTATTCTATTTCGTAGATCTCCGTACTGTTGAAAGTTATGGCAACCTAGGTTTCCTGTTTTCTATATTATAAATGATGAATATTTGAATGGTGGAATTGCATGCTTTGGTGTGTTAGGGAGCTAGAATATCCTGTTCTCTCAAGGTCCTTCTAGCTGCACTAAGAGTTAAACTAACATGAGACAGATAAACAGGAGAAAAATTGAACTTAATAGGCTGTGTATGGGGAAGCCATACCAACATGGAAATTACAAAGACAGTCAGGCAGAGTGAGGTATAAATGTCATTGTGAACTAAGGAGAGGGAGTAAGGGTTTGGGTCTTCAAAGAAAAGAAATGCAATCTTCAGGAAACGAAACAGTAAATGTTCAGTAAACAGCTGTTTTCTGGGCCACTTAGGAATAGTGGGACATAGAGGACTTTCATGGAACAGGCTTTGCTATGCTCCCTGTGCACCAGACCCAGTACATATGATAATGTAGTTACCTCTGGTGATAGCTCTCTTCCTCGGGCAGATTTTCTATCAAGACTCTTTATTATTTATTTATTTGACAGAGATCACAAGTAGGCAGAGAGGCAGGCAGAGAGAGGAGGAAGCAGGCTCCCCGCTGAGCAGAGAGCCTGATCCCAGGACCCTGGAATCATGACCTGAGCTGAAGGCAGAGGCTTTAACCCACTGAGCTACCCAGGCATCCCCAAAACTCTTTTTAGACAGTTGTCAGGGGAGGTAAAGAGCTTTCCCTGAATCTGCTGGGTCTTGATTGCTTTTAACTCAAAATAACCTTTATGAGAAAGTGGCCCCTACAGGTGCCTTGTGTTATTTTTAACTTAGGAGAAATTGAAGAGTAGTGGTTGCATCCAAGTTTGGGCTCATGTTTCTGGCCCTTATAATGGCTGAACTTTTATAGGAACCCTGCAGATACCTTTGATTGGATTGACTATTTTAGCCTAATTTTCCATGAGAAACCTCTTTCTTTCCAAGGTTAACAGTTGAGTGGTGAATGTAATTTCTAGTACAGGACTTTTTTGGTGAGGCTCAAGTGCAATTTGTTATTGGTGAACACTGCAAATAATAAAGCTGTGCATGCAAGCTGCTATTTCTTACTTCGCAGGCTAAAATGAATTGTACTTAAAACAGATTTTGCAAAATGACTTGCTTGTATTGCCCGAGTTCTGACACTAGGGGGCAGGCAAGGCTTGGAAGAGCTCAATAACAAAAGGCAGCGTGGTCTAATGCAGCGTGGTCCAGTGGAGAGAGCCACATAGGTAATTTTCCATGTTCTATAACCACATAAAAAAAAATTGAAATTAATTTAGTATTAATACATTTTATGTAACCTGCATCCAAAATATTATTTCTACCTGTGGCCCTAGCCACATTTCAAGTGCTCAAGGGCCACACGTGGCTGAAGGTTACTATAATAAACAGCGCATGCTTATGAGTCCTTTCTGAAAGATGAGAAATAGAAGTTATTTGCGTATTCATGGGTCAATCATAGGGCGCAATGTTTCATCTCCTTTTATTTCGGTTAATTTATTTTTATGTTTTATTTAGTTCTTTTTCCCCTCCCCTGAATGTCTACTCCTAGATTTATGGAAAATGCCAGGTAAGTGGGGTTTGTAACCGTAAGTCATAAAGACTGGGGAAGATCGTTCGGTTTCCTCATCACTGCCTGTGTGATCGTTCTTTGTAAGAGCTCTTTATGAGATCGTTCTCTTTTAGGAATAGAGAAGCGTCAAAATAATTTGAAATTGTGTGTGTGTATGTGTGTGTGTTGGTGGCTCCAGCCTGTAGGTCTTGAAGTTCCTCCCTGGACAGCTTATTTTGGCCAATAATGGGCATTTTCCCACCTGAGTGCAATCCAGTGATACAGTTTTAATACGTTTCCTTCTGTAATTGTTCTTGTCTGTCTTCCTCCTGCTGCACACCCAGTGAATGGGTGAATGGTTACTTTGTTAACTGTATAGATCTGTCTCTGTATAAGCCACTCCCTAGGATTATCCTCTATTTTATAAACAAGAAACAGGACTTGGGGATCGTCAAAAAACCTCTGTTTTGGTGGTGATTGAAAAGGGTATGTACATAATGATGTCTACTTAATTCTCTCTCTGGGGAGATTTTACATAATAAAGCACAGCGGCTTCACTGCAGCTTTGTCCCATCTGAATCTTGCTTGCAAGGTGGAGCCCAGGCCACAGTATTATTGAATAGCTGCCTGCAGCCAAAGATGAGAACCACTGATTCAGAAGGGGGGGAAAAAAAGAAATTTGATTCTAGCTCTTACCAAACTATGGTTTGATCCAGGGGCGTTGAGTCTCTCTTTTAGTGTTTGTGGGCCACAGTTTGGCTGGGAGAGGTCTAGGTCTCTTTTCCCTGTATAAAGTTGCCCTCCATCTCCACTTCTTGAAAGGACTATGAAAATACTCATTTTGCATTGGCCTGGCCATTCCTGAATGCTAAAAGCCTCTAGCTTTAACGATTCCGTTGACCTCTCTTGGACGCTACAGTATTTTTTTCCAGTGCCGTCTTCATGGGCTTTTCATAATCTTGGCGTTTAGGAAGAAGGGAAAGGAACAGAAGACACGAGGTGTTAATACTCGACTTCTTATCTCCACGGCTCGAAGTTCAAGTCCCAATGCTGTTGGCAAGGTCAGCTCTGCACAATATCTGACAAATGAGCCAGATTCACATCCTTTTTCCAGGGAAGGAAGGGTTGTTTCACTGACCCTAGAGTAAAGAATTTCTGTTCCTTAAATGAGCTTGAGCCTTTCTACTCCGCAGAGCGGGATTCTCCTGCTGCCCCTTTCTGAGTCTTTGAGGCAGGGGAGGGAGAGAGCCACCTTTGAAGCGTTCTCTGGGTAGTTAGGAGAACATTTTCCTTACCCTTGAGAAGAAAGTTCCTCTTTGTCCTTTCAGGCCACGCACTTAAACTCATTTAAACAGAGCCTACAATTTGGGGTTTAAAAAGCTATGGGTCAGTATCTCATCTGGATGTCAGTGGTATCTAAGGAAATCAGAATCTTTTATCCCAGATCAGGAAAACGAAATCACTGGTAAAAAGAATCAGGAGGCGTGGCGATGGGGCAGGAAGAAAAAGGAGGTTTTGTGTTTTTCTAGGTGTGGCTTGGATGCCTGAAATATTGTGGCCCAGATGGTAGTCTCAGAATAGCACTCTGGAGATAATGTTATTGAAGAGATGTTTGGAAAGCCCCTAGAAAGGACTCATTGATTTCGAGAAGACTGTGTGTGTGTAGAGCTAAAAAACCGTTTCACTTCTAATGCCCTGTGCCGCCCGTGCTTATGTTTTCGGGAATGTCTGGAAGCAGATGAGAACCGTAGCCAATTTAAACAGGGCGAGGAGAGCCTGAAGGCAGTGGCAGTAGTTTTGGGGTCCCAAATTCAGAAGGGAAAATAATAGAGAACTTTGTTTCAGGAAAAAGATACTATGATCATGAAATGAAAAAAAAAAATCCACAGTGTTGCTAGAAGCAGGTAGCTTTTCTGTGGTTCATCCCTGATTTTGGCCTAGGTACCTGCTAAAGGACTAGAAATAAAAGTCTCGACTCGAATAAATAAAAGAAATAAAAGACTCGAATATCCTGACCTTGGTGTTGGGTGAAGGAGAACAAAGTTGAGGTGTGTGTCTTCCTCCTCCAAATCGAACATAGTCAATGACTTAGTAGTTTGGAAAGCATTTGCAAGGGATGGTGGAAGGCTCTTCTTTCAAGAGGAGCTTTGAAAGCCTGGGTGGATTTGAGCCAGGGAAACGAACATGGTTCTGTTTTCAGGGCTCCTTCGTCAAATGTCGTGTGGTCTCCTCTTAGAAACTTCCAAGGAAGTGTGGACCAGCAGAGGATCGTGATTTCCAACTGACGATATTACTTACACTTGCTTGAGCTGTTGCTGGCCAATCCTATCCTATAGGAAATAATGCCCATATGTAAAGAGAGCAGCAATCAACATTTACAATTTTTCTAGTTAGTGTATTTTTAGGGCCTAGAAATTTGAAACACCCACAGAATGGTTAGATGAGCAATTTAGTTGCCACGGTGTGTGTGTGTGTGTGTATACATGTGTATGTGTATGTGTGTGCACTTGCAAGTCTATCTGCTCCTGAAGAAAAACTCAGGTGTTTGATCTCTCTAGGTGGGAACAAGACGGCTATTAAGCTGTCTTTTCTACCCTGGGTTGTGGTGATGTTGAATTGGTTTTCCAGTGAGTCTCACTTGCAACTCTTGGGTGTGTGACACACCAGAACCTGGATTATTTTTCTTAAGTCACTGAAACCTTGATTTGAACCCCATTAATTTTAGAATTGGTGATGCTCCTAAAGTGATAGGGCTGGCATTTACCCATGTGCTGTCCATGAAAAGACTTTTGCTAAGCAAATAAATAGTGTAAATATTGCCAGGGATAAAGATCTTATATCTTTGCTTGGGAGCTATTTAAGTTATCTTAAAAAATCGTCAAGTGCTTGGAAGCGTTTATTTAACATGAAATCAAAATGCTTGTGCCTTTGCTTCGTAAAGTTCTGGCTATGGGAGTTACTGAGTAAGAAAGTTATCCATTCTCCGTGAGCCTCAGTTCCTTTTTCCTGGAAATGGGTGTAACAACATTTCATATTTCAAAGTGTTATTGTGAGGTTCATTTATTTATTTTTTAAAAAGATTTTATTTATTTGACAGAGAGAGAGAGAGAGATCATAAGTAGGCAGAGAGAGCAGGGGCTCTCTCCTCAGAAAGGAGCCTGACGTGGGCTCAGTCCCAGGACCCTGACACCATGACCTGAGTCGAAGACAGAGGCTCAACCCACCGAGTCACCCAGGCACCCCTGTTGTGAGGTTTAAATGGAATAGTTGATAGAGTTTTGACATTACATTTAGAACATAAGGCATTTCTTTTAATTTTACTTATTTTTCACAGATTTATTGAGGTGTATCTGACATAGAGTGAATGGAACTTATTTAAAAAGAGTACAGTTTGATAAGTTTTTCTTTTTTTCAAAAAAGATTTTATTTATGTATTTGACAGAGGCACAGCAAGAGAGGGAACATGGGCAGGGAGTATGAGAGAGGGAGAAACAGGCCTCCCACTGAGCAGAGAGCCCGATGCGGGGCTGGATCCCAGGACCCCAAGACCATGACCCAAGCCGAAGGCAGAGGCTTTAACCCACTGAGCCACCCAGGCGCCCTCAGTTTGATAAGTTTTAACATACATATGTACACCATGAAGTCGTCTCCATGATCAAAATAATGAATATACCTGTCACTCCTGAAAGTTTGCTTGCGCCTCTTAGTAACCAGTACCTCTTGCCCCTCCCCCCCCCACCCCCAGGTAACCACGGATCTTTTTGTCATTGTAGATGTTTGCTTTTTCTAGTTTTAAGTGGAACCATACAGTATCTATTCTCTTTTTGTTTGATTTCTTTGTGCAGATTTTTTTTTTGGTCATGTGTATCAATAGCTCATTTGTAATAATATTTTTAAATTTTTCTCTTTTTCTTTATTTGGGAGAGAGCATGAGTGAGGGGAGGGGCAGAGGGAGAGGGGAGGGAGAATCCTCAAGCAGACTCCCCGCTGACCTTAGAAACCTATGTGGGCTTGCTCCCAGGACCCTGAGATCATGACCTGAGCGGAAACCAAGAGTTGGACACTTAACCAGCTGAGCCATCCAGGTACCCCAATAGCACACTTTTTAAAAAAGTTCCTGAGTAATCCGCCACACACTGTTTATCCATTCGCCTGTTGATGGACGCTCAGGGTGTTTGCAGTTGGGACCATTTCAAATAGGGGTTATGAACATATTATACAAATGAACAAAGTGGTCATAGGCTTTCCTTTCTTTTAAGGAAGTACAAGGGAGCAGAATGGCTGGTTCATGTGGTAGGCATACGTTTGACATTTTAAGAAATGGTCCAATTTTTTTTTAAAGATTTTATTTATTTGACAGAGATCACAAGTAGGCAGAGAGGCAGGCAGAGAGAGAAGGGGGGGGGGGATGCAGGCTCCCTGCCGAGCAGAGAGCCTGATGTGGGGCTCGATCCCAGGACCCTGAGATCAGGACCTGAGCTGAAAGCAGAGGCTTAACCCACTGAGCCACCCAGGTGCCCCAGGAAATGGTCAAATTGTTTTCCACAGTGGTTGGACCAAACCCCGCTCCCACCAGCAGTGAAGTGGAGCCCCAGTTGCCTCTTGTTCTTGCCAGCACTCGGTACGTTCTGTATTTTTAATGTTAGCCTTTTCAGTAAGTGTGTAGTGATACCAGCAGGTAGTTTTAATTTGCCTTTCCCGAATGACGTTGCCCACCATTTTTCACACATGTGTGGTAAAGTGTACATTCAAACAATTTGCCCATTTTTCACAACTTGGGTTTTTTTTAATATTGAATTTTGAGTGGTTTTTTTTTTTTTTAAGATTTTTATTTATTTGAGAGAGAGAGAGAGAGAGAACAATGGGGGATGAGAGACAGAAGGAGAATCAGGCTTCCCGCTGAGCAGGGATCCCGATGTGGGACTTGATCCCATGACCCTGGGATCATGACTTGAGCTGAAGGCAGATGCTTAACAGAGAGAGCCACCCAGGCATCCCTGAATTTTGAGAGTTCTTTATATATTCTTGCTACAATTCCTTTACCAAATAAATGAATTACAGATATTTTCTCCCGGTCTGTTCATTCTCCTCCTGGTATCTTTTGAAGAGCAGAAGTTTTCCGTTTTGATCAAGCCCTGTTTCCCTGTTGTGTTCTTTTATGTATTGTGCTTTTGATGTTTAGAAATAGTTGCCTCTAACCCAAGGTCACAGAGGTGGTTTTCTAGAAAATGTTTTGGCTTTAGGCTTTATATTTAGGCCTGTGATTCATTGTGAGTTAATTTTTTTTTAAAGGATTTTATTTATTTATTTGACAGACAGAGATCACAAGTAGGCAGAGAGGCAGGCAGAGAGAGAAGGCGAAACAGGCTCCCCGCTGAGCAGAGAGCCCAATGCGGGGCTCGATCCCAGGACCCTGAGATCATGACCTGAGCCAAGGTCAGACTGTCAACCGACTGAGCCACCCAGATGCCCTTCATGTATGCATTTTTGTAATCAGGGTACCGCAATGCAATGACTAGCTGCTCAGAAGACTGTGAACTTTATTCTTACCAGTAAAATGTATTCTTAGTCATAGTAACGTAAAAGCCCCAACTAGAGGATATTCCGCTAAGGTTCTTTCAAGCCTTGAGGGGTCATGAGGGCATGATATCACACACGGGTCAGCAGGTGTGGTTAGTGGGTGTCCGTGTCCCTGAGATACTGGTTCAGATGGTTCCTGTCTGAGGTGACCGAACGCCGGGATTCTGCTCCCTGGCCCCTGACCGTGTTCTTATTCTGCTTGATCCATGTTGCTGATGGTTCAGAAGGTGGCCTGGGCAGTGGAGAGAGTCCCGAATGTCACCCTTAAAATATATCTGTAGCTCGGGCTTCTCTGAAAGATAGAGCTAGAGTCTTGCTGTCTGAATATTCTGTGATAGGTCCTAATTTGGAAACCCTCAGAAACAGGTTAATAAAGAGGGTGACTAGGGTAAAAATAAACATCCCTGTCAGGACGGGCAGGTGGTTCATATGCTGCTCTCTGCCTATTTTTACTAACAACTACATGTGTGTACACACACGTCATAAATAATATTTAAAGCTTGCTTGGATTCTGAACTTAACCCATTTTATTTTATTCATATTTATTTATTTTTTAAAAAATGTTATATGTGTTTATTTGAAGGAGAGAGAGAGAGAACGAGTGAGAGCACAAGCAGGGGGAGCTGCAGGCAGAGGGAGAAGCAGGCTTCTCGCCGAGCAGGGAGCCTGATTCAGAACTCGACCCCAGGACCCTGGGATCATGATCTTAGCCAAAGGCAGATGCTTAACCAACTGGAACTTAGTGCATTATGACATGACTATTTTTCTGTGCAATCCTATGAATTTTGTCTTACGCATTTATAGTGGTTTTTTTTTTTTTTTTTTTTAATTGAGAGGAAGCTTGTAGGTTTCACCACAACATAAAAAAGAGGAAGAATTGCTGTGTCTAACAGCCACATCTTGGCCTCCCTGCCCGAAGTATTGAGTCTGCTGTCTTGGTAAGGGGCCCTGCAGACATGGGCATCTGGTGGCATCGTCAGAGAACCGTTTCCCTCTTGGGAAGTGACTCCATGGTTGGGTGGGAAGCTGCCCTGCCCCAACCTCAGGGGTCAGCAAAGGCGAGCTTCCCTTCCGGCTGGCTGGGAAGGGCCACAGAGGATAAAGCCGCCAGCAGCGGGCGGGTGTGGGAGCTGCTGCATCCTGTTGCTCTCTTGGCCCGAGGAGCTCATGTGTGACTGCTTTGGGGGACGTCAGTGGAGTGTGTGTGGCTCCTCTCGGGTATCTAGGAATCGAATCTCTGTCACTGGCATCTGTCTTGTTGGTCTGCAGTTCCAGCAGGTGGGAGGGGGACGGGTCACAGGTGGTGTTCTGGGGACTCCTCGCTTGGGTTCCTTTCTGCCCACGTGTGGAGAGAGAAGTCGGGGAATGGCTGGAAACTTCCAGGACCATGACATTCTCATGGAGGCTTAGAGCTGGGCTGCGGGGAGGTCGGCCCAGCCCCTCCACAGCCAGTCGGAGCAGCGTGCCTTCTGTCTCCTGGCATCCCACGGAGGACCCAGCACCTTCGGTGGTTTCGCAGCCTGCATGTGCACTTCCTTTGCGGCCTTTATCCTCGAGGATGAGGAGGATCCGTGTCTGTCTCCTTTTCAAGGCAAAGAGTTCCAAAAGGAGAAGCACAGGTGTCTTATTTTTATTAACAGGGAACTTGGAACAATATGGTGTTTTGTTGTTTTTTTTTTGTAACTGAGCGAATATTAAATATAATAGGCGATTTTCTCATGTAAAATGAAATTTCCCAGGGCTGGGAAATTTCAGTCATCTCTGCTCTTCGGGATATAAGCAGGAAAGATTTTCCCAAGTTGGTTCCTCAGAGTGACTAGTGAGCAGACCAAAATTGGAACTCTGTCTGTCAGTGGTAGACACCAGGGTTGCTGAGTTCTCCACTATCCCAGACAAGAACAAAATAAACAACAACAGGAAATGCATTGGTGATCCACGTAAGCGTCCCTGGGTGGACCTGTTCAGGAGTTTCCCTGGAATTCATGGATGCCTGGGAGGGTTTGCTGGGTTGCGGGGGAGGGGTGCGTATGTGACATGACAGCATACTAACAAATGTCAGGCCACAGTCGTTGTTCTGCTTTGTGGTCACAGAAGCTGTGGGTCAGGTGTCTTCTTTGAGATGGAGGAATGTGAAGGCCAAGATTTTGGAAAAATAATTTCGGGGCTTCACTTGATCAGGTTCAGGGTCCCAGCCCAGTGATGAGCGTATGTGATTAGCATGTTGGGTTAAGGACCTCCAGGACTAGAACTATCTTTTTAGAAAACTCCTTAGAACCATAGGATTTCAATATTCTACAGGCATGTGAGACATTCAATTTTAATTATGTAGTAATCTAAGAAAATCCGATGCTAAGAATGTCTGAAAAGCAGACACTTGCCATTTGGGACTGAAATATTAGATTGTGCTTTTGTCAGAGTTACAAATCACCCCGATGGGCGAGCTCTCGTGGCCGACCCGTGTGGTAGGCTGCCGTCTCGGGGCTGCTTTCCTGGCTTGGAGGCAGTGCAGTTCAAGGTTGGTGCATGGTTGGGAAGTTCTCTGCCTAAATTATTTCCATTATTTCCCGAGTCTCAGCCCATTAACCAATTTGGTCCAAAGGCCAGGAAGAGAAATGGCATTCTCGAAGTATTATTAGCATTTTGTGGCGAATGCTAACTACCGTACATTTACAGCCGATTAAGCTTTGCGCTCTCTATTTTATTATGGATTATGACAGGGGTTTTGAGACGGAGTTCTGTTAAATAATAAATAGAATGAGCAAGGTCATTTTCTACCTGACCAAAGGAAATCTTGGCGGCAAGAAGGCATGAATTAAGAACCAGGTTTGGTTAAGTGTCTCAGGCGGAGGGAGGGATTCAAGTGTTTCCCAATCAAACAGATATTGGCGATGACGTGAATATCATCCATATTTATTGCCAGTGATGTGACCTGTCCCACCCAAAATTTGAGTAGGTTATGGTTTTAAGCTGAGGTCTCAACGTGGTGGCCCACAGGTCATTTAGGCTCACATATGGGTTATGTTTGACCAGATTATGTTTAAAAGTATTTTTAAACTGGTTGCAGGTGTTTTTTTTTTTTTTTTTAAAAAGATTTTATTTATTTATTTGACAGAGAGAGATCACAAGCAGACAGAGAGGTAGGCAGAGAGAGAGAGGGAAGCAGGCTCGCTGCCGAACAGAGAGGCCGATGCGGGACTCGATCCCAGGACCCTGAGATCATGACCTGAGCCGAAGGCAGCGGCTTAACCCACTGAGCCACCCAGGCGCCCCTGGTTGCAGGGTTTGAAAAATCATGAGATTTGATGTTAAAATTTCAGATTTGGGGCAACACTGAGTCTTTATTTCTGCTTTGTGACAGTTTGCCGTAGCTGACTATTAGCTGTCCCCAGCCTCTGGGGCAGTTTTCATTCCCTGTGCCACCTGCTTCCCTCATTTATGTTGACTCCCTTGACCCTTTAGTATAAGCAGTTGAATTTGCGAGCCTTGGCTCACGTGTTCAAGAATAACGATAAAAATAACTAGAAGATTTTCTCTCAAATTTCAAGCATTGTTGTCATTTATAGCACGTTGGTTGAGTCTGGGCTCCAGGATCAAAATTACCTGGAAACAAAAGTGGTTTCTTCCAGATTAGCTGTGTGACCTTAAGCAGATTACTTAACCTCTCTGAACACTCATTTCCTTAGCTGAAAAAGCAATCGTGTGTACCTTGTAAAGTTGCTGTGAGGATTCCGTTTACATCTGTGTGGATGTGTGTCCATTAAACGTGGACACACTCAGACAGACACAGCCATACTACTTAGAATAGTGCCTCCTTCATGCTAACCCATTAAATATTTTTATATACAAATTGGTTGAAAAAAAATGTAATTGAGAAATAAAAGTGTAATTTCTCATTTTCCCATCAGCTGAGAAAGGCACAAAGTAATATTTTTGCTTCACACAGATGTTCCTTAAAATGGCAGGTATAGTAGGTTGATAGTATTATTAACTTCACTATAACGTAATTAC
The DNA here is from genome assembly GCF_922984935.1 of Meles meles. Classification (NCBI taxonomy): domain Eukaryota; kingdom Metazoa; phylum Chordata; class Mammalia; order Carnivora; family Mustelidae; genus Meles; species Meles meles. The sequence continues at coordinate 36,993,400 of NC_060085.1, read as the reverse complement.
AAAAAGGATATTGTGAAAGTTGATGGACATGACCCTGTTCTTGATACCCTTGTAAGCACGGAGACTTGAGGGGATGGTACCTGTATGAGGGATGACAAGCATTTCCACGAAGCATTTTCTCGAATGAATGAGCCTTGTTCCTCATATAGGAGTCCGATGGCTTTATGTGATGGCTTCCTTGCTCCGTGAGAGAAGTTAGAGATAATGCCACGCTGATGGATAGAGTGAGCGGGACCCGACAGTCCACAGAGGGGAGGGAAAGCAGGATCGCTCTCGTTAGAGACAGCATTTTGTGGTGGCCTGTGGTGTTTGATAAGCAGATGGAGAATCAGGTATCAGATTTAAATTACTGAGTGGTAGAATGAGAGGGAGATAAATCAGTCTGCTCCATTCCTCTCATCTTCTCTTGACTAGAATCAGAGCTTAATGTATATATATAGTATTTCTTTGGATAGTCTGGCTTGTTCCTACCCTTCTCCTTTAAAAACAATTCTGAAAAAAATAAAAAAATAAAAAAAAATAAAAACAATTCTGTTGGCTTCCAGAGGTGTTCGGTGCTAATAACAAAATGTTATTTTGTGTAGTTTTTATCCGTAGAGCTGTAACACTCAAGGAAAATTAAGAACATTTTACTATATTATGCGTGTGTGTGCATAAGTAAATAAGTCTAGATGTGTTTGTATTTCGTAGTGTACTTCGGCATAACTTATTTTTAGGTAACAATAAATTAGAGCAATCATGGTATGTAAAACCTGTTTTCAATTTCAACAGTTTGAAATCAGTTTGGTGACAATTAAAAGTATTATCTGGGTGCTGAAAGGTTGACATCCACAGGTCCTCGTTAGCTAACATCTAACACTATTTCCTGTTTATCGTCTTTTCAAATCACTTCCCTACCTTAGGGTACAGACGTTGTTTTTCCATCTTTGCAACGCTCCATGGATGCCTGATGTGCTGAGCAAATTGACAGGCCGTGCTGTTCCTTGATTAAGAGGGACTTTGTCTTTCAGATGTACTGTATTATTTAGCGGTTGTGCCACCAGCGTATCTTCGTGTTTTCAGAAGTGGCTGAGTGGCAACAGTTTGACAGTTTGCATGCATTGGAAGGAATCACCGAATGCCCCTGTGACAGAGACGCTGATTGCCACACTTTGAACGTGGAACAGGTGCACGGAGGAGGAAAATAAGAATGCTGTGGGAATTTAAGTTTAATTCAAGAAGAATGCTATTTACATGATGATGAGTTCGGTTGATAGAAATGATTATTACGACATCAGTAACAGGCACCGAGCCGCATCATCTCCCTTATGCATGTCCTGTTGGACTTCCTCCCTGATCCTGGAGGTCTGTGTTGTTATCCCCTCACATTTGTACTGAGGCTCTCAGACCCATTTGGTGACCTCAGGTCTAACTGGTATTTATTCATCAGTATGAATGCTGAAAACTGAATCTGGGGTTGAGTGCCTTTTCCAGAACTGATGAGTCCTAGAAGGAAAAGTGGCCCCACAATACCTGTTTTCCAGCTCAGGATTCCTGCCCAAGTACTACCCTTAAGAGTTAATTTAAAAATCGTTAGATGGTTACTATTACATAGGGAGCCTATGAAATCTGTTAACCCAAGAGGCTGCTTAGTGGGTGGAAAATCTAGGTCAAGAGAAGTTTCCATAGGGCTCTGGTGAGAATGTTCTGAGGGGAAATAGTCAGACCAGTTAGGTGTGTTTGGGAACATACTGATCTTCAGAGGAATGTTGGATAAGGCAACCACAATGGCTAATTGCTTTGTGCAGTATTTTCCACAGACTCGCAGAATGACCCTCTATGCTGTTTTTGACTAAATAAGATACAAATTATACAGCAATGTTATTTGGAAACATAAAGTTGCCTTAGACCTTCCAGTCCTCTTTGCCCATGTGACCCTACCCCATTTTGTCCTCAGAGACAAAGCTCCTTGAATTCCGGCTCCCAAGAATTCCATGACCCCTATTATGATTTTTATTCTGCCATGGGTTTGGGACCACGGGTCAGGATTATAGGTTAATGAGAGTGATGTGGTGTGGATGCTGATCGTTAGAAGTCAAATGGAGAAATTCCGTGTTGCGAAGTTATGACTGGTTCTCGCAGAGCTCCGTAGGTCGTTTCGTGTTGTTTTTCGAGGCTGTGTTCCGGATGTTTGAGGTTATTGGGAGGTGGACATCTGTGGAGGTAAAATTTGTGTTCACTTTTCTTTGAAAGGTGGTCAGGAAAGGAAACACACAAACCAAAACCCCTCAAAAGAATAATACTAGAGAGGACGTATTAGAAGATACTTGGTGGTGCACCATTGTGGCTCACTTGTTTGAGCGTCGGACTCTTGATTTCGGCTCAGGTCATGATCTCAGGGAAGTGCGATCGAGCCCCTTGTCAGGCTGCATGCACAGTGCGGAGTCTTGCTGTAGATTCTCGCTCCTCCTCTGCCCCTCCCCCCACCCCCTCACCCTGTTGCTTGCGTATGCACATGTGCTTGCTTTCTCTCTCCCTCTCTAAAAAGAGATGATACTTGATTTTTTTTTTTTTAACTCAGGCAAACGAGAAGCAAAGATCGTTCAGTCACTAAGGCTTTAATCATGTATCTTTTCCTTGCTCCACATAAGCTGGGTGAGATTCCAAGACTCACAGGACTCGGTGTCTGCCCGCAAGGAGACAACTAATCAATATGTAGCATTTTGATGATTAGTGAAGGTGTGTAGGGTTCCAGTGTGTTGTCCACAGAGTGTGCCTGTCACTTCCCTGCTTGTAACCCTTTAGTGGCTTCCAATGACCTTAGAATAAAGCCCATAGTTCTTCTCATGACCTCCAAAGCACTGTTAGACCTGGGTCCTGATTACATCCCTCTCTGCCCTTGTCTTCCTTACTCCCTTTGTTCCAGCCACTCTGGCCTCCTTCCTGTTTCTTAAAGAACACTCTCCTCTCAGGCTTGTGTTCTCTATGCCTCGAACCCTCTTTTGTGTTCACTCTCCTATTTCACTGAGAACTTGGCTTCAGTGCTACCTTTTCAGGCAGTCCTTGTCCCACAGTATTAGTCTCTTACCATTTATCCTGCTTTATAATTCTTTATGGAAGTCATAATTGTCTGACATCCTAGTATATTTTTATTTATTTATTTTTTTGTTTATTGTTTTTTTTCTCTCAATGAAGGAGTGTTCATAGTTAGATTCCCCAAATAGCACTTGGTGTACATAGTAGGAGCTCAGTAAATAGTTGTTAAGTCAGTGAATGAGTTCTGAACTATGAAACTGTCACTATACTGAATTTATTTCCACATTCTGTGAGCCCAGAAGTATGCTTAGCAATAGTAGTAGAAGTAACAGCTCGCTTTAATTGAGGCTTGCTACACTCAAGGCGCAGTTGCGCGTCATACTACTAGATCCATTTGTACAGCTAGGGAAACTGAGGCACGGGAGTTGAGCAGCTAAGCCGAAGTCATGCAGGTAGGAAGTAGAGGACCCAGAGTGCCTCAGACTTGGGCATTCTTCCATCCTTTAACTGCCTTGCTGTGCTGTCTTTGCCAACAGTAGGCATTCGATAAATATTTATTGCATTGAAATGAATTATTAATAAAGGGCCATATCATGGAAAACAGATGGTAAGAGACTGGAGGAAAATACAGAGGAGTGCTGATTCCATTGTGTAAATTAGAAGTAGGGCTGGAATTAGCAAAGGGAGTGACCCAGGAAAGATAGAGGTCATGGCCCAACCTCACCTCACAGGAGAGATGGGACTTTCCAAGATTTTAAGAACACATTTCCTCAAGTAGGCAGAGAAGAGGAAAGGTGGGTTTCCAGGGAAAATTAATAATAAATAATAAATCATGCATTTAAATTATTACTTAAACTTGAAGTTAATAGAAGGAAGATGAATGTTACAGAGTCACATTTTCTTGTACTAAAAACACAATTGGGGGCGCCTGCGTGGCTCAGCCAGTTAAGTGTCTGCCTTCAGCTCAGGTGGTGACCGCAGGGTCTGGGCTCAAGCTCTTTCACTGGGCTCCACACTCAGTGGGGAGTTGGCTTTGAGGGCTCTCTCCCTCTGCCCCCCACTCCACCCACATGTGCTCTTTCACTCTGTCTTCCTCTCTCTCTCTACTTATTTGAGAGTGAGAGAGGGAGAGAGAGAGCGCACACATAATGGGGGAGGGGCCGAGGGAGAGGGAGAAGGAGAGTCCTGGCTGAGCAGGGAGCCTGACTCTGGGCGGGAAAGGGTGGGGCGGCTGGACCCCAGGACTCTGGGATCATGACCCGAACTGAAGGGAGACGCTTAACCGACTGAGCCACCCAGGGCCCCATAAATAAGTAAATCTTAAAAAAAAAACAAACCCCAGAACCAAAAAACCCCACACAACTGACTGCTATCTATTAACACTTTAAGATTTATTTTTAGAACACTAGCAGGGGAAAAATGGTTTTTTTTCCCTTAGGTTCTGCAGTAGGTAATAATTAAGGCTAATAGATACGTAAACATTGAGACACTCAACTCTCTATTTGACATTCTAAATTCAAGCATAATGTACTTAGAAATCGCATTGCTTTGTACATTATTACCATGTTCTTACGCAAGGTTCAAGTGAATCGCAACTGAACTTTCACATTTCTGGTTTAAGAACCCTCTGTTTTCCTTTGAAGGGAGAAGAGTTTATTAAGAAGGAATTATTTCAGAACAGTGTGGGGAAACACATAGGGTTTTTAGAGCCAAAAGGATTATCTTGTCTGATCATGAATATGAGACAGGGAGGTTTTTGCCCCGACCCAGAGCTTACGTGAACTGAGGGCTCAGTCTTGCTAGTTTGCTTTCTTTTTGGTAGTTGACAATGCTACCCTGAGGATGGTGCGATAGTGTTCGGAAACATGGTTAGTGAATTTCAATGACTAAGATTCAGGCTTAGTGAATGTGAAAAGAAATTGATCATGGGTGTGTATTGACTTTGAGGCTGAGCTGAAGCTTAGCCCATTCAATTCAAACCTTGTGACTGGAGTTTTGGGAGGCCCCCTATTCAGGTCTGACCTTGTTGAGAGAGAGCTGTAGAGTCAGGCAGGTGAAAATGAGCACATTGCCTTGGGCACTGGAAAAGCTGGCTGGAGAATGTGCTCTTGGGTCTGCCACCAAACTCACAAGTGCAGTGAGTGAGATGCCTGCTTCTTCCTAATATTATCTAGCTTGAAACAGTCACTACCCTGTAAAGGAGCCCTTCCTGATCTCCCTACTTCTGTCTTGCCCTTATTCAGTGTTTTTTTTTTTTTTTTAAGATTTTATTTATTTATTTGACAGACGGAGATCACAAGTAGGCAGAGAGGCAGGCAGAGAGAGAGAGGGAGAAGCAGGCTTCCCGCTGAGCAGAGAGCCCGATGTAGGGCTTGATCCCAGGACCCTGAGATCATGACCCCAGCCGAAGGCAGAGGCTTTAACCCACTAAACCACCCAGGTGCCCTGCCCTTACTCAGTCTTAAGAGGCAGTGTTGATTCATCATTTCTGTTTCTCACTCATTGTGTAATAAGTCCTCAAGTAGCGAGTCTGAGAGTGGTCTGTGGCCCCTTGCATCAGAATTACTGGGAAGCTATTAGAACACACATCCCTGGGCTCCCATTCCAGATGTACTGAGAATCTCTTGGTCCGAGCCTAGGAATCTGAGTTTTTTTAAGAAGGGCATTCTGAGGCATGCTGAAATTTGCTCAACACTTTCCTAGAAGTTTGACCTTAATCTTACTCTTGAGATGATCTCCTTTTCTGCTTTCATCCCAGGGTCTAGTCCCATTTATCTCTGCCCCAGGTTGCTTTCCCCTCTAGTCTTGCCTACCTTGGATCTGCCATACCTACTAGACCATATCAGTAAGTTTTAAAATTAGATAACCCAGTTTCTTGCCTTCCCCTAAGTGTTTCGTGTAAGTGCACTGCATTTGTTTGCAAGGTGGAAGAGCCTTAATAGATCAGATAGAATTTGAAGAGGAGGGTGTAGATCCTGGTGGTTTTCCAGTGAAGGGGGCAATTTTTCAGTGCCATAGGAAATGGCAGCCAGCAAACCAGACATTCTCTAGAAGGACTGACAAGGGGGCAGGGCATGCAATAGAGGAACCTGTTGAGGGATGACTGAGAAGCTGTTCAGCAGTGGATCCTTTGGGAGAGAAGATGTTGAGTGAATGAAAGTTGGGGTTTTGAGGAAGGATTGGTGATTCGTTAATATTTACGCGTGATGACTCCCAAGACTTAATGACTTAACACATTTTATTATATCATGATTGCAGATCAGGCATCAGGCACACTTGATTAGGCATGGTTCTCCACCTGGATTGGGTTGCTTGATGGTATTCAGATGACCTCTGGGCTAGGGTGAAGGATGTAAGGTAGCTTCACTCACATTTCCCCCACTTGGGTGGGCAGCTTCGAGCCTGAACTCTGCTGTGTCTCTTTGTGTGTAGTTTCAGGGTCTCTCCATGTACTTCTTAATAGTGGCTCAGGGCTCAAGAATAAGCTTTCCCAAAGCAAGGGAGTAGAAGTTGTCAGTCTCTTGAAGCCTGGACCCAGCAATTGACATAGGGTAATTCCTGAATATTCTAGTATTGGTCACATGGCACATTCATTTCCCAAGGGAGGGGACAGAGACTCCGTCCCTGTGTCCCAAAGGAGTATCAAAGCGTTTGTGGCTATCTGTAATATGTCACAATGAGTTACCATCACATTTTAGATCAATCGATTGACCAAAAAGAATGAAGAAATCTGAGAAGAAGGAAATATGGATTTTTAAGTGAAACTCTTACTAGGATGGCTAAATAAAGATAGATAATGGAAAAACTATATTGCACTATATTTATCAGCATTTTTTATTGCTCCTTTCCCCTGGAAGGATTGCTAGTGCTAGAGGTGAGAAATCTATTTAAGGGACAACTTCTGGAGAAGTGTTCTGACTCTTTCCCCTAGGTATTTTTTTAAAGATTTTATTTATTTATTTGACAGATCACAAGTAGGCAGAGAGGCAGGCAGAGAGAGAAGGGGAAGCAGGCTCCCCGCTGAGCAGAGAGCCCAATGCAGCGTTCTATCCCAGGACCCTGGGATCATGATCTAAGCTGAAGGCAGAGGCTTTAACCTACTGAGCCACCCAGGCGCAACACCCCCCCTTTTTTAATATTTAAAAAAAATTTTTTTTATATTTTTTTAAATGTTGGCATTCTCCTCGGCAAACTGTCCTAGGGAATCAGGTTGGATTTTGTTAGGTGAGCTGATGAAATAGAAAGGATACAGTCTGCCTCACTCCATGCACTATGAACTATACATGTCCTCACCCTAAGAGAGTCCAGCCTTGAGGAAGTGGTACGCGAGCTAGGACCTCTGCTTTGGCGTCCGGACTGGTGTAGTGCAGGCTTCACTGCCTTTGGAGGTGACAGTAGGAATTATTGCCTGAGCCGTGGCACTGGGTGTGGGAGATGTTAAAAGGGCCCAGGGACCATTGGGGGATGAGGAAGTAATACAGTTAAATAGGCCTCTTTTTTTTTTTTTTTTTTTGGAAGATTTTATTAGAGAAAGAGTGCCAGTGGTGGGGGGGCAGTGGAAGAGCTGAGGGAGAGGGATAAGCAGACTCAGCGCTGAGCGCAGAGCCCCACGTGGAGCATGACATGGGGCTCGATCTCATGACGCTGAGACCACGACCTGAGCAAAAATCAAGAGTCAGAGGCTCAACCGACTGAGCCATCCAGATGCCCCCCATTTTTTTTGTTCAAGGTGTCTTTACTTTAGAGAGAGAGCCCAAGAACACAGAGGGTGGGGCAGAGGAAGAGACTCTTTAAGCAGACTCGCTGCGGAGCCAGAGCCCACAACCCATGACAGAATGACTCGATCTGAAACCAACAGTTGGACACTCAACTGACTAGGGCACCTAGGTGCCACATTTTTACTTTTAATCCCCATCTGTGGAACCATTGCCACCAAGGTCCATGGAAAGGCCAAAGAGCAGGATGAAAAGACTGAGAAGGTTTACCTTATTGATGGAAGATCCCTGCTTGCTGGGGAAGAAGCACAGTAGGTCACAGGAGACTACAGTTACAGCTCATGCCTAAAGGACTAAAATGGATGAGTGGAGATCATGATTTTTATTTGCTGATAAGACCACCAGGAGCAGACCACCAGGATACTGTGTGATTCATTTTTCTCATGTCAGGTCTGACTTTGGAGCCCTATGTAGGGTTGGACCTCAGAAAATGCCGGGAAGGTTAATTTTGTGTGTGTTCCACTTACATGTGGAGACGGTAGATATCCCCGGGTGTTGCAGGGTGGTGACGAGTGGCTGTTAATGGAATAAGCACTGGGCCCAGACTGTGTTCAAATTTTGATTATGCCACTGGTTATGCCCGTGTAAAACGGGGCTAATAATAACATCCACCTTTTCGTGTAGATGTGGAGGTGAAATAGGTCACTGTGTATAAAGCAGACATGGTGCTCTAAAAGGGATAGCTATTAGCAGTAGTATCTAACTTTTCTAGAGCGGTCCGTAGCCTTCATTCTGGATGCCAAGTTAGACACTTGGAAATATTTGGTCTCTGAATTCCGTGTGTGTTTCTCTTAACCTCTGGAGGACAAGTTCAAAGCAGGAACCTCATACTGTGGTGGTCAATGTTTCTAAAACATGTTATGTGTCTGGGAAATTAATGTAGATTTTATGACCGAGTGATTTCATACCTGATTGTGCTCAGATCTCCTAATGGGGAACGGGTGGCCTTTTGAGAAACTCGGTTCCTCTCCCACCCCTCCAGGAGATCCGTTGGAGGCGACCGTGCATGAATTGTGTAGAGTGATAGTCACGCCTCGTGAGTTAGCTCAGGGCTGGTGGCCTTGTGCTGTCAGGAAAGAAAGGCAAGAACAATGCCAGGCAGTTGTGGGACCGTGGAGGCTTAATGCACATTTAAAGGGGTTGTGTGTGTGCGCGCGTGCGTGTGTGTTATTCTTTAAGATCACCTTCTGTTTGGGCATATAAAGGAAGCCTGTAGTGACCGAGTTTTATAGTTAATACAGTGTTACTGTCTTGACAGCTGGAGTGGGGAATGTGAGACAGGGCAACTCCAGGATGAGAAAGCAGCTTCACTTGGTCCAGTATTTTAGGAAATAATAGTACTTAAGGTCAGTCTAGCCATGGTTGGGGCGTAAGCCTGGGGAGGGCTTTGGCAGACCTGGTGGCCCCCAGAGAAAGACCACGAAAGGCTTTGCATGCAGGGAGAGTGTTGGCTGTTAAACACCATGGAGCTCTAATTTTTCCTCTTCTTCGTCACCATATGAGTTATGTGTCCGTGTCATCAGCCGGCTTCTTAGCTCCTGTGTTTGGGTATTGAAGGAAACAATATAACAGTTTTATTTCGAAAAGCCATGGGGGGCACCTGGGTGGCTCAGTGGGTTAAAGCCTCTGTCTTCAGTTCAGGTCATGATCTCAGGGTCCTGGGATCGAGCCCTGCGTCGGGCTCTCCTCAGCAGGGAGCCTGCTTCCTCCTCTCTCTCTGCCTGCCTCTCTGCCTACTTGTGATCTCTGTCTAATAAATAAATTAAAAAATCTTAAAAAAAAAAAGATTGCTGAAAAGCCACGGGTGTTCTATCTCTGGAGCATTTCTTTTCTTTTTTTCTTTTTTAAAAGATTTTATTTATTTATTGGACAGAGACACAAGTAGGCAGAGAGGCAGGCAGAGAGAGAGGAGGAAGCAGGCTCCCCGATGAGGAGAGAACCTGATGCGGGGCTCGATCCCAGGACCCTGGGAACATGACCTGAGCTGAAGGCAGAGGCTTTAACCCACTGAGCCACCCAGGCGCCCCTCTGGAGCATTTCTTGGAGCGACTACTTATCTAGGCTCTTGAATCCTCTTTCTCAAACCAGTAAGTGGTGAGAATGATTTCTGGCTATAGTTCGCTGATGCAACCCTTGTTGGCCACGGGATCCTTCTGTCTCGCATCTCTATCTTTTCTTGAGACTTTAACCTGAGGGAAAAAGGCATCTCTTTGGAGAAAAGACAGTGCCCGAATGCAGCTTCTACCTGGAAACCAAAGGAGGTGAACTGGAGAGTCTAACAAAGCTGTTTCCCTCTCCAGCTTTCTGCCTGGAGTATTGCCAAGTCTGTGGGCACAGTTTTTGTTTTTGTTTTTTTTTCCTATGGTGGACCCTTCATTGAGGGGTTGCTCCCACTGTCCTCACATCTCGGCCCAGTGCCTGTGACTGTAGCTTATGGTCTCTCTTTCAACTTCTAGCCAGTTGACAGTGTTGGTGTCCTTAGATTTTTTTCCCCTCTAACTATAACTCCAAATACCAGACACTCCTTTGCACCAAACTTCTAGAGTGAGGATCAGGTGATCTCAAAGTTAATGCTTCTGAAGGATTAACGTGAGGTTGGAAAGCAGAGCGGCAGGCCATATGTCAGGGAAAGAAAGAATTTAAATGATTTTTTTTTTTAAGGGGCAGGAGAACATTTCTCAATATGAAAAGGTTGTGAATTGCATCTGAGTGTTAATGAAGCTTGCGTTGGTGCTGACTTTTCTAGAACCCATTTGAATTATCTGCATGTACATCATGTAGTAAAATATTCACTTCTGTCCTGTTAATACTTGTAGCCTGGAGCCCTTTTTCTTATGAATGACTTCTGTTTTGGACGTTGTTTTCCTACGTTCTCATGTGGTGTTCATGTTATTCCCCATGCTGATATGCCTTTCTTCCTTTCTCAAAGCCTGTGTTCTATTTTTTATTTTTTAAATTCTCACAAAAAAACATACAGTGCTCTATATTAGTTTCAGGTATATAAACAGTGATTCGACATCTCTATATGTTTCTCAGTGCTCAGCACAAGAAGTCAATTCTTGATACCCTTCATCTATTTCCCCACCCCTCACCCACTTCCTTTTTGGCAACCGTCAGTTTGTTCTCTGTATCTAAGAATCTGGGTTTTTTTTTTTTTTTTTGGTTTCTTCTTTCTTTATTCATTTGTGTTGTTTCTTAAATTTGACATGATTGGGGCGCCTGGTTGGCTCAGTGGGTTAAAGCCTCTGCCTTTGGCTCAGGTCATTGTCTCAGGGTCCTGGGATCGAGCCATACATCAGGCTCTCCGCTCAGCAGTGAGCCTGCTTCCCCCTCTCTCTCTGCATGCCTCTCTGCCTACTTGTGATCTCTGTCTGTGAAATAAATAAATAAAATCTTTTAAAAAAATTTGACATGATTGAAATCTTGGTATTTGTCTTTCTCTGACTTATTTCAGTTAGTACCCTCTATGTACCCTTGTTTATTGCAGTGTTATACAGTAGCCAAGTTATACAGTGTTATTGCAGTATATACAATAGCCAAGATGTGGTAGTAAACTGATGCCCACTGGTAGATGAATGGAAAAAGAAGATGTATGTACACAATGGAATATTGTATATATCCCATGGGATGTTGTATATGTACTGTAGGATATTGTATATATACCATAGAATATGTACAGTTGGATATTGTATATATACATACAATATTAAAATAATATATACACATTGGAATATTACTGTGTATATATACCATGGAATATTTTATATCTACAATGGAATATTACTCAGCCATAAAAAAGAATGAGACCTTGCCATTTGCAACATCATGGATGGGCTTGTGATGATAATTTAACTTGAACAGGCCCTGCTGTATCTGCAAGAGGAGTGTTCATTTCCCTATTTCATTCAGTTTTCTCCTTAAATACCACCTTCCTTGGCCCCTCTCTGTTAAAAGTTTTCTGCTGTCGGGGTTCCTGGGTAGCTCAGTGGGTTAAAGCATCTGCCTTCGGCTCAGGACCTGATCTCAGGATCCTGGGATCGAGCCCCGCATCGGGCTCTCTGCTCGGCGGGAGCCTGCTTCCCCCTCTCCCTCTGCCTGCCTCTTTACCTACTGTGATCTCTCTCCCTCTCTGTCAAATACATAAATAAGATCTTTTTAAAAAGTCTGCTGTCACTTTTTATCCCGTTTTTCTACCTAGAACTGACTTGGTATCTACAATTTAATCTATTCATTTGTTGATTATATGTGACCTTTTGCTAGAGGATGATCTCCCAGAGGGCAGAGGATCTTGTCTCTTTTTACTCACTGCTGTAGTTCCTCATGTAGAGGAGGGATCTGCAAAGTACAACCACAGGCCAGATCTGGCCAATAGCTAGTTTTTGTAATGCATGAGAACGAAGAATGATTTTGTAGAACCAAGAATGATTAAAAGGTTAAGGGGCGCCTGGGTGGCTCAGTGGGTTAAACCTCTGCCTTCGGCTCAGGTCGTGATCTCAGGGTCCTGGGATCGAGCCCCGCATCAGGCTCTCTGCTCAGTGGGGAGCTTGTTCCCCACTCCCCCAACCCCGCCTGCCTCTCTACCTACTTGTGATCTCTCTTTTTCTGTCAAATAAATAAAATCTTAAGAAAAATAAATAAAAGTTTAAAAGGATTAAGAAAAAAAACCAAAAACAACCACCATGAAGTAATAATGCATGGCCCACAAAGCCTCAAATATTTCCTATCTTGTCCTTTAGAGAAAACCTTTGCCAACCCCTGATCTGGAGCAGGGCCTGGCTGTGGTCCTGGATGGATATTTGTGCTAGGGGTGAATGTTATGTGGGTCCCTCAGTATTGGACTCCCAGTATACCTAGTTACTGAACACCTAGTTACTGAACTACCTTTGGTGTTCAGCAAATTTTCTTGAATAAGGTCATGAAGATATGAAAATGGATTCTTGTCACTGAAAATAGTAATGGCAGTGAATTAGTTTTTGTAGCTTAGAGGGATGGCGTTTAAACCCTGGATAGCCATGGAGCCATTACTTTGCCATAAACTACTGCTGACCTATATTCTGGTGATATTTTCAGTATTTAAAAGAAAAATGATGGGGTGCCCAGGTGGCTCAGTTTGTTAAGTGTCTGCCTTCATCTCAGGTCATGATCCTAGGGTCCTGGTGTTGAGTCCCACATTGGGCTCTCTGCTCCTCAGGGAGTCTGCTTCTCACTCTCCCTCTGCCTGCCCCTTTCCTTGTTTGTTTTCTCTCTCTCTCCCCTCCACCCCACACTGTGTGTTTGTCAAATTAAAAAAAAAAAAAATCTTAAAAAAAAAAAAAGAAAAATGTTAGTAGTAATGGACACAGATGATGCTTTTGATTTTTGCCCCAACTCTACAGGATAAAAAAGCATACTGTTCAGTGTTTCCCAAGTAATGTTCCAGGATCACTTGGGTCTGAATATCTTCAGGGGGGTCTGAGTTTTAAAAATTTGGACTGTTTGACCCCACCTCAGACTCATTAAGTCAGAATCACTAGAGGGAAGTTTCTATTTCTATCCAAGGAGTTTCTATTTCTAACAAGCTATATATGTGATTCTGATGTTCACTAAGGTATATCATTATTGTTCTGAATCCAGCTATTGGCTGGAATGGTAGGAAGGGGAAGGTTGATATTGACCCAAATATTTTAAAGCAAGAATGCACCTGTCATCATGGCCACACTCCATGGCCCTTTTCCCCAGCCTTCTGGGTCAGAGGAGTCACGCTTGGGTATCTTGCTAAAAGATACCCAAGATAAAAGATACCTGACTCAGGTCTGGAGTGGGGCCTCAGATTCTGCTTTTCAAACCCACTGCTGGGTGATGCTGATGGTACCTGTTCTTGGATCATTTGGCATAACACCAGGATTATAGCAAGAGTTGGTAAGTTTTTTTCTCTGAAAGGTCAGAGAGTAAAAGTATGAGGCTTTGAGGGTCAAACAGCCTCTGTTGCAACTACTCAAATCTGCTCTTGGAGCATGAAAGCAGCCACAGATTATACATAAATGAACAGGTGTCTGCATCCTAATACAACTTCCTTTACAAAAACAGACAGCCAGTTGGATTGGGCCCGCGGGCCGTTAATTTTCCAGTCCTGGGTTAGAGAGTCATACCAATTACTATCACTGTTCTTTAGAAGTAGCACCGTCCATAGGACAGGCAATTTGCTAGGTGCTTTCCTTCATCCTTTGCATCCTGGTGTAACACACAAAACTAAAGATCTGGAAAGTTAATGAGGGAACTTTCTCAAAGATGCAAGGCAACCAGTTGGCATAGTCTAGACTCGAACCATGACCTCTGGATTCCAAACTCAGTGTTTTCTTCTACTGTACAAAGTGGGTTCCACACGAGCAATGAATCTTGCTTTGGAAAGAACTCTCCTTTTTGAAGGACAACTAGAGTGTAAACTCCATGAGGCCAGGAATCCTTTTGTTCTGTTCTCTATCCTCACTGCCTAGAAGTTTACTTGGAACATGGTAGGTACTCGGCAGACCTTTGTTGAATGAACGGTTCATCGATGCTTTGCCACTTCTAATGTTAGTGTTTGTATAGAAGGTGATTTTAAAGGGAAAGTACTTCAACCAGTGATACATTGTAAGTCCCAGAAACCGGATGTTATTACATGTAGGCTCCTTGGTGCTCAAGATTCTTGGTTCTCAGGCTGCTTCACACACAGCAGTTTATTTACATTTGATAGGTACCATTTGCAAGGACCTATTTTGTTCCCTGTGGTCTCAATAGATCGGACCCCACCTACGAATACTGAGCCTTCAATTCCTCCTCAGGATTGTGTTTTGACAAACCACCCTGGTGGATGGAGGAATCAGGATTATTTCTTCAACAAGAGAATCCAGACAAAAACGCCATCTTCTTGTGATGGGGAGTTCCTACAAAACAGTCAACGGTGCATTCTTAGGCCAACAATCAGAAGAGATAAGGGGCCTGACAGGGGGTAATACACCCTTCTTTCTTCTCTGTAATTGCTTATTTTAGAATACTTAATAAGATTTTAAAAATGAAATTTGCAGACCTTGCTGGAATATTTTTCTTGCTACCAATATTGCATATTATTAGAAAACACATTATAATTTGCAGGGGTGTCTTCTGACACAAAGAGAAGGACAATTTTGTAAGTGTGTTTGAAGAATCACAAGTTTTGAAGAGGGATACATGAAGAAGACAAAATGGCTGCCCACTTCGGGACATTTCAGGAATTTATGGAAGTAAAGATGGTATTGAGTGGCTGAGAGTCTGACTTGGGATCCTGAGGAAGGAAGAAGGAAGGCACAGCTGTGGAAGCTGTGGGAGGCTGACTTGAGGGGACAGATAGATTTCTTTATCATTTCTAAGCATTCCTGCCCCCAGTGACATAATTATGTCACCTGCAAGCCGACTTGCTACCCATGTAAGACTGCCACACACCATCGGGGCTTTGTAGTAAAACTTCCTACAAAAATCTTCTCTCTGTGCCGTGCTTGAGCTGCTAACTTCACGAGTTTACCTTAGATGGAAAAATGTGCAATTTTGCAATTTTGGCGTTTGTTTATTCAAGATATTTATTATTATCAAGCCTTCTAGAAGCCACAGGCAAGGAAGAAAGACACTATCATGTGCCTCCATCTCATTCATTTATTTGTTTAATCAATATTTGGGTGTTGTTGACTGGGTATCAGACAGTGTTCTCATGCTGGGGAAACAAAGTCTTTGTCCTCCAGGAGCTTTTGATGCTAGCAAGCGGAGACAGACAATGAACAAACAGAAAGAATAAATATCAGATGCTGGCGAGTTCTAAGGAGAAAAAGAACAGAGTCAAGGGATTGGGGGAGCAGGGTGGGTGTGAGCGAGGGAGCAGTTTCCAGTGGGGTCTCAGGAAAGGCTGTACTGGGAAGTGCCATTTAGACAAAGACCAGAGCAAGACCAGGAGTGAGGAGGGTAAGCGAATGCAAAGGCTGTGAGGGGGGAGGGGAAGGACTAGGCGGTAAGGTCAGAGAGTTATGTGGCGTGAATGACAGGCAGTGGGGGACAGGGACCGAATTGGGCCTTGTAGGCCATCGTGATGCCTTTGGCTTCCACCCCGAGCGAGGTTCAAGATCTTTGTGGGTTTGGAGCAGGAGGAGACATTTTCTGACTTAAATTCGAAAAGAATCACTCTGGTGGTGCGTTGACATGTGGGAGAGCAAGAGCAGAAGCATGGAGGCCACTAACGAGGTTATCGAAATAATTCCTCGCCAGAAATAGGGGTGCCAAGAGATGTGGCAAGAATTGAGTAGGTCTTGAAAATGTTGTGAAATGGAGCCAACACAACTTGGCTGACAGATGGACTGTGGATTGAAAGAGAAAGAGAGCGATCAAGGATGGTGCACATTTGGCTTGATCACCTAGAAGGAAGGAGTTGCTGTTTCTGAGACGAGGAAGGATGTGGGAAGAACAGGTAGGTGTGGTGTGGAAGGTGGGTATCGGGAGTCCGATTTGGGATATGCTGAATTGAAATGCTTATTAGCTGCTCACATGAAGGTCTTAAGAAAGCACCTGGGTATGAAGTGGTGAAGCTCTGGGAGGAGGATTTAGGTGGTGATGGTAGTAGTAGCAGTTACTATTACGTGCCTATTATTTGGGTTGTATGAGCACGGGAAAGAACATTCTTCAGCCTGTGTCTGAACTCAGAACCAAGTGATAAATTAAAACAAAAATTATACAGGTAGAGAATTAAAATTTCAATGTTAGTCCTGATAATGGCCAGAGTAGAGATGGTGGCCTTGAGTTCATGGCAGAGTGGACTTGCCCATACTCTACTCTTAAATCAGATAGCTTTACGTACCAGGCCTCGTTGGGGTGGGTTCCTTACTGCACAGACCCATGGGGAACAGAATGTGAGTGTATGTTCAGGTAAGCAGGTTCTCAGAGGGGTCTTACCACAGAGGGACCTTCCTTCTGCCTGAATTTGCCAATCAGCCAATTATGTAAGTCTGCCTTCCTCTTCTAGAGAGCGGTTCTTGAAGTCTGCGGGGAGAAGCCAGGGTGGGCATTAGTGCTAAGGAATTACAAGGAGAGAGATTACACATCTCTGCAGCCTATCTGAGTGTCGGAAGCTTTACAGTCATTGTTTCATGTACTCTTCATGTTTTTATCATTGTTTTATAGATGAAGCATCTTACGCTTGAGGATACCATTTTACCTAAGATCTTGCAGCTGGGAATAGGAATACCTCGGTGTGCATTTGACGCTAGTCTTGTATCCCTCTGCTGTGTTTTGTAAAGAGCTGAAAGTGGTTATCATTATTATTTTTTAGACTGTCAACAGGACATTGTTTGATTTTTATAGCTGCTGATGAAGTTCGAAGAGTAGATCTCAGTTAAGGGAAACTTTTATTCAAAGTTGAAAAAGGAATTAAGAAAAATAGCTCTTCCAACCAAATTAAATATTTACACACTATTTAATTAAGAAGTTTGTGGACTGTTCATTCCTACCAGGCTTATTTTAGGGAAAACTTCTTCTTTTCGCTTCTATTTCCAAGTACCTGAATGCTTTAGTTAATCAAAACAATCTTTACATTGATGTTTTTACTGAGGCTCCTTAGACAGACCTGCTGCTATAACCTTGGGTGGAATATTTCATACAGAGTTAGGTTTCAGTCATGGAAAATTCTAGACTCTGTTTCCGGTACATATGCTGAATTTGCTATTATTCCCAAGTCTTTGGAGCACTAGGTAACTTCCTTTAAATGGAAGTCTTCTGAAATAATACATGACCTGTTATTTTATCTTACTTACATCTGGTTGTTCTCATAACATTACTGGGTACAAAAGGTTCGAGCAGAAAAGGATTGGATCTTCAGAAGGAAGGTGTGTTTTCATTACTCTTGAGCCTCCTCAGACTGTTGATAATACTGTACAGATCTTCCTTGACATACAATGGGGTTATGTCCTGATAAACCCGTAATAAATTGAAAATACCGTAAGCCAAAAATGTACTTAATACACCTAGTCTTCCGAGTATCTCAGCTTAGACTTGCCTACCTTAAACGTGCTCAGAACGCTTAGATTAGCCTATAGTTGAGCTAACTCATGTAACACCAAGCCTGTTTTATCATAAAGTGTCAGATATCTCATGTAATTTATTGAGTACTGCTTTGAAAGTGAAAAACAGAATGACTGTGGGTACCGAATGGTTGAAAGTGTGGTCGTTGAGCCTGGTGAATGCGTGGCTGACGGGGAGCTGGGACTGCCACTTCCCCGCATCACTAGTGAGCGTCCTACCATCTAGTGCTACCCTGGGAAAAGATCCAGATTCAGTAATTCAATATAGTTTCTCCTGGATGCGTATTGCTGTTGCACCATCTCCAAGTCACAGAATTGTAAGTAGAACCATTGTGAGTGGGGGCCCATCGTGCTATGTCTCCTCTTTCCCTTTCTTCCCACGTAACGCTTCTCTGCCCTGATAGTTCCCTCAAATGCAGATGAACACCTCTGCAGATGCACTGACATCACGTTATTTATTTGGCATAACCCCACTCTGGGCTAACCTTCATATTATCCATTTTTTATGGACGAGAAAGCTTGGGATAATGAAGTAACTGTGGTGTACTCAGATAGCAGCAGAGCTGGCTCCTCCAAAGTAGGCTTTCTGATCTCAGGTCCAGCGTTCTTACCTCCCTGCTTCTCTGTAGCCCAAATACGACGCTTCCCTGAGTGTGCCATGATTTCTAGCCCCCCATGTTCTGTTCCTGCCCAGCAGCGTGCACTCACCCTTCACAACCCTCTTCATTCTGCAGAGCTCCTGCTTGTTCTGAAGATTCTTTTAGTTTGATTTCTTATTAAGAGCCTCTTCACGATGTTGACCACCAGCCTGGGTCACTGGCCATGTCCCTCCCGGTCTGAAGGTCAGTTTATACTGATCTATTTCTGCGTACTCTTGCTCGTGGCGCTTAGGCAGTAAACCGTTTGAGAGCCCGAATGGGCCCTTCACCACGTTCCCAGTAGAATCTGAAAGAAAGCCTTGCACAGAAGGGCAGAACTGGTCATTGAATGCGCCTGAGATATCCTGGAGAAGGGCTTACAGGTAACAACAGGCATTCCCTTTGAAGTTGGGTTTTCATTCATAGGAGTTGTGGGGAGTCTTGAAGAAGCTGCTCAGTGAGCCTTTCCTTTTTGCTTCCCCCTCCTCTGAAGTACGTCCATTAAGGTAAGGTTAATACTGGGTAAATAAAAATAAAATTCCAGACTAACTGGGGACATGGCAGTGAAGGCACTAGACTCCAAAAAGCCACAAGAGAAACCTTTAAACTCTGGCTTCAAGGCTAAGTGAGGGCAGGTCTGGAGAATGTAGGACAGCAAGTCCAGAGGGTAAAGGATAGGGGAGTACTGAGCCTGTAAAGTAGCTCACACACGGCAGGCATCCCAAAGCAGCTCTTATTAGAGGACCGAAACGCTGTTTCTGTCCCCTGCTGGCTTTGTGACCTTGAACTCTGAACTTAAAACCTCAAAATTCTCAATTCTGAAGATACTTTTTTTTCCCCCTAACAAGTTTGTATTGAAATTCAATATAGTGTAGTATCGGTTTCAGGAGTAGAATTTAGTGACTCATCACTTCATAAAACACCCCATGGTCATTCCAGCAAGTGTCTTCCTTAATACCTGTCACCCATTTAGCCCACCCCCACCCAAGTCCCCTCCAACAACCCTCCATTTGTTCCGTATAGTTAAGAGTCTCTCATGGTTGGCCCATTGTTTATTTATTTATTTAAGAAGATTATTTATTTATTTGACAGACAGAGATCACAAGTAGGCAGAGAGGCCTGTGTTTGTGTGGGGGGGAGTAGGCCCCCCCTGCTGAGCAGAGAGCCCGATGTGGGACTCAGATCCCAGGACGCTGAGATCATGACCTGAGCGGAAGGCAGAGGCTTAATCCACTGAACCACGCAGGCGCCCCTGGCCTCTCTGTTTTTTTTTTTTTTTTAAAGATTTTATTTATTTATTTGACAGAGAGAGAGATCACAAGTAGGCAGAGAGGCAGGCAGAGAGAGAGGAGGAAGCAGGCTCCCCGCGGAGCAGAGAGCCCGATGCGGGGCTCGATCCCAGGACCCTGAGATCATGACCTGAGCCGAAGGCAGCGGCTTAATCCACTGAGCCACCCAGGCGCCCTGGCCTCTCTGTTTTTATATGCTGAAGATATTTTCACACTCGTTGGCTTGTTTTGCCAGGTAAAGCATAGTTGGAAATCGTACTAATATGGTAGGCAGAATAAGGTTTCCCAAAGAGCCCCACATCTGAGTCCCTGGAAACTGTGAGGGTTACTTTACTTGGCTGAAGGGGACGTGGCAGGTGTGATTAAATTAAGGATTGTGAGGTAGGGTGATTGTCCTGGATGAGTTGGATGGGCCCCGTATCATCACAAGGGTTTTTATGAGTGAAAAGGGGGAGGCGAGAGAGTCGGAAGGAGATGTGATGTCAGAAGTAGAGTGACGTGGAGCTTGGTGGGCGGTGAACCAAGCCACAAGGGCATCTCACAGCAGCTGGAATAGACAAGGAAATGGCTTCTCTCTGGAGCCTCTGGAAAGATTGTGACCCTGTGAACGCTGATTGTAACCCACCTAGACCCTTTTTGGACTTCTGACATACAGAGTAATGAACTAATGTTTGTGTTGTTTTAAGTTGCCAAATTTGCAGTAGTTTGTTACGGCAGTAATAGGAAACAAATACAGTAGGTATTTAAAAATGTGTGGTAGCTATTGTTCCTATTTTTTGAATAACTTAAGAGCAGCCATGGAGCCCCTCCCAGCTTCATTTTCTTTCCGGGTCCTGGGCACTGTCCCCATATCACACCACTGGCATTGTTTCTCGGAGCCACGGACTCCTTTCACAGGATATTCCATATGGATTATGTTTTAAATTCACAAAATAAAATCAGTACCACAACAAAGGGAACCTATTTGAAAAAAAAAATGTAACATTTACCATCTTGACCATTTCCCTCCCCCCATTCTGAATTTATTATTACTTTTAAAATAAGCTGTAGGTCCAGTGTGGGTCTTGAACTTATGACCTTAAGATCAAGAGTTGCATGTCCTACTGACTGAGCCAGCCAGGTGTCCCCAGGAAACCCATTATGTTTTTATTTTTTTTTTATTTTTTATTTTTTTTAAAGATTTATTTAACAGACAGAGATCACAAGTAGGCAGAGAGGCAGGCAGAGAGAGAGAGGAGGAAGCAGGCTCCGTGCTGAGCAGAGAACCCGATGTGGGGCTCGATCCCAGGACCCTGGGATCATGACCTGAGCTGAAGGCAGAGGCTTTAACCCACTGAGCCGCCCAGGCGCCCCCCCCATTATGTTTTTAATTCATAAAATAGGATCAGTACTATAACAAAGAAAACCCGTTATATTGGAATATATTGAAATACAGTTATCTCATATATTAAAAAATGTGAGTTAAGGTGATACTTGAACTTCAGTAACACATTTACAAAGATCTTGTGGCATGCCTAATAACTACTGTAACTTTGAGGTAGGAACGCACATAAATGATGTCTTAGCACATCTGGCACAATTGAAATGTGAGATGAAAATTGCCATGATTTCTTTTGGTGACAACAATTGTAGGCACAGCTCATGGCATTGCATTCCATTGACCGTTTTCACCACTGGAGTTCCTGCTAGATTCAGTGCGAGGTTAGTGGAATAAAGATGTGACTTGTCCCCACTTACCCTGTTTCCCACCCCTCACCTCCTAGCTGTTCTGACTGTGGGCCCCTCTGTGTAATTCCGGTGTGAATCCCTGACCGGGGCGCATTAGGAAGTGTGGTGAGACCCCAAGACCTTGACACTTAAGAGTCAGTGAACATCTTCTGTAGATTCTTAGTCCGTGAATATCTTCTGTGAATTCTTCGGGGCTGAAGGGGTGATTGGTCTGAGAGGACGAGGTAATGGCTGCTCTGCTTCATCCGCAAAAGGCCAGAGCTGGTCCGGCAAACCCAGCCGAGCTGATGTGGGCCTCGTGGTTTGACGCGTCTGTAAAACGAACTCAGCAGGAGAGAAGAGCTGGCAAGTCGTCGATGTTATGGTAGCGTTACGGAGGTGCATGTGAAATTAGTTCCACATTAGCAAAGCATTCTAACACAACAGTAGGAATGAAAAGGGATGCAGGAATTTCAGGGCGGTTGCCTCTCAGGTCATTTTGGGTAAAGAGCAGCAGCTCGCAATGTTTTCTTGACCGAGGAGTCTGACGGTCCGGCGAATCGTGCTGCCTGTTGTCACTGAGAGGTACGCACAAATGAGCTTCCGTCGGAGTTCATCGGAGTTGCTTACTAGATAGCCTGCCCAGTAGCTCCCGGAGTGAGGATTTGAGGCTTAAATCTGGGCACTGCGGCGCACGTAGTAGGCTTGCAGATGTTTGTGATACTGGCTTGACTTAATATTTTATATCCTCCTCACCCTTGGGATTACATTTCTTTTTTCAAAAGTCAGTATTTGTTTTGACTGGAAAATTGGAAAAGGCAACTGTGGCAGCCACGAGTAAACAAGTACCTTTTCAGAGCTTCCCACCCCTTCTATGGAAGTAGAGCGAGCATAATACATCTTTTATTTTGCTAACATGAGGCTCAATAGGATTGCAAAAATTAATACCAGTAGAGGTTTTCCACAGGCAGTTTTCATCGCAGATTTACTGGAGGAACACTTCCAAATATTTCTGTAAGTGCCGGATTTGACAGCCATGTCTTTAAATAGAAGACCCAGCGCTGTTAGGTACTTATCATGGTTTAAACATGTCGATATTTTCTCATTTTTCTTTTGGCTAAAAAGCGGTATATGGGCAAAACACCTGAATGAAATGTAGTTACAGGGAATGTGCCCTCGTGGCCTTCTTCTTGGTGGAAAGATTTAACCTTCAGGGTGGCCGTGGGGTTTATTGTTGGGCCGATAACGCGAAGAATGCACGTTAATTCATAACGCACATCTTCCAAGACTTGTTTTCTCCCTGAAAAAAAAAAAAAAAGAAAATCAAACAAGGTTGACTTCACGGCTCATGAATCTACAGCCATCCCATCTTACTGGTGCTTCGATGCTGTGTTTCTTTCCTCCGTGTTATCTCGAGTAGCTCTGTTTGTACCTGAATGAAGAGCATGGTATACAGTTTGGCGGTGGTTCAACATCGATTTTTGGCCATGGTTTTTGGCACCACTGAATGTATGGGTGACATTATTATGGAATTAAAAATAATGTGAATTTGTAAGTATTGACTGTGAAAGCACAGTAGTGAGCAACACAGTTTGTGGAGTCGGTTCCCACGGGACTAACAGAGTCAGTGCGTGTCCGCAGATGAGCTGGATTTGCACCTTGCTGGGGTGCAGCGTGAGCAGTTCGTAGTTTTCTGCGGCTCACCGATTTTGAAATGAAGTTCTGCATGTTTTGCTTAATTGTGGAAGGTTTACATTGCTCCTGATCTCCAGCGTGTAGTAAGATTTTCATACCTCATATTTCATGATTTTAAATTTGTGGCTGTCAGGGTACCTGGGTGGATCAGTGGGTTAAAGCCTCTGCCTTCGGCTCCGGTCATGATCTTAGGGTCTTGGGATCGAACCTGACATCGGGCTCTCTGTTCAGCAGGGAGCCTGCTTCCTCCTCTCTCTGCCTGCCTCTCTGCCTACTTGTGATTCTGTCTGTCAAATAAATCTTTAAAAAAAAAAGTTTGTGGCTCTCAAAACTGCACAACAAACCCAGCCAAATTCTATTAGTAACAAAACCTATTTCTAGACCAATAACTACAATCCCCATATTGTTAGAGCGCGCTTTAAATTCACGTCCAACTTACTTTATTGTACTAGCATTTAATTGCATTGGTAAATGAAATTCATGAACTGGCAATCCAAGAGACATTACAGGTTCTGATGTGTACGGAACAACCAACCGTTCTTTCAGGGTTTTGACTTTAGAGTTGAGAATATTCAAATCCACTGCTATCATCATATTAGAACCGAATACCAATAAACGGCTTGTTGCTGATCCTGAAACCTGTACTTGAGAGGTATGAGGGTATTGCTAGGAAGTGTTCACTATGCAAGCTGATTCATTTATTAAAGATTTAATATATTTGACAGTAGTTGTTGTCTCCCTGCCTCACTGACATCACGTTTGGCCATATGTTTTGCTGTAGCCAATGAGATCTGTGTGGAAGGGACACACGAGCCTTCTGAGCAAAAGCTTCCTTAAATGAGGAAATCCCCCCCCCGTTCTCTTTTCTTGCTGTCATGATGAGCAGCAGTGTTCAAGATGAAGGCACTCCCTTGACTTGTGTCCTAGAATGAAGACGACAAGGAACCAGAAGCAGTGTTGTTTTGGATGGGACATTTGACAT
The DNA here is from genome assembly GCF_922984935.1 of Meles meles. Classification (NCBI taxonomy): domain Eukaryota; kingdom Metazoa; phylum Chordata; class Mammalia; order Carnivora; family Mustelidae; genus Meles; species Meles meles. The sequence goes on along the minus strand of NC_060085.1, from coordinate 36,969,247 downwards.
AAGTGAGAAGTAATGCCTTTGTTGTAAACCCCTGAGATTTGGGGGCTGCTTGTTATTGTAGTGTAATAGACCCTATTTGGACTACCGTGTCATATTTAATGGCTCCCTCTAGGTTTTTTAGAGGAAGAAATGATCCCTTAGGACTTCTGTATGAGGAATTTATGTTGAATCCTAAGGGAAAAATAAAGGGACTAGAATCAGAGGTGGGAACGGGCTTTGCCATAGGGAAATCAGCAGTCAAAGGTATGAAGACAAGATTTGGGGTGGCTTGTAACCTATTTAGGGAAAAGTAGAGATTAGGGTGGCTCATTCAGAGGGCTTGGGTAGGCAGAAAATTTATTTTGGGAAAATAGATTGGGTCTAGATTGTGAATACTTGAAGATAACTTGGAACTTCGGAAACCTTTTGAGTAAGACAAAGACAATATTAAAGATCATTTTGGGATGGTTGTCCTGATAGCTGGATAGACACACAGGTCATGGGACAGGGAACTAGAGATATTTACCATGGTCAGACTGAGGTGAGAGAGTTGAAGGCCCAGGACCACCTGGAAACTATTGTTGAAAAAGCCATTTTTAGAGGCTTCCTCCTGCATGTGAACGGTTCTGTGTTGGAATAACTCTCCTTCTTCTGTATGTTCCTCCTCTTCCATTCTGGCTAGTTTCAACCCCATCAGATCCAATTCTCTTTTTTTCTAACAAATATTTTTCAGCACCTCCTTTTACTGTTTTAAGCCAAAATTCACAAGAAATACTATCTACGTACGCACTTGATTAAAGAAAAACCCTCCAACGCAATGTCTTGCTCTGTTATAAAAGAGAAACAAAAAGGAATAGAAAGCTCTATGGTTCAATATGTAAATTCTCAGGCATGCCAACACCAGACGACATGATGTTTTCAGATTCTTTATGTAGAGTCTCTGAATATAATAGCTTTGGACTGCAGATCAGCAAAGGTGTGTTAGGTTGGAGAACTTGACACAAAGCAGTAGGTCTACCTGAGATGGTGAGCATCTCTTGCTAAAGTTCTGAACAAAGCAGTCCTTCCTAGACTGACATGTTAGTGTGCTCCACCTTTAAGTGCAAAGTAGACTCAGCTTTTAAGTCCTGATAGTTACAGATTTTCACCTACATGAATGTCCTGCAGGGTATTCAAACTCCTATAGATCGCAGGACAATTTTTCTCTGTGCACGACTTCAAGAGTAATGCAAGATATCAAGCCTCACTTTCCACCCAATTCCTGAGACATCCTGAAATGCCCCATATATTTCCAAAGTGTCTACCGAAGGGCAGGCTGGCTCTGAGCTGGGAATTATTGCTGCTTTTCACCATTGCTGCTGCTCATTCACGGTTTCTGCCGGCTTATTACATCAGCCAGCATTTGCCTCAGCAACACCTCCGTGTCCTCCTTACAGAAAGACAGCCGTCATAAACTCTCAGGTGCAGCTGCCGTTGCTCACTGCCTTCTCTCTTGCTTGTCTTTAGCTCACATTCAAGGAGTGGGAGAAGATGCACTCAACTTGGTGTTTTTTAAATGCCAGAACAAAGGGCTTAGTCACTAGCCAGCCTGTGGGTTAGCCACACTAGACCAGTCAGTTGTAGGAAAGGAGGCACGAGATCGTGGAGAGTTGAATGTGAGCTGAGAGCACGAGTAAGCAGGTGTTGTCATTGACATGGCTGTTGTGCTTGGCTCTCCCTGTCCATCACTAGAGTAGGAGCACAGTGAGTATTGGGACTTGATTTTCTTCATTCTCCTGTTATCAGCTCCTAGAAGAGTTTCTGGTACTTGTTAGCATTCTTTAAACTATGATGGAGTGACTGTCAATGACATTTGTGTTATTGTCAATCATGGGCATTCTCGGTTGAGTCTTGCACATCCTGTTGGCCAAGTCTGGGATGGTAAGCTTTTTATAATAAAAGCTTAACCACAGAATGTATAACACATGGCTTAGGTATATAAGACAGAATAACGAACTAAATGGCTGGGACTTATTTGTTCTTGCTTAAAAATGTCACTTGAAGTAAAATATTTTTCTTATTTGATGCCTTTGACAGTTGTTAAAGCCGACAAGTATAATGTGTGGGAATCAGTGGAAGAGTGTCTTCTACCCACTAGAGAATTGGAGGAAAACTATTTTTCTCTTTATGTGGAAAGGAAATACGGTGTCATAGACTTCTGTTTTTCTCTGCCCCCTGAATGCCAGGACATCAACTGTGAAGTGAAATGCTTCCCCAGTCACTGGCACACTGCTTTTCCGCAGGGTTCAGAATGTTACCATGTGCTCAAGGTCACCCAAATTCAAGATCCTGTGTACCCAGTTGATTTGCTGTGAGTTACTTTCTAATGATTATATATTTTATATGTAACTGATGCCCTTTCCGTATTGACTTATCCAGAGACTGCATTTTCTTAGATGTCTTTGAAATACAAATCAGTAGTTTTTTAAAACAATGTTGCATTGAATTTATGTTCCTTGAAGAAGTGGGCTAGACGTGTTTTCTGCTCATGGCTTAATTATATAAATAATGCTCAGGGAAAAAAAAAATAAAGTAAATATCCTTGAAGGCTCTGAGCTTCGTGAGGGCAGGAATCTTATCTGTTGGTACAATGAGTCCTATCCAACCCTCCCCCTGCCCTTTTTTTTTGAGTCCTATCCCTCCCCAACCCCTTACTGGTCCTAAAGAAAACAAAGAGATGAGCCAGAGAAACACCAAAATATTAGTTATACCTCTGGTAAAATGGGAAGGAGGCTCAGATCTGTAGCCCAGATAGACTTCTTTTTTTTTTTTTTTAAGAGTTTTTATTTTATTTTTTTATTTATTTGACAGAGAGAGAGAGAGAGATCACAAGTAGGCAGAGAGGCAGGCAGAGAGAGAGAGGAGGAAGCAGGCTCACTGCTGAGCAGAGAGCCCGATGTGGGGCTAGATCCCAGGACTCTGGGATCATGACCTGAGCCGAAGGCAGAGGCTTTAACCCACTGAGCCACCCAGGTGCCCCCAGATAGACTTCTTGATATTTCTCTCCCCACCCTGTGTCTCCTCCTTGGGACACTCCTTGACCATGGCTGAACAGTTCCCTAGTTATCCACGTAACCCAACATGGCAGATCCTGGCCTTTGTCATACCCCTTGAATGCAGGAAGACCACATCAACCACCAGTTGTGAACAAATCAGCCTGTGTAGGACAGAATTAGGAATTAGGGATGTTGGACTCTCAGCATTTCACCTATCAAATGAATTTCTCCTTCTCCCATTTGGAGGAGTGGGAGAAGGCAGCAGTTTCAAACCAATTCTGTAGAAACACAGGGAAAGGAATATTTTTTTCTCTAAGTCATTCATCTTTGTATCTGTGGTTCTCTAGTACAGTACATAATAGACATTAGTGAGGAGATGGATAGATCTCACATATATTTATTTATTAAAGCCTGTAGAGAATATTCTGACTGTAGCTATAGTAGCTAGAAAATGAGCTACCTGTGTAATTCAGCAATGAAGAGAATTTCCAATGATCTTTTTGGATAGCATTTCAGGTAGTAAGGTACATAGGAGCAAGGAGAAAAGTCATAGTACCTAGAGAAGGGGGAAAGTTACACTTAAGCTGAAGCAAACCGTCCCATTAGAGTTGTCCATTGCATTGTTCAGCTCTTCGTTGTAAGATTAAGCTGGGATTTTGACAGCAAGTTACCAAAGAAAGCACTTGAAGTTCTAGCTCAAGTTTTGTATTATGAAAATGTGGTAATTGAATTGGAAGAAAAAGGCTAACTTCCTTGTCATGTAACCTTTAACAATGAGGTTGCCATGTGGTCACTGCTGCACAGGAAAGCTGGCTGATGTCTCTGATGTTCCACTGTGCTTAGAAATTGGACTATTGGGAAGAGATTCTCATTCTTCTGGATGTGTCAGACCGTTCTCTCTGTACTCTGTGTTGTTCAACACTGTTGTGTTTTGGCTGCTCTTCAGTACAGAGTACTTCTAGAGCTTACATATTTATGATAACTTCAGGCCATCTGCTGCTCAACTACTATCAGAATGAATCACAATTTTCAACTTAAATACAGTCATACTTACCGCACCAAAGGACTTTGCATGGTATTTATTTTCTAATGCACTAGATTGTGTTGTTCTAAACTTGCCTTGTTAGTACTTGCTGCCTTTTTAGGAAAAGAACTATCCTTCCTGCCAGGGGGGGGAAAAAATCACCAGGCTGCCTTTTATTTCTGGGCCAACGTACAGGGCTCTAAACATGACAAAGATTCCTTTTGACCTTCTGATTCAGCATGTAAATTAGGGTACTTTGAAGCCGAAGGCTCCACATTTTCTCCTAGTTCATGTGTCATGCCGACAGGTTGGCATAAATCAAAACGGAACACTTACAAAGCACATACCATTTATAAAATGTCAATTAGAGAAGGAAAAACTGCATATAAAAGTTAGCTAACTGATGATATCAATTAGAATGGTTTTCTCTGTTGCTTAATAGCACTATTATCATTTTGCAACTGGGTAAGAACACAGTGTTTTCTCCCTCCTGTTATTTTGAAAAGCCTCTTGAACAAATGTGTCTATCAATATTCCTTAATTGCATTTATCTGCAAAAACCCCTGAAGATCCCAGTGGTTGTTTTGCATCTCGTACCTATAAACACCATAGATTTCTGGACTCTGGGGACAAACTGCATGGAATTTTGTATAAATAATTTCAATGATTAAGGGAACAGATCAAAATTCATATTATGAGTTTTTCTTGCTATCTATGAATAAGCTTTTTTAATTTCTTAATTAAGAAATTTCTTAATTATCTGGATCAGAGTTTGGCAATGTGTGGCACTTGGGCTAAAATTGGGCCAAACTGGGGCACCTCTGTCGTTCAGTCGTCAAGTATCTGCCTTTAGCTCAGGTCATGGTCCCAGGATCTAGCCCTGTATCGGGTTCCTTGCTCAGCGGGAGGCCTGCTTCTCCCTCTCCCACTATCCCTGCTTGTGTTCCCTCTCTCGCTATGTCTCTATCAGATAAATAAATAAAATCTTTTTAAAAAAATTGGGCCAAATTTGGGCACTGCCTACTGCACTTTTGTAGGGCCCATGAGCTACAAATATTTAAATTCTTAAATGGTCACTTTAAATGATTATTTAGGCACTGATATAATAGTGTTTATTCTGCTGCTTGGCCCTCAAAGCCTTTTGGTCTTTTGAGAACAAGTTTGCCAACTTCTTTTTTTTGTTGTTGTTGTTGTTGTTTTTTTTTTTTTAAAAGATTTTATTTATTTATTTGACAGACAGATCACAAGTAGGCAGAGAGGCAGGCAGGGAGAGAGAAGGGAGAAAGCAGGCTCCCTGCTGAGCAGAGAGCCCGATGCGGGGCTCAATCCCAGGACCCTGGGATCATGACCTGAGCCGAAGGCAGAGGCTTTAACCCACTGAGCCACCCAGGTGCCCCAAGTTTGCCAACTTCTGATCTGGATTGTGGTAATGAGACTTTGCCTAATTGAATTGCCGTGATAAATACATGGTAAGTAAAAAAATGTTTTTAGGGGCCACATTCATGTTGTTGTAAGCAACATGTTGTTGAAAGCTTACTTGATGTAAGCAAAATACCATCATAGCTTGTGCTGTGAATGGAGAAGCTTTAGGAACTAAGAAACTACTTAATCTAAGAATCTAAGAAAATTCTTTCTTTCTTTCTCTCTCCTCTCTCTCTTTCTTTCTTTCAATTCAGTTAATTAACATACAGTGTATTATTTGTTTCAGAGGTAAAGTTTAGTGATTCATCAGTCTTATATAACACCTAGTGCTCATTATATCACGTGCCCTCCTTATTGACCATCACCCAGTTACCCCATCCCCCAACCCCCTTCTCTCCAGCAACACTCATTTGGTTTCCTGTGATTAAGAATATCTTAAGGTTTGTCTCCCTCTCTTTTCATCTGTTTTCTTTTTCCCTTCCTTCCCCTGTGCTTCTTTGTTTTGTTTCTTAAATTCCACATATGACTGAAATATGGTAATTTTCTCTGATTGAATGATTTTGCTTGGCATAAAACACTCTATTTCCATCCACGTTGTTGCAAATGGAAAGATTTTATTTTTTGATGGCTGAGTAATATTCCATTTCTTTTATTTATTTTTTTTTTTAAAGATGTTATTTATTTATTTGGCAGAGAGAGATCACAAGTAGGCAGAGAGGCAGGCAGAGAGAGAGGGAGGAAGCAGGCTCCCCACTGAGCAGATAGCCTGACGTGGGGCTCGATCCCAGGACCCTGAGATCACGACCTGAGCGGAAGGCAGAGGCTTTACCCACTGAGCCACAAAGGCACCCCAATATTCCATTTCTTAATATATTTTTCATGTAAGCCACGGAACAGCCATCAGTAGAAAAGGTATTGGATTTGTTTCCTACTCAGAATTCCCCAAAAGGCTGCAGCAACATTTATAAGGATTCTAGAGCTCATTCATAGCTACAAAGTGATAGTTAGATAAAGGCAGTAAAACAGGGGTGCATCAGCAAAAAAATTTTTGCATCAGCAAAAATTTTGGCCCAGAGGGACAGGGGTGTGAGTTTCACTTGGAAATCTACATGCCAATGATAGGAGATTTAATAAATATCATTTTAATGTATTATATGCATAAAAATAAAATGACTGACCCTGGCATAATGGGGGATCTTTTCTGAAACCTAAATGCAGAACAGGTCCTAAGGGAGTGGTAACACAAATAAATGGTGGTCTCTTTTGTACCAGGAGAGCTGTGACCATTCAGCACTTGAAAGTCCAATTAGCTTTGCTCCTGTCGAAAGGCAGGCATCTGTGCCCTTCCCCTCGGATGCTTGCCCCATGCGTATGGCTTCGGTGACAAAGCTGATGTCCCATGTTTTTGATCTTATAACTTTGCCCTCTCTCCTTAGCCTATTTTCAATTCCACGTCTCGTTAATGATTCCAACACCTAGTGCATGTGCTCTCGTTCTCATTAAATTTGTGGAATATGTACCTGGCAGAAGAACTTGCTTTTCTTCTGCTCTTTGAGTTTTGACAAGCTTTCAAACACACCTCAATGACATTCTTCAAAAGCGGCCTCTCCGTTCTGGTGCCAGGCCCTGGAGAGCTGAGAAGCAAGTGTGGGGGAAACCTGTTGGAGGTGAGTGTGAACAGTGAGGCAGGAAAGTTACTCTTTCTGAGGTTGGGCCAGGTGCCTAGCCGCTGTGGCTCCATTTTTGCATAGAAGCAGGACTGTAGGGCCGCGACAGATTCGCTCTATGGTTTCTTCTCTTTTGAAAAGTTGGATTCTGTGATGAAAAGAAAATTGGCTTTATACCACAAACGGAATTACTCAGAACAACACAACTTTATCATCATTTTATAGTTCGGAAGGTAAGAAGTTCTAAAATCAAGGTGGTTGGAAGGGCTGGTTTTATTTGGAGGCTCTGGGGGTAAATCCGTATCTTTGTCTTGTCCAGCTTGTAAGGATATCCTCGTCCTTGTCTATGGCCTCTCATCACTTGGCTCTTCCTTCTCTACTTCCCTCGTCTCATCGCCTTCTCTCCAACTCTTGAGCCTCTTGCCTCCCTCTTACAAGGACCCTCTGACTCTATCGAACCCACCAGAATAATCCAGACTATTCCCCCCATTTTTTTTTATTTGTTTATTTACAGCATAACAGTGTTCATTGTTTTGGCATCACACCCAGTGCTCCATGCAGTACGTGCCCTCCCTATTACCCACCACCTGGTTCCTCATCCTCCCACCCCCCCCTTCAAAACCCTCTGGTTGTTTTTCAGAGTCCATAGTCTCTCATGGTTCATCTCCCCTTCCAGTTTTCCTCAACTCCCTCTCCTCTCCATCTCCCCATGTCCTGCATGTTATTTGTTATGCTCCACAAATAAGTGAGACCATATGATACTTGACTCTCTCTGCTTGACTTATTTCACTCAGCATAATCTCTTCCAGTCCCGTCCATGTTGCTACAAAAGTTGGGTATTCATCCTTTCTGATGGAGGCATAATACTCCATTGTGTATATGGACCACATCTTCCTTAACCATTCATCCGTTGAAGGGCATCTTGGTTCTTTCCACAGTTTGACGACCGTAGCCATTGCTGCAATAAACATTGGGGTACAGATGGCCCTTCTTTTCACTACATCTGTATCTTTGGGGTAAATACCCAGCAGTGCAACTGCAGGGTCATAGGGAAGCTCTATTCTTAATTTCTTCAGGAATCTCCACACTGTTCTCCAAAGTGGCTGCACTAACTTGCCTTCCCACCAACAGTGTAAGAGGGTTCCCCTTTCTCCACATCCTCTCCAGCACACGTTGTTTCCTGTCTTGCTAATTTTGGCCATTCTAACTGGTGTCAGGTGGTATCTCAATGTGGTTTTAATTTGAATCTCCCTGATGGCTAGTGATGATGAACATTTTTTCATGTGTCTGATAGCCATTCGTATGTCTTCGTTGGAGAAGTGTCTGTTCATATCTTCTGCCCATTTTTTGATATGATTATCTGTTTTGTGTGTGTTGAGTTTGAGAAGTTCTTTATAGATCCTGGATATCAACCTTTTGTCTGTACTGTCATTTGCAAATATCTTCTCCCATTCCGTGGGTTGCCTTTCTGTTTTGTTGACTGTTTCCTTTGCTGTGCAGAAGCTTTTGATCTTGATGAAGTCCCAAAAGTTCAGTTTTGCTTTTGTTTCCTTGGCCTTTGGAGACATATCTTGAAAGAAGTTGCTGTGGCTGATATCGAAGAGGTTACTGCCTATGTTCTTCTCTAGGATTCTGATAGATTCCTGTCTCACGTTGAGGTCTTTTATCCATTTCGAGTTTATCTTTGTGTACGGTGTAAGAGAATGGTCGAGTTTCATTCTTCTACATATCGCTGTCCAGTTTTCCCAGCACCATTTATTGAAGAGACTGTCTTTTTTCCATTGTATATTTTTTCCTGTTTTGTTGAAGATTATTTGACCATAGAGTTGAGGGTCCATATCTGGACTCTCCACTCTGTTCCACTGGTCTATGTGTCTGTTTTTATGCCAGTACCACGCTGTCTTGGTGATCACAGCTTTGTAGTAAAGCTTGAAATCGGGTAACGTGATGCCGCCAGTTTTGTTTTTGTTTTTCAACATTTCCTTAGCAATTCGGGGTCTCTTCTGATTCCATACAAATTTTAGGATTATTTGCTCCAGCTCTTTGAAAAATACTCGTGGAATTTTGATCGGAATGGGCTTAAAAGTATAGATTGCTCTAGGCAGTACAGACATTTTAACAATGTTTATTCTTCCAATCCAAGAGCATGGAACAGTCTTCCATCTTTTTGTGTCTTCTTCAGTTTCTTTCATGAGTGTTCTGTAGTTCCTCGAGTACAGGTCCTTTACCTCTTTGGTTAGGTTTATTCCCAGGTATCTTATGGTTCTTGGTGCTATAGTAAATGGAATCGATTCTCTAATTTCCCTTTCTGCATTTTCATTGTTAGTGTATAAGAAAGCTACTGATTTCTGTACATTGACTTTGTATCCTGCCACGTTACTGAATTGCTGTATGAGTTCTAGTAGTTTGGGGGTGGAGTCTTTGGGGTTTTCCATAGAAAGAATCATGTCATCTGCAAAGAGAGAGAGTTTGACTTCTTCCTTGCCAATTTGGATACGTTTTATTTCTCTTTGTTGTCTGATTGCCGTTGCTAGAACTTCTAATACTATGTTGAAGAAGAGTGGTGAGAGTGGGCATCCTTGTCGTGTTCCTGATCTCAACGGGAAGGCTGCAAGCTTTTTCCCATTGAGGATGATATTTGCTGTGGGTCTTTCATAGATAGATTTTATGAAGTTCAGGAATGTTCCCTCTATCCCTATACTTTGAAGTGTTTTAATCAGGAACAGATGCTGGATTTTGTCAAATGCTTTTTCTGCATCAATTGAGAGGACCATGTGGTTCTTCTCTCTTCTCTTATTGATGTGTTCTATCACACTGATTGATTTGTGAATGTTGAACCATCCTTGCAACCCAGGGATGAATCCCACCTGGTCATGGTGGATAATCTTTGTAATGTGCTGCTGGATCCTGTTTGCTAGGATCTTGTTGAGAATCTTTGCATCCATATTCATCAGTGATATTGGTCTGAAATTCTCCTTTTTGGTAGGGTCTTTGCCTGGTTTGGGGATCAGGGTAATGCTGGCTTCATAAAAGAGTCTGGAAGTTTTCCTTCTGCTTCAATTTTTTGGAACAGCTTCAGGAGAATTGGTGTTATTTCTTCTTTGAAAGTTTGGTAGAATTCCCCAGGGAATCCGTCAGGTCCTGGGCTCTTGTTTTTTGGGAGGTTTTTGATCACTGCTTCAATCTCGTTACTAGATATCGGTCTATTCAGGTTGTCAATTTCTTCCTGGTTCAATTTTGGGAGTTTGTAGTTTTCCAGGAATGCATCCATTTCATCTAGGTTGCTTAGCTTATTGGCATATAAATGTTGGTAATAATTTCTAATGATTGTTTCTATTTCCTTGGTGTTAGTTGTGATCTCTCCCTTTTCATTCATAATTTTATTAATTTGGGCTTTCTCTCTTTTCTTTTGGATTAGTGTGGCCAATGGTTTATCGATCTTATTGATTCTTTCAAAAAACCAGCTTCTAGTTTCATTGATACGTTCTACTGTATCTCTGGTGTCTACCTCATTGATCTCTGCTCTAATCTTGATTATTTCCCTTCTTGCATGTGGAGTTGGTTTGATTTGTTGTTGATTCTCCAGTTCTTTAAGGTGTAGAGACAGCTGGTGTATTCTGGATTTTTTCAATATTTTTGAGGGAGGCTTGGATGGCTATGTATTTCCCCCTTAGAACCGCCTTTGCTGTATCCCATAGGTTTTGACTGAAGTGTCTTTGTTCTCATTGGTTTCCATGAATTGTTTAAGTTCATCTTTGATCTCCTGGTTGTTCCAAGCATTCTTAAGCAAGGTGGTCTTTAGCTTCCAGGTGTTTGAGTTCCTTCTGAACTTTTCCTTGTTTTTGAGTTCCAGTTTCAAAGCATTGTGATCTGAGAATATGCAGGGAATAATGTCAGTCTTTGGTATCGGTCGAGTCCTGCTTTGTGACCCAGTATGTGGTCTATTCTGGAGAAGGTTCCATGTGCACTTGAGAAGAATGAGTATTCTGTTGTTTTAGTATTCCCCCCATTTTAAGACACTTATCACACCTGCAAAGTCCTTTTGCTAGGTCGGCAATATATTCACAAGTTGTGAGAAATTACGATGTGGACATTTGTTGCGGGATGGGTGGGGGGGAAGAATTGATTTTATTTTGTCTACCAAGTATTCCTAACATGTCTCTGTTCAAAAACCCTTCGATGGTTCTCTGTTGCCCAGAACATAAAGTATTTTTGAGATCTATCTTCCTTTTAAAACAAACAAGGAGGGGCGCCTGGGTGGCTCAGTGGATTAAGCCGCTGCCTTCGGCTCAGGTCATGATCTCAGGGTCCTGGGATCGAGCCCCGCATCGGGCTCTCTGCTCCACGGGGAGCCTGCTTCCTCCTCTCTCTCTGCCTGCCTCTCTGCCTGCTTGTGATCTCTCTCTCCGTCAAATAAATAAATAAAATCTTTAAAAAAAAAAAGTCTGTTTAAAAAAAAAAAAAAAAAAAAAACAAGGACTGCAGTAAAACAGATTGCAATTTTCTTTTTGCCCTGATTATAAGGAAGCTCAGCTCCTATTTAAGATTAATTACAGTAACGTTGCTGTTATTGACATAGTACATTATTTTCCTTGGTCTTATTTTATTTTGTATGACTTGTTTTCCTTTTCTGAAAAAAGCAGTATATGATTTTATTCTGTATATATAAAATATATATTGTATATATATAGAAAGTGTATTGTATATATATAATATATATAGAATAACAAATATATATGATATATAATATTAAATATTATATAGCACCCTTCCTTTTGAAAGTAGTAAGGTATATGAGCCCTAAAATCAGGTCTTTGTTTTTCTACAATTTGGCCTTTTTTTTTTTTCTTTTTCTTTTTTTTAATTAATTTATTTATTTTTATTTGCTTATTTACAGCATAACAGTGTTCATTGTTTTGGCACCACACCCAGTGCTCCATGCAGTACGTGCCCTCCCTATTACCCACCACCTGGTTCCTCAACCTCCCACCCCACCCCACCCCCTCCCGCCGCCCCTTCATAACCCTCTGGTTGTTTTTCAGAGTCCATAGTCTCTCATGGTTCATCTCCCCTTCCAGTTTCCCTCAACTCCCTCTCCTCTCCATCTCCCCATGTCCTCCATGTTATTTGTTATGCTCCACAAATAAGTGAGACCATATGATACTTGACTCTCTCTGCTTGACTTATTTCGCTCAGCATAATTTCTTCCATTCCTGTCCATGTTGCTACAAAAGTTGGGTATTCGTCCTTTCTGATGGAGGCATAATACTCCATTGTGTATATGGACCACATCTTCCTTATCCATTCATCCGTTGAAGGGCATCTTGGTTCTTTCCACAGTTTGGCGACCGTAGCCATTGCTGCAATAAACATTGGGGTACAAATGGCCCTTCTTTTCACTACATCTGTATCTTTGGGGTAAATACCCAGCAGTGCAATTGCAGGGTCATAGGGAAGCTCTATTTTTAATTTCTTCAGGAATCTCCACACTGTTCTCCAAAGTGGCTGCACTAACTTGCCTTCCCACCAACAGTGTAAGAGGGTTCCCCTTTCTCCACATCCTCTCCAGCACACGTTGTTTCCTGTCTTGCTAATTTTGGCCATTCTAACTGGTGTCAGGTGGTATCTCAATGTGGTTTTAATTTGAATCTCCCTGATGGCTAGTGATGATGAACATTTTTTCATGTGTCTGATAGCCATTTGTATGTCTTCGTTGGAGAAGTGTCTGTTCATATCTTCTGCCCATTTTTTGATATGATTATCTGTTTTGTGTGTGTTGAGTTTGAGAAGTTCTTTGTAGATCCTGGATATCAACCTTTTGTCTGTACTGTCATTTGCAAATATCTTCTCCCATTCCGTGGGTTGCCTCTTTGTTTTGTTGACTGTTTCCTTTGCTGTGCAGAAGCTTTTGATCTTGATGAAGTCCCAAAAGTTCATTTTTGCTTTTGTTTCCTTGGCCTTTGGAGACTTATCTTGAAAGAAGTTGCTGTGGCTGATATCGAAGAGGTTACTGCCTATGTTCTCCTCTAGGATTCTGATAGATTCCTGTCTCACGTTGAGGTCTTTTATCCATTTCGAGTTTATCTTTGTGAACGGTGTAAGAGAATGGTCGAGTTTCATTCTTCTACATATCGCTGTCCAGTTTTCCCAGCACCATTTATTGAAGAGACTGTCTTTTTTCCATTGAATATTTTTTCCTGTTTTGTTGAAGATTATTTGACCATAGAGTTGAGGGTCCATATCTGGGCTCTCCACTCTGTTCCACTGGTCTATGTGTCTGTTTTTATGCCAGTACCACGCTGTCTTGGTGATCACAGCTTTGTAGTAAAGCTTGAAATCGGGTAACGTGATGCCGCCAGTTTTGTTTTTGTTTTTCAACATTTCCTTAGCAATTCGGGGTCTCTTCTGACTCCATACAAATTTTAGGATTATCTGCTCCAGCTCTTTGAAAAATATCGGTGGAATTTTGATCGGAATGGCATTAAAAGTATAGATTGCTCTAGGCAGTATAGACATTTTAACAATGTTTATTCTTCCAATCCAAGAGCATGGAACAGTCTTCCATCTTTTTGTGTCTTCTTCAATTTCTTTCATGAGTGTTCTGTAGTTCCTCGAGTACAGGTCCTTTACTTCTTTGGTTAGGTTTATGCCCAGGTATCTTATGGTTCTTGGTGCTATAGTAAATGGAATCGATTCTCTAATTTCCCTTTCTGTATTTTCATTGTTAGTGTATAAGAAAGCCACTGATTTCTGTACATTGACTTTGTATCCTGCCACGTTACTGAATTGCTGTATGAGTTCTAGTAGTTTGGGGGTGGAGTCTTTGGGGTTTTCCATATAAAGAATCATGTCATCTGCGAAGAGAGAGAGTTTGACTTCTTCCTTGCTAATTTGGATACCTTTTATTTCTCTTTGTTGTCTGATTGCCGTTGCTAGAACTTCTAATACTATGTTGAAGAAGAGTGGTGAGAGTGGGCATCCTTGTCGTGTTCCTGATCTCAACGGGAAGGCTGCAAGCTTTTTCCCATTGAGGATGATATTTGCTGTGGGTCTTTCATAGATAGATTTTATGAAGTTCAGGAATGTTCCCTCCATCCCTATACTTTGAAGCATTTTCATCAGGAACGGATGCTGGATTTTGTCAAATGCTTTTTCTGCATCAATTGAGAGGACCATGTGGTTCTTCTCTCTTCTCTTATTGATGTGTTCTATCACACTGATTGATTTGCGAATGTTGAACCAAACTTGCAACCCAGGGATGAATCCCACCTGGTCATGGTGGATAATCTTTGTAATGTGCTGCTGGATCCTGTTTGCTAGGATCTTGTTGAGAATCTTTGCATCCATATTCATCAGTGATATTGGTCTGAAATTCTCCTTTTTGGTAGGGTCTTTGCCTGGTTTGGGGATCAGGGTAATGCTGGCTTCATAAAAGAGTCTGGAAGTTTTCCTTCTGCTTCAATTTTTTGGAACAGCTTCAGGAGAATTGGTGTTATTTCTTCTTTGAAAGTTTGGTAGAATTCCCCAGGGAATCCGTCAGGTCCTGGGCTCTTGTTTTTTGGGAGGTTTTTGATCACTGCTTCAATCTCGTTACTAGATATCGGTCTATTCAGGTTGTCAATTTCTTCCTGGTTCAATTTTGGGAGTTTGTAGTTTTCCAGGAATGCATCCATTTCATCTAGGTTGCTTAGCTTATTGGCATATAAGTGTTGGTAATAATTTCTAATGATTGTTTCTATTTCCTTGGTGTTAGTTGTGATCTCTCCCTTTTCATTCATAATTTTATTAATTTGGGCTTTCTCTCTTTTCTTTTGGATTAGTGTGGCCAATGGTTTATCGATCTTATTGATTCTTTCAAAAAACCAGCTTCTAGTTTCATTGATACGTTCTACTGTATCTCTGGTGTCTACCTCATTGATCTCTGCTCTAATCTTGATTATTTCCCTTCTTGCATGTGGAGTTGGTTTGATTTGTTGTTGATTCTCCAGTTCTTTAAGGTGTAGAGACAGCTGGTGTATTCTGGATTTTTTCAATATTTTTGAGGGAGGCTTGGATGGCTATGTATTTCCCCCTTAGAACCGCCTTTGCTGTATCCCATAGGTTTTGACTGAAGTGTCTTTGTTCTCATTGGTTTCCATGAATTGTTTAAGTTCATCTTTGATCTCCTGGTTGTTCCAAGCATTCTTAAGCAAGGTGGTCTTTAGCTTCCAGGTGTTTGAGTTCCTTCTGAACTTTTCCTTGTTTTTGAGTTCCAGTTTCAAAGCATTGTGATCTGAGAATATGCAGGGAATAATGTCAGTCTTTTGGTATCGGTCGAGTCCTGCTTTGTGACCCAGTATGTGGTCTATTCTGGAGAAGGTTCCATGTGCACTTGAGAAGAATGAGTATTCTGTTGTTTTAGTATTCCCCCCATTTTAAGACACTTATCACACCTGCAAAGTCCTTTTGCTAGGTCGGCAATATATTCACAAGTTGTGAGAAATTACGATGTGGACATTTGTTGCGGGATGGGTGGGGGGGAAGAATTGATTTTATTTTGTCTACCAAGTATTCCTAACATGTCTCTGTTCAAAAACCCTTCGATGGTTCTCTGTTGCCCAGAACATAAAGTATTTTTGAGATCTATCTTCCTTTTAAAACAAACAAGGAGGGGCGCCTGGGTGGCTCAGTGGATTAAGCCGCTGCCTTCGGCTCAGGTCATGATCTCAGGGTCCTGGGATCGAGCCCCGCATCGGGCTCTCTGCTCCACGGGGAGCCTGCTTCCTCCTCTCTCTCTGCCTGCCTCTCTGCCTGCTTGTGATCTCTCTCTCCGTCAAATAAATAAATAAAATCTTTAAAAAAAAAAAAAGTCTTTTTAAAAAAAAAAAAAAAACAAACAAAGACTGCAGTAAAACAGATTGCAATTTTCTTTTTGCCCTGATTATAAGGAAGCTCAGCTCCTATTTAAGATTAATTACAGTAACGTTGCTGTTATTGACATAGTACATTATTTTCCTTGGTCTTATTTTATTTTGTATGACTTGTTTTCCTTTTCTGAAAAAAGCAGTATATGATTTTATTCTGTATATATAAAATATATATTGTATATATATAGAAAGTGTATTGTATATATATAATATATATAGAATAACAAATATATATGATATATAATATTAAATATTATATAGCACCCTTCCTTTTGAAAGTAGTAAGGTATATGAGCCCTAAAATCAGGTCTTTGTTTTTCTACAATTTGGCCTTTTTTTTTTTTTCTTTTTTTAACTTTTTCAGTTTCATCCCCTAACCTATGGCTATAACCAACCTCTCCCACAATGAGCTCATAGTTTATTTAGGGTCTGCAGCTTTTATAACATTGGTCATATAGGTTCTTTTCAAGTGGCAGTAACTCCTCCCAGGTGTCCCAAGTCAAAGAATATGGTGCCTCTTATGAAGACATAACTTCCTCTCATTATACCCTGATGGACCTTCCAGCAGTAGCTCTAGGATTCAGTTTTTGTCTATCTTTGCCTTTGCTCTCCTCTGGATTTTATGTTTATATTTTGGATCTCCGTGGTGGCAAGATGGCAGTAGTAAGTCCAGCCTTCTACCCTTGTGAGTTTCAGTGTTCTGGGATAGAGCAGTAAGCTCATCAGTGGGTGTGCGACCTGGTTAGCTCTAACTGGGTCTGCTTGTGTAGGACTGAGTCATGCACTCCTCATCAGCAAACCAATTATTGTGACCAGGGACAAATGCAAGGCACTGACATTTTAGATCTGGGTCATAGGATTTGTACATGGAGCTGGAAGTTAGGACCTTCCCTGAGCTATTGGGTTGAGCATGGGAAAGGAAGGGTCTTGCACTAAAGGAAAATCAGGCTGTTATTAGCACTGAGCTGACGGGTACTGGGTAGCCCAAAGCTCATCACTATAGACGCTGTTCCCATCTGTGATGCTTTCTGACCTCTCTGTTATTTGTATCTGCAACTATTCTTTAAAAGTCTAGTTAAACCTTTAAAAAATTTCTTTTCTGAGTCTTTCCTGGAGGAATCTCTGGATAGAATCATCTTCAGTTTATCTGATTATCTGTGTAGTCTATTCTTTCATTTCACAAACATATAAAGTAAATTTGCCTCTCAGACCTTGTGTGCTGAATAGAGAAATGTTGATGATTTTGCTCTGAGGGACTTGTAATGTGCATGGGAGACTGGCACTTCACAGATAACTGTAGGCGTGATGAATGTTACCACTAGAGAGGTGATGGGTGAGATGAAACGAGATCCTGAGAGGTCTTCCATGCAGAAGTGTTATTTAACATGAATTGTGAAATAACCTTGATACAGGTCAGGAGAGTTTAGAATAAGCTGATTGAAGGAAGAAGAGAGGCCCAGAAACTTTTTTTCCTTCCTCTAGAGCGTGACTGCATAAGTGGGGTGGGGAGTGAATGTGGGAGGGGAAGGGCAGAAGGGAGAGGGAGAGAATACTAAGCAGGATCCACGCTCAGTGCAGAGTCCGAGGCAGGGCTCGATCTCACATCTCTGAGATCATGACCTGAGCCAAAATCAAGAGCCTAACTGACTGAGACACCCACGTGCCCTAAGGCTCAGAAACTTGTACACACCAGAGTCTCAAACTTCTGTGTCTAGGAGGATGGCTAATCAAAAGAAGTGAGCCAGGATTGGTATAAGACATGTAGCAGGGACTGTGAATCAGAGCACTCAAGCCCATTTCAAGTGGCTTTGTCCTCTGGGCTCCAATCCAGGATGTTAGGTTGTCTGATTTTTCAAGAGTTTCTCATTTCTTACTGAGAAAAGTAAAAAAAAATAAAAAAAAATTTGACACCTGGTTAAAATTTAATTGTTTGGGCAATATAAAATTCTGGCTGAAGTGTTTCTGTGTCTATTTTGTGACTTCTGGGACACATGAATCTGTTCAGGGGGCTAAGAATTTTAATCTGTGGATTCTGAATTTTATCCATTAAGAGTTTTATGGAGGGAAGAGTGAGTGTTGTGCTAGATTGTGCTGTAGACTGACTCATGAAAGCTGATGGTTCGCTTTGTAGGACTTTGGTAAGCAAGTTGGTGAAGCACTGTTAGCTTAAAACCCACCATGGAGAACTGCTTACACCATGGAAATGGGCAAATGCCACAAAGCACTCTTCTTGCTTCTGAAATGGTTGTTAAACATTTCAACACACCATTGAGTCTGTTCATCAAACGCATACATATAATATGTACACACATATAAAATACATGTTTATATACATATTTTTAAGATACTATTTTTAAATCTTTACATTTTTAAAGATTGATTTATTGATTTGAGAGAGAGAGAATGCACAAGCAAGAGGGGCAGAAGGAAAAGGAGAGAGACTCTCAAGCAGGCTCTGGGCTGAGCATGGAGCATGATAGGGGGGCTGGATCTCATGACCCTGAGAACACAACCTGAACTGAAAACAAGAGTTGGACACTTAACTGACTGAAACACCCAGGCGCCCCAAAGATTTTATTTTTAAGCAATCTCTACACCCAACATGGGGCTTGAACTCACAACCCTGAGATCAAGAGTCCCATGCTCCACCAACTGAGCCAGCCAGATGCCCCCCATGCATATGTTTTATATAATACACTTCCATAGACATAATTTGAAAGATTGTCCCAGCTGCACTGTGGAGAGTGGACTGGGGAGGGCAAGGCGGAAGGTGTTGTAATATTGCAGGTGAGAAATTATGATGGCAGAAGATGGAGATGAGTAAGTTGATGTAGAAGCTTTTCCTCAAACACACAGATTAAAACAACCATTGTTTGTTTAGCTTGAAATTCTTGGCAGTTCTCTTGGTTTGTGCCAGGCTCAATAGAGTTTGACTGGGCTTGCTTGTGGGTCGCTTGCTGGTGTGTCTGTGGTCATTTAGCGGGTCATCTGGGGGCTGCATGATCAGGATGGTTCCACTTACACCTCTGAGGTTGGCTGGCTTTGGCTGAATGATAAGGCGGCTGAAGTTGTTCACATGCTTATTGTCAAGTCAACAGCTGGAAGCAAGTCCCAATGTACAAGTGCCTCTCAAAGGTTTGTTCCTGTCCCACTGTTCAAAGTAAGTCATAGATGACCATCCTTGAATTGGGTAGAACAGACAGCCCGTTTTGCTGGGAGAAGCCATAAAGTCCCATTGCAAGGAACTGATAAAAAGGAGGGAAGAAATCTGTGACCCGTTGTGCCGGCCTTCATGATGGATTTAGGTTGTAGCTAGGAAACTGTATTATTGGGACTGCTGGTGGCCAGCTGACTGAGGGAGGTGAGGAGGAAGAGTGAAGCATGGCTGGCGAACTTGTGTGTGCATGTGCTTGTAGGCAGAGAGCGTCCTGAAGTCCAAGGCACTGGTGCCCAACACCTTGGGCAACTTCTTTGTTATCCAGTGAAGTAAAATTACTCTTTTCTCAAGTTTGCCACCAGACTGAGACTGAGTTAAGTCATAGCACCAGTGTGCCACACACAGAACCGTATTCCATGTTCTTCATTTCCTTCCAAATAAACCTTGCCCCAGACTTCCCTGTTTCAGAAAGTACCCCCCGAAAAAGAAAAGCTGCACACCCTGGCTCCTTCTGCCGTGTTGGATTTGCTGGTCTTGTGTGTTGAGGCGTCACTATTTAGCCTCAGGCCTTGAAGTGTGTGCGCACGTAGGTTAAAATGGTTTGTAAGTCCACTGACGCTGTACAGTGCGGTGATGTCCTTGCTGCTCTTGGTTCATCGAGTAAATGGACTAGAGAAGAGTGTGTGCTCCGTGGCGATGGGGACCAGGTCTTTGTTGCTCAGGGCTGTATCTCTGGAGCCAGAGCAATGTCTGATGCACAGTTGGCTTCAAATCCCTATTTGCTGAAAAAGGGAGTCTTTGGAATTTATTTTGTAGTTCACAGACTGACCTCCCTGTCTTTACTGTCTAAACAAGAGAGGCAAAAGCACATCAGAAAAGCAGCCTCCACCCTGAGTTCACTTCCTTCAGCTCCTTGCTGTAATTCCTCAGTAACCCCCACATCCAAGGAAACCCTTCTGCCAACAAAGTGTGTTTACGCTCGCTGTCACCTGTCGTTCTTGTCGAAATTGCTATAAAAACCCAAGCATGGTTTTAAATGCTAGTAAAGCAGTGAACAACACTAGAAATGGAAGGTCTCAAAATTAGTGGTGATTTTGCTCGTGAGGCATGAACTTGATTCAAAAGCAAAGGCTTGGTTGAGGCTTCACAGCTCTTGGGAGCGTATGTGTTTTCAGCTGTGTCTGCACCTGGTTCTCAGCCACTACGGTTTATCATCTTTGTGTTTGATGGAGCCAATTTCTACTACTCTCGGCCCGAGTGGTGGTAAGTAGATGACTGTTGTTAATGAAGAGAATAGAATTGCTGGGTGATATTCATTCCTGGGGTTATGTCATGCTTTCTCAAGTGGGGAGTCTATCTGTCTATCCCACAGCCTTCACCTGCCGTGATCGTAGATAAACATAACCTTGGCTTTCAGGTGCTGGCGCTGATCCCTGCAGGTCGGCCTCTGGTGATCAATGCATAGTGTGGAATTTTGGAAAGAAGTGTGGGGAAGGAGTGATTTGGAAGTGTTAATGAAGTGGGAGAGCAGACCTGTGCTCAACCGGGGGATGAAGGGAGGAAGAGAAGCTCATTTCAAGACCAGAGCTTCCCGTGTTACTTTCAGTTAAATGAGAGTGAACACGAGTCTGTAAAGTTATTTTCGGTTGCTTTGTAATAGTACAACATATATTTAACATTAGCAAAATACAGCCGTCTTATATACCTATGGCTTTTTAAAATTTTAAGGGAAGACACGCAGACAGCCAGGGTAGAAAACACACCACTCCTGTTAATGATCACTTTTCCAGGAAAGGGTAAGAAGGGAAAAATGATGCAAATGGGTTGGTGTCATCTTTCCATAGCCTGTATTCATGGACAGCGAATCCTTATAACATGAGTTCCATATGCTCGTCAGTGGCAAAATAAATCATCATAGGCCTACTGAGGCTTGGTAAAAGATACTGGAATTTTTAAGAAAAACCTTGCATTCCACAGAGAGGCGTTTGAAAAAAAGATAGGGGGTTGCACAGGTCAGGATCCTAGCAGCTCCTCAGGGAATGAAAGGTGTTTATGTCCCATCGATTCTGACAGCCTGCCCACTTTTAAATGAGTCATTGGGGACAGGGTGTAAAGTGAAGCAGCTTTGCAATCCCAGTGTCTTGACACATTTTTTGATTATGCCATTAAACACAGTAAGGCTACATCTTGAGTTATTTTATAGATTGGCAGGTAAAGAGATGGCGTTTTCTGAATTTCACTTTATCTGATTTGGAATCCCTCTTTATGTGCCTGCATTTGATTCATCGTTACAGAGTGAATTACACTTGCGTGCATGATGCTGTTTTTAAAATCCATAACTCAAGCACAGCAATAAAAATGGCAGCTCCCTTTTTTAAAGAACTGGCTCAAAGTCTGATTCCTTTGGTACAAGATTATAATTGTTCTCTCCATGATGTTCAGCTGACTGTTAACAGGGGAGCGCATCGGTTTACGCTGAATGTTTTTAATATGCTCTTGCTCAAATATAAGCTCAAAATTAAAATGCCATTTTTGCCATTTAGCTTTATGACTAATCATTGCCTAAGTGGCAGTTGCATTTCCGAATTGGGCTGCCTGGCTGTGAACCACCAATAAGATTTCTTACCAGAAACAGTTTGCTGCAAAACTGAACCCTGAAACGAATTACAAGCAAGCAATTAAAACGGGACATTTTTCAGTAGACCGATGATCATCTCAGTGTCATTATTGGCTCTCTGTTCCCTTAATTATGCAATCTGTTTAGTGGAATTTAAAAACAATAGTCCATTCTTCTTTTATGTAGTAAATGTTGGGGTCAGGACAGTGGACCAGCTTCTTTTTTCTGAATTGAATCAGACAATCTCATTCAAACATCTATCTCCCAGTGTAGGATTTGGGTAAGTCGGTTTCTACTTCCCTGAAATCAGAGAGCGATTAACTGCTTGTATTTGCCTGCCAAAGCTGAGATGCTTTGCGAAGTCAAGAAATAATAACAGCAGAAATACAGGAAAAATGTAATCCCACTATTAAGAGACAGTAAAACCCACTGATCTCACAGAAGCAGTAGTGCAGCTGCACTGGGATAATGAAGAGAATGACGAGGCTTTTTACCTGTGTGTAGATGGCCATCAATTTAATAGAAATAGAAAAATATCAAACTCATTTCATTTTAGTGTTTGAGATTCTGCTTGAAATTAAGATGAAAGGGCTGAGTTTCATTAGGAATAGAAGCAAAGTTGTGTCTATCCTCAGAACACATTTTGTGCATAGTTAAGTGGCATTCTTTTAATTTAGTTAATTTGAAAACACCAAAGATGAAAATTACTGCCCGTGCGAAGAAAAATAATTACAAGATGACACGGACAACTTTAGATCAATTTAGTAACCCACAAGATTTTCATCAACTAAAACAGGACAAGAGATAGCAGGAATCGATCTGATTGTTTTTCTGAAAATTTGAAAGCTTTGAGGGGATTACCTTTGAGGTATAAATACATTATGTTTTGAGTTGAAATAAAAAAAAATACAGCCCAAATGTTAGAAAAAAGTCCTCTGTTCTATTGTCTGTTGTACAAGTTTGCAAACTCTGCTGCATGCTGGGATTATCAGGGGAGCTTTTAAAAATGCTGGTGCCCAGGCTATGTCCGCGATCATGACATTGGGATATGTGCCATCAACTTTGAAATTTCAGTTCTCTCTCTTAAAATTCCCTTTACTCATTGATGGAAAAAATGATGGTCAATGGGTGAGTCCGTATACGTAATCATAGCTAATGTTCTCAGCCAAAAAATAAAAATAAGATTAATAATTGATTATTTCTTTCCACTAATGATGATGAGTTAAGGTTTTTTTGTCCATTAACCTCTTAGCCTTGATAAGTACTATTTAATAATGTGGTATCACTCCAGCATTTCCTTTTATAAGTGAAATGAGCTTGTAAAGATGGATATTAATGACATGTTTCTAAGAAAAATTAAGATTGTTGAATAACTTGAGAAATCCAGACAACTGGTGAAATCCACTGGTAGGCTGTTAAGTATTAAAAGTACTATGACTTTTTTTTTTTTTTTTTTTTTTTTAACCAGTTCCAGAGTTTTGTTAGATTCTCAATCTCTGCCTTAGGGTACAGGGTGTGATTGACGGGAGGGATTGCATACTGATAGCTTGTGGGCCGTGTTTGGCCCAAATAGGTGCTGTGTTCATCCGCCCAATGTTTCATTGTCTGAAAATACATGCATCAAAATCTTAATTTCTCGATTCTAACAAAAGTTCTGTATATCCAGAACTGAGACTCTGCTGCGATAATCACAGAGACAGGGCTTTCATTTGTTTCTGTGCCTCTTTAGGTTTTATGGCTGCTCTTTTCATTTACTTTGTAGTCGTATAAGCTTGAGATCCCCTGCATTAGACACGGGTGTGAGGCAGGGGATGGTTTATTTTTTGGGTGCTGGGTTCTTCTGATGGAAACAAAACCTTATCTTTTCTTCTAGTCCTTCCTCAAATGATAGACTCCAAAGAGAAATATTGTCCTTTGTTGTGTTAGTTTCCCAGGACAGCCCTAACAATGTACCATGAACTGGATGGCTTCCAACAACAAATTTTTTCCTCTCACAGTTGCAGAGGCTAAAAGTCCAAAATCAGCATATCGATGGGGCCATACTCCCTCTGAAGGCTCTAGGGGAGGATCTTTTCTTACCTCTTCCACCTTCGGATACCCCAAGTGTTCCTTGGATACTCAGCACCGCAGCCTCAGCTTCCACTGCCCCTCTCTGGCTGTCTGTCTTCACTTGGTGGTTTCTTCTGATTGCAAGGGCACAGGTCACTTAGATTAGACTTCATTTTAACTTGATTACATTTGTGAAGATCTTGTCTCTAAACGAGATCACATTCAGAGGTACTGACTTTAGTATATTTTGGGGGGATACAATTCAACCTATAACATTTACATGAAGCGGAGAGCAAGACCAGGGTAACCAGTAGCCCTTGGGCTGTGTGTAGTGAGGTCCTTAAGGTGGTGTGAGATGCTTCCAGCCACAGTGACTTTGTTTTGCCATGTTCCTTCCTCTTGGGGTCACATGTCTCTGTTAAGAGTCTCCATCTGTTACATACCTGTCTTGTCCTCCTACTAAACTACTACACATGTGTGTGTGTGGGGGGGTACCCCAAAATACTTGAAAAGTAAATCTGTGGGCTTGATGGATACCAGAGCCAATATTTGCTAAAGTAGGATTCCTGAGTCTTGCTTTCTTCCTTTATTAATGCTAAGGTGGTGCAAAAGGTGGGAGAGCTTTTTAAAAATTTTCACTGCTTCTGGCCTATATTCTCCACCACTTTGCCTCAAGTTTGCAGACCCAATGGATGTGGCCATTTTGCTTCATTACTATGGCATTGTAAATTTGTTCCCTGGTGGTAGTACTTCTGGACTCATGTCTAATTAAAGGTCATTTGCACTATAATTCAGGGCATTCCCATCTCCATATGAAAGGGACACTGAAATTCTGCCTGAGAATTGACTGTATAATGCAAGTCACCTGACTAAGCAGGTCTTTCCCCTCAACACATAAAGGTTTCTTATTTTGTTAAATTATAAGTAATCTCATTTTATGCAGTCTGATAATCTCTGTCTTTGATTTTTTAGTGTGATTAGGTCATTTACATTTATTTTTTCTTTTTCTTTTTTTTTCCATTTTATTTTATTTTTTAAAGATTTTATTTATTTATTTGACAGAGATAGAGATCACAAGCAGGCAAAGAGGCAGGCAGAGAGAGAGGAGGAAGCAGGCTCCCGGTGAGCAGCGAGTCCAATGCGGGGCTTGATCCCAGGACCTGAGATCATGACATGAGCCCAAGGCAGAGGCTTTAACCCACTGAGCCACCCAGGCGCTCCTATTTTATTTTCAATGTTCCAACATTCATTGTTTATGCACCGCACCCAGTGCTTCATGCAATACATGCCCTCCATAATAGCCACTACCAGGCTAACCCAACCCTCCACTCCCCTCCCCTCCAAAACCCTCAGTTTGTTTCTCAGAGTCCACAGTCTCTCATGGTTTGTCTCCCCCTCCGATTTCTCCCAGCTCACTTCTCTCGATCTCCCAATGTCCTCCATGCTATTCCTTATGTTCCTCCACAAGTAAGTGAAACCATATGATAATTGACCCTCTCTGCTTGGCTTATTTCACTCAGCATAATCTCTTCCATTCCCATCCATGTTGATACAAAAGTTGGGTATTCTTCCTTTCTAATGGAGGCATAATACTCCATTCTATATACGGACCATACCTTCTTTATCCATTTGTCTGTTAAAGGGCATCTTGGCCCTTTCCACAGTTTGGTGACTGTAGCCATGGCTGCTATTTACATTGGGGTACAGATGGTCCTTCTTTTCACTACATCTGTATCTTTGGGGTAAATACCTAGTAGTGCAATTGCACGGTCATAAGGTATCTCTATTTTTAATTTCTTAAGGAATCTCCTCACACTGTATTTCAAAGTGGCTGCACTAATTTGCATTCCTACCAACAGTGTAAGAAGGTTCCCCTTACTCCACACCCACTCCAACACTTGTTGTTTACTGTCTTGTTAATTTTGGCCATTCTAACTGGTGTAAGGTGGTATCTCAATGTGTTTTGATTTGAATCTCCCTGATGGCTAGTGATGAGGAACATTTTTTCATGTGTCTATTAGCCATTTGAATGTCTTCTTTGGAGAAGTGTCTGTTCATAACTTCTGTCCGTTTTTCGATGTGATTATCTGTTTGTGTGAGTTTGAGGAGTTCTTTCTAGATCTTTTCAAAGATATAATTCACGTACCTTACAATTCATCCACTTAAAGTACAATTTAGTGATTTTAGTATATTCTCAGCCATCCCCGTTGTGTGACCAATCACCACAAACCTGGAACATTTTCATCACCTTAAAAAGGTCCTATCATCTCCTCATAGTCATTTGCAGTCTCTCCTCATTTTCCCTCAACATTCCTAGCCTTAGGTTACCACTGTTTTCTGGCTCTTTAGATTTGGCTTCTCTAGACTTCTCTTTTTTAAAAAATATTTTAAAATCAACATATAATGTATTATTTGCCCCAGGGGTACAGGTCTGTGAACATCAGGCTTACACACTTCACAGCACTCACCATAGCACATACCTTCCCCAGTGTCCATAACCCAACCACCCTCTCCCTAACCCCCCTTCCCCTGTAAACCCTCAGTTTGTTTTGTGAGATTAAGAGTCTCTTATGGTTTGTCTCCCTCCTGATCCCATCTTGTTTCATTTTTTTCCTTCCACACCCCCCCAAACCCCCCACATTGCCTCTCAAATTTCTCACATCAGGGAGATCATATGATAATTGTCTTTCTCTGATTGACTTATTTTGCTCAGCATAATACCCTCTAGTTTCAGCCACATTGTGGCAAATGGCAAGATTTCATTTCTTTTGATGGCTGCATAGTATTCCATTGTGTATATACACAATGGAACACTATATATAGATATAATACTAATATATATATGTATATATATGTGTGTGTATATATATATATATATATATATATATATATATATATATACACCACCTCTTTTTTATCCATTCATCTGTTGATGGACATCTAGGTTCTTCCCATAGTTTGGCTGTTGTGGACATTGCTGCTATAAACATTCGGGTACACATGCCCCTTCAGATTTCTACATTTGTATCTTTAGGGGAAATACCCAGTAGTGTGATTTCTGGGTTGTAGGGTAGCTCTATTTTCAACTTTTTGAGGAACCTCCATGCTGTTTTCCAGAGTGACTACACCAGCTTGCATTCCCACCAACAGTAGGAGGATTCTCCTTTCTCTGCATCCTTGCCAACATCTGTCATTTTCTGACTTGTTAATTGTAGCCATTCTGACTGGTTTGCGGTAGTTTCTCATTGTAGTTTCGATATGTATTTCCCTGGTGCTGAGTGATGTGGAGCACTTTTTCATGTTTCTCTTGGCCCTGTGGATGTCTTCTTTGCAGAAATGTCTGTTCATGTCTTCTGCCCATTTCTTGATTGGATTATTTGTTCTTTGGTTGTTGAGTTTGATAAGTTCTTTTTTTTTTTAAGATTTTATTTATTTGACTGACAGAGATCACAAGTAGGCAGAGAGGCAGGCAGAGAGAGAGAGGAGGAAGCAGGCTCCCCACTAAGCAGAGAGCCTGACGCGGGGCTCGATCCCAGGACCCTGGGATCATGACCCCAGCCGAAAGCAGAGGCTTTAACCCACTGAGCCACCAAGGTGCCCCTGATAAGTTCTTTATAGATTTTGGATACTAGCCTTTTATCTGATATGTTATTTGCAAATATCTTCTCCCATTCTGTCAGTTGTCTTTTGGTTTTGTTAACTGTTTCCTTTGCTGTGCAAAAGCTTTTGATCTTGGTGAAGTCCCAGTCGTTCATTTTTGCCCTTGCTTCCTTTGCCTTTGGCGATGTTTCTAGGAAGAAGTTGCTGAGGCTGAGGTCAAAGAAGTTGCTGCCCGTGTTCTCCTCAAGGATTTTGATGGATTCCATGTCTCACATGGATTCCTGTCTAACATGGAGGTCTTTCATTCACTTGGAGTCTATTTTCGTGTGTGGTACAAGGAAATGGTCCAGTTTCATTTTTCTGCATGTGGCTGTCCAATTTTCCCAGCACCATTTGTTGAAGAGACTTTTTTCCATTGGACATTCTTTCCTGCTTTGTCAAAGATTAGTTGACCAGTTGTCCAATTTTCCCAACACCATTTGTTGAAGAGACTTTTCCATTGGACATTCTTTCCTGCTTTGTCAAAGATTAGTTGGCCATAATAACCATAGTTATTATGGACCAATAGACCATATTGAGGGTCTATTTCTGGGCTCTCTATTCTGTTCCATTGATCTATGTGTCTGTTTTTGTGCTAGTACCATGTCGTCTTGATGATGACAGCTTTGTAATAGAGCTTGAAGTCTGGAATTGTGATGCCACCAACTTTGGCTTTCTTTTTCAACATTCCTCTGGCTATTCGAGGTCTTTACTGGTTCCATATAAATTTTAGGATTATTTGTTTCATTTCTTTGAAAAAAAATTGATGTTATTTTGATAGTGATTGCATTAAACATGTAGATTGCTTTGGGTACCATAGGCATTTTCACAATATTTGTTCTTCCAATCCATGAGCATGGAACATTTTTCCATTTCTTTGTGTCTTCCTCAATTTCTTTCATGAGTACTTTATAGTTTTCTGAGTCTAGATTCTTTGCCCCTTTGGTTATGTTTATTCCTAGGTATCTTATGGTTTTAGGTGCAATTGTAAATGGGATTGACTCCTTAATTTCTCTTTCTTCTGCCTTGGTGTTAGTGTATAGAAATGCAACTGATTTCTGTGCATTGATTTTATATCCTGACACTTTACTAAATTCCTGTACAAGTTCTAGCAGATTTGGAGTGGAGTCCTTTGGGTTTCCCACATAAAGTATCATATCATCTGCAAAGAGTGATAGTTTGACTTCTTCTTTACCGATTTGGAAGCCTTTAATTCTTTTTGTTGTCTGATTGCTGAGGCCAGGTCTTCTAGTACTATGTTGAATAGCAGTGGTGATAATGGACATCCCTGCCGTGTTCCTGACCTTAGGGGAAAAGCTCACACTTGTTCTCCATTGAGAATGATATTTGCTGTGGGTTTTTCATAGATGGCTCTGATGGTATTGAGGTATGTACCCTCTATCCCTACACTTTGAAGAGTTTTGATCAAGAAAGGATGCTGTACTTTGTCAAATGCTTTTTCAGCATCTATTGAGGGTATCATGTGCTCCTTGTTCTTTCTTTTATTAATGTATTGTACCACATTGATTGATTTGTGGATGTTGAACCAATCTTGCAGCCACTGTATAAATCCCACTTGGTCGTGGTGAATAATCCCTTTAATGTACTGTTGGATCCTATTGGCTAGTATTTTCGTGAGAATTTTCGCATCTGTGTTCATCAAGGATATTGGTCTATAATTCTCTTTTTTGATGGGTTCTTTGTCTGGTTTTGGGATCAAGGTAATGCTGGCCTCATAAAATGAGTTTTGGAAGTTTTCCTTCCATTTCTGTTTTTTGGAATAGTTTCAGGAGAATAGGAATTAATTCTTCTTTAATTGTTTAGTAGAATTCCCCTGGAAGCTGTCTGGCCCTGGGCTCTTGGTGCTTGGGAGATTTTAGATGACTGCTTCAATGTCCTTCTGGTAATGGATCTGTTCAGGTTTTCTATTTCTTCCTAGTTCAGTTTTGGTAATTTATACGTCTCTAGGAATGCATCCATTTCTTCCAGATTGTCAGATTTGCTGGCATATACTTGCTCATATGTTCTTATAATTGTTTGTATTTCTTTGGTGTTGATTATGATCTCTCCTCTTTCATTCATGATTTATTTGGATCCTTTGTCTTTTCTTTTTGATTTGTTTTACTGTTTTCTTGGTTTCTATTTCATTGATTTCTGCTCTGATCTTTATTATTTCTCTTCTCCTGCTGGGGTTAGGCTTTCTTTGGTGTTCTTTCTCTAGCTCCTTTAGGTGTAGGGTTAGGTTGTATAGTTCAGACCTTTCTTGTTTCTTGAGAAAGTCTTATATCGCTATATGGCTATGTACTTTCCTCTCAGCGCTGCCTTTGCTGTGTCCCACAGATTTTGAGCAGTTGTGTTTTCATTGTCATTTGTTGCCATGAATTTTTCAATTCTTCTTTAATTTCTTGGTTGACCCATTCATTCTTTAGTAGGATGCACTTTATCCTCCATATATTTGAGTTCTTTCCAATTTTCCTCATGTGATTGAGTTCCAGCTTCAGAGCATTTTGGTCTGAAAATATGCAGGGAATGATCCCAAACTTTTGGTACTGGTTGAGGCCTGATTTGTGGCCCATGATGTGATCTATTCTGGAAAATGTTCCATGTGCAGTAGAGAAGAATGTATATTCTGTTGCTTCGGGATGGAATGTTCTGAATATATCTGTGATGTCCATCTGGTCCAGTGTGTCATTTAAGGCCTTCTGCTCCTTGTTGATCTTTTGCTTGGATGATCTGTCCATTTCAGTGAGGGGCGTGTTAAAGTCCCGTACTACTGTTGCATTATTGTCGATGTATTTCTTTGATTTTGTTGTTAATTGGTTTATATAGTTGGCTGCTCCCATGTTAGAGGCATAGATATTTAAAATTATTAGATCTTCCTGTCGGACAGACCCTTTCAATTTGATATAGTGTCATTCCTCGTGTCTTAGTATGGTCTTTGACTTGAAATCTAATTTATTTGATATAAGGATTGCCACCCCAGCTTTGTCTTGATGTCCATTAGCATGGTAAATTGTTTCCCATCCCCTTACTTTAAGCCTGGAGTTGTCTTTTGGTCTAAAATGAGTTTCTTGTAGACAGTATATTGATGGGTTTTGTTTTTTTATCCATTCTGATACCCAGTGTCTTTTGATTGGGGCATTTAGCCCATTTACATTCAAAGTAACTATTGAAAGATATTAATTTAATGCCATTTTATTGCCTGTATGGTGACTGTTGCTGTATATTGTCTCTGTTCCTTTCTGGTCTGTTACTTTAAGGCTCTCTCTTTGCTTAGAGGACCCCTTTCAATATTTCTTGTAGGGCCGTTTTGGTGTTTATAAATTCTTTTACTTTTTTTGTTGTTGTGGAAGCTTTTAATCTCTCCTTCTATTTTTAATGACTGCCTAGCTAGATATAGTATTCTTGGCTGCATATTTTTCTCATTTAGTGCTCTCAATATATCATGCCAGTTCTTTCTGGCCTGTCAGGTCTCTGTGGATTTGTCTGCTGCCAATCTATTATTTTTACCATTGTATGTTACAGACTTCTCATTGCGGGCTGCTTTCAGGATTTTCTCTTTGTCATTGAGACTTGTCAGTTTTACTATTAGATGATGGGGTATGGACCTTTTTTATTGATTTTGAGGGGGATTCTCTGTGCCTTCTGGATTTTGATGTTTGTTCCCTTTGCCATATTAGGAAATTTTCTACTGCCCCCCTTTCTCTTTCTTCTTCTAGAATTCCAATTATTCTAATATTGTTTCATGTTAGATTTCACTTATCTCTCGAATTCTCCCTTGTGGTCCAGTATTTGCTTCTCTTTTGCTCAGCTTCTTTATTCTCCATCATTTGGTCTTCTATATCACTAGTTCTCTCTTCTGCCTCATTTATCCTAGCAGTAAGAGCCTCCATTGTTTTTTTATTGTATCTTATTAATAGTTTTTTTTTTATTTCAACCTGGTTAGATTTTAGTTCTTTTATTTCTCCAGGCAGGGCTTCTCTAGTATCTTCCTTCCTTTTTTGAGTCCAGCTAGCACCTTGAGAATCACCATTCTGAACTCTAAACCTTACATATTACCAATGTCCATATTGATTAGGTCCCTAGCCTTCGGTACTGCCTCTTGTTCTTTTTTTTTTTTTTTTTTTTTGTGGCTTTTTTACCGCCTTGTCATTTCCCCCAATAAGTATATATGAACGAGAGAATAAAATACTAAAAGGGTGGCCAAGACCCCAGAAAAAGGTATGCTAAGCAAATCAGAAGAGACCCCAAATCAGGGCGAGATGAAAGAGAATAAAAAGAAATTTAAAAAATTTTTTAAATTAAAAATAATATATATCTATATATATTAGACTGGTGAATAGAACAGAGCCACCCAGTTGATTTTGGATGTATTTTGGTTTCTTAGAAGAAACTACCTTCCAGAATTTTAAAGAAAGCAAAACTTATATATATACACAAAAATAAGGGTAAGCATGATGAAGGGATGGTATATGACTATAAAAATGAAAACTTAAAAAATTCTAAAAAAGGAATTGAGAAGATAAGTTGGTTGGAAAAAGAATGAAAAAGAAAGTGGAGAGAATTTTCTCAGGCTGGAGATTAGAACAATGCCCTTTTCTCGATTTATGATATATTTTGATCTATTAGAAGAAATTGTATTCCAAAGTTTTTAGAAGAAAAAAACCCTTTATGTGTACAAAAAATGAAGTTAGATACAATGAAGGATATAATATATGACTATAATAATGAAGGTTTAAAATGATTTTTTTTAAGAGAAGTATTGTTAAGATAAACTAGTTAAAAAAGTTAAAAGAGGAAAGAAGAAAAGTTAAAAAATTAGAATAAGAATAAAATGAAATTAAAAATATTTAACTTTGCAAGACTAAAGAATCATGGGGAGAAAGCCATCAATTCCATGCTTTGCTTTCCTGTCCGCTGGAAATCCCCTGTTCTCCTTGATCAGTGAGCTTGGTCTAGGCTGAATGTTCTTGCTGATCTTCCGGGCAAGCGGCCTGTTGCCATGATTCTCAAATGTCTTTGCCCGAGTCGGAATTGCGCCGCCCTTGCCAGGGGCCAGACTAAGTAATCTGCTCTGTTTGCTCTCTGTTCACTCTCTGGAGCTTTTGTTCTCTGAACCTTTCCGTAGAGCTCTGGAGGACTGGAATGAAGATGGCGGCCTCCCAGTCTCCAGCCCAGTGGAGCCAAGAGCTTGTGGCCCCACTCCTTAGTGTGCCTTAAGAAAAAAGAAGTCAGTCCCTCCTGTCTCCCTGGTGTCTGGTCATGCTCTGAGCTCACCTGGTCTGTGACCAAGCATTTCTGTCTCTGGCACACAGCCCCATTTGGAGTCTCCAAACCCAGTAAGGTTCCTGCTGTGCTGCTCTTCCAGCAGAGGAAGGTAGGTCTCCCCGGATCTGCCGCTTGTGGGGTCCCTGCTGAAAGTGCAGTGGCCTGACTGTACTGTGGATCACAGTTTAAAGTTACCCCAAGGAGAGAGCTCACACCTTGGCTCTGTCTCTACAGTCGGCTTCCCTGCTCTGATCTCTGTGAGCTCTGCTACACTCAGAACCCCGATCCTTCTGTGACCCCGCAGGCCCCGAGACCACACTGTCCCCACGAGGGCTCCACCCACACTTAGCCTCTGGGCAATGTCCCTCAGTAGACCAGACTTCTAAAAGTTCGGGTTTTGTGCTCTGCTGCTCCGCTGCTTGCTGGGAGCCGGCCCCTCCCACTGTGGTCTCTGTTCCTGTTGCTTCGGATTCACTTCTCTGCATGTTCTACCTTTTAGAAAGCGGTCGATTTGCTGTTTGTAGAATTGTTGCTCCTCTTCTCTTCGATCTCCTGTTGGGTTTGTAGGTGTTCAGAATGGTTTGATAAGTATCTAGCTGCACTCCTGTGACCTGATGTCATCTCAGTCTGCTACTCCTTTGCTCTTGACTAGGTCATTTACATTTAATGTAATGATGTATTTGGACTTGGGTCTATCATTTAATTATTTGGATTTTTTTGTTTGCTTTTGTTTTTTTGTTTTTGTTATGTCGCCACCACTTTTTGCTCCTTTGTTCCCTTTTTTGGCTTCTTTTGTCTAAATTTTAATATTTTTTGTTATCTATTGGCTTTTTGGTTATTTCTCTTTGTATTATTTTTTAGTGGTTGCTCTAAGGCTTAAAATACCCATATCTAATCTCTCACCCTCTGCTTTAAAGTTAATATTTGGATACAGCAAGCAAAATATAGAAGGTTTGCAAACATATAAATCTTATTCTCCTTAGTTTGTATTATAGTTGTGAAGTGAATTACATATGTGTACATTAAAAACCCAACCAGATAATGTGATAATTTTTGCTTTCAGCAGTCATATGCAATTTTTTAAATGAAAGAGGAGAAAAATAGACTATATGTATCTAGTTATTCACCACTTACGTTGCTCTTCCTTTCTGATAAAATTGCAGATTTCTCTCTGATAGAATTTCCCTTCATTGTGAAGAATATCCTTTTGCATGTCTTTAAGGCCTACCATAAATTGTATTCTCGTTTTAGAGGTGTGAAATCATATATGGTTTCATTTTTGTGTATGGGTATGTGTTGAGTGTGTGCGTTTCTTTTGTTTATGAGAAACAGTTAATTCATTTGATGGCTATATTTTTTTTCCAGTGGCTATTATGTGCCAGGCACTATTATCCACCAGGCAGTGGATGATAGAACAGTAGACAAAAGAAAAAAAATACTTGCCCTCTTGAGGCTAACATCATATGTGGGGGTGAATAGACAGTAAATAAATAGAGTATCACAGATGTCATGAGTTCTATGGGGAGAATTAAAGCTGAGATCAAAGGTGGACTTTTAAATTGGGTGGTCAAGGATGACTTCTCCGAGAAAGGAATGTGGGAGTAAAGACTTGAATCAGGTGAAGGAGCCAGCCCTGTTGAATTCTGGGGCATGAATGTTCCAGGTGAGGGAACAGCAAATGCAGATATCCCCAGTCAGAAGATGACTTGCATGTTTGAGAAGGTGCAAGGATGCCAGTGTGCCCAGTTGGCAAGGCAGAAGGGTGGTTAAGGATGCGGGAAATCAGCCACATAGGTGAGGCTGGGATCACAGAGACACTAGAAGAGCAGGAAAGAGGAGCCATCTGTTATACCATAGCATGAAACTTACATAGAAAAAGTTGTATTGTTCAATTTTTATACTTCTGGGACTCTAATAGGAGGGAAAATCCTCAAATACTTAAGACTTGTCTCAAATAGAAATATGCGAATGTTGTCTTAGCATTGGAGTCTTCCCTTTTGTTAGGCAAGCTGGAGATAGACCACTGAGTTTAAGTATCTTGACTTCTAAATATTGACAACTACGAAATTAAATTCTTTGAGGATCCCTGAGCCAAACATAACACCTGTGCGCTGGAATTATTTTACAAGTTGCCAGATTTTGAGCATGTTCCTAGAACTATCAACAACAAGCAGCTCCATTCCATTCCTCTTTAAGGAAAACGGTAGTCTGTGCACAGATTGCTTTAAATCTGATTTGTACTCTTATGCCCTCTTCCATTTAATTTAATGTAGTCAAGGACTGTGTACCATAGTGAATAGATTGGTTGAAAAATATTTTATTTGCAGGTGTTTCTGCTTGTAGTGTAGATTAGATGTGACCTCCTGGGGTGAATCATGGGGTTCTCGTTTGTAAGTAGCTCAAGGACGAGTACCATGATGCCACTGGGCATCTACCTTCTGCCCTTCTTTCTTCTTTACATGGCAGACTTTGGACATTCATCTGACTTTATTGCCTGAGAGGTTTATTGTACTTACCACAGCTTTCTCCACAGCCCGGTGAGATAATTATGATTGTTATCTTCTCCTTATCTTCCCTCTCCTTTTTATGAGATGAAAACCTCTGGTATAAATATGTGACAGCTAGGGCATGGGCTTTTTCTTCTTCTCAGCCTAATGGATGAACAGCTGGGAGTTAATGAGCTTTTAATAGTGAGTGTAGGGGGTTAGTTTGTTGCAATTTCGGTCTCCGCTGAATACTCTGAGGTCTCGTTGTTTTTCTATTTCCTCTTAACATTAGCTTTATTGATACCTGCAAACACCTGTTTAAAATTCACTCAGCATGGAGGGAACATATTTCTCTTTGGATCACCTTGGCCTCAACTGACTCTCCTTTAATTATGAGGCTCCTGTGGAATTTCATGTGATGCTTTTGTCCTCATTTTTAAGGACCTCAAAAATGTTAGAGATTAAATATTTATCTAGCTCAGAAATTTTTGAAAAAGGCTTTTGCATGAGTATTTATATGTTTTCCTTGACCCTTTATTTTCCAACTCTGACCTTAAAACCAAAAGAATAAAAAATTCTTCTTCCAGTAATACATTTTACAGCTATGTTCTTAGCATTTATTTCTCATTTATCTTTTCACCTTAAATTAAATTTTCTTTAGACCTATCTGCTGTAAATCCTGGGTCATAAAATGATTACCTATAGCTAAAAAGGATCATGATCAGCAATAATATATAACTCCTATGCAATTCATGCAACATACTATGAAGGTTACAAATCACTTTCAATCACCTGTATTTTCTCATTTAGTATTCACAATTATCTCCTGAGATGAGCTGGATAAGTATTACCATTTTACAAAGTAGAAAATCAGGGTACAGTATGTTATTAGTCAAGGTTAAATGGTTATAAAAGCTAATACATGTACATAGTAAAATTTGTAACAGTACAAAGGATATATAGGTTTCTCTACATAGAAGTAACCATTTTCTTGGGTGTCTTCCTGTCCCTTTCCATGCATGCTCAAACTTGTGTGCACTATTTTTTCTTTTTTAAAGATTATTTATTTATTTATTTATTTGGCAGAGAGAGAGAGAGAGAGAGATCACAAATAGGCAGAGAGGCAGGCAGAGAGCAAGAGGGAAGGGGGATCAGAGAGCCTGATGCAGGGCTCAATCCTAGGATCCTGAGATCATGACCTGAGCCGAAGGCAGAGGCTTAACCCACTGAGCTACCCAGGGGCCCCTATTTTTTCTTTTTAAACACAGGAGAGGAATGCTCTCCATACTGCCTGAAACTTGATTTGTTTATTTCATTGTAGAAACTGAACATGTAGGATAGCAGTCCCTGCAGATCTCCATCCTGTATTGTGTAGACTTAGCATAGTTACGTAAAACAGTACCCTGTTGGTGGACACTTAGTTTATTTATACTTTTTGGTACTGAAGAGCCTGGTAGATGATTCTTTGTATGTATTACAAATACTTCTGTACCTAGACAAATGCACAAATTTCTAGAATTAGAATTGCTGGGTTATTGGGTGTGCGCATTCATAATTTTGATGTATATTTTGAAATGTTCCCTGATAGATCATTTCAGTATTTTTGAAGCGTTACAATTTATACAAAAGATTATGCCATATCTCACAACTGTTCTAATATCTTAAATTATAAGCCTTTTTAAATTGCCCAAGTGGGTTTAATTTGTACTTCCTTACTTATTAGTGAAGTTGAATATCTTTTCATATAATTACAAGCAATTTGTACTTATTTCATGTCGGTTTGTGATTTTTTTTTTTTTTTGGACCCTCAGTAATCTTTTCTTACTAATTGTGAGCACTTCTTACATACTGAAGAACCTAACTATCTGTCCTGTTGCAAACATTTTTCCAATTTATCTTTTGTGTTTTGACCTTTTTTTCATTTAAAAAAAAACCCATTTTTATTGCAATAGCAAAGAGGATCATTGTAAGAATGAACATGGAAAAACCTGAAAAGCAAAACAAAGAAAATGAAAGTCTCCGTAGTCTTGTTATTTAGTGACAGTGACTTTTGTTATATTTGGTATATGTTCTTTCCATCTCTTTTTCTGTGTGTGAGTGAGAAAAAAAGAGAGAAAATTGTTTTTCGAAGTTTATTTTATCTTGCAAATTCTGGAGCTACCTGGGGTACCAGAAAATTAGTTGGCGATCTCTGAAATAGATCCATCTACTTTCTGTTTCACCAGCCCCTTTCCATTTTCTTTTAGAAGGGTTATCTTCAATGCTTGCAAACATCCTTTTTTGTTTGTTTGTTTTGTTTATCTGGGATCACTTCCAGGAGGTGGTAGATGGTCCTCTCCTGTTTGGACTTTGGGCACCGCCCTGAAGTTGCTAAGCTGGACAGAACTTTTTTGTTTATGCTGCTCTGATTCTGTCACTGTCTGCCTCTGTTTTGATTTGTCATTAGGGATGTAATTACTGGGCTTTAGGACCAATTACTGTGTTACTCAGCCTGCATTAAAAAAAAAAAAAAGTAAAGTTTTTTTTTAAAGACCTAATTTACATATATAAAATCATCCCTTTAGGACTCTTCATGCCCTGTTGGTGGGAATTCATTATTGGTGCTGACATTATGGAGTATGGCTATTTTTCAAAAAATTAAAAATAGAAATACTATGCAATGCAGTAATTCCACTTTCAGGTATTTGCTCAAAGAAAACCAGAATACTAATTAAAAAAGATATATGCACTTCTATCTTTTTTGCAGCATTGCTAATAGAAGCCAAGATATGGACGCAACCTAAATGTCCATCAACAGAAATGGATAAAGATGTGGTATATATACACAATGGAATATTACTCACCCATAAAGAAGAATGGAATCTTGCCATTAAGGACACAGGGATGGACCTAGAAGGGATAATGCTAAGTCGCACAGATAAAGACAAATGCCATGTGATTTCACTTGCATGTGGAATCTAACAAGTAAAACATACAAACGGAAAACAAAAATAGACCCATAAGTACAGAGAAGAAATGGGTGACTGCCAGAGGGATGGTGAAATAGGTGTGTGTTGGGGGATACTAAGAGATTAGAATTTCCAGTTGTAAAATAGAAGCTCATGAGGATGAAATGTACAGCGTACATGAATATAGTCAATAATATTATTAACTTTGGTGACAGATTGTAACTATAGTTAATATGGTGATGACTTTGTAATGTATCTAATTATCAAATCCCTATGTTGTACACCTGAAACCAATATAATACTATATGTCAACTATATTTCAGTAAGAACAATGATCACTTTTAAGTATGTAAGGTTGATTAGTTTTGATAAATACATACAGAGTAAGTGTAATGATCACAATCAAGATAAAGAAAATTTCCATTACTCCTAAAAGTTGCCTTGGGTATGTTTGCATTCCATCTCTCTCTCTGGAAACAGTGTCTGGCAACCACTGGTCTGATTTCTTTCCCTAGGATTTCTCTGTTTTCTGGATTGATGTATAAACACAATGATAGAGTGTGTTGGCGTCTTTCAGTTAGCATAATGCATTTGAGAATCCCTCATATTGTTTTGTCTGTCAGTAATTTGTTAATTTTTACTGTGGAATAAGTAATATTCAGTTTTGTGGATACACCACAGTTTGCTTATCTGTCCACCAAGTGATAGATGCTGGGATATTTCCCATTTTCGACTGTTAAGAAAAAAACTGCTATAACCATTCTCATACAAGTCTTTGTGAGGAAGTAAGTTTTCCTTTCCCTTGGGAATTGGATTATTGGGGGAGTATGGTAGTTACATGCTTAATTTTTGTAATGTATGGAAAATTTGCTTTCCTAAGTGGGGATTTTTTTTTGCATTTGGCATT
Source organism: Meles meles (assembly GCF_922984935.1). Taxonomy (NCBI): domain Eukaryota; kingdom Metazoa; phylum Chordata; class Mammalia; order Carnivora; family Mustelidae; genus Meles; species Meles meles. The sequence continues at coordinate 36,930,143 of NC_060085.1, read as the reverse complement.
TCCATGTATGAGAATTCCAGTTTGTCTGCATTCTCATCAGCATTTGGCTTTGTCACTTTTGTGACTGTAGTTATTTTATTGAATACCTAGTGGCATCTTAGTAAAGCTTTAAATTGCATTCCTGTAGTACCTGTTGACGTTTTTGAATGTTTTTGGAGATGGAGCTATATATCCATTAATTTGTTTTTTTATTGAGTTGTAAGGGTTCTTTATATTCTGGTTATAAGTCTTTTATCCAGTAAGTTTTATGAATTATTTTTCCCAGACTGTGTCTTAAATTTTCTTTTTTTGAACAGTGTCTTTTGAGTAGAAGTTATTAATTCTGATGAAGTCCAGTTTATCTAATTTTGTTTTCTTGTTGGCACTTGTAATGTCCTATTCGTTATTTAAGTATCCATTGCTAAATCCGGGGTATAAAGATTCATCTTGACTCCTTATTAGATGTAATTGACATATAGTGTGATATTAGATTCAAGGGTACAACAAAATGATTCAGTATTTGTATACACCACCTTAAGTAAGTTTAGTTTAGTTTCCTCCAGCACCACATAAAGCTACATAATGTGCCATACAACATTTCTGATTATTGTCACCATGCTATACATTACAACCTGATGACCCATTCATTTTTTTAAAAATTTCTTTTCAGCGTAACAGAATTCATTGTTTTTGCACCACACCAAGTGCTCCATACAATGCGTGCCCTCCCTAATACCCACCACTTGGCTCCCCCAACCTCCCACCCCCCCCACCCCTTCAAAACCCTCAGGTTGTTTTTCAGAGTCCATAGTCTCTCATGGTTCATCTCCCCCTCCAATTTCCCTCAACTCCCTCTCCTCTCCATCTCCCCATGTCCTTCGTGTTATTTGTTATGCTCCGCAAATACGTGAAACCCATTCATTTTATGATTGGAAGTTGGTATGTCTTGGCTTCCCTCCTTCCTTTTTATCCACTGCCAACCCCCTTTCCCTCTGGCCAGCCATCACTCTCTTCTCTGCATCCATCATCCACCAATTTTGTTTCGTTCTTTGTTTTGCTTTTCAGAGTCCACATATACCACTGAGAACTTACTGCCTATGTAGTCTTCTAAGAGTTTTATGATTTTTGGTTTTACACTTAAGTCTTTTGTCCAATTTGAGTGTATTTTAGTGTATGGTGTAAAAAAGTGGTCCAGTTTCATTCTCTGCATATGGCTGTCCAGTTTTCCCAACACCATATGTTAAAGAAATTCTTTTACCCATTGATTACTCTTGCCACCTTTGTCATAGATCAATTGACCACATGAGTATGGGTTTTTTTTCTGGGTGCTCTATTATGTTCCATAGATTTTTGTGTCTCTTTTTGTGCCAGTACAGCACTGCCTTGATTACTGTCATGTAGTTTGAAATCGGGAAGCACAATACCTGCAGCTTTATTTCTCAGGACTGCGCTGGCTGTTAAGGGTCTTTGGTGGTTCCATACAAATTTTAGGATTATTCCAGTTCTGTAAAAATGCTTTTGATATTTTCATAGAGATTGCATTCAATCTGTAAATTGCTTTGAGTAATACGACCACCTAACAGTATTAATTTTTCCAGTCCATAAGTACAACATATTTTTCTATTTATGTGTGTTATTTTCAGTTTCTTTCATCAAGATGAAATAGCTTTTAGGGTACAGGTCTTTGCCTCCTCAGTTAAATATATTTCTAAGTATTTTATTACTTTTTTTGCAATTGTAAATGGGGTTATTTCTTAATATCTCCGTTTCTTTATTATTAGTGTACAGCGACATCACAGATTTCCATATGTGAATTTTATATCCTGCAACTTGGCTGAATTCATTTACTAGTTGTAATAGTGGTTGTTGTTTGTTTGTTTTGCTTATTTTTTTAATTTTTTTATTTTTTTGGTGGAGTCCTTATGGTTTTCTACGCCATCTACAAATAGAGACTGTTTTATTTCTTCCTTACCAAATTGGATGCCTTCTTCCCCCCCACCCCCCTTATTTATGAGGCTAGCACATTTTTTGAAAAGATTTTATTTATTTGACAGACAGAGATCACAAGTAGGCAGAGAGAGAGGAGGAAGCAGGCTCCCTGCTGAGCAGAGAGCCCAATTCGGAGCTGGATCCCAGGACCCTGGGATCATGACCTGAGCCGAAGGCAGAGGCTTTAACCCACTGGGCTGCCCAGGCGCCCCTGTGGCTAGCACTTTCAACGCTATGTTGACTGTAGTGGTTAGAGTGGGCAACATGGTTTTGTTCCTAATCTTAGAGGAAAAGCTTTCAGCTCTTCAGCCTTGAATGTGATGTTAGCTATGGGTTTGCCATATATGTCCCTTATTATGTTGAGGTATGTTCCCTGTAAACCAACTTTGATTTTATTATCAGGATGATGTTGGCCTTATAAAATGAGCTTGGAATTATTCTTTCCTCTTCAATTTTTGGGACTAACTTGAGAAGGCTAGGCATTAAATATTCAAATATTTTGTAGACTTTGTCTGTAAAGTCATCTGACTCTGGACTTTTCTTTGTTGGGAGGGTTTTTTTTAAATTACTGATTTAATTTCATTACTAGTAATCTGGTAAGGTTTTCTATTTATTTCTGATTCAGTCTTGTAAGGTTGTGTGTTTCAAGGAATCAATTTCTTCTAGGCTGTCTAATTTGTTGCATGGTAATTGTTCTTGTATACACTAATTGTTCTTAATATTCTCTTATGACCCTTTGTAATGCTGTTGCACTGATTATAATGTCTCCTTTTTCATTTCTGATTTTATTTGGGCTTCCTATCGCTTTTTCTTGATGAGGTGGCTAAAGGTTTGTCAATTTTGTTTACCTTTTCAGAGTACCAGCTCTTTGTGTTATTGACCTTCTCTTGTCTTTTTTAGTCTCTATTTCATTTATCTCTGCTCTGATCTTTTTATATCTTTTTTTTTTCTAACTTGGGGCATTTTTGTCTTCTTTTCTTTAAATGTAAAGATAGATTGTTTATCTGAGGTTTTTGTTTCTTATTTTAAAATATTTTATTTATCTATTTGACAGAGAGAGAATGATCATAAGTAGGCAGAGAGGCAGGCAGAGAGAGAGGGGGAAGCAGGCTCCCTGCTGAGCAGAGAGCCCGATGCGGGGCGCGATCCCAGGACCCTGAGATCATGACCCGAGCTGAAGGCAGAGCTTCACCCACTGAGCCACCCGGGTGCCCCAGGTTTTTGTTTCTTGAGGTATACCTGTATTGCTATGAGCTTTTCTCTTAAAACTTCTTTTACTGTTTCTTTCTCAAAGATTTTGGAACTTCGTGTTTCATTTCTTACTTGTCTCAGTATTTTTTTGATTTCCTCTTTGAAGTATTCATTGAGTCACTGGTGGTTTAATTGCATGTTGTTCAGTCTCCATTTTTGTGTGTGTGTGTGGTCCCCCCCCCCCCCCAATTTCCTTCCTGTGGTTAATACCTAGTTTAATTCCCTTGTAGGCAGAACAAAATGCTTTGAAAGATTTCAGTCTTCTTGAATTTATTGAGACTTGTTTTATGACTGAACATGTGATCTGTCCTGGAGAATGATCCATGTGCACTTAATGTGTATTCTATCCTTTTTGGATGGAATATTCTCTAAGTATTTATTAAGTTCAGCTGGTCTGATGTGTCATTTAAGACCAGTGTTTCCATATTGATTTTCTGTCTGAACGATCTATATTGATGTAAATGGTATATTAAAGGCTTATACTATTATTGTATTATTGTCCATTTATTCTTTTATTTTTGTTAAAATGTTTTATATATATTAAGTGCTCCTATGTTGGGTATATAAATATTGGCAAATGTTTTATCCTCTTGTTCAGTTGAGCCCCTATAATGCCCTTCTTTGTCTTTTGTTACAGTCTGTTTTACAGTCTATTTTGTCTGATACAAGAGTTTTTCCCCAGCTTTCTTTTCATTTCTATTTTCATGATACATTTTTCCCCCCTCACTTCAATTTCAGTCTGTATCTTTAGGTTTAAGTGAGTCTCTTGTAGGCAGCATATAGAAGAAGCTTTTAACCCCCTGAATCCATTGAACCACCTGTGTCTTTTGATTGAAGCATTTAGTTCATTTACGTTTAAGGTAATAATTAATAGGTATGTACTTACTACTATTTTGTCCATTGTTAATTCATTTCTTCCCTTGGAATTTGATTATTTTCTCTGGTGTTTTGTTTAAATTCTGCGTTCCTTTTCTTTTGTGCATGTAATTACTATAAGTTTTTTCTTTGTGGTTACTCTTAAACTTATATAAGACATATTATGTATATAATAGTTTCTTTTAAGTTGACAATAACAGATTTGAACACAGTCTATAGCTTTATGTTTTTATATTTTTGATGACCTGTTTTGCTACTTTTTATTTGATGTATTCTGTACTGATTAGTTATTTTAAATTTACTGCTTTTTTTCTAGTGATATGCCTTGTTCTTTGGTTTATAGTATACTCCTCTGTCCCCTGATTTTGCCCGTTGCTGTATGTTCATCTATATATATTAAGCTAAACAGGTACCTCCCTCAGCCTTGTATAAGTCACCTTCTGTAGGAGCTGCTCCTTATGGCCCAGAAGTGCAATCTCCCATCTCCATCAGAGCCAGGCACTCCATGGTGTTTTCCAGTGGGCTGTGTTGTGATTGGGCCTTGGCTTCTGTGCAGGGAGGGCAGGACGCTGGGTACTAGGTTGCCAACAGATTGCTCCTTGGCCACGGAGTTGGGGGAGTTGGGTTGGAGTAGCTTCCCCATCTTGGTTGTGGCTCAGTCTCTGCAGGGGTTGGGTGGCACTGGGGCACTCTTCCAGCCTTGTTATGGCCCGTGTGTTGTTTGCGGGGGGAGGTCATTACTTGGGGCACTTGGCCTGCTGGTTGCTGCTTGTTTTCTGGTGGGATTGATGGGGCTCCAGGCATTTGCTTGGCCTTGTTGAAACTTGGCTGCTGCATAGGGAGAATGGGGTTCAAGGTACTCAGCATTTCTAGGTTGGAGTTGATCTCTCTGTGAGATGGGCTATGCTCAGGACATTTGCTGGGTCCCGTTGTTGGTTAGTTGCAGTGCTGGGATAGCAGGGCTCAGGGCTGTTTTGTGGCTCAGTCTCAGAGCTGAATGTATGGGACTCAGGACACTCCCTGGTCCACTCGTGTCTCCATTCAGTGCTTGGTGAGGGTAGGACTGGGATACTTTCCTGGTCTGGTTTGGTTTGCTTGCTGCTGAGTGGGATGGGGTGGTGCTCTGGGTACTTGCCCTTCCCTGTTCTGTACTAGGTAGGCAGGGTCAGGGAGTTTGCCTGAACACTGTGGCTCACTATTTACAAGGGTAGGACAGTCCTTGGGGGGGCTTGTCCAGCCCTTTTGCAGCTCTAATACTGCACATGGTGTGCAGGGTGAGAGTCAAGAGAGGACGCCCTATAGTGCTAGCAGTTTAGAGGGAGGGCACCAAAAATGGCACCATCAGCTCTCTGTCACCAGCAAGTTAGGATGATTTTGCAAAAATTGTGTTTGCCCACTCTTGCCTCCTAGATGACATCTCTGTAGGTTCTTGCCTAATGGCTGCTTTAAAATTAGTGTGTTGTTCTCCATTGCCTGTGGTCTAGGTACTTTAAATCTGTTACTTTTGTCCTGAATATCAGGGTGAGTGGGTTTGTGCATGAGCCCTTTAAGACTCAGATCTCCATTATTGTCTGTAGTTCTGTGATCTTCTTGGTCCTATTCCCCACTGATTTTTTTCAAAGCCAGACCTTTTGGGGGCATATCTTTCTGGTGCTGGCCCACAGGTCCTGGTGTCAGTAAGCTGTAAATACGTTGTGTCCGTGGCAGGAATTGAATTCAGGGTCTTCCTAGCCAATATCTGGAGCCCTCCTTTTATTTTTCTTTTGAAGTCCATCATTTTGCTTTATGTATTTTTTAAGCTCTGTTGTGTTTAGTATAATGATTTCTGTATCTTTCTGTTAAACTGACCTTTTTTTTCCTAATAAAATGTTCATCTTTATCCATGTAATGCATTTTGTTTAGAAATATACTCGGTCTATTCCTAATATAGCAATTTTGGTCTTCATGCTTACTTTTGCATAGTATATCTTTCTTTCTTTCATTCATTTACTTTTCACCTTTCTGTTTCAAAAAGTATATAGCCTGTAGCTAGCATATATTTGGGTGAACTTTTTATTTTGTCCATTCTGACAATCTCTGCCTTTTCACTGAATTCTAGTTTTTTCTTTGTTTTTTATAATTATAATTATTTATGTGCTTGGAGTTGAGGCTACTGGTTTTTTTTGGTTTGTGTATTGATTGATTTGCTGCTTCTCTTTTTCCCTTCATCCTCCCATTCCTGCCATTTTGAATAATTTTTGGAATTCTATTTTAATTTTCCTGTTGTATTTTGCTTTCACTTTTGAACATTAATTTCTGGGTTGGTAGTTCCCCCTCCCTTTCAATACTTTAAAAATATTGCTTCATTATTTTCTAGGTCATTTTTTCTTTATTGTGTGTATCGCATAATTTGTTATTTAATGACAGACAGTGTATATAGAGCAGGAAACAGATAAATGTTATTTATCATCAGAAATAGGCCCATCTCTTTTTCCATAAGGCCACGAGTTGTGTCAACCTAGTATGTAGTTAAGCTGGGTTTGTTTTGATGTTGTTCTTCCTCTCATTACCCTCAGTAGCCCCCAACGTTCTCATCCCTTCAACAGGGGTTCTTGCTATCTTGCGCTTAGTGTTGGACCTGTATGGAGGTAGACTTCCTCCCGGCCTTTTTCCTCTCCCTGATGGTAGACTGATAGTGCTATTTACTCAGTGCAAGTCTTGTGATGGACAGTAGGTTGGGAGGGTGCAAGTTCCTAACTCTCTCTTCTCTTCCACCCACCAGTGGGAGCAGGTTTTTATCAATCTAAGGTCCCAGGATTGAGTGGGTTTTCCTGTTTTCCCTCCAGTGGTCAATGGCTTTTGTCCTGTGGCAGTGTGGGCAAGGTAACTCAGGTTTCCGACCTTCTTGACTGTAACACCATCCTTTGTCTGGGCCTGCGTATAACTTTTAGAGTATGTGAGAAGTTTCTAGGATGGTGACTCCTGTATTTCTCCACCTATGACAGCTGGTCACCCATCTGCTTAGATGTACTGCTTAGAGCCTCTCTCAGTTTTATCCTCTTTCCAGTATTGCTCTTGAGCGCCTGGTGGAAGACCTTGTACAAGACTGAAAGCAACCTCTCTCTGGGCTTGGTGCTCCCAGCTCACATTTGTCCTTTAAGATATGGTTAAAATTTCCATGGTTTTCTGACAACAGGCCTCGTTTTTCTCCCATTTTCTGACAAGAGTCAAACAGTTCACATTTTCAAAAGACCTGCCATCCTTTGGAATTCAGTTCACCTGAATTCTTTGAGACCTGATAGGCTCCAAAAAAGTTTGGATTCTCTAATTATGGGGATTTTTGTTAGTTTGTTGCTGTGGAAATGATTTTCTTTTGCAGTTTTCTATATCCTAAACGCAAATAGATCCTCTTCTTGTATTTAAGTATTCTTATATGCTTTTGCCATATAATTTTCTTCTTAATCAAATATATAATTTTTCCTACCTTACACCTCTGAATTTTCTGAATTTTGATTAGAAATGAAAAAAAGTTTTATTAGTACATTTACATGTTATTTTTGTATTTATATCAATTCTTGTATTTATATTTAAATACACCTGGAGTATATATTGTTTTTTTAGCATTATATATTAATTCATATTTCGTTCTTTCCAAGTACTTATTCAGTTGACCAAATACCATTTGCTGATTAATTAATCTTTACCATGCTTCTTTTCAGATATGTACTACTAATGGGCAGTAGGCAGGATTCAGGTTGTGTGCTTAATACTTGAATACTGTTTAATCACATTGTCTTGGTTTAGGTTTTGATATTGATGCTTGAGAGTGCAGAACATGGAGAGAGTTAGCCTCCCCACAGGCAGTGCCTCCATGTTCATGGTCCTTTCTTCCCCTCCAGTTCAAGAGCCATTTCAAATGAGATAATGTACAGTAAATAGTAAACACATTGTCCTCAGAAGTATGTGTTAATTACCATCTACCTGATCTTTGTGATAGAATGAAAGAATTCTGTAGACCTAACAATATACCATAAATTTTTGCATAGCATGTCAGTTCTAGTATTGTGTTACTGACTGAGATTAGTAGGTATTTCTAGGGATAAATTCTTTCTTCCAGAGGCTTCCTTTTAGATATAGTTTTGGGACATAGGTGAGGTTTGGTGGGATGAGGTCCAGAGCCAAGGGCCAAGAAAGGATTCTTGAGACATCTTTCGTATAAAATGGTGGTTTTTCATGTACAATGGTGGTTTCATTAAAGCACAGGGACAGGACCCGAGGGCAGAAAGAGCTGCTGCCCCAGGGGTGTGAGGGGTGGCTGATTATATACTTGGGAGTTGGGAGTAAGGAAAGAGGGAGGTTGTCAAAAGAATTTCTGCATGCTATAAAGAGGGCCTACAAGATATTGGAGGCCTTGTGATTGTCAAGTTAAGGTTGTATCTCCCTCTAGTAAAGCATTAACAGTAAGATAGTTGGGAGTTTCCTTTCCTTCTGGAAATTAGGTTATTGATAAGAACAAATTTTTTTTTTCCTGGTAAATCACTAAGACATTTTGTAAACTGAGGGAGACTCCTGTCTTGCAGGACTGTGATCTCTGTAAGTTAACCATTTGTTTTCCCTTCCCTTTGCTTTAGGGCAGCCAGGAGTGCCCGAGGAATATCATCCGTGTGCCACCTGGGAGTAGATGGGGGCGGGGGGGTGGGGGGAGATGCTGACTGTCAGCTTGTGCTTGTCCTCAGCTTGCCTTCTTTTCCCTCGTCACTTTCCAAGTATTGCTACCTGTCCTACAACTGAACTTGACAAGGGGATCCCCATTTGAATCGCTGGACTTTCCAGTGTCTACCCCTGGACCTAACATGACCATTCTGATTCATCTCCTAGATGAAAAAGTAAAGTTCATCACTGTTTGGATTCTCCCTGCAGGGGCTTTGTTTCTATATATATAAAAAAATACAATCTCTTTTTTCAAACATGCTGACCACAGTGTTCTCTCTTTAGGCTGTCACACCTTGATCTAGTTACTTTGCTTGCTGTGTGTTCTTTCACCGCTGTTCTTAGTTTCCTTGTTTTCTTGTTCTTCTTACCTCTTCTTAAGCTGCCCTACCCTTGCTGTTCTCTCAACCCCAGATGTCATTAAAAATTTCACTAAATCTTGCCACCATTTTAATTTACCTATTGAGATATAATAAAGAACTTATCTGGTCTTTCTTTGTCCCTGTTTGCTGACACAGAATTTTTAAAAGCTTGAAATTTCCTGAGCGAGAGGACTGTCTTTATTATGCTCACTCAAGGTGACTCAAGGGTCTCTGGATGGCTTGGGGGCAGGATGGCCACAGAAAGACCAAGATGTGATTGGAGGGTGGGAACTTGCAGCCTTCTGATCTGTGGGTAGACGAGGAGAGCTGGAGACTGAGTACAGTCACATCGTCAGTGACTTATTTAATCAGTCATGACTATGGAATGATATTTCTGTAAAAACTTTGGACACCAGTTTGGTTCAGCCTAACGTTGGTGAACAGTACACTGATGTGCTGGGAGGCGGCACGCACTTAATCCGAGGAGCGAGGGCACAGGAGCTCAGCATCCCGGACCCTTCCAGACCTTACCCTGTGTGTACCCTTCTTAACAAAAATGTAAGTGTTGCGCTTCCTTAAGTTTTGTGCGTTGTTCTAGTGAATCACCAAAGCTGTTGGGGTTGTGGGAACCCCTGATTTTGTAGCCAAGGTGGTCAGAAGTGCAAGTGGCTTGGCCTCCAAAGTGGGTTCCATCTTGCGGAGAATTGAACCGTTAATCTGTGACACTGCCCTAACTATAGGTAGTGTGAGAAATGCATTATGGTCTCGTGGTACACCCTCTTGGGGTGGAAACAGAACGCCTGATCTTCTAGGGGATCCCTCTCTTTACCCGGGGATAATATGTGCTCTTTTAGGCATGACTGAGCTGAGGAAGTTAACTCTGACTTTTTGTTTTAGTAGATGGTCTCTTATTGAGGAGCTACTCGTCTGGTTAACTGGAAAAGTAATTTAGAGAAGGAAATATTTTTGTAAAAACGGTGAAACCTACCTCAAGCACTGTATTTGAACGTTATGTCTGTTAAGTGTGCACTCATTTACCAATGCTTCGATGTAATATTGAGGTGATCTCTTTTGAGTATGGATCTACTGTTGTGGTTTCCTTGTGGTCTTGCTTCCGTGAAGCCTGCCTATTGTCTCACTCCTGAATTTCAGATTCTTTGGAAAAGGAGAGTGTGGAGCCGAGATACTTGGGAAGTGTTTAGGTCGACATCTTTTGCATTAGGAAATCTTACTGGAATTTCATATCTTAATGAGATGAAAATTGGGGAGGGGGTCTTCAGTGACCGCCCCAGACTTCAAACTCGCCTTTTGTTGGAGAGCAGGAATACATGCGTTTGCATCATAGCACATCCTATGTGTTTAGATAAGAAAAAGAATGTATGGAGAATAATCTGGATTGAGTACCTTAATTGTGAGTGTACTTTTTCAAAAGTCTTTCTAGAAGTTTGCACGCCCTAGTTTGAAAACTGCTGTTGCAGAACATCGGCAAGAGACCTGCTGCTTTATTTACACCCATTTTTATTGTGGGCTTATTTTCTTTAATTATAAAATCAATTTTTGTTTTTTCCAAAAATTGTCTTCCTCAGTGTCATTTCTCAGAGATGATCACTGTTATCAGCAGTGGTATATTGTACTAGATTTTTTCTGGCATTTCAAAACATGTTATCACCAACTTGTACTGGGTGGCCACAAACTTTACTACCCTTATATAAGGCATTTTTACCCCTCTTTGGGCATCATTCTTAAAGCCCCCCTGGGGAGGGGGCATTTTTGACAGTGTTTTTCTTAACTTTTATTAGAAGTAAACAAAACAAATGGTAAAAAATGAACCGTTGAAAAGACAGGATATAAATGTTTTGGCATTTGAATAGGATTATATTTGAATATCTTTTTTTTTTTTTTTTTTTTAATGTGTCTAAGTTCCTGACTAGCCTAGAGGACAGTCTCATGCAAGGAAATCTTCCTTGGCTTTCCATGATAATAAGGTTCTCCTGGCTCCAGTTCATAGGGTGTTGATGTGGCTTTAATGGAGTGAGTGTCTTCTGGTATCAATGTGGGTCATATATTGAAAAAGGTCTAAAAGCATTAACTGCTTAATTCAAGAAGACTTTATTGATAACTTACTATGGGGATCCCATCATGAATGGGTTATGTTCTCTGTCTTCATGAAGCTTATAGTCTAAAAGAAGGTGCTCATGGAAAAAAAAATATCATAAGCCCAACACTCAGTGAGATTTTCACTTCTGTCTTGGAGGGTTTTTGTGTGTGTTGTTTTTTTAAAAAAGATTTTATTTATTTATTTATTTGAGAGAGCGACAGAGCATAGGCAGAGGGAGTGGCAGCGGGGAGGGAGAAGCAGAATCCCCATTGAGAAGGGAGCCTGATCGGGAATCGATCCCAGACCCCGAGATCATGACCTGAGCTAAAGGCAGATAGTTAAGCAACTGAGACAGCCAGGCACCCCTGTCTTGGAGGTTTTAAGAAGAGTTTTTCACCAATATTCTTGTAAGGAATTACTGTATATATGGTGTCATGACTTAAATACATCTGAAAAGTGCAGCGCATAAAAATAGATTTTTTTATACCTAAAAATAACCTGTGTCATAAGAAAAAGACTTACTTAAAATAGCAGACTTACAGATATTTAGGTATAGTTATCAACTGCAAGGAGTCACTTCTGTGTGCGTACACCTCTGTGTGTTATATGAGTGAATATGTGTGAATGTGAGTGTGTGTGTGTGTGTGTGCAAGCATACACAATAAGGACTCAACTAGGAATGTAACATACTATGGCTTCGGGAATCATCTGGCTGGTTAGGATTTCAAAGTACATAATTAAATTTACCAAATTCATATTGATATACTATTGAATATCAGCTGCCTCCTCTCCCTGTATCCCTAATTCTATTCTCCAGCTGCAACTATTTTTTTCTTAGATTTTCTATGAAGACCGTATTTCTAAACAATATGCATATGCTGTGATTTATTGATTCATCAATTTTAGATCTTGTTATTAACCCTCGTTATGATAGGTAAAGATTATATTGCTTTTCTTGGACAGTTTTACTGTTTCTAGCTGTTCTGTTGATTGACATATATAAATGTTTTGAGCTTCTGCGTCGTCTTAGATTCTCGTCTGTTCCAGAGATCTTCTCCATTCGACTGGCTGAGACACTGACCCGGTGGCTTTGTTTCAGGGATCTTTTGGATTGAATTTCTTGTCTTCTATGTCTCTCTCTTTCTAACGTTATTCCTTTATTTTGGTACAGCATACCCTCTAGTAAATTCTTAAATAATTGGATTCATGAATAGAAAAGTTTTGAAGCAATGTCTGAAATACATTTTGTTTTACATTTTATTGACAGTTTTTTGGGATATAGAAATTTTCCTTTAGAATTTTGAAAGCATGACTCCACTGGTTTTTAGCATGTACAGTGTTGGTTTTGAGAAGTCTAATAAAATTGTTTCATTTCCCTTTCTGCATGTTAATATCTCCTATTCTGGCTTCTCAGATTTCTTAACCATTTTTTTTGGCATGTTTTTGTTGTTAACCTTAAAACTTGACGTTTCATGATAGGGTGTGTTATGGTGTTGTGTTATGGTGTTGGTCTGTTCTGGTTTTGTTTGTTTTGCTTTTGTTATTTTTTCTTTGTTTTTTTTTCTTCTGTGATACTCTCACTGATTTTTGCTATTGTCCTCTATCTCTAGAATAGGATTTTCGGTCATCTGTGTTGTTTCTCTAAGTATTTCCTGTTTGGTTTCAGTTTTTTCTATCTCTTTTTATCTTTTGAATTTCAAGGGAGGTTTTCTTTGACAAAATTATTGATTTTGCTATTAAAAAATTCTTGAGTGTTTTCTTATTGCTGATGTTTTTATCATAGGATTTTCGGTGTGTTATTACCTGGATTGGAGACGCGGTTTGGTTTTTTTGGAGGTTTTTTTTTTTTTTTTGAATATTTGATGGATGACTTTGAAACTGCCTTATTCCCTTACTTTACTTATTGTCAAAGATTTAATGAGTGTGTGTGTACATGTCTACTCCGTAACTATGGATCTCATATATATTATAATTATATATAAAACTAATGGGATATGTATAATGGCATGTATACAGACCTAGACACGCACACACATATACACACATAATGACACATAGTAAAAGTTCCTCATCTCTGCCCCCCCCCTTTTTCCTGTGAGTCCTACAATTACTTTTAGTACTCTTAGGTCCTTGTCTGTTCCTTGCATTAATTCTTTGCCCTCTCATTTTATTTTTTCTCTTGGTTTATTTTAGTCTCCTTCATATTAAAAAATTTCTCCAAATGTTGTACACTTAACTTCTGAACATCACCAGAGTTAGGGTTACCCAGCCCTGTGCAGTGTATAACTTTGGACTCCCACAAAAACCTTTACTAGTAATAGCCTACTGTTGATCAGAAGCCTTACTGATAATATCAACAGTCTAATTGTCACGTATTTTGTATGTTACATGTATTATATAGCATATCCTTACAATAAAGTAAGCTAGAGAAAAGATCTTACTACAAAAATCATAAGAGAAAATACATTTACAGTACAGTACTATATTTATAAAAAAAAATCCAGGTATGAGGGGACTTGCGCTATTCAAACCTGTTGTTCAAAGGTCAGTTGTGCCTTCTTAAGGAATGGTGAAATCTCTGAATTTGGAGAGGATTTAGTGGCTAGTGGACTTTAATTTTGAGTATGCTGATGCTTCCAGCCCCATGCTTTGAAGGACCTGTTGAGGTGCTTAGAAATGAATCCGTCTCATCCCCTCCATATCCACTTCCGCCTGTCACTCACTGCTAATCCACCTGCTTTCCGTCTCCCAAAAGACTATGAAAAGTCTCTCAGCTGCTGAACCCCCGCTTTTTTTCTTTGCTTTTGTGAGTTTGGATCTGTTGTCTTCCTTTAGTATAGCTTTAGTGGGATCCTAGGAAAGAGAGATCAACAAGGGTGTTCTTCTCGCATCTTTAACTGAAGTTAAAGAATTGAAAATTGTTAAGTGCTGTTAAGGAAAGGTCGATGGTGCCATGTCAGGGTAATTTTCTGTTTTCATTCTGGGCTTAGGTATTTAATGACATGTATTATATGGTAACAACAATAATGTTTGTTAGAGTTTAACACCTAGGGAACCTGGGTGGCTCAGTTGGTTAAGCAACTGCCTTCGGCTCAGGTCCTGATCCCAGAGCCCCAGGATCGCGTCCCGCATCGGATTCCCAGCTCCACTGGGAGTCTGCTTCTCCCTCTGACCTTCTCCCCTCTCATGATCTCTCTTACTGTCTCTCTTTCAAATAAATAAATACAATCTTTTTTAAAAAAAGAGTTTAACTCCTAAAATATTGTTTATAGCATGATGAAAAACATGATGCATTTTCTTGCTGGAGTTCATTTCGGTTAGAAGTAAAATAGAACTGGGGCACCTGGGTGGCTCAGTGGGTTAAGGCCTCTGCCTTTGGCTCAGGTCATGATCTCAGGGTCCTGGGATCGAGCCCCACATCGGACTCTCTGCTCAGCAGGGAGCCTGCTTCCCTCTCTCTCTCTCTCTCTGCCTGCCTTTCTGCATACTTGTGATCTCTGTCTGTCAAATGAATAAATAAAATCTTTAAAAAAAAGTAGTAAAATAGAACCTTCCATAGTAAATATGAACCACATCTTTATCCATTCGTCTGTTGAAGGGTGTCTGGGCTCCTTCCACAGTTGGGCTATTGTGGACATTGCTGCTATGAACATTGGAGTGCATGTGCTCCTTTGTTTCACTACATCTGTATCTTTGGAGGAGATTATGCTGAGTGAAATAAGTCAAGCAGAGGAAGACAATTATCATATGTTTCACTTGCTTGTGGAACATAAGGAAGAGCATGGAGGACATTAGGAGAAGGAAGGGAAAAATGAAGGTGGGGAAATCAGAGGGGAAGATGAACCATGGGAGACTCTGGCCTCTGGGAAACAAACAGGGTTTCAGATGAGAGGGTGTGGGGGGATAGAATAGCCCCGTGATGGGTATTAAAGAGGGCACGTACTGCATGGAACACTGGGTGTTAGATGCAAACAATGAATCATAGAACACTACATCAAAAACTAATGATGCTCCGCAGGGAGCCTGCTTCCTCCTCTCTCTCTGCCTGCCTCTCTGCCTAGTTGTGATTTCTCTCTGTCAAATAAATAAAATATTAAAAAAAAAAAACTAATGATGGGCTATATGGTGACTAACATAACATAATAAAATAAATTTTTAAAAAAGTAAAATAGAACAAAATTTTCTAAGGGAAAATGTTAAAAATACATATATACTTTTTATGTTTTAACATACAGATAGAAGCTCATCACCAATTTCTACATTATGTGTGCATAGAGTTATTTTTATCTACCGAGGTGGTTCTGCACACGAATTTAGTAGAACAACAAATAAGAAATCTATTCACCTGTGTATGAAATGTTATTAAAATCATAAATGCATCTACTGGGAGAGGCTTTCAGGGACTAAACAAGTACTTTTATTTTTTATCTGTTATTCTCATTTGCCTTTAACTTTATTTTGTATGGATAGCTTTTTAAACATGTTCTTTGAACACAGCAATTTTACTTGTTCTTCTTCTTTTTTTATAAACCTTACACTTAGCTTTCTCCCTGCCTTTTTTTTTTTTTTTTTGGTGCTAGGAAAGCAGGGGAGGCTGACTGGAGCTCAGAGGGGAGACACAAGTGAAGTGTGATGTGGGCTCTGTGCTTCATCAGTTACCTCTAAATGGAGAGGCTTTTTGCAATCTCTTCTGTGTCTCTGCAATTATGTTCCCCTTTCAGAAAAAAGGTGCTTGGTCTGACCCACTGAGTGTGGGAAGGCACTTGATTTGATTTCCTGTCCCCTAGTGGTCCTGCTGAGTCTGAAACCTTGAAAAATACTCAGCAGGAGTAAAACCAGAAGCCGGAGAAATAAGAATTGGAGCGTCCAGTATAGTCCTATGCCGTAGGGATGGGAGTCATGGCTCATGTCATTGGAAATGCCTGGAAGTGGCATCAGCTGGTTTCTGCTGGGAGAACTCAGGGTTTGAGGGGCCACTGGATGAATACTTGCGGGGAAATAAAGGAATTCATGTGCCAGGAAGGAAAAAATTAAAACAAGGATTGCTGACGATCTCAGATCTCAAATTCAATGACTCAGTTGGGTAAGGGACCTTTGCAGTGCTGGCTTTTTTTTTTTTTTATTCATTTGACAGACAGAGATCACAAGTAGGCAGAGAGGCAGGCAGAAAGAAAGAGGAGGAAGCAGGCTCCCTGGCAAGCAGAGAGCCAGATGCAGGACTCGATCCCAGGACCCTGAGATCATGACCTGAGCCAAAGGCAGAGGCTCAACCCACTGAGCCACCCAGGTGCCCTGACTTTTTGCTTCTAGAAGGCAACTTCCTTTTTCCTTGTTCTGAGAAGTATAGTTTTGTTTTTTTTTTAATGAATTGTATCCAGATTTTTATATTTCTTTCTAGATCTTTCCAGTATAAGAGTTGTTTAAATAGTTCATAAGAATGGCGGTATTAATAGTAGCAATGCTCTCTCTGTTACATTTATGCTCACATCAAGACTCTGAAGGTTTGTTATTGCAGATATGGACACCAAGGCAAAGAGAAGTGAAGCCACGGTTGAAAGCCTCAGAGAAACAGAGAGAGGGCAGAGCAGCTACTTAAACAGAAGCACCTGGGGGCGATCCCTCTATAGTGCTTTCTGGTTATTTCTTGCAGTGCTGGTTTACTTCCATCGGCACCCTGCCAACTTCTTATTTGAAAACCTTAAAAATCTAAGTCGTTTGTTCATTTGTTTTATTTCTCAGATTCCACATGTAAGTAGAATCACATGGTCTTTGCCTTTTTTTTTTTAAAGATTTATTTATTTACTTATTTTAGAGAGAGCACACGCATGTGTCTAGGGAGGGGCAGAGGGAGAGAATCTTTCAGGCAGATGCCCCTCCGAGCAAGGAGCTCAAGTTAGGGCTCAGTCCTACAACCCATGAGGTCACAACCTCCACCGACACCAAGAGTTGGATGCTCAACTGACTGAGCCACCAGTTGCCCCCCGACTTACTTCTTTTAGCATAATACCCTCAAAAGTCCATCTGTGTTTCCAAATAGCAAGATTCCATTTTTTTTATGGTTGAGTAGTATTCCAGACTTGTTGGTGTGTCTGTGTATATGCATCTTGATTCATTTATTGATGGACACTTAGTTTGTTTTCCTATCTTAGCTGTTGGAAATAATGCTGCAGTGAGCATAAGGGTGCATATATCATTTGAACTAGTCTTTCTGTATTATTTGGGTAAATATCCAGAAATGGAATAGCTGGATCCTTTGTTAGTTGTAGTCATAGTTTTTTGAGGAATTTGCCTAGTGTTTTCCATAGGGACCGTGCCAGATTGTAATCCCACCAACAATGTATGAAGATTGTCTTTTTTCTACACCCTTGCCCATCTTGTTACCATCGTTATTCCTTGTGTTCTTGATAAGAGCTATTCTGACAGGTATGAGGGGTTACCTCATTCTGGTTTCAATTTCCATTGACCTAGTGATGTTGAGTATCTTTCCATGTGTCTTTGCTATTTGTATGTCCTTTTAGAAAAAATGTAAACTCAGATCCTCTGCCTATTTTTTAAAGGTGTTTTTTTTTTAATTGTTGAGCTGTAGGAGTTCTTTATATATTTTGTCTGTTTGTATATATTCTTTATATATTTTGTTCTTTATATATTTTGTCTGTTTGTCTGATCAGGTATAGAGTTTGCACATACCTTTGCCCCTTCCATTAGGTTGCCTTATCATCTGATGATGGTTTCCTTTGCTGTGCAGAAGCTGTTAATTGGATGTAGTCTCATTTATTTTGCCCTTGCCTTTGGAGTCACAAAGGTGTTGCTGAGACTGATGTTAAGGAACTTACTGTCCATTTTTTCTTCTAGGAATTTTATGGTTTCAGGTTTTCCATTCAAGTGTAATGGATTTTAAAGTAATTTTGTGTATGGTGTAAGCAGTGGTCTAATTTCATTCTTTCATAGGTGCCAGTATCCCATCACCCTTTACTGAACAGACTCTTCTTTCTCCCTTGGATGTTCTTGGCCCCTTCTTATATAGACTGTCACTATATACATTTGTATATTTACAAGCTCTCAGTTCTTTTCCATTGATCAGTTTGTTTCTATTGTCTGTACTACACTGTTTTGCTCAGTATAATTTGTGGTGTAGTTTAAAATCAGGGAGCCTCATACCTCCAGTTTTGTCCTTTCTCCAGACTGCTGTGGCTATTTGGGGTCTTTTGTGGTTCCATACAAATTTTAGAATTATTTGTTCTGTTTCTGTGAAATGCCATTGGTGTTTTGGTTAAATATTGCATTTAATCTGTAGATTTCTTAGGGTAGTACAGACATCTTAACGATATTCGTCCAGTCCATGAACAAAGTGTATTTTCCCATGTATTTGTGTTGTTTTCAGTTTCTTTCATCACCGTCTTACAGTTTCCAGTGTATAGGTTTTTTAACTCCTTGGTCAAATTTATTCTTAGGTATTACATTCTTTTTGATATATTGTAAATGGTATTATTAATTTTTCTTTCTGCTAGTTTGTTTTTAGTGTATAGTAATACCCAAATTTCTGAATATTGGTTTTGTATCCTATAAATCCAGTGAATTCATTTATTAGTTCCTATACTTTTTTGGTATTTTCTAAATGTAGTATGTCATTTGCAAATGGTGAGTTATCTTTTTTCCTTTCTGATTTGGATGCCTTTCTTTTTCTTGCATAATCTTTTCAGCTAGGACTTACAATACTTCATTAAATAAAAGTGGAAAAGGTGGGCATCTTTGTCTTCTAGATCTTAGAAGAAAGGCTTTCATCTTTTCATTACTGAATATGATACTAACTGTAGGACAGTTATATATGACCTTTGTTATGTTCATGTAGGTCCCCACTCTACCCACTTGATTGACAGTTTTTATCGTAAATGGATGTTGAATTTTGTCAAGGGCTTTTCTGTATCTTTTGAGATGATCATATAGTTTTTTTTTTCATTTTATTAATATGATATGTAGCTTGATTTGCAGATGTTGGACCATCCTTGCATTACTGGAATAAATCCCGCTTGATTGTGGTGTGTGATCCTTTTCATGTATTGTTGAATTAGGTATTCTAGTACTTTGTTGAGGTTTCTTGCATCTATACTCATCAAGAATGTTGGCCTGTAATTTTTTTGTGCATGTGGTGTCCTTGTTGGGTTTGGTAGCGGGGTAGTGCTGGCCTCATAGAAGGTTTTTAGAAGCTTTAATACCTTTTCAGTTTTTGGAAGAGTTTAAAAAGGATAGGTATTAATTTTTCCTTGAGTGTTTGGTAGAATTTATGTGAAGACATCTGGTCCTGGTCTTTTGTTTGTTGGGAGAGGTTTGATTAGTGTTTCAATATCCTTACTAGTAATTGGTCTATTCACATTTTCTGTCTCTTCCCAAATCAGTTGTGGAAGATTGTGTTGTTTGGAACTTACCCATTTCTCCTGGGTTGTCCAGTTTGAAGGCGATTGTTCATAGTAGTCTCTTGATATATATTTTTTTTTATTTCTGTGGTATCAGTTATAACTTTGCCTCTTTCCTTTCTGATTTTATCAGTCTTTTTTTTTTTTTTAGTTTGGCTACATATTTGTCAATTTTATTTTGTCGATAAATCAGCTTAATTTCACTGATCTCTTAATTTGTATCTTTAGTCTCAATTTCATTTATTTTCACTTTGATTTTTAGTATTACCATCCATTTACTAATTTTGAGTTTTGGTGCCTTTTTTCTTGTTTGTTTTGTTTTTGTTTTTGTTGAGGCCCTGTAGTTAAATTTATTATTTGAGATTTTTCTTATTTCTTCAGGTAGGCTTGCACTGCTATGAAATTCTCTCCTAGAAACCACTTTTGCTGCATCCCACAGATTTTGGTGTGTCATATTTTTGTTTTCATTTGTCTCTCTCTCTCTCTCTCTTTTTTTTTTTTTAATTTCTTTTTTGTTCAAAGACTATTTGGTTGTTCAGTTATCTTTTTGTAACTAATTTGTACTTTCATACCATTGTGGTCAAATAAGATGCTTGATATTATGGCAGTTTTCTTGAGTTTATTGAGACTTGTTTTGTGGCCTAACATGTGATATATCGCGGAGAATGTGCACTGGAGTGGAATGTGTATTCTGCTGGTTTTGGATGGTATATATTTGTCTACTGAGTCCATCTGGTCTAATGTGTTATTTAAGGCTAATGTTTCCTTACTAATTATTTTTGTCTGGATAATCAATGCATTGATGTAGGTAGAATGTTCATGTCCCCTACTATTATTGTATTACTGTCAGTTTTCCCCTTATGTCTGTTAATATTTGCTGTAAATATTTTGGTGGTCTTATGTTGGGTGGGTGGGTCTTTCCTCTGACCCACTGTTGGGGTACATCAGCAACTGCTTCTTTGCATTTGTGGGTGGGGCTTTCAGTGGACACACCCATTGGTGCTAGCAATTGGAGAATTGGAGAATAGCTAGGAATTAGAGAATTCCAAAATGATAACATTCAGTGCCAGTGTTAGGAAGATAGATTGAGATCACAAAAATGGCTCCCACCATCCCACTGTCTCAGTTTCTGTGAAGAGTCTTTGCTGTCTCCTGCCTCTCCAGCAGACTCTCTAAGATTAGTAAATGGACTCTTTTATCTAGGGCTTTTCAAAATGGTGTTTTTGAGATGGTTTCTAGGTCAAGTGATTCTGCACATGAGCCCCTTTACACAGTTTTTCCCCTCGCAATAGTTTTCTGGCTCTTCTGAACATAATCTCCATCAATTTTCAAAGCCTCGTATTTTGGGGGCTTGTCTATGCTGTGCGGGATCTAAGGGTTGGGATGCCTGATGTGGAGCTTGAATCCCTCGCTTCTCAAGAAAGAGTTCCATACCTTTGTAATTCCTGCCAGTTGTGATTCACTAAGACTGCGATGTTTTTTTCCTGGTGAGTTCATGTCTCTGCTTCTTCCTGTCTCATTGCTGTCCTTTTATCCTTTGTTGTGGAGGCTCTCTTCGTTAAATTTTCCAGTGCCTTTTAGAGGGAGTTAGTCCATATATAGTTGTAGATTTGTTGGGTTTGTGAGAGGAAGTGGATTCTGGATCTTGCTGTGCTGCCATCTTGAACCCAACTCTTTGCCTCCACACTTTTATTTTTGGTTCTAGTTAGGTCACTGGCTACCTTTTCTCTTTTCCCAAACTCAACACGTAAGTGATTTTTTTTTTTTTTAAATCATCTGGTTACTATTATTCTTTTGGGGATTTTATTCTTTTGGGGATTTTATCCAGTGTCATGACTTGAGATACTGTCCCATATTGTGAAGGTGAGTAACTGTCTGCCTTAAAACCAGACCTCTCTCGAATTCCAGACTTAAATGTCTAACTGCCTATTTGACCTTCCTCGGTTAAAATCTAATTGGCATCTAAAATGTAACAGCTAAGCTCCTAGCTTTCTCTTCATTTATTTAACCCCACCTTTTCCGTGTTCAGGTCAACCGCTTTGGCGTCAGCGTGGACTCCTCTCTTCCTTTCACATCTTAAATTTAACCCCTCAGCAAATCCTGTCACTTCTACCTTCTAAATAAATCCAGAACCCAATATTTTCTTACCATTCCCACTGCTGTGACCTTGGTCCAAGCCGTCATCACCTCTCTGTGGCTTATTGTGGCAGGTGTTATGTCCCTGCTTCCATCCTTTCTCTTTTGCAGTCTGTTCCGATCATAATAGATCTTTTTAAAATGTAGGTCAGATCAGGTCATTCTAAGTTCATCATTTCCGGGGCTTCCCATCTCATGGTGAGTAAACCAAACCCCAAGAGTGACCCATGAGGCCCTCTATAATCTGCCCATTTACCCTCCATTATCTTTCTGGTATCATCTGTTAATTTCTCCTTCTCTCACACAGCTCGAGCTATAAGGGCCTCTTTTCATCTAATGTCTGAAGGACTTATTTTCTTACTGCTTTAATTTTCACTCAAATATTAGTTTCTGGCCCTCCCTGTTTTAAATTGTATCTTTCCTATTTTGCGTTTCTTAAATCACTAAAAGATGAAAAGTCCTGGAGGAAGAGGATTTTGGGAGGCCTGTTTGGTTCAGCATGGTTACCATGTACTGGCATAGAGTGAATACTCAACAAATATTTATTGAATAAATGTGGCGACAAAAAACAAAGTCATTTATTCAACATCTATAGTTTTTCAAGTACCTCAGTGTTCGTTAAGCACTTTAAAATTCATAACCGTCATGTGAGGTAGATAATAAGCTATTATATATGAGAAAATGAAAGTGAGAGACTCAATGAAATTGCCCAGCTCTGAAAGCTGCCATTCTAGTGCAGCAATTCTGATTCCAAGGCCATTGCTACCTCTGTTGTTACCAGAAGGTCAGGAGAAGACTGTTCCTCAAGAATTTTGTGAGATATTTTGTTTGGTGTCTCTGCTTGTTGAGACCAAAGGCCATGTCTCTTCTTTACTGCTCTGCCCTCACCCCGAGCAGAGGCCCTGGCACGTGCTAGGGGCTCAGAAGATATTTGTCTCCCAGAGTAAGTTAGGAAGCTTGCCCAGCAGGTGGTCCCATGGCTACCGTAGTTTTACTTCTGTACTGTGATAGATCCCTTTTTGACTGAAAGCCGAGTGAGGCAGGTATAGGGGGAGAAAGTTGAGAATTTTAAGAGAACCACAACCAGGATATACTAGGCATGTTTTCCAAAGGCAATGACTGGCCACTATTGTCTGCTTTCATTTCATGAATTCTTCTTTTCAGCTTTCTTTCCTCTGTTGTGCTTCCGTGGAGAGAATGCCATAGAGAAAAACCATACTCAAATAAAATAAATGCCTTCTAAGAAGATCACTGCAGTGTGAGGCTTCCTTTAAAGGGTATATATTCTTGAGCTGGGCAGAAGGAGGAAGGGGAAAAGGGATTTGAACAAAAGGAAACGGATCCAAGGAAAATAATAGCGTGAAGTAAGTCACCCTAATCTGATGCCTCCTGACTCCCTATCAGCTTTCAAGTGGTTTCAGTGGAAGAACTGCTTTTGCAAATGAGGTTTTGTATTTTCTCTCTTTAACAGTGGAATGGCCCTGACTGCACTGAGACAAATGGGCATTTCCTTTGTTGTTGGCAACTTTTCTTAAAAGCATAGTTAATAAGAAAAAAAAAAAAAGGATTTAAGCAATTCAGTCTTCAAAGTTATTCTATCTTCTTTTAGCAATCCCAAAGTAATCAATTATTGTTTTAAGAATTATAATGTTTTTAATGAGGTCCATGTTAACTTTAGTTGAGTGAGGAATTAGCCATCTTAACACTTTATAGTCTTGACAGTACTTTAAGTCACCTTTTCTGAAAAGAAAATATGCAACCGCATTGCATGGTCAAAAGTGTGGAAAGGAATCAAGTACCGATTTTAAGTTTCCCCAATTCTATGTCTCCAGGAGCAGGAAGAACAGGGTCTTGTGCATAGTACACTATTGAAGTACTGGTTAAATAGAAATAAATATCCTCCCTTCTACCTACCCAGGCAAAACTGGAGGGGAAATGGCCCAGCAATTGACAGAGATGAAGAGACAGCACAAAGGGGATAGTGTTTTGTTTTCTGTTGAGCCAGTTTTGCTTCCCAGAGCAGCTCTACTTTTGGATAACTTAGTCTTAACTATTTTAATTCCTGCTGTAAGGACCTATTTAGAAACTGTCCCTGCCCCTCTTCCCCCAGGGGATTTACTTGGAAACAAGTCCTGGAAACAAGCTCCAGGTAACAAAGCCCAGATACAAGGGTGGGTCAGGCCAGGTGGAGACATCCGATCAGTGGGGGGTTGCATACTGTCTCCCTAGCTACCAAGGAGTAGGGACCCCCCCCCCACCCTCTGGGAGCCTTTTTGGCGCCAATCCTAATCAAGGTGTAATAGGCTGGTTCAAATGTCTACTAGGGTAAATTGTAACTCAATTGGTCACCTAGCATCACTGTGGAGTTTCCTGTGTGTGTTACATTTTCATTGGCCACCTGTGCATGGCCAGGCCCAACTGCATGGCCTTTGCCCTTAAAAGCTAGTCTGTGAAACAGAGAAGGGTCGCCCTCTCTTGTAACTTGTGTGGCCCCGAACGTTCTGTTAGATTCTTGATGTTTGGCGCGAAATAAAGCTTTGCTTGACTTTCGCCTTATATCAGTCTCGCTCCTTTAATCACGGACCCATTATTGGGGTACCCAGTGTTTGGGGGACCCAACAATGCCTGTAAGGTGAGTCCCATTGGAGAAGTTCGAGCTACTGCCTCTCACTCTTCATACTCACATGTGTTTAGGGTTAGCTTTCAAGTTGGATCACCAACCAAAATGTTTCCTGCTGCTGGAAAGAGAGGTGTTTAAGTGAATTTACTTGCAGTGGCCACTCTTTGGTAGTAATCTTACTGAACAAGCATCCCTCTTGTACCTTTCCAGAGAATTAAGTTTACCACGAAAGCCATTAATTTCTTGTCTCTTTTAAAAACTTTCATTCCGTGCCCCCATCCAGTTAAGACTACATTACATGGTTTCATGATGTTTATGGTGATCGATTTTATATAACAACTTGAGTGGGCCATGTGGTGCCCAGATGTTTGATCAAACATTATTTTGTGTGTTTCTTTGAGGGTGTTTTGGATGAGTTTAGCCTTTGAATTGATAGACTTTGCAAAGAAGATTGCCTTCTGTAATGTGGGTGGGTCTCATTCAATCAGCTGAAGGCCTCAGTAGAACAAGAAGACTGACCTTGAGAGAGAGAATTCTTCCTGATTTTGGATTGGGACTTTAGTCTTTTCTTGCCTTTGGAAAGTGAAACATCATCTCTTGCGGAGTCTTGAACCTGCCAGTCTTTCGGCTAGTATGACAACATTGGCTCTCCTGGGTCTCAGACCTCTGCACTCAGACTGGAACTGAACTCTTGGCTCCCCGGAGTCTCCATCTTGCTGACTCATCCTCCAAATCTTGGGAGTTTTCAGCTTCCATAATCACGTGAAGCAGTTTCTTAACAATAAATCTCTTTATGTGTATATACCTGCTTCATGTGCTTTCTTTCTTTTTGGAGAACCCTAGCAGAGGATGAACTGTTCAAGCCAAGTATATAATCTGTGCTTTCTTTGCCTAGTAGCCCACAATGTAGCCCTGTCTTCTGCCATCATTCCTTGAGCAATTTTAAGTACTTGTTTCTGAATACTTACCTCCTGCGTCGGGAACTGTAGATTACAAAGAAATAAGGCACATTCTAAGACCACAGTCCAGTACCAATAGTAGAGGAATGACTAGAAATAGTGTCTTTATGGAATCCGAGAAAACTCTCATCTTGTAGGAAAGTTGTTTTCAGTGGGAAACAGCCATGTCTTGTGGTTTGCTATGGTGGAGATGCCATTTTGTCTCCCCTTAGTAAAATATTGGCGCTATCTTTCCCTGCATTATTTTTTTTTTAAGAATATATATTTTTTTAATTTGACAGACAGAGATCACAAGTAGGCAGAGAGGCAGGCAGAGAGAGAGGAGGAAGCAGGCTCCCTGCTGAGCAGAGAGCACAATGCGGGGCTCGATCCCAGGACCCTGAGATCATGACCTGAGCCGAAGGCAGCGGCTTTAACCCACCCACTGAGCCACCCAGGCGCTCCTTTCCCCTGCATTCTATGATAGTATAGATCTACCTGGGTTTGCATCTGTCTTCTTCAGTTTCTAGGTGTGTGATTTAGGGCAAATTAACGTTTGTACATTTTTTTTAATGTACAAAAGGAATAAGAATAGTATCTTACATTATAGCATTTTTATAAGATCACACAGAATAATAGTATGTGTAAAAGATTTAAAACAGTGCCTGCAACCTACCCCATTTCATCAAACCTAAGATGCCATCAGTTGTGAGATACACTGCTATTTTGTGTATTTCTAAGAAAGAAAAGCATTGCCAATTACAATGACCAGATGCTATCAGTTGTGAGACCTGAAATGTTGAAGATATGAGAAAAACATTATGTCTTAAAAATCAATGAGGTACCATAGTCAGTATTATATAAGTGAAAATCCTAGACCACACAAGCTGATTATTCAGACATATTAGAGTAGGGGAAAAAAATCTGTTTGCATTTGTGGATTGTTACATAGCAGCAAAATCCTACACCATCTATAATATTAATGAATGTCCCAATCACTTCTCAACTATGCTCTTACTAAAATGCATTTATTTTATTTTCTTAGTAGGGTTTAGTGCCACCTTCATGACTCCCCAGGGTCTTTGAAAATCTAAGTAATGCGGGATGGCTGGTATACAGACTGAATATTTGCTGCCCCCCACCCAATTCTTACTGTAAAGCACTAATCCCCAGATAAGACTGTAAGTCTGTGAGGAGGAATTCAAGGTTAAATGAGGTCATCTGCGAGGGGCCCTAATCTGGAAGAGCTGGTGTTTTTATGAAGAAAAGGAGCGGGCAGCAGAGCACTCTGTCCTTGCCACGTGAGGACATAGAGGGCACCCGGTTGTTGTAAGCTGCAAAGAACGCCCTCACCAGGAACTGTAGTGGCTAGGACCTTGATCTGTTACTTAAGCCACCTAGCCAGTGGTCCTTTGCTGTGGCAGCTGATCAAACTGTGACAGTGGCCAACAGGGAGGGGAAGGCACTGTTGGAGGACAGAGGATGACTCCACCCGGGCCCCCCTACCACAGGGCTTAGTCATTCAGGGAGCGTTTGACCTAAAGGTGCTTACTTGCTACTGGAAACCAGAGACAGGGTTTCCTCTTGAACTCGTCCCAGTTCTTGCTGTTCTGCTTACTCAGCACCAAAGGCGCACCCTACTTTCCCAACATTGTAATTACAATTTATTTTTATTTATTTTTTTACTAGTGTATCCAACTACGTGTGGGAAATCAGCATTCTTGTTGTGTACATTTAATTAGGTTTATGGTTTTAATCACTTTATGCTTTCTTCTATAGTACATTGAAAACGTTCTCTCAAGATGGTGGTGTGATTCTCTGGGTACTGGTTCTGCTTCTCTGTGTTTTACAAAGGAAACTTGGCGGGGCACCTGGGTGGCTCAGTGGGTTAAAGCCTCTGCCTTCAGCTCAGGTCATGATCACAGGGTCCTGGGTTCAAGCTCTGCATCGGGCTCTCTGCTCAGCGGGGGGCCTGCTCCTCCCCCACCCCCGTCTGCCTCTCTGCCTACTTGTGATCTCTGTCAAATAAATAAATAAAATCTTAAAAACAACAAAAAACAAAGGACACTTTGCCTTAGTAGTCATTCTTGCCAGTGATTGAATTTTGCTTCCACCCACAGTTAACAAAGGAAAAAAGGCTAGAAGTTTTTCAGAATAATATAGAAGTTGTTTTGTGGAAGGGCTAGTTTTATCGATAACAAATATTCCATAATTCAGATCTTAAAACTAGTTTTGTGATTTGAAGTACATGCAGTGAACAACAGAAACCAAGCAAAGTGTTAGCCCCTGGGAATCTTTGGGGAAACTTCTTTTAATGAGGAGATGAGATCACTTGTAATTCATGGCACAATTCATAGGTAAATAGTGTATGTGACAATTGAAGGTGCTTGAAGAGGTTGGCTTTTATTAATAAATTTCTAAACATTGCCCCCTCAACTTTGTTTATGTAGTTTTTGTTGGAGCAAAGATAAGTCTCTCCAATCCTGTTACAGACAGACGAGTATTATTTATCTATCGCTGTGTAACAAAGTAGCCCAATTCGTAAAAGCTGAAAACAATCAACATATACAATTTGACACAGTCCGTCAGCGTCCAAGATCTGGGAATGTCTTAGCTGGGTGGTCCTGCTTCAGGATTATCAGACTGCAGTTAAGCTCTTGGCTGGGGTTGGAGTCTTTGAAGACTTTGACTGGAGCCGTTAGACCGCTGAGGGACATTCTACAAAATAACGGCCATGTATTCTTGACAGATGTCAAGGTTAAGAAAGATTAAGGCCAAAAAATACTTTCTGATTAAAGAAGTCTAAAGAGATGTGACGGCTGAATACAATGTAGGTCCCTGAGTTGGATCCTGCACAAGGGGAATAATGGCTAGAAAAGACGTTATTAGGACAACTGGCAAAACTGAGATCATGAAATAGCATCATGTAAATAACATCGTATCAGTGTCAAATATCCTAATTTTGGTAATTATGTAAGAGAATGTTTTTGTTTTTAGGAAATATCCACTGCCGTGTTAGTAAAGGGGCAGGGTGTCATGTCTGCAAGTTGCTCTCAAGTGGCTCAGAAAGATGTGTGAAGGAGAGTGACTGACGCAACAAAGAGGGTCACGTGTTAACAGCAGTGAATCCAGATAAAAGATCTTAGTTACTGCTGCTGTGACAAATGACCACAAATTTAGTGGCCTGTTTCTCTAGGTCAGAAGTCTGGAACAGTGTAGTTGGATTTTCTGCTCAGAGTCTGACCTCTGGGTTAAAATCAAGGTGTCAGGGGCACCTGGGTGGCTCAGTGGGTTGGGCCTCTGCCTTCGGCTCGGGTCATGGTCCCAGGGTCCTGGGATCGAGCCCCGCATCGGGCTCTCTGCTCAGCGGGAAGCCTGCTTCCTCCTCTCTCTCTCTGCCTGCCTCTCCAACTACTTGAGATCTCTGTCTGTCAAATAAATAAATAAAAAAATTAAAAAAAAAATCAAGGTGTCAGCAGGCCTGCATTCTTTTAAGAAAGCTCTGTGGAAGAATCTGCTTGTTGGCCAAACTCAGTTCCTTGTGGGTGTAGGACTGATGTCACCATTTCCTTGCCTTCTGACGCCCAAATCTTTAAGCCAGCTTGAGTCTTCCTCATGTTTTCAATCTGACTCCCTCTCCTGCCCTCTCTGCTTTTAAGAGCTCAGATTGAGCACATTAGTGTGCTGGACAATCTAGGACAATTTTCTTCTCTTAAGATCAACCAGTTAGTAATTATTTTTATTTTATTTTTTAAAGATTTTATTTATTTATTTGAGAGAGAGAGAAACATGCATACACACGAGTAGGGAGAGAAAGGGAGAAGCAGACTCTGCTGAGCAGAGAGCCTGATGTGGGGCTCAGTTCCAGACTCACCAGATCATGACCTGAGCCTCTCAGGTGTTCCCAGCTAGTAATTTAAATTATATCCACAAAATCTCTTTTGCCATGTAACATAATGCAGTTGATACCAGGGGTTGAAGGTCCTGGGGGCTGAATCTCTGTCCACCACAGGTTTCTAGAAATTTTTTGCACTATTCTTAACACCTTAATATATATTTGAAATGACATCAAAATAAAAAGTTACCAAGATTCTTAAGCATGGGGCAGGAAGCTGGAAAATGTGGTCGTGGTATCATTCACATACTTTGTAGCTTCATTTTTCGCTAATGGCACTGGGTCTATTTTATCCATCAGGTCACCACCAGATCAAGCAAGGGACCTGTGAGGTGGTCGCTGTCCATAGGTGCTGTAACAAGAACCGAATAGAAGAGCGATCACAAACAGTCAAGTGCTCCTGCTTCCCAGGGCAGGTTGCAGGTACAACTAGGGCTCAGCCTTCTTGCGTTGAAGGTAAGACCTTTCTGGTCAGTTTCTCTGCTCTTGCAAAAGTACGTAAAACCACCACCAGCCTCCTTGCTTTTCTGTCTTCACAACGTAAGGAAAACTAGGCTGCTTCCAGGTTAGTTGTGCTCCAAAAGTGAATGTCATTGCAACTCCACACATTGCTTGGTGAATAAGGTAAGTTATTAATGATATTTCTCAAGTGGTCCCAGTGGGGAGTTCTGTCACTAGACAATCAGGAAGGTATGCTTTGATCTTTTTTTTCTTTCTTCCCCTCCTTTTATCCACTGAAACTCTTGCTTCCTCCGTAGATCCACTTTCCTCCCTGATTTCAAGCTCTCAACTCAAAAGTGATTAGCTTTTGATTTTTTCCACACACTAATATTCTCTGTATTTCTAGTTTCCTTTTTTTTTTTTAAAGATTTTATTTATTTATTTGACAGATTACAAGTAGGCAGAGAGGCAGGCAGAGAGAGAGGGGGAAGCAGGCTCTCTCTGCTGAGCAGAGAGCCCAATGAGGGGCTCAATCCCAGGACCCTGAGATCATGACCTGAGCAGAAGGCAGAGGACTAAGCCACCCAGGTGCCCCTAGTTTACTATTTTAACAAACATTTATAAAACATCTTCTTTGGAGCAACTTCCCTGAGAACAGTTTGGGATCACATGTCATTTGTTTGTTGTCTCCAAGTCCCCTAGCAGAGTACTGTGCCAGTGGGTTTAAAAAAAAAAAAAAAAAAAAGAATGTTGACGGGTTGACGGGTTGTAGGTAGAGGCCTGGGATTGATTCCTTTTGATGCCCCAGGCTTCTTGTAGCACACATCTTGTTAGAAACAAGTATCAGCCCCCAGGGGAAAAGATACATGAGGTTAAGGCCTGTAGCACTTTTCTCCTCGGTGGCATGAAAACTCCCTGAACATGAATGCTTCCCATCTTGCTTGATGCGTGTCTAAAAGTCAGCCATTAGAATTTACATATGCATTCATAACTCGAGAATCACACAATCAAGAATAATAGTTGACTGACCCATACCCGCCTCCCTGACCAAACACAGGCACAGATTTATGGTTTGTATGGTCATAAAGTAGTATGTATCACTGTGAAAACTGGAAAGTGAATATGGCCAACTTACCATCTACAGTTCCTCACAGAAACCCTGGGGGCCCAATGCATTGCTGAATTCAGATTTTTTAAAGGTAGCGTAGTACAGACAGCATCTGTTCCCTCACAAACCTAATGTCTTTTCCAGTTGTACCCCAGAGTCACAGATGCTAATATTTCTACAATGAAGTACATAGAATATTCTTGCAGAATGGGATAGGGCAAGAATTAGAAGCTCATGTTAAATCAAATCAGGTTTTGCCACCATTATACAGAAGTCCTGTCCGTTTTCAGAGCTTTTTGGATTTGGGGATCACAGGTAAAGGATTGGGGATCTGTAAAAGTAGATGAAGATTTTTAACCTTAAAAAGATGCTTGTTTTTTAAAAGATATCATTTATTTATTTGTCAGAGAGAGAAAGAGAGTGCACTCGTGCACACACAAGCGGGAGGAGGGGCAGAGAGAGAAGCAGGCTTCCCGCTGAGCAGGGAGCCTGATGGAGATCGATTCTAGGACTCTAGGGATCGTGACCTGAGCCGAAGGCAGACTCTTAACTGACTGAGCCACCCAGGGGTCCCAAAAAAAGACATTACAAAAAAATTTGCTAAGTTCCTCTCTC
This sequence comes from Meles meles, assembly GCF_922984935.1. Lineage (NCBI taxonomy): Eukaryota > Metazoa > Chordata > Mammalia > Carnivora > Mustelidae > Meles > Meles meles. Next base: position 36,898,735 of record NC_060085.1, on the reverse strand, counting down.
TCCCACTGGTATAGTCGAGCATATTTATTTTCTCCATTAACTGAACCCAAACCACACCTATTTTGTCTCCTCGGTCTGTCTCAGATTCTCTGTGCTGCCGTCCCCCGCAGTCTAGGGCTCGCATTATATTCTGCCAAGCTTGTCCTCCTGTCTCCCGTTTTCTGTGCTGCAGCCTTCTACAGAAGCAGAAACTCATCACGTCACTGCCGGATTTAAAACTGCCCTCCAATGACTTGCCACTATCTTTAAAATAAAATCCAAGTTCTTTACCATGGCTGATGAAGCCTTGCATAGTCTGACTCGGTCTCTCTCCTCTTTTAACTACACTACCCACGTCCAAGTGGGGGCATTTACGTTTCTTCTGATCTCCACACTCCTACCTATATCCTTTGCCTGAATCATTGCCTCGTTCCCCACAACATACGTTTTATCTACTTGATTCCTACTCCCCTTCCATATCTGCTATATGCTCTTGTATCCCTCTGCACCTCCAGTCCATTACCTGTATGCCATTATGTTTTAAGATCTTTCTGAGTGTGTGCCTTTCCATTAGTCTGCAGGTTGCTTGAGGATGGGAACTGAGTCTCTTATACCTCCCTGCCCCCGCTCTTCCTCCCCCTAACCCCGCAAATTGGCTATTGCATGAATGACTTTGAGCACAGGGGAGAACTGATTCATTTCCAGTAATCACAGATTGTTTTCAAATTCATGATAACAACCGTGTTTGCTTACTCTGTGGGTTTTAAACTTCAAGAACTTATGAATTATGACATAAACTGTAAACTATCATCCAGCATAGAATCTTCATTATTATTATTATTTTTCAACATTTTATTTATTTATTTGACAGCGAGAGAGGGATCACAAGTAGGCAGAGAGGCAGGCAGAGAGGGGAGGGGAAGCAGGCTTTCTGCTGAGCAGAGAACCCGATGCGGGGCTCGATCCCAGGACCCTGAGATCATGACCTGAGCGGAAGGCAGAGACTTAACCAATGAGCCACCCAGGCGCCCCCAGCATAGAATCTTTAAATATAAAAACTACACATTTTATCTCAGAGCAATTTTATCTGTATCTGGAAAGTATTGTTGGTGTGCCAATTAAACTCACTATCTTAGTAAAGAAAATATTAAGACCTTATCCTCCAGTAGCTTGTTTTAATTTTTATATGCATGTATTATGTGGGTCAGATCCCCTTTGGACACCACAGTAAGAATAACTACATATGTGTTAGGTCAGTACTTTTTTTTGGTTGTTGTTGTATATTTGTGAATTTAAGGTCTCTAGAATATGTGGTACATTTTGGTATGACTGTGTTTAACCCAAATGGTATCACATTGTATATTTCTTTTCTTTCTTTTTTTTTAAGATTTTATTTATTTATTTGACAGAGATCACAAGTAGGCAGAGAGGCAGGCAGAGAGAGAGAGGGGGAAGCAGGCTCCCTGCTGAGCAGAGAGCCCGATGCGGGGCTCGATCCCAGGACCCCGAGATCAGGACCTGAGCCGAAGGCAGAAGCTTAACCCACTAAGCCACCCAGGCACCCCCCATTGTATATTTCTTAATCCAACATGTTAGCAATGTAAGTTGTAGAGATCTTTGTTGATAGTACATGTTTACCTATTGCGTTTTTTTTTTCAATTGTTCCATAGCATTCCACTGTATCAATAGGTTACCATTAGTTTAGCCATTCTTTTACTGAAGGAATTTTAGTTGCGTCCATGTCAAAACAGGACTCATAGGTTAACTAAATGATTTCCTTAGTTTGTAGGATTGGTAAGTGATAGAGATCAGTGACTTAGTGTCTCGGCCGAGTGTGTACCGTGGAAGGTTATGTGATGATGTACGTATTCTTTTTATCTATCTCTTAGCTATATGTATTGATGTACACGTGTCCGATATGACTGGTGACCACTATCCACATATGGCTTAGTGAGCATTCGAGATGTGCCTGGTATGAATTTAAATTTAAATGACAATTTAAGACTAACACCTCCTCTCTTGGTTGGTGCAGGATCAGCTTTATGTACCGATATAACTTATGAGTGAGTACTACATTTGTAGCCAGAGAGTACCCAAACTCTCAAGGATAGGACAGTGATTCTGTCTTAGTATTTGTATCCCCTGCACCTAGCAGAGCGTGGCCAGCAGTTGGTGCTCAATAAATGTTTATTGGATCAAAGTCACCAAGGAGGTGTAAGAACTTGTCATTTAGACTCTAGTTAGGATGGATGTCTGTTTTCATATCCCCCTTGATCTTCTCTTCCTTATCCGAATGTTTCCATTAGGGCTTTTTAGCTTTATCCCATAATAATCTTTATCCTATAATAATTATGCAGTATCATGCTGCCAGTTGGCTTGTGGAAAGACCTAGTCTCTGCTGATATGTTCCTCTTATCTTATTTGTCAATAAGAATGTGGAGAGGATCTAAAATATAACATTCGCTTGGATTTACATTTAAATTAAAACAAAGGCGAGAAGATGTTGGAGCGGGGCACTAATTAATGTTGGCCAGAAAGTGGAATGTCCTTATGCATTTCTGCTAATCCGTGGCAGAGACACTTATCTTGTGTTTTCATTGCTTTCCCATAAAATCATAGCTTTTGTTAGTTAAAAAGGGAGAAAAATGAGCTTTTTTTTTCCTCTATTTTTTTGGGTTATAATTAACTTATAAAATCCTTCTGTGTTATGGAAATGTGTCTGTACTCCACAATTGGGATTCGGGAGGAGGGGTGGGGAAGGACTTGATTCAAGCTGTGGTTACTTGGGTCCTAAAACAGACAACTGTGTAGCTGGTAAGCACATTCCCTTTTGAATCTTCGACTGGAATATATACAAGGCTGTTTAGTGACAGGAACTGTATTCTACACATTTATCAAAATACCACTCTGCAGAGATAATCTTGTTTATGATAAAACAAGATAAATGTGTAGTAGATGAAGCTTCATTTATTTTGTTAGGGTGAATGCTTTTGAAGCCGTGGGTTTAAAAAAGACTGATAAAAGCTGAGGAATAGGAGGCAACTGAGGAATTTAAAGCTATTTGTTTTCTCAGATGTCAGAAATCACTTAGTGAAGGCCTAGAGCTCCCGTTCGTACTGCAGACAACTGACGTGGTTTTTAGGGACGGTGTGCTGAGCTACGGAGTCGGTCTTCAAGATGGGGTTTCACTAAGTTGTGTGACTGGGTGTGTTCTCTGTGCCACTTGCAAGACCAAGCAGTTTTCTGAGATTGTGTCCGTGGCAGTCAAGTGAATGACGGAGAGGTGTACTTCACAAAAACACTGGAGGATGTAGAAGGACACGCACCTGGCCTGGATCCTGGGGGATAGGATGTCCATTAGACTCAGGTCTTGCTTTCTCCAACAAAATCGAGGAAATGAAGGTCCTGGGAAACAGCAGAGAAGTGGTCCAGGATGGTGTCCCATGAGAAGCAGTGGGTCTGGTTTTACCAGGCATGAGGGAACTAAGTGGTACGGCAGGGGAAATTGTGTGCCAATGAGGGGCAACCGTGGGAGTGAGAAGTATTTCCTTTGGGCTCTGAAGTGGTGGAAGGGAAGGCTGGAGATGGAAACGGAGCCTTTGCTCTTTGGGACTTTCTGTCAGCTCAGATTGTAGGGTGTAGTTCCTGCATTCTGGGAATTTGTATTCAAGGAGAGTGGATGAAGGAGAGTACGCCAGTAAGAAAGGGTACATGTTCTCACTTTGTGGGATTGCCCTCAGTGGAGGCTCCAGGAGGGAAGAGAAGGGTTGGGGGCATCATGTTTGCCACGTGTTAAGGATGATGAGGTCTGCTCAACTAGCTCAGCCTCTCCTTTGGGGCTGAGTACATCTCCCAGTGGACATGACTGTAGATTTAATGTTGCTTAATCAGGGATGATTTGGGCCAGCCTAGGGATATTTGATGATGTCTGGAGCTGCTTTGGGTTGTTAAACTGGGGGGGAAGGTGCTATAGGCATCTAGTGGGGAGAGGCTTGGGAAGCTAGTCACTGTGGTACAAGGTGCAGTATATACCCCTACAATCAAGAATTGCCCAGCCTCGGGGCGCCTGGGTGGCTCAGTGGGTTAAAGCCTCTGCCTTTCGCTCAGGTCATGATCCCAGGGTCCTGGGATCGAGCCCCGCATCGAGCTCTCTGCTTGGCAGGGAGCCTGCTTCCTCCTCTCTCTCTCTCTCTGTCTGCCTCTCTCCCTACTTGTGATCTCTATCTGTCAAATAAATAAATAAAATCTAAAAAAAAAAAAAAAAGAATTGCCCAGCCTCTAACGTGCTAAGGTCTAGAAACTCTGCCTTATGGGTAGGTCATGACTGGGCAGGATTATACTTGTGTGAGCTTGCTTTGTGGAAGAGACCAACCTAGATTCCAGAAGATGGTTCTGTACCTGTTTATCCATAGCCTCATTCAGGGCTCTGGAAATAACAATAACTTGTTACCAAGGTTCCTTTAACAAAAAAATTCTCAGTATTCTTGTATTCTCAGGACCGCTTTTTTGCATGATACCTGGGTCAGGGTAAAATGGCTTCTTTTCTTGAAATAATAAACAAAAATGCATTGGTCTTCCTCTCCCCACCCCAATCCCTGACTCTCTTTAAAGTTAACCAATGGCTTAAAGTTAATAAATCTTTCTTTAATCTTAATTTGCCAAGGACAACATTAAGAGCACAACAGCTAAAGTATCTGAAAATCTCAGCATATTTTTGTGATTGTTTCCGTTTTTAAGACAGTGTATATTCTAGGAAGATGTGTTTTTCATCTTTCTGTCTGTGGCTTCAGTGTAAAAATACACTTTTCTTTAGACAAGCCTTAACTCTGTAAATGCAACTAAACGAGGTCAAAAAATGAAAGACCAACTCCTGAGAACTGAGGCCTGTTTGGTGTAGGTTTATAGAAATAGCTACATGAATATATCTTGTGTTTGATTTCATGGAGTAATACTTAATTGGGACAAGGGGTAGAAAAAATCTCCATTTTATTCAACAGAGAGTACAGAAAATGCACCAGGAGCAAGATAGCTAATTGGTCCCATTACGTTTTCACCTAGAAAACAACATCACAGAAAACAGTAGTCACTACCACAAAACCAGAGCTTCTCTGCCTTTTTTTTTTTTATAAAAATTCTTTCCTTTCTGTATAAAACTAGGAATTCATTACAGGTTGGCAGCTTGAAGATAGGGATTTTTTTTGTATTTTCCTAAGTCAGGGAGGCATGGGGCTTTCTAAAGAATTTTATTTCAAAAATAGAAGTGACAAGACACTTTCTCAAGTATATTACGGTATTTTGTAACAGGATAAAATAGATACCTCCTACAAACTCATTTTCCTATGGAGACAAGGCTCAGTTAAGTGGGCAGATGTTCTCAAGAGTTATTTTAATAAAATCCTACTTCTGGGTCCTTTGTCTCAGCTCAAAGCCCAGCTCAGTAGGCACTCTACACTTGAACTTCTGGGTTTTCTAATCACCTTATTCACTGGTGGGTGAACCCCTCGGTTGGTTCTCACCTTCACTGTGAGTTCTTTAGTCAGTCTTTAATGCATAAAGGAATTTGAAACTTTTATTGTGGCTACTAAGGGTGATACCCATTAAGACTTTCTTTTCTGAAAGCACGTTTGCTGTTAAGTAAGTCTCTGACACTTGAGGGCCCATCTTTCAATGTATTCCTCAAATACGAAAATGATTTTTTTTTTTTGGCAAATGGAAATATTTTAAATTTCAAGACAGGTTGCTCTTTTAAGGAACCTATTGTGAATCTGTCTTCAGAAAAATCACCCCATATTTTCCAGTTAAATGAAAGAAACTGGTAAATAATTCCATGAGAGTTTGATCATATATGCTTTCTTCTTTTGTTAAAATAAATTGAAAGCCTTAAAATACTGTGAAGATCTTTTATTTTTCTGTAGTTAAGAATTGGCATAGTTTTCAGTGATGAATGCCTGCATCTCTCTTTTTTCCGCCCTCAAGCTCCTTTTCTGGATTTGGCATTCAGAATGACCTTGGGACCCCATGAGGCTAGGAAGAAAGTACTAGCATTTCTCTTGCTATGATGTTGACAGAGAACGGATCAGATGATGTCCTCTGTAGGGAATTTAGTCCCAGATTTCTCACCTTACACCTCAAGTGGTCTCTTTCAGACTCCTTTCTGCCCCAAACTGTTTACCATCCCCTGCTAGACTAGCTCGCCCAGGCACACAGTTCTCCCTGCCTTATTGTGTACGCCCTTGTCCAGAGACTTTCCATGGCTCCCTACCGCTTGGGGATTCAAGTCTAACCTGGAATGGGCATTGAGAGCCACTGAAGGTTGCTTCTCAGACTACCTTGCTCATCTGGGTCTTCTGGCTTCCACCTCGGCCACTCCCTGTCCCCACGTACCATGTGACTTCACTGGGGCAGGTGACTCCTCAGCTCCCTGGGCTTCTGTGGAATCCTCCATGTCGCCCTGGGCCGGGTCAGGAGTCCATAGGTGCCCACTGCTGAGTGGCAGAGAAGCTGCCTGAGGGAACTGTTTTAAAGATTAAAAAAAAAAGTATTTTAAATTCGGCTGTAACTCTGTGTAAATATAACTAAGCTCTGTCAACATTTATATAACTTTCGCAGTCCTGCAGATGGAATTTTACATTGAGGGTTGGGAACCATCTCTTATTTATCTTTATATTTACTTGGGATCGGCCTGAGGTATTCAGAAGATACTGAAGGACTGGTCAGCACTTTGAATCTGGTCAAACTCTATGTAGCATATGTTAATCTAAACTATTTTTATACGTTGTGGTACGACAGGAAGACTTGTAGGGGCAGAGGAATAAGTCTCGAATCTAGTACCTCCTCCCTCCGTTTACTCACTTGGTGGAAAGCTCTCGTTTTTATTTCTGGCCATCTGCCTCCTCTTCCTGCTTCTGAAGGTTGTTGAGATAATCAAAAGAGGAACAGTGTGTAAAAGGGCCTTGAAAATAACAAAGCTCCACACAGTGTTGTGGTGGGATTGTTGTGATACCAGTGACTGAAAAGAACACGGCTTTCTCAGACTTCGCCCCTCGGTCTCCATCCATCCACTCAAGTTCAGCGGCACCCTGACAGAATAAGTAACCCATTTAGCTATAATCCCTTCTCAGTGTTGACACCTTCTGCCTTAAATAGCTTATGGTCCTTCTAGATCATAATTCTGCCCAATCGAGGTGTTACTCGTTTCGATGGGACTAAAATCGGATAGTAAGCACAGTGTCCAGCCAGAATCGGGAATGGGGGTTTTCACGGGGAGTAGGCCAATGTCTTCCCACTTCAGCTGGTAAAGAAATGGCCATGCTGTATTGCATTGGCCTGACAGGAGCAGAGTCTTTAATTCAGGAGCTTGCTTTGTCCCCTGCCTTCGTCACTGCCTGCTATACCTCTGGTTGTTTCTCCTACAGATCGCCGGTGTGAGGGAGGGGTGTGAATTTAAAGGTCGATGAAGGGGCGCTAGTGTTAAAATGCCTGTCAAAGGGCCTCAGTTTTCTCTCCTCTATCAAATGTGGGAACTACATTTAGCAGGGTGCCTGACCCTTAAGAAAAAATAGCTATTAGGAATTCTTAAGATTTTCTTGAAATTGAGTTTCAGACTTTCTGGTAGCTGGGGTTGAATCCTTGGGGGGCATTATTATTTTTTTTAACCAAAGTGCTGTTATTTCAACAGAAAAACAGGGCTCAGTGCCTCTTCCCCTTAACCCATATACCCCACCTGCAGCCCCAGATCTCTGACTTACACCAGCCCACTGACTGGGCTCACCATAAATAATGAATCACAATCCCTTTTGTCCTTGGACTCTGTGGGAATACCCAGACTAGTTAATAGTGTTTCTTTAATGTGTCTTCATCTGCCTCCCAACCCAGAGAGTTTTCCACTCCCTCGTCTTACTGGCAGATGGCAGCAGAGATGATGGGATAAGGTGGAAAGGGAAGTCAGAGGTGCGATCGCCCGAGCCTAGACTGTGGGCAAGTGAGGGAGTGCCACGCTCTTCTCCTGCACCTGGTTTCTAGTTGTTGATTTCACGGGATAACTCACCACTTGCTGGAATGGCATGGGGAGGTGAATGCCTCTGTGACGGAAACGTTGACTGCTTTGTGTCTGCCCCTGGCAACAGAGGGCATCAAATGTAAGAACTTGCCCAGGTTGGCATTCATCATCGGAGCCTCCAAAATGATGACCCCAGCAATAGCTAACATTTTCTGGCAACCTAGTACCTGGCCTCTGGTTAGCCCAGATTTTGATAGGGATTAGCTTTCTCCTCTTGACATCTGGCCTCTGGTTAGCCCAGATTTTGATAGGGATTAGCTTTCTCCTCTTGACATCTGTGGTGAGTTAAATAACTAGTCAGAAGTCATTGGGGGAAAAAATGGCACAGCCCAGTTCAATCTAGACATGCTAAAGCTTGGCACCTTGGTCTTTTTTAGAGCATATGGCAGAAGGAATTCTTTAAATTTACTTAGGGTGAAATAGTTCTTATTAACCATCTTTGAAGTCAGTATATTGATCTGAATGAGCATTATGTTGTCCGTAGCTGGAGGAAGCAATGGTATCACAAACACTCTGTGGCCTTTGTCTTACAGCTTCCATCGTGATTCAGAAATGGTGGTGTCACATGAATCCTTGCTTGGAAGGAGAGGACTGTAAAGTGCTGCCAGATTACTCAGGTTGGTCCTGCAGCAGTGGCAATAAAGTCAAAACGACAAAGGCAAGTATAGACACACACAATTCTCCTTTTCAGCTCCCTCAGGCTATTAACCATGTGGTCCCTCCCACCCTTCCTCTGCTCCTGGCACCACGACCTTGTTTTCTGTCGGTAAACCTGCATGGGCAGGGGCCACCCTCTTACGTTAGCCTTTTGAGAAGCCCATTCCCAAGCATTGCCCTTTATGTCAGCTTTTACAGAGCAGTGATCTGGGGGACCAACCTGTTATTTTAGGCAGGGCCACAAAATTCCCTGCAGCTCCTTCAAGAACCCCATTGAAAGGGAAGGAATTGGAGTTGCCAGGCCGGCATATCAGAATGGCACGGCAAGGTTCCACGCACAGATGACTTGATGAGGTGGGGATACTTCCTGGGAGGAGTTTCAAGAGTGGAAGACTCGAACTCGAGGTGTCGTAAGTCAAGGCTGCCTCCCCAATGAGCCTCTGTGTCTCAGAAGGGTGCCGCTGTCCACCCAGTTCTTAAGCCAGACGTCTCTCTGCCTTTTGTCCCCCTGTCCACTCTTAGGGGTCTTTGGAACTGTCCCTCCCAACTCGCTCCTTGAGTGTGTGTCCCTGCCCTTACAGCGGGGGTCCTGTCCCCACTGTCTCTCATCTGGAGGACCGAGTTGCCTCCTTCTCCACACCTCCACACGATGACTCCCAGCGTTTTGTGGCATGGAGATCTTCTAAGCTAGTCTTCTGTCTTGCTCCACTAGGCTTGTCTGTCTGGCACTTGGTGAAGAGAGGTGGCTTGCTGGGTTATTTATTTTTTGTTGTTTCAGCCTTCTTTCGCTGCCTCTTACCATGGTGCCTTTGAGGTTGCCAAGGAAGGTGTTTTTTCAGGGAATGTGCTTCCCTCCTTTCTTTTCTCCTTCACCATTATTACCATTACTTCTTCAGAGTTGTTCACTGATTGGATTCATGTCTTGTGTATCTCTGAGCATTTACTATGGTTCTGCTTTACATGCGTAGCACCTAGAGCTTTCTTTTTAGAAGAAACCTATGAGGTCAGGGCCCATGTTTGCAGTCACCTTGATAGTGCCATAGTGAAAGATGATATTTAGAACAAATGATAACATTTTACAGAAAGCTGTAAATATCGATTTCAGCTGACATCAAATACAAAATTATCAGTAGTATAGTAAGTCAGACAATTATTTCTGTAGCTGGTTAAAATCACAATTTCTTTTCTTTCTTTTTTTTTTTTTAAATTTTATTTATTTATTTGACAGACAGAGATCACAAGCAGGCAGAGAGGCAGGCAGAGAAAGAGGAGGAAGCAGGCTCCCCGCTGAGCAGAGAGCCTGATGCGGGGCTCGATCCCAGGACCCTGAGATCATGACCTGAGCCGAAGGCAGAGGCTTTAACCCACTGAGCACCCAGGCAACCCAAAATCACAATTTCAAACTCAAAACTATGTAACATTAATTGCAAACTTCTCATAATTAATATAGAGATGACTAGGCTAAATGACGTGATATAGGCATGTCTCATTTTATCGTGCTTTGCATAGACTGTTTTGTTTTTGTTTTTGTTTTTACAACCTGAAGGTTTGTGGCAACCCTGTGTCAAGCAAGTGTATTAGCATCATTTTCATTGGCTCAGTTTGTGTTTCTGTGTCACATTTTGGTGATTCTTGCAATATTTCAAACCTTTTCATTACTTGTTAGGGTTATCTGCCATCTTTGATGGTACTATTATATTTTCGGGTGGCAGCCCTGTGAGATGGCAAACAGTCTGCACATGTATATGTTCTGTTCCCCTATCTCTCTTCCTCTCCTGGGGCCTCTTGTTCCCTGAGATACGACCGTACTGCAGTTAGGCCAGCTAATAAATCTACACAGACCTCTCAGCCTTCAAGTGAAAGGAAGAATCACGTTTCTCACCTTAGGTCAGAAGCTAGAAATGATTAAGCTTAGTCAGAAAACCTTGTCAAAAGTCAGGATAGACCAAAATCTAGGCCTCTCACACCAAAGAGATAGCCAAGCTGGACGCAAAGGAAAAGCCCACCAAGGAAGTTTTAAAAAGTACTCCAGTGAACACACAAATGAAAAGAAAGGGAAACAGCCTTGTTACCCATATGGAGAAAGTTTGAGTGGTCTGGATAAAATATCAGTGCAGTCACAACATTCCTTTAAACCAAAGCCTGAGCCAGAGTATGGCCCTAGGTCCCTTCAATTCTATAAAGGTACAGAGGAAAAGTTGGAAGCTCGCTGAAGTTGGTGCACGAGGTTTAACAAAGCAGCTGTGTCCATAACATACAAGTGCAAGGTGAAGCACCAGTACTAATGTGGGAGCTACAGCAAGTTCTCCAGAAGTTCCAGCCAAAATAAAGAAGGTGGCCCCTCCAAACAACAGATTTTCACTGTAGACAACACAGCCTCTTACGGGAAGAAGATGCCATTCATGACTTTCATAGCTAGAGAGGAGAAGTCGATACCAGGCATCCAAGCTTCAAAGGATAGTTAGACTCTTATCAGGGGCTAATGCACCTGGTGACCTTAGGCTGCAGACAAGCTCATTTACCATTTCAAAAATCCTAGAGTCCTTAAGAATTAGACAAAATCTACTCTGTGCTCCAGAAATGCGACAAAGCCCAAATATCAGTGTTACCTGTTTACAGCTTGGTTTGCTGACTATGTAAACGCCACCGTTGAGACTTACTGCTTATAAAAAGATTCTTTTTCAAATATTACCATTCAGGTAATATTTGGACCTTGTCACCCAAGAGCGCTGATGGAGAGGAGTATTGATTAATGTGTTCATGACTCTAGCATGACTCCTTGATCCACAGGCTGCAGAATGGATGTCATTTTGACTTTCTTCTTATTATTTTTTTTAATTTTAATTAATTAACTTATTTTTATTTGCTTATTTACAGCATAACAGTGTTCATTGTTCTGGCATCACACCCAGTGCTCCATGCAGTACGTGCCCTCCCTATTACCCACCACCTGGTTCCTCAACCTCCCACCACACCCCACCCCCTCCCGCCGCCCCTTCATAACCCTCTGGTTGTTTTTCAGAGTCCACAGTCTCTCATGGTTCATCTCCCCTTCCAGTTTCCCTCAACTCCCTCTCCTCTCCATCTCCCCATGTCCTCCATGTTATTTGTTATGCTCCACAAATAAGTGAGACCATATGATACTTGACTCTCTCTGCTTGACTTATTTCACTCAGCATCATCTCTTCCAGTCCCGTCCATGTTGCTACAAAAGTTGGGTATTCATCCTTTCTGATGGAGGCATAATACTCCATAGTGTATATGGACCACATCTTCCTTATCCATTCATCCGTTGAAGGGCATCTTGGTTCTTTCCACAGTTTGGCGACCGTAGCCATTGCTGCAATAAACATTGGGGTACAAATGGCCCTTCTTTTCACTACATCTGTATCTTTGGGGTAAATACCCAGCAGTGCAATTGCAGGGTCATAGGGAAGCTCTATTTTTAATTTCTTCAGGAATCTCCACACTGTTCTCCAAAGTGGCTGCACTAACTTGCATTCCCACCAACAGTGTAAGAGGGTTCCCCTTTCTCCACATCCTCTCCAGCACACGTTGTTTCCTGTCTTGCTAATTTTGGCCATTCTAACTGGTGTTAGGTGGTATCTCAATGTTGTTTTAATTTGAATCTCCCTGATGGCTAGTGATGATGAACATTTTTTCATGTGTCTGATAGCCATTTGTATGTCTTCGTTGGAGAAGTGTCTATTCATATCTTCTGCCCATTTTTTGATATGATTATCTGTTTTGTGTGTGTTGAGTTTGAGAAGTTCTTTGTAGATCCTGGATATCAACCTTTTGTCTGTACTGTCATTTGCAAATATCTTCTCCCATTCCGTGGGTTGCCTCTTTGTTTTGTTGACTGTTTCCTTTGCTGTGCAGAAGCTTTTGATCTTGATGAAGTCCCAAAAGTTCATTTTTGCTTTTGTTTCCTTGGCCTTTGGAGACTTATCTTGAAAGAAGTTGCTGTGGCTGATATCGAAGAGGTTACTGACTAGACTTTCTTATTATTTTAAAAGCGCATTTAATAAGGCTACAACTCCCCCAGATGAATCTGGGCATTCTAGAGGCCTCATTCTTAACAGGCCTTTGGAAGAAGTTGATTTTAACACTCATGGACAAGGCTGAGGGGTTCAAGCCTTCAGGGGAGGAAGTCACTGGGGATGTGGTGGAAATAGCAAGAAAACCAGAATTCGAAGAGGAGCCTGAACATGGGACTAACGTGCTGCACTCTCATGAGAAACACAAGAGATGACGAAGTGCTTCTCATGGACAAGCACAGAAATGGGTTCTGGCGATGACAGCTCCTGGTGAAGATGCTCTGAAGATGGTTGACATGACAACCACGGACTGAGAATATTACCTCAGCTTACTTGATGAGCAGCAGCAGGGCTGGAGAGGACTGGCTCCCATTTTGAAAGAAGTTCTGTGAGTAAAATGCTAGCAACAGTATGGGCTGCGAGAGAGAGAACGTTCCTGAAAGGAAGAGTCAGTCAGCACGACAGGCCAGATGGTCTTGTGAAAAGAAATGGCCACCGCCACCCCAAGCTTCAGCCACCGCCACTCTGATTCATCAGCAGCCATCAACATCAAGGCAGGACCCTCTACCGGGAAAAAGATTATGACTGGGGGCAAGCTCTGATGAGGGTCAGCATTTTTTTTTCTCCACAATGTATTTTTATATTAAGACATGTCCTTTTTTTAAGCCAAAATGTTCTTGCACACTTAACAGTACAGCACAGTGTAAACAAAACTATTATAGTCACCGGGAAACCAAAAAATTAATTTAGCATGCCTTATTGTGATATTTGCTTTATGGCAGTACTTGCTTTACTGGGGTGGTCTGGACCCAAACCTGCAGTAGCTCTGAGGCGTGCCTGTATATGCTCTTACAGCCAGAGCTGTGGAAGTCCGTGGAGTCCTCTGTTGCTGGAGGAGGGAGGTTAACACTCCCATCATTTCTATCAAGCCCATTTCTAAGCTACTCCAAATTAACTTCCAAACTATGTAAACCCAAGTGTGCTTGCTAAGCAAACCCTGCCTGAAAGTAATTCCACTCTCCTTTCCCCATGGGGCCTTTCCGCCCTTTTTTTCCCCCCCATCCCCTTCCTGAATAAAAATCTTGGAGCTGCCAATGAGCTGGGGTCTTACATCCATAAGAGATAAAAATTTCCATTTATCCTATGGCTTGTAGACTAAGAAATAACATTTGTAAGATTATACTTGTATTGATTCTCCTATATAAATATAAAACAAGACCATGAGCACAAGCCAGCTGTGTTCCGGAAAAGAATGTGTCTAAGTAGTCTCTTGCTGGAGCGGCTCCCTCTCTATTTATGTGCAGTTAGAGAGCATTTGCAGGAAGCAAACCTTTAGGGGCATTTTGGCTCTGTGTGCTGGGAATATAAGTTTGCTCTAGCTCAATCCTCAACGGTAGTGACATTTCATTTGGCACTTCTAAAAGTTGTAGAAACACAGTACAGTTCCCTAAGCCATAATGATACTTAGGGTTTCTTTCTTCTTCTTCTTCTTCTTCTTCTTTTTTTTTGGTGATATGCCACTTGAGAATAATGTTGAAGTAGTAAAACTTTGTTTCCTTTATTAATCCAAGTCCTTGTGACTTGAACTGCATAAAACATTTTATGTCTTTTATGGATCTTAGGAACAGAGTAAATTCAATTGTGGAGGTGTCACTGGCTTCCGGGAAGAGCCTAGTACCCTCAGAAGCGGTGTCTTTTTCTTAAAATAGACCCCAACCGTACACCACAAGGGCGACAGAGGTCCTACAGAGGTAAAACCATTGCAGCCCTCGAGGGGGATAAACTATATAACAAAATAGTTTTCATTTTGCTTATATAATTCATGCACAGCAGCAACAAAACATAGAAACGCTTAAAAAAAAAAGATAATCCTGCAGTAAGCCACTTAGGTCAGAATTGTATTTTGCATTTTTTTTTTTTTTAAGATTTTATTTATTTGACAGCGATCACAAGCAGGCAGAGAGAGAGGGGGGGAAGCAGGATCCCTGCTGAGCAGAGAGCCCGATGCGGGGCTCGATCCCGGGACCCTGAGATCATAACCTGAGCCAAAGGCAGAGGCCTAACCCACTGAGCCACCCAGGCGCCCCTGTATTTTGCATTTAAATGCAAATATGAAAAGAGTAAGCAGTCAAGTGAAGATATTAACAGACTTGGATGAAGATACGACAACGAGGGGGTCAGTTTCCTAGCCAGTCATCCTGTCTTTTCCAGATGTGAGTTCACCCTGCCTCTACAGTTTTCAGTGTTTCCAGAGAGAAATTCAGCTACTAGTTCTCGTGCAGAACTACAGCTGTCACTGTCATCCTGCCTCAGTTTCCCTTTACGTCGGCCTCGTTTGCATTAAAGCTCTCAGCAAGTGCACGACACTGTTCTAGTGCCAAAGTGAACCACGGGTCAGGGCTCTTTTTTGTTTGAAAATGGAAGGAAATCATAGCGAATGTCAAGAAATTTTAGATTTGTCCTGTTCTTATTTTTCCAACATCTGACAGTGAAGAGCCATGTCTTAGGACATGGGAGTTATTATGGGCATCTTGTGGGGAGAGGCCAGACAGGGTACTAAAAATCTTAAAAAGCAGAGTAGATCCTCCCACCCTATAGCAATGAATTATCTGGCTCCAAATGTAAATAGTGTTGAGGTTAAAAAAAAAAAAAATGCTTTAGAGATTTTTTTTTTTTTTTTTGGGAGGGGGAGCTCTTTGCAAGCATCTTATTAGATTGTTTTCATGTAGCCCTTCAAAGGTTCCACTTAGTATCTACATGTCTCTAATACTGCATATTAGAAAACCAGAGATAAGAGTCAATGTAAACAACAGGTTATCTTTGCAACACCCTCAAGATCTAAGATGACCCTGTCCTTCTGGTATCTGCCTCAGAACGTCCTCTAATTCGTAACTTTCCCCTGTTTCTTAGGCTACCACCAAGGGTCATCCTCATTGTCTTGTGTCCCAGTATTCGAATTATTTAACGGTAACAGTCGCTGCAGGAAACTTACTGTGGGATCGTGTCCCCACCCTTGGGAGCCCCACCCCTAGGATTTTCTGGTCTAATAAGTCTGAGATGGGGTTTAGCGAACCATTCTCAAGAAGTTGTTCTTAACGTTGATTCTCGTTTAACCAGGCTCTGGACCTGCTCTGTTCTTGCCTTTATACTGTTTTCTGCATTTCCGGGGTAATTTCCCTGCCCAGGTTCTCCCTGGTGAGAGACCACCAATGGATTCCCACGGGTAACAGAAAATATGTATTTCCATATCCTACTGCTGCCTTCTTCATCTAGTCCCTTTTCTAAAATTCTCCTTGTCTTTCAAGGTCCAACTGAGATGGATCCTTTACCTACAAGTCTTGTCTTTCTTGATCCGTAGAGCCGGAGCCTCAAATACTCCCAGTGCCCTGTCACGTGAGAGCAGAGCTAGTCTTGGCACAATAGCAACCTTCCGACCAGCAGATTCCCAAGCGCCCTTGAGCCTTCCATATACAGTTAGCAAAATGAAATGTTGACAGGAAAGTAAATCCTAGAGAATCTTACCATTAAACTTTAATAGTGATCAACTCCAAAATGAGCTGGTCATGTAAAGTAAGCTTCCTTAAATAAGACGCTGTTGAGAATTATATCCTAGATACAGGCTGATACCTGGCTGGGAACGCTGTTAACTTACATACGTAGATGCACACGGCAGATCCCGGAAGAGCTAACGAGACGAGAGCCTCGCTCTCCTGAGTGTAGCTACACGCCGGAGCCCTGGGCTATGCCATTCACATCACACTCACTCCGCATTGCGACTGAAAGGAGCAGGTGCTAATCAAATAAATGTTTAGGAGTTGAAGAAGCTAAAGCAATGACAGTCCTCCCCATCTCAGAAAATTACCATCTCCATTACCCTCATATTTGAGATCAAGACCTTGCTTGAGTCCTCCTCCTCTCATGTCCTTTGTCCTCTTTTTCACAAGTCCTGTGGGCCTCACCTTTCACCACTTCTACCAAAGTGATCTCCCTTTAAGTTGATCTTCTGGCCATGCCTCCCTGGTCTCCTCTTTGTGCCTCAGAGGAAGAAAAGGCCAAAGTTCTCCTCCCAGGTATTCAGGGCTCCCCTGCCTCCTTCAAGCAGCTCCTCACATGACAATCCTCTAGAAATCCATAGAGACCTGCCCTTCTGGCCTTAGTATCCTTTTGTCCATAGCACCTATCTCTTGCTGACATGTCGTTCCGTTGCCTGTTGGTCTAACTCTTTACAGTTAGAGTCACCAAGCTATGGCTTGCAGCCCCTGGCCTATATTTTGTGGTCTGTGAGCTAAGAATGGGCTCTATGGTTTTAAAGGCTTGGAAGCAATCAACAGGAAAAAGGTGTTTCATAACATGAAAATTACATGAAATCTCAATTTCAGTGACTACGATTAGAGTTTTATTGGAACAAAACAATACCCATTAATTGACATGCTGTATTGTCTGTGTTCCTTTTGTGCTATGAAGGCTGAACTGAGTGGTTGTAGCAGAGACTGTGGCCTGCAAAGCTGAACGAATTTCTGTGTGGTCCTTTACCTAGACTAGGGCTAGCGTACCTGTTCTATAAGCTCCACGAGGACTGTGTTTTTGTTGGGTGTGCTAGAGTAGTCTCCTCACAAACAAAAGAGCAACCGTATTGTAGAATATGTAAAATAAAGGCCATATGTCCATTAACAGCAAATCTGAGGTTTGAATAAATACTTTGATTGGGTCCAAAGGCCCTCAAGTAATACATGTTCATGTTGTAGGCCTGTTAAAATCTTAAGCTTTTGGGTTCCTGCACCCCTGCTCCAGGTTGTATATGGGTTATCTAACCTGTAAAATACCGTGCACCTTACCTGACCAAATAAAAGAAACTGCTAATTTATTTTCTTATAAATAATAACAAATAGAGGAAGCAACAGTAAACTTAATTAATGTCTGTTTCTGGTAATTATGGCAGTTTTCTAAAAGAATGTATTTATTTTGTTAAAGACTTATTTATTTGAGAGAGCATGCATGCACGAGAGAGTTGGGGGAGAGTCAGAGGGAGAGGGAAAGAGAACTTCAAGCAGATTCCCCTCTGAGCGTGGAGCCTGATGTGGGGCTCGATCTCCCTGAGATCACCACCGCAACTGAACTCAGTAGTCAGACGTTCAAGCAACTGAGCCACCCAGGTGCCCCCAAAGTAACTTATTTTTAAAAAGTTAACTACATTAAAAAGGGGGGTGGGCGGTGCCTGGGTGGCTCAGTCAGGTAAGTGGCTGCCTTTGGCTCCGGTCGTGATCCCAGGGTCCCACCTCAGGTTCTCTGCTCCGTGGGGAGCCTGCTCCTCCCTCTCCTGCTGCCCCTGCTCGTGGTCTCCCTCTCAAGTAAATAAAATCTTTTTTTTTTTTTAAGATTTTATTTATTCATTTGACAGACAGAGATCACAAGTAGGCAGAGAGGCAGGCAGAGAGAGAGGAGGAAGCAGGCTCCCCGCTGAGCAGAGAGCCGGATGCGGGGCTCGATCCCAGGACTCTGGGACCATGACCTGAGCTGAAGGCAGAGGCTTTAACCCACTGAGCCACCCAGGCGCCCTGTCAAGTAAATAAAATCTTAAGAAAAATAAAAAAAACAAAAGTTAGCGACATTAAAAAGTAACAAAGGTAACATTTCATATCGACATGCACAGATCTTAATTGGCATTCATTTGAAAAGAAATTCAGTGCCTTTAAGAAAGCATGCTCAGCACGCCTGCGTTAACTCTCTGGGCAATGAATGTACCGAATCTGATGGGTTTTGTGTAACTCGACAAAATACCAAGCTAAGGTGCATAATACCATGTTGTGCAAGCCTTTGTGGTTGTTTTGTTTTGCAACCTGGAAGCAAGAACTGTGAAGAATTTGATTTGAACGGGTGATTTGGTCAAGTTGGTTACAGATAAAGGGACAAACTGTTAAACGCTGCTCGGGACTTCTGGGTCTGGCAGCAGAAAGACTGTCCTTGTGGGGGGGGGGGGGATGAGATTCTGAATGCTCACTCACATATTTAATTTGTTTTAGGTAACACGGTAGCGAAGAGAGGTGTGCTTACTCCTGGAGGAGTGACAGACAGGATGCAGAGGTCTCTTATTTGGATGACTGTCTTGGCGGGTTTGGGGAAAATCGTCTCGGATTTCTGCAATATCACATTTGCATACGTGTGCTATAAGGAGTATCTTTTCCCTGACTGTCCCAGCCCTCTCTGCTTCATGAATTTATCACATTGAATTATGGCCATGGACTGCCATGCAATTCACACCCTGTCCGAATCCCAGGGAACATACCTCTGACAGACCCTGGAGGAACACAGCAGACTTCACAATGGATCTCCACTTGGCCTTCACAAAGGAACAGGTTCACAGGGTCCTTATTCTGTTCCTCTTTTGAACTTTTCCTTTAGCCCTTGCATTAAAGTGGTTTGAAAGGCATCTCAGTACCAAAACATTTTGGCAGAACATATTTACAGATGTAGATTAATGAACTCTGATTAACTGCTGAAGAAAATTCCTTTTATAAATCTTGACAAATAGACTTATTGGGGTTATTGTGTGTGTATTTGTATATTTTGCTTTAGAGGATTAAAATTTTTGCAATTTAGGTTCTTTTGTCAGGTTAGCAGAAATAAAATAACATTTTAACTTCTAGGCATCATTTTACTGAGTGCTAAGGAAGTATATCAACTCCCATATTTTATAACCAAAGCTTGATCATGACATAGTCACAAGAGAAATAAAACCTCTTGGGATTTTTATAGTTTAGGTGTAGTCATAAAGGTAAATCATTTAAGTTATAAAACAGTCTCTGTTTAGATCAAGGGTGATTTCTGTGATCCAGTTTGTGTCAACTGTATTAAAAACTATTTTGTTAGAAGTCTTGAAATGTTGAATTTTTAGGCTGTAAATGATTTATTCTTAGCTCTTCTCTCATTTGTTAGTCATTTTATTTCTTTAAATGTAAGTAAAATCTGAGTCATTTTTTTCTGGGTTTAATGATTTTTACAGCAGACATGTGTCCACGTATTCTCAGATGCTGTCATGCGGAAATACATCACAGACGCAAAGTGACTGACCCAGATTTTAAATGCATAATGTCATTAAAACACATACTACTGTAATATGGGATTTTATATATTAAGAAATGCCAAAAACATCCTTTCTGCACTGTTAATTATCCCTGTCCTTTCACAATTGTGGGGGAAAATATTACTATAACATTTATAGCAGTAACAATTACATCTACTTGATTTTAGTCTTGCAAAAAGAATGGAAATGGGGGACATCCATTTGTGGGCTAACTTTGTTTGAATTTGACAGGATGCTTACCAGAATTATTATTGTCCTACTAGTAAGTAAAAACATTCATTCTGCTGATGGCACCTAAGTTTTTTGTGATTATTTTATTGCCTTAAGACTTCATGTTAATATCCCAGGCTTGCAAATTTTAAATGCAAACGTGGAAACTAAAAAATTACATTTAATTTTGGGCATGTGAACCATATGGCAAACTTAAGACCTAAACATGTAGCATTAGAGATAATGAAATCTCCCTAGATTTTAAATTAAGTCGAGGGCCATGCATGATGTTTTATATACTCTGCTGCCTTTACTGTAGGACCCTCCATTGTAAGACGAGAGGGTTAAAAAAGTCCATTTTGTGGTACTTGAAAGCCTGTCTCAGTCTTTTGCCCATACATCTGATCTCGCACACCAAATAAGATCAAGTTAAAATGACACTGCTTCACCTTGACGTACGTTTCTAGGGTGTAAGCTACTTTGGGAGAGTTAAGTAAATGGTCCATTAGGAAAAATGGTGGGTATCACAACTGCCATTTCATCCATTATTGCTTCAAAGTATACTTTTTTTCAAGTTCAGAAGTCTTAAAATGGAGCTTGTCTGCAGAAGCATTTTAATGTTATCATTCCTATACCTTTCCTGGAGGGAAGTAGATAAGACAGTTTTCTGTGTATTCCAGAATTTAAAACAAAGATGCCAAGGGAATTGTGAAGACATTAATCATGTCAGCATTAAGACCTCTAATTGTGGCACTTAAGATCTCACCACCGGAAGACTTTCATTTCTTTTATCTTAAAAACCTGATGCTGCCGAGGAAGGGCTGTGGACTTAGCCTAGGCCTCTCCAGTGGAACCAGCAACCTCCTCGATTTCATAGCTTTCCCTCAGATCCGGATTTGTTGCTCTAAACTGTATGGACCACACCTATGTACATGTGCAACTCTCCTGCGCTAAATTCAACAGACATTGGATAAAGACCCCCAAGTGGTTGATCTTTATACACACAAATCCATTTTTCTTCTCCACCTGGTAGGTCTTTATGAATATTCCCATTTTATAGAATTTAGGACCAATAAAATTAAACTTGCCCAAACTCACCCAGTTAGTTACCACTAGAAATTATATAATGAGGAATCATGAAAAAAAAAAGATGAGAAACCATAGATTTACTTTTCCTTGTGAGCTTTTTGGATAACATGTACTAATCCTGTGTCTTAGGGTGTCAGGGAAATTGGCTGGCCTTAGAATCTGGCTAGCATCTGACCTACCTGAATAGGGCCCAGCACCTGTACTCTTTGCCATGATCTTTAATGTGCCAATACACTGATGAAAAAGCTCACTGCTTTCAGCTTAAGAAATCTCAGAACTCACCTCTTTCCATGGACACACATACTCTATAACTCAATACAGAGCAATTCTTCCTGAAGAAGAACTGAGTGCTGATTGGATGGCTTTGGCACAATGATGATAGAGGAAGGACATAGAGAAGGACAGGACAGAGGGAGACATGGTATCGATGGGAACACCATCCTGATGTGATGATCTGCACTAGGGAGGGTATCACTGAGGGGTCTGTATGCAGACTCACCTGCCCTAGGACACAGCAAAGAAACAGCCATTTAAAGGGCAACTGCACTGTAAGTGAAGAAAAGCCATCTACTACTTCTAGAGCTTCCGCCAAAAAGTGTGGGAACTCTATGAACTCTCTCTGGGGTCTGAGGTGCCACCAGGCATCACTGTTTATATAACCCCTGACCTTGATAGTGTAGATGGGAGCAGGGTCCAGGTACTCAGCAGGCCCCAGGCCCTAAGTCTACATCAGTGCCAACCATTCTACCAAGGTGGTCTCAGTGTGTGTTCCAGGTCTCCCCTGATCTGTGCCCAACCCAGCCATCCTGCCAGGATAGCCCTAGCACACAGCACCTCAGGACCCCATCAGGCCTGCACCACTCCAGTCATCCTTCCAGGGTGGGAAGCAAAGAGGGCGCACTTCTGCTTCAGTTCCAGCCATCCCTCCAGGGCAACCCTGTAGGGGAGATGCTCTGAGAACCCCAGCCCATGAATGCTTCAGTTCCAACTGTTTTGCTAAAGGCTGATCTGGTTCACAGTATCTTGTGTCCTTGTGGTTCATTTCTACTCCAGCCAAGAGTAGGGTGGCCCTGGTGCAGTACACCCTGGAACCCTCCAGGCTGCATCTGATTCAGCTCTAGCTGGTCAGCCAAACCACTAGGCACATATAGTCTCCAAAGGGGATGCTCCAATGCAAGGGGACTCAGGATTTGGAGAGATAGGTGTTCTCCGTAATTCACAGATACAACACAGTTCAAAACAAAACAAAACAAAACGTAGACCAAGGAGTTATGTGATGAACAAAAGAACAAGATACTACATCCCCCACCAAAACCCTAATCCGAGGTAAGTAATTACCACATAAAGAGTTCAAAGTAATGCTCATAAAGAAGCTCATTCAACTCCAATGAAGAATGGAAGAATAAAGTGAAAACTTCAACAAAGAGTTAGAAAATATAAGAAAGTACCAAACGGAAGTCACAAAGTTGGAGATTATAATAACTGAACTGAAAAATACACCAGAGGAAATCCCCCACAGATTAGATGACACAGAACAGGTCAGTAATCTGGAAGAGAGAATAGTGGAAATTACCCAGTGAGAAGACCAAAAAGAAAAAAAAAATTAAAAATGAAAATAGTTTGAGACCTCTGGGACACAACATTTAGCATACTAACATTTGCATTATATTACTCCCAGCAGAAGAAGAGATAAATGGGGCAAAAACCTTTTTTGAAGAAATAATGGGTGAAAAGTTTGCTAACTTGGGGAAGGAAGCAGAACAGCTGGGTCTGGATAACACAGCCCCAAACAGGAAGAATCCAAAGAGATCCAAACTAAGACATATTACTAATAAAAAACATGGCAGAAGTTAAAATCTTAATACAGGAAGAGAAAAACAAATAGTTGCATACAAGGGAAACCTCATAAGACTACCAGTTGATTTGTCAGCAGAAACATTGCAGGCGCAAATGGAGGGGCGTACTGCATTCGAAGTGCTGAAAGAGACAAACTCAAAATTGAGAATACTCTACCATTCAGAATTTAAGGTGGGCTAAAGAGTTTCCTAGAAAAACAAAAGCTAACATAGCTCATAAATAGCTCTACGCTGGCCTTACCAGAAATGTTAAAGTGTCTTCTTTAAATAAAAAAAGGCTATAACTAGAAATTATAAAATCTATGAAAGAAAAAAATCTCAATGGTAAAACCAAATGTAGAGTAAAAGTAGTAAATCAGTCACTTGAAAAGTTACTATAAAAGTTATAAGTAAAACCAATTCTATAATAAGTAGTTAAGGGGTAAACAAAACAAAGTAAAATAAGATGTCAAAAACAAAGCACAGTGTGGGGAGTAAAAATGTGGGACACTGAAACGCTTTTGAACTTAAGCAACCAGCAGCTTAAAATAGACTGCTACATATGTCAATGTATATGATCTTCATAGTAACAACAAACCAAAAACCTCCAAGACTAAAAAAAAAAAAAAAAAAAAAAAAAAATAGAGAAAGGAACCCAAACATAACACTAAAACATACCATCAAATCTCAAGGAAGAGACTGAAAGTACTACAAAAACAACCAGAAAGCAATTAACAAAATCGCAATAAGAATACGCCTTTTAATAACTACTTTTAATGTAAATGGACTAAATGCTCCAATCAAAAGGTATGAAGTGGCAAAATGTATAAACGGATATTTTTATATATATATGTTGCCTAGATACTGCCAACTCACTTCAGATCTAAAGACATACACAGACTCAAAGTGAAAAGATGGAAAAGGATTCCATGCAAAGGGGGATGGAAAGACGGCTAGTATAGCAATATTTCTCTCCGACAACACAGACTTAAAAATGGTAACAAAAGACGAAGAAGGACATTATATAATGATAAAAGGGGTAGAGGATATAACATTTTTATATGTTTATGCACCCAACATAGGAATACCCAAATACGAAAAGCAAATGTTAACAGACATAAAGGGAGAAATTTACAGTAATGCAATAGGGGACTTTAACACCCCACGTACATTAATGGATAGATCATCTAGACAGAATCAAGAAGAAAATATTGGCCTTAAATGATGTATTAGATCAGATGGACTTATATAGATAAAGAACATTCCAAACCCAGACAGCAGAAGACACATTTCACTCAAGTGTATGAGGGACATTCTCCAGGGCAAATCACATATTACACTGCAAAACAGCTCTCAGTGATTTTAAGATTAAAATATCTTTCCTAATCACCATAATATGAAACTAGAAATAAATTGCAGGAAGAAAAATGGGGCAAAAAATCTCACAAACACATGGACACTAAACAACATGGTTCTAAACAACCAATGGGTAAAGCAAGAAACCAAAGAGGAAATTTAAAAATAACCTGACACAAATAAAAATGGAAACACAGGTTTCCTAAATCTATGGGATACAGCAAAAGCAATTCTAAAAGGGAAATTCATAGTATTATGGAAGTACCTCAAGAAATAAGAAAAATCCCAAATGAACCATCTAATTTTATACCTAAAACAACTAGAAAAAGAGTAAACAAAGGCCGAAGTTAGTACAAGAAAGGAAATAATGATCAAAATGAAAATAAATGAAATAGAAACAAAAAATGGAAAAGATCAGTAGACCAAACAGGTTCTTTGAAAAGATAAATAGAATCAATAAACCTTTAGCCAGACTAATAAAAAAAAAAAAATTGAGGGCCAAAGTAAACCAGAAATGAAAAAGAAGTTACAACTAACACCACAGACACAAAGGCTCTTAAGAGATTACTACAATTATTTGCCAATAAATTGGAAAACCTAGAAGAAATAAATTCCTTGAAACAAACTTTCAAGACAGAATCACAAGAAATTAAATATCTGAACAGACTGAGTACAAATAATGAAATCCAATCAGTAATTTAAAAACTTCTGCAAACCAATAGTCAAGTACCAGATAGGTTCACAGTTGAATTCTAGCAAATACTTAAGACTTCCTATCTATCCTCAAATTATTCAAAAAATTTTAGAGGAAAGAATGCTTCAAACTCATTTTATGAGGCCAGCATTATGTCAAAACCAGACAATGACTACAAAAAAAAAAAAAAAAGAAAAGCTTTGGCTAGTATCTCTAATGAACGTGGATGGAAAAATCCTGAACATAATATTAGCAGACTCAATTCAAAATACACTGGAAAGTGGGATTCATTCCAGGGATACAAAGATGGTTCAGTATCTGCAAATCAATTAACATGATATGCCACATTAATAAAACAGAGGATACAATCAAATGATCATCTCAGTAGAATCAAAAAAGTATTTGACAAAATTCAACAAAGCACGTAAGGACGGAACTTAGCTCAATAATAAAGGCCATATATGACAAACTGACAGCTAACATCATACTCAGTGGTGAAAAGCTGAAGCTTTTTCTCCAGGATCAAGAGAATGACAAGAATGCCCACTCTTGCTACTTTCATTCAAGAGGTTCTTGCTAGTATTAGAAGTCCTTGCCATAGAAATGAGATAAAAATCTAAGGCAACCAAATCAGAAAGAAAGTAGTAAAGTTTACAGAGGACATGAGACTCTATACAGAAAACCCTAAAGATTTCACCAAAAAACTATTGGAATAAATGAATTAAGGAAACTCACAAGATACAAAATAACATTCAGAAATGGATTGTGTTTCTATACACTAATACTGAAACATGAAGAAGTTTAAAAAACAATACCATTTACAGTTGGATCACAAAGAATAAAACACTAGGAATAAATTTAACCAAGGAGGTGAAATAAATTTAATTAAGGAGATTCAGAAACTACTTTGAAGACGCTGGCATGAAATGCATTGAAGATGAAACGAATAAATGGAATGGTAATCTGTGCTCATGGATTGGAAAAATTAGTATTATTAAATGTCCATATTATTCAATGCAATCCCTATCAAAGTACCAATGACATTTTTCATAGAATTGGAAGAGAGAATCTTAAGATTTGTATGGAACCACTAAGGACCCTAATAGCAAAACAATTTTGAGAAAGAAGTAAGCTATAGGTTCCATGCTCTCTGATTTTTAACTACCACAAAGCTATAGAAATCAGAGTATGGTACTGACATGAAAATGGACATGTAGATCAATGAGATAGAACAGAGTACCCCTCTCCCCATCAAAAGATTCCATACATATGTGATCAATAATGACAAGGAGGCAAAATATACAATGGAAAAAAGACATTCTCTTCAATAAGTGGTGCTGAGAAAATGGGACAGCTATATAAAAAAAGAATGAAACTAGACTATTTTATAGTAAAATAAATTCAAGATAAATTAAAGACTTGACTATAAGACCTGAAACTATAAAAATCCTGGAAGAAAACACAGGCAGTAAGTTATTTGACATCAGTTTTACTAATATTGTTTTGGACCAGTGTCTTCAGGCAAAGGCAACACAAACTAAAATATATAAAAATGACTATATCAAACTAAAAAGCTTTCACAGAGCAAAGGAAGCCATCAACAAAATGAAGACAACCTACAGAATGGGAGAAAATATTTGCAAACTGCACATCTGTTAAAGGTTTACTATCCACAAGAGATAAGGAGCTCAGACAACTTAAAAGCAGAAATGCCAATAATCCAATTAAAAAATGAGTAGAAGACCTGAATAGACATTTTTTCCAAGGATGACATGCTGAGGACCAAAAGGCACAAGAGAAGAAGCTCAACATGAATAATCAGGGAAATGCAAATGAAAACCACAAGGACATAGCACCTCACACAAGTCAAATTGCTATTACCAAAAAGACCAGAAGTAACAAGTGTCGGTGAAGATGTAGAGAAAAGGGAACCCTTGTGCACTGTTGGTGGGAATGTAAACTGGTGCAGCCATTATGGGAGACAGTATGGCAGTTTCTCAAAAAATTAAAAATAGAAATCCCATGGGATCCAACAATTCTACTTTAGAGTATTTATTCAAAGAAAATGAAAAGAGTCTGAAGAGCTGTATGGACCTCACTGTTCATTGCAGCATTATTGACAACAGCCGAGATATGGAAGCAACCTACCTGTCTGGTGATAGAGAAATGGATAAAGAAGATGTGGTATGTAATATACGATGGAACATTACTCGGCCATTTAAAAAATGAAATCTTGCCATCTGTGACAACATGGATTAATCTAGAAGGTATTCACCTAAGTGAAATAAGTCAGAGGAAGATAAATATAGGATGTAGTTATATGTGGAATCTATAAAACAAAAAAATGAAAAAAATAAAACAGAAACTGACTCACAGATACAGGAAATAAGCTGTTGGTTACCAGAGAGGTTGGCAAAAAAAAAAAGAAGGGGATGAAGTAGTACGAGCTTCCAGTTATAAAGTAAGTTACAGCGAAGTAATGGGAAATAAAGTCAGTGAGATTATAACCACTTTGCATGGTGAGAAATGTTAACTAGACTTCCTGTAAGGATCATTTTGGAATGTCTAAAAATACTGAGTTACTGTGGTGCCCACCAGAAACAGATAGGATATTGTATGTCAAGGATACTTTAATTAAAAAGATTAAAATAAAGTATAATATTTACTACTGCATTTCCACTGGAACTTAAAAAAGTAACTGTAATCTCTTTTATTTATTTAAGGGACTGAAGTAATACAGAACAAAAATTGAAAATCTCCCAACTACTACTCTGTAGTTGAACTTAGACTGTAGGCAACTCTTAAGTCTCTCTCTACCATGGTGTACCCTGGCAGAACAGCAGCCTTCCCTGGGTGACCTTTAGTCTGGAGCTGCATGCGGCAGGTGCACACCCAGCATGTTACATGACTTCCCAGGGGCTTCTCTGCAGACGTTGCAGTAACACTGAGCCCCTATTCCCCCACATCAAGACTGTTGGATGGAAAAGAGACAGTGGGCCCTTTGACACATGCGAACTCCCTACCTCGTCCAACCCCATGACTACATGGCCTGCTTCCCTCACTTGAATTTTTGCCTATACTATGGAATTTGTGGGGAAAAAAAAAAAGGTTGGTGTACAAGTTGGGTCCTGACTCCTCAAAGAGCCCATGGAAACAACTTCACCAAAGTGCCTATTTCACAGATAAATCTTCCAGGACTTGAAGACATTTCTGCACAGAATTCTTTGTCATGGGCTATGAAGGACTTACTGAATCCAATGCTAACTAAGTTTGCCATTTAACGTGTCTCATAAATAGGCAAAGCATTATTAAGGGTTGCACTCGAAGCACGTGGATTCTCCTACTGTAGGGGTTGACAAACTGCAGCCTCTAGGTCAAAACCAGGCTGGATGGTTTTGTAACTGAAGACTAACTGGAGCACAGCCTCAGCATCTGTTTGTATATCATGTCTGCTGCTTTTTGATGAAAGCAACAGAGTCAGTGGATTGTGACAGAGCCCACAAGGCCCACAAAGCCTACAAAGTTTGCTCTTTCAACCTTTGCAATAAAGTTTGCTAATTCCTGTTCTACACAAGGAAAGACCAAGACTTTTTTTTTTTTTTTTTTTTTTTAGGAGTTCATTACAACAGTATAAAATAGTGGCCAAGAGTTCAGGTGCTGAAGACAAGCAAAGTCAAGCTTGATCAGCTCTGCTACTGTCACAACTTTCTACTTGGTACGTTTCAGTTTCTTCATCTGTAAAATGGTTACAATAATACCTACATCTCACAGGAGATTTTAAAAAGAATTTTGTTTCAAAAAATGCTCAGCATTGGCGACACCTGGGTGGCCCAGTTGGTTGAGCGGCTGCCTTCAGCTCAGGTCATGATCCCAGCATCTTGGGATCGAGTCCCACATCCGGCTCCTTGCTTGGCGGGGAAGCCTGCTTCTCCCTCTGCCTCTGCCTGCCATTCCACCTGTCTGTGCTCACTCTTTCGCTCTTTCACACAAATAAATAAATAAAATCTTTAAAAAAAATGCTCAGCATGTTGACTAGCAAATATTGTAAGGTCTTGATGAAGTTGTTCCTCTTTTATGAGTAATTTGCAGTCTAGGTAGTGACCTCACACAAAAAGAATCAAATGGCAGACCGCCCTTCGAAACTGGGCATAAGGTTTAAGCAGACACAGCTGACAGAGAATTAGGATAGTAAGAATAGTTCTTAAAGTGTTTTCCCCTTATTTCCAAGGCAGTGGGAACTTCGAGAAAGCAGAACAAGGACAAATGTGGAAAACAACTTAAGGGCACTGCTTTCTCTTGACCTTGGCTATCAGTTAAGTAGGATATTGAAAATGTGGACAGGTAAACATCTTGGACCTGTAATGCCAACCTGATAGAAATTGAAGAAGCACGGGACAGAAGGATAGAGCACGCAGTTACCTCGATCTAAGTCTGCAACCTAAGGTGACCGATGCTGCTCATACACACAAACACCATTCTTTCAAGTTCATCTTCAAGTAATCTTGTAAACAGAAACTTTGAACAAAAGATGCCTGTAAATAATTGATGGACAGTTACTGAAGCATGTTGGGCAGTGTTTGTAGTATTGATTTTGGACTGTGAACAAAGAGCTCTGCAAGCCCATACGTTAGTCCCTTTCTCTCCTTTCGGTGCCATCAATATTCATAGCCTGCTCACATGTTAGGAATGTGAAATGATACTTCTTTCATGTTGCTCACTGGGGCCTTTGCTCTCTGTGGATAGGGTCTCTGACCCATCCTTTAATTATCAGCTTTGATCCTCTTAATGAGGAGTTATCAAAATAGTTCAGGACACTGAATTATTAATTGAATAACTGTAATTAACGATCAAGGAATGGAAGCCAGCAAATGAACTTTGGTCCCCTATTTCCAAATTCGAAATCCTACTCTGAGTAGTTCAGCTTGGGTCTCTGAACTTCCTGCCGTCTTTTTGAATTGCATCTTCATCCTTGCTTTGTTACATATGTTAAGTTCAACATTCAGTGCTTTATAGACCATTCATAGCCTCGAAAATAAAATCATGTCCTTGCAATTTTAGCATGGCAATAACTATTGGCATAACTGAAAAGAAAGCATAAAAAATAATCCATCATTTTTCTCTCACTCACACACAGATCAATAGAGCAAAATGCTTAGTTCAGCTCAGTGGGGGCATGGGTGGAGATAGGAATCAGGACAATACTCAGGCATATTTAAATATTTATGAGTGCTGTATATCTCACAGAGGACTGAAACGGATTCTTAATGCCACAGTAAAGAAACTGGAGTAAAACCAGTAAGTCTCAGCTTGAGGAAAAGTTAGGGACAACTCTTGAGACTGTCAAAATCAGAACAATTGGTATTTGAGGCTGCCATATGTTATTTCAATCACTGCCTCTCCTGATTCACTAGTAGAGCACAGGCCAAGAGTGGGACGAGGGAAGGGGATCTCTCTAAGATGCTGTGTCTGGCACTCTCAAGGGAAAGGGGCATTGCCTGTGGGAAAATCAGCACAGATGGCTCTGATTGGTGTTGGAGGCACTTGGGCTGTGGTCAGTGAGAGTAAAACAGAAAGACATTTAAGGGTGTTTGTGAAAGGCTCTTATTTCACCTCTGATTAGACAAAAGAGGCGTGCCAACTCTGTTCCTCCTGTGTTTTCTCCATTCTTCTTTAAAGAGAGCTATGTTTATTTCTCTTTTCCCTCCTGACATCTCAAATGCAAAAGGGGGTGAGAAGTGGGGCAGAAGTTTATTTAGGCTCAAGGTAGGGCCTGAAAGCCATGTCTTCTCAATAGGAAAATATTTGTAAAAATTGATAGATTTGACTACATAAAAAGCAAAACATTGCCCATGGCAAAACCATATTAACCAAACTAAATGTCAGACTGGGAATCGTATTTGCAGCTCATGTGGCCGAAAAAATTTGAGTTGCCATATATACAAAACTTTTACAAATCAGTGAGTAAGATACAAACACCTCAGTAGTACAAAGTTAATAAACAGTGTGATAATTCACAAGAGAAGAAAGACAAAAATGATCATGGTTTGCAGTTTTTGATGAATAGTAGAGACGAAACAGTCTTTCATGGATCATTTGGCCAATATTTAAAAGGAAGAGAACATTTAATAAGAGTTGTGGCGGCATGGTGATACACGGTACGTACTGGATCTCAAGAGTCTTAGCAAAGTAATACTTCCTAACTCAAGATTTCTACTTCTGGGAATTTAAGGAATTACCAGGCCACATGGCAAGAGCAAGAATATGAATCATAGAATTTTTTGTAACAGCAAAAATCAGGAATCCTGAAGAACCATCCAAAGGGGCTATACTTTGGGTTCTGGGCAAAGTGCATTCCATTTTCCTTCTTCTGCTAATTCCAAAAGACATAAATTACTTAGCCAAGGACTCAGAAAAGGAGGAGAGGCAGACTTGCTAGGCACCTCGGGACTCAAAGAACAACCCAGCAGTAAGGTCCTGGTTTTCTTTTCTTCCTCTCCCTCCCTCCCTCCCCTCCTTCCTTGCATCCTGTGTATCCTGGGTAAGGCACCAGAGAAGTACCCAGAAAGGTCAAAGACTGCAGACAAAAATAGCCCTCCTAAAAACCTACCTTCTTTTGTGCAAACAACTGGGAAGAGAGCAATTCCACTGTGCAGAAATCTTTAAACACACCTGCCTGGTGTTGAATGAACACTAGGAAAAGCTTCTGCAGCCATCCTTTAGCCCAGTGGGTACCGTCGCGGTGCAGTCCCTCTTCCGTAATGTTGAGTCTATCTCTCCCCTGCAGGGCCCATGGATGAACTTAGACTTCCACTACCCTCTCGGAGGAACAAGCGAGTGTGCCCCTCTCCTGTGTAGACTCTGGTCAGAGGCCTGTCTTTCGCATCCCCTACAATAATGAGGCAACGCCCCTTCCTCAAGAGGATGTGGGCAGAGCTCTGAATCCCGTGTCTCTCATACAGTGTAATGAGAAAATTCTCTTCCCATGCGGGCAGAACTCTGACTTCAGCCCCCACTTCACTACAACAATAATGAACAGGCGTCCCTGCCCCGTGTAGCCTGTGGCAAAATTTTGATTCCATCCCTTCTGCAGGGACAAGGTGACCCCCCCCCCTCATGTGCATCAGTGCATAAAACCCTGTCTTTTGTCCTCACTCACAGGTAATGAGGCATATCTCCAGCTCCCCATCCCCAACTGAGAATACTAGGGTGTTGAATCCTGTCACCAACACAAAAGTAAGGTGGAAGAAAACAGAGGCTTTATAAGCTAAATTGACATTTCAACCACAACCCACAAGAGCGAGCCAGGACATACATTTTGAACTTAACAGGTTGACTAGCTGTCAAAATAGAAGATTTAAATGGGACCCAGGGTTTAATAATATGTTATTCAAAATGTCCAGGATACAGACCAAAATTACTCATCATACCAAGAACAGGAAAATCTCAGCTCAAGAAAATATCATTAGCAGATGTCAACATTGAGATGACAGAGATGCTGTAATTTTCAGACAAGGATTTTCAAGTAGCTGGCAGAAAAATGGTCCGACGGGCAATTATGACACTCCTGAAACATATATAAGATAGGCTATCTCAACAACGCAATAGAAGATATAAAGAAGAACTAAATTGAAATTTTAGAACTGAAAAGTATAAGTGATATTTTAAAAAGAGCTTCAATGGATGGGTTTCATAGCAAAAATGAAATGTGATAGGGAAAAAAAATCAGTTAACTTGAAGATAGATCAATAGAAATTACCCAGTCTGAGACACAGAGAAGCAGCAGCATGAAGTAAAATAAAATGAGCCTCAGAGGCCTGTGACAAAAGAATAAGAGATCAAAGATTCATCCCCTAAGAGTCCCATAATAAGAGGAAAAAGAATATGATGCTCAAGAAAATGGCTGAAAACCTCCCAAATTTGTCAGAAGACATATAGCTGTAAATTCAAAGGTCTATGTACAGGGGCGCCTAGGTGGTGTGGTGGGTTAAGCCTCTGCTGTCATCTTGGGTCATGATCTCAGGCTCCTGGGATCAGGCCCCGCACAGGCTCTCTGCTCAGCGGGGAGCCTGCTTCCCTCTCTCTCTCTCTCTCTCTGCCTGCCTCTCTGCCTACTTGTGATCTCTCTCTGTCAAATAAATAAAATCTTAAAAAAAAAAGGTCTATGTACAAATTTTTCATTTCTCTGTGATAAATACAATATTGGGTTCTATGGTAAGTGAATGTTTAACTTTGTAAGAAAGGTTGCTAAACTTTTTCAAAATTATATAACCGTTTTACATTCCAACCAGCCAACATGTGAGAGATTCAGTTACTTTGCATATCCCCCCAGTGCTGTACAAATGCTTATTGTTATTCATGGTAGTTATTATCTACAGAGTCACCGTGAACATTACATTAATGAGTCCTAAATCATTGTTCCTTTGGGTTTGTAGGGTCATGTTTCTGCAGGCCTCTGGTCACATTTTCATCAACCACTCAATACGGTACCTTATTTTATATATGTTTCTGTTTAAAGACGCCTTATTCAGGGTGCCTGGGGGGGCTCAGTCTGTTAAGCATCTGACTCTTGATTTTGGCTCAGGTTGTGATCTCAGGGTTGTGAGACTGAACCCCACATTGGGCTCTGTACTCAGCACTCAAGTCTGCTTGGGATTCTCTCTCTCCCTCGCCCTCTGCCCCTCCCACCACTCATGCTATAAATAAATAAAGAAATAAAGAAGTAAATAAATAAATAAATTCTTTAAAAATAAAGATACCTTATTTAACACAACAATGTTGATTAACATTGAACTCCTGGCCAAAAGCCCTGCAACCCATGCTAGAACGAAGCTTATTTAACACATGTATTTTCTACTGGGTAAATCACAGCCAGCACTTCAGCACTGTGCTTAAATTCCATCTCAAACGGTGCAATCACCAACACAAAGCTCAAACTGCCAGAAAATGTGGTGCTAAGGAGACTGCAGAAAGGTCTCTTGTTTACTCTATAGGACTTGAAACAAGAATCTCTGTATTCAACCTCAGCCGTGAACGTTTGCATTGGGCAACCCAGATTGTTGTACCGCTCTGAGTAGGCACATGTCCAAATGACTGTGAATGCTCTCTGAATATTGATTTTGGGGATACAAATAAATTTTAGCAAGTAGACAAATTCACAAATACAGAACAATGAATAAGGAGGACCAATTATACCACCATCAATTTTATGGTTTTGATATTGTGTAAAAGGCACACTTATACTCTACTAATTTTTTAACTTCTTCTGTCTTAAAATATTTCAAAATAAAGCATTATTATAGGGAGGGGTGACTAAATATATTATCATACCTATGAACAATGGATTACTATAGAAACATAAACATAGCATCGACATTTCTCAAATAATCCTTTTCAATTAAAATATACACATATATCGCATATATAAAATGCTAAGGGGAAAGACAATGTGTGGGTTTCAACTTTCTCCTTCACTGTCTTCTTTTGAGACAGGTTCACTAATATGTTTAATCTCTAACTGGGTTCCCTTTGCATATTCCCTTGGCTTACCTGGTCATTCTAACTTAAATTGAATTATTATTCCAGGGCAGAGAAGACAATCCAGAAAGCTAGATATGACATTCTGTTTAAGTGTTAAAATTCTCTGAGACGACCATTCTTTCATCTTTCTCGCTCAACGAAGTCCCACCAAAACCGAGTTATCATGTATCAGAATGTTTGGAAAGACTGTTGTGTAGCCATCAGAATTCATCTATCGCCTTTCTGTCTGATCCCCCACATTCTAGGTTTTGATTCAAGTCTGAGAAATTTTTGGCTCCAATATACAGAAGTTGCTAGGAAAAGAAAAGGAACTGATGTTAATGAGCACCAGCTATGAGTAAAGCACAACATGGTCCCAAGATCTTCCAGAAGAACAGAGTGAGTCTTAGAAAAAATGAAAAGGCATTCTGAATACTCACAAATGTTATCAGAGCTTGTCATGTTCCTACCTCACCTTTTTCAGAGGACTATAATTTGAGAGTAAATGTTGGGAAATAGTAATGTTAGAAACCCCAAGCCAGGGGTGCCTGGGTGGCTCAGTGGTTTAAGCCGCTGCCTTCGGCTCGGGTCATGGTCTCAGGGTCCTGGGATCGAGTCCCACATCGGGCTCTCTGCTCGGCAGGTAGCCTGCTTCCCTCTCTCTCTCTCTGACTGCCTCTCTGCCTACTTGTGATCTCTCTCTGTCAAAATAAATAAATTAAAAAAAAAAATAAAAGAAACCCTAAGCCATTCTCATGGCTTCCAAGCTTCCAACACCCTCCTCCCCCACCCCAGAGAAGGCAGTATAAAAATAAAGCTATCTCAGGGTGGTGATATTAAAACCAAAAGAAAAGATTTGGAAGCTAATGCCATAATTAATTTTATAATTACACAAGACTGTCCAGAACTGGGAGTTTGAGTTCTTAGAAAATAAATTTAAATGAGAATTACTTAACTGAAAATTTGATAAGACACTAATTGATTTTAGTAAAAAGACATTACGTGAAGTATAGTCAGCAAGGCTTGTGAAATAAGGAAGTACATGTCTTGGAGTTTAATGGAACATCATCCCAATTGCCAAGATGCTGTCTCAGCAGAAAACAGGAGCCCACAGGATGCTATTAGGTAGGAAGAGGTTGTTTTCATGGCGAAAAGAAGTGGGCAAGGCCTGGCGTAAAAATCTCTTCTGGCTCTGCAGTTCTACATGTGATTTGATGGCACAAGCATGTTGGGCTCCTCCTGCTGCTGGCCCTAAGCCTCTGAACCATCCGAGGAGCAGGCAGTTCTTCTAAAGAGGGCTCTCCTGTGAGTAAGCATGGATCATGAACTTCTGTCTACAAGCTGGGCAGGGTTGGAAGAATCTGGGCTGTCTTTAGACCTTCTGGTCAGCTGTATTTGTGTAACAAATTTTGTGATGAACAGAAAAACCCTCAGAAGAAAAAAAAAAAAAAGGGACCTAGGACCTTGGCCCATTCAAGGTTTCTTCAGGGTAGAGAAATGTACTCCTAAAACCTGGGCCACTGCTTAGGCCAGAAAAACAAGGACAAAATTAAGGCCTGAGAGAAAAAAGATGCTTATCTTTGTTTGATCGCCAATGGAGACTTGAAGCCACATATAGTTTTCACTAAGCATCCCCATTCTATTTTGTCACCATCTTTCTCTAACAAAGAAAAATTCCCTTTATCTTAAGTTTCTGTCTAAAAAGTTCTCTTTGTCAGAAGCATAGTGAGTATTGTGTTGTCATGTGCAATGTGAAATCAGTGCTAATGACTGCGTTTGGAATAAAATGTAGACAGACAAATTATGAAACGAAGCTCTATTTCTTAGCATCCCCATGGAGGGACCATAGTGGATGTTGGTTTATTGAATCAAAGAAAAGCCTTTGTTGGTAAAAGTGCCTAATGACATAATTAAACCTTTGATCATGTGTAATGTTTGAGCCCTGCTTTAGCTTTTTACTACACGTGTAAAAGCAATAGTAACTCTTTGGTTCACAGTTTAAAAAGAGGAAGAATCAAGAAACAAAGTTGTTGTTGTTGTTGTTGTTTTTTCCCTGATCATTGGAATAGCTGTGGTGTGGTACAGATCAATTGCTAGAGATGCCTTTGTACATCAGATGTATTCAAGAGATACATTGATTCAGTCGCTTGGAATACATCAGAGCTCATCTAAGGGGAGGTTAAGATATTAAAGCACATCAGCTTCAATTTTCCTGCAGTTTTCATCCTCCAACTGTATCTGAAATTTAGTTGTCCAGACAGTCCCAAGATACTGACGGAGACATGTAGTTAATTTGCCCATTAGAATCTAAGACGTTTTGAAAGGTAGGCAGATCATTCTCAGGAAACTTGACTCTTTAAATAAGTCACAGTTGTTAGCAAAATGGCATGTTGAAAATCTAGACCCATGAGGGTGAATGGTTCCCTTTGGATTTGCTTTTTTAAGTTTTTATTTAGAAATAATTAGAGTATGCTGAGTGAAATAAATCAAGCAGAGAGAGTCAAGTATCATATGGTTTCACTTATTTGTGGAGCATAACAAATGACATGGAGGACATTGGGAGATGGAGAGGAGAAGGAAGTTGAGAGAAATTGGAAGGGGAGGCGAACCATAAGAGACTATGGACTCTGAAAAACAACCTGAGGGTTTTGAAGGGGCGGGGGTGGGAGGTTGGGGGAACCAGGTGGTGGGTAATAGGGAGGGCACGTATTGCATGGAGCACTGGGTGTTGTGCAAAAACAATGAATACTGTTACGCGAATAAATAAATAAATAAATAAATTTAAAAGAAACAAACAAACAAACAAATAATTAGAGGACTTGCCGGGATAATACAGAGACACGGATCTCTTGTCTTTTTCACCCAGATCACCCACTGCTTCCATCTGACATAATTACCCATCGTATCAAAACCAGGAACTTGACACTGGTACAATGTGTGTGTGTGCAATTTTAGATATAAAATTATTTCATTACACAACGATCTCCCTCATATTATCCTTCTAAGTCACCCCACCACCTCTACCACTTTCCATTCCTAAACTTTGACAACCACTGATCTATTTTCCATCTCCATAGAAAGGCAGCGCAATGCCCTTGAAGTCCATTCCGGTTGGTATGTGTCAAATAGCTTGTTCTTTTTTAATTGTTAAGTGGTATTCCGGGGTACGAATGGACCACAACGTGTTTATCCATTTACTTTCTAAGGCATAATGTGACTGCTTCCAGCTTTTGGCTGTAATAAAAAAAAGTTGGCTATGAACAATTACGTGCAAGTGTTTGATGTGGACATTAGGTTTTCATTTCTCTGGGACAAATGCCCAGGAATGCAACTGCTGGGTCTTATGATAAATGTATGTAATTTTTTTTTTTTTTAGAAAATGACAATTATTTTTCAGGAGTGGCTGTACTATTTTGTGTTCCACTAGCCATGTATGTATGGCCTCCTCTTTCCACACCTCATCAGTACTTCACCAATGTTTGTTTTTAATCCTGAGCTTTTCAGAGTTTCTTATATACTCTAAATGGGAACACTTTGTCAGATACGTAGCTTGTTAATATTTTCTCCCAGACTGTAGCTAGTCTTTTCTCAACTGGTTATTAAAGCTTTTTTTTTTTTTTTTTTAAAGATTTTTATTTATTTGACAGAGAGAAATCACAAGAGAGGCAGGCAGAGAGAGAGGAAGGGAAGCAGGCTCTCCGCTGAGCAGAGAGCCCGATGCGGGACTCGATCCCTGGATCCCGAGATCATGACCTGAGCCGAAGGCAGCGGCTTAACCCACTGAGCCACCCAGGCGCCCCTTCTCAACTGGTTATTTAAGAGAGTAAACGTTTTCAATTTTAACGAGGGCCAAATTTATCAGTCTTTTCTTTGATCATCCTTTTTGTGTCCTAACAACCTTTCATTAAGCAATTGGTCCTGAAGATTTACTCTGATGTTTTCTTAAGTTTTATAATTTTACATTTTACACTTAAATCTATGATCCATTTTGAGTTATTTTTTTCTACAACGAGTGAGGCTTAGGTCAGGTTTCTTTTTTTTCCTCTTTGGATGCCCAGTTGCTCTAACACTACTTGTTGAAAAGACTTACCCTTCCTCCACTGAATCGTTTTTGCTCCAGTGTCCAAAATCAGTTGGCTGTACCTGTAGGGGTCTATTTCTAGATTCTCTTTCTTGTTCCCTTTATCCATGTATCTATCCCTCCACCCAATATACTAGTCTATAATAAATCTTAAAATCAACAGAATGATTCCTTGACTTTACTCTTATTTTTCAGTATTATTTTTAGGTATCTAATTCCACAGTTTTTTCATATCAATTTTAGAATAGTTTTGCCTACATACAAAAATATGATTACATTAAATTTCTTATTTTAGGAGAATCAGTCTTTACTAATTGGAGACTTTCAATCCATGAACATGGACTATCTCTTTACTTTTTTAGATCTTCTTTTTTTCCCCATCGGTACTATGTAACTTTTAGCACACAAGTCCTATATAGGTTTTGATAGATTTGCAACTAAGTATTTCATATTTTTGGAGTAATTGTTAATGTTTTATTTTTAAATTTCATTTTCCATGTGTTTGTTGCTGCCACAAAGAAATATAATTCATTTTTTAATGTTGAGCATGTATCATGAGACCTTATTATAACTTATATTATTTATTATATTATATATAACTTATAAGTTCAAAGTTCCAGGAGGTTTTATTTTCTTTTTATATATTCTTCAGAATTTTTTCATATCTGCAAAGAGTCAGTTTTATTCCTTCCTTTCTGACACGTGTACCTTTCCTTTCCTCTTTCTTTTCCCCTTTCCCCTTTCCTTATGGTACTAGCTAAAACTTCGAGTAGCATGTTGAATAGGAGTAATGAGAGCAATCATCCTTGCTTTGTACTTGATCTTAGGGGACAAGCATTTAGTCTTTTAGCATAAAGTAAAATGTGAGCTGCAGGGTTTTGTAAGTGCTTTTTATCAGTCTGAAGTTCACTTCTTTTTTTTTTTCTGAGAGTTTTTATCACAAATAGGTGCTGAATGTTGTCAAATACTTTTTCATGCATCAAATGATATGATCTTGTCCTGTTTCTTCTTTAACCTGTAATACAGTGAGTTATATTGACTGATATCTGAATATAGCAACCTTGTATCCCTGGAATAAACCTCTCTTGGTCATGGCATTTACTTCTTTTTATTTATTACTCAGTTCTATCTGAAAGTATATTGTGATTTCTGTATTTATATTCATGGGGGATAATGGTGCAGAGTCTTCCTTTTTTGTACTACTTTTGTCTGGTTTGATATTAGAATAATAGTAGCTTTACAGAATGATTTGGAACATGCTCCCTCCTCTTTGATTTTCTGGGAGACACTGTTTAGAGTTGGTGCTAATTCTGCCTTAGACATGAGGTCGACTTCTCTAGTAAGACAGTGTGGGCTTTGAGAATTTCTTGTCTATGCACACTGATGTTTCCAGGTTACTGGTTTCTTTAGCACCCAGTTGGACACAGAAATGAGGCAGAAAGAAAACCCAAGGGATTCACTATCATGTTGTTCCCTGGATCCCAGTTTTCCTAGCTAGTCTGCCTTCTTGTTTCTACCTTTTTGACTTCTGTTATATCTGTCCAAAGTGTTTATTTGTACTTAGTGGGAGAAACAAGGAAGGTACATATATTCCGTCTTCCCAGAGGTGGAAGTTTCCCAAAGGATTTTAATCTGGTGGTTAACCAACAAGAAAAGTATTTAGGAAAAAGGGGAAAAGAAGGCAAATTTCAGTGAACAGTTCTGTCTCGGACATAAATGGAGAGTGATGTGCTGGGTCCAGTGATAAACTATTGCACCTCTTTGTTTCACTTTCCTTTCTATAGAGATACAATTCTCATATCATAAAATGCACGCCTTTCAAGTGTACCATTCAGCGGGTTTTCAGTGTATTCAAAAAGTTTTATATCCCATTTCGAAGCAATTTTGTCACCCCGCAATAAAATCCCATACCAATTAATAGTCACTTCTCATTCCTTTCCTCTTGGCCCAAAGCTCCTCACTGAACTCTGTCTCTATATATTTGCGCATTTGTATATCTCATATATACATGGAATCATACAGTATGTGTTCCTCTGTGTCTGGGTTTGCTAACTTCGCATGATTTTTAGGTACATGCATGTTGTAGTATGTATCAACACTTTCTTCTTTTTATGGCTGACTGATATTCTATTGAATAGAATATACCAGATTTTTTTATTCAGTCAGCAGTTGATGGGCATTTGGATTGTTCCTACTTTTTAACTACTGGAAATAATGCTGCTATAAACATTTGCTTATGAGTTTTTTTGTGGAAATATGTTTACAATTCTCTTGGGTATAGATCTAGTAATAGAACTTCTGGATCATATAATAACTATTTTTAACTTTTTGAGAGATTTCCCAGGTGTTTTCCAAAATGGGTGCCTCCTCTTACATTCCTATTGGTGAATATATGGAGGGTTCCAATTTCTCTACATTCTCATCTTTTCTATTTTTTAAAAAAATTATAGTCATCCTAACAAGTGTGAAATGTTATCACCTACTGGTTTTATTTTCAGTTCCCTATTTATTTTCATTTCTCTTTTGACTAATGATGTGATTTCCTTTTCATGAGCTTGTTGGCTTTTTGTATATTTTCTTTGGAGATGCACCTATCCAAATCCTTTGCCCATTTAAAAATTTCATTGCCTTTTATTGTTAAAATATAAGAGTTGGATATTGGATTCTAATCAGATCAATGATTTGCAAGTATATTTCCCCCATTTTGTAGGCTGCTTTTATATACTCTTGACAGTATCTTTTGATGCACAAAATTTTAAATTTTGATCAAATTTATTTTTTCTTCTGTTCCTTGTGCTTTAGAGATCTTATCTCAGAGCCCACTATCTAATCAAAGGTCACCAAAATTTACACCTGTATTTTTTTTTTCAAGTGTTGAATAATTTGGACTCTTGCATTTTAATCTTTGATCTATTCTGAGCTAATTTTTATATATGATGTGATGTTGGCATAACAGTTTCATGTGGCTTTTGTAACAATTTATCACAAAGTTTATGGCTTGTCACACTTGTTGAAAATTAGTTGACCTTCAATATATGGGTTTTTTCCTGGTTTCTCAATTCAGTTTCGTTCATCTATATGTCTGTCCTTATGGCAGCACCACAGGGTCTTGATTACTGTAGTTGTATACTAAATTTTGAAGTTTGCAAATGTGAGTTTTCCAATTCTGTTCTTTTTCAAGATTGTTTTGATAATTGTAGATCTTTTGTATTTTCTTTTGAGTTTTAGAGTCAGCTCATAGATTTCTGTAAAGCAGTCAGCTGGGATTTTGATAGAGAATGCACACGATCGGTTTATCAGTTTAGAGGGCATTGAAATGTGTTAACAATATTAAGTCTTCTAATCCATGATCACAGGACTTTTCACTTATTCAAGTCTTTTTGGAAAATTTTCAACAATTTTGTGTAGTTTTCAGTATACAAATCTTACACATTTTTGTTACATTTATTCCAAAGTATGTATTTATTTTGATATCATTGTAAATGGAATTGTTTTAATTTTTTATTTCTCATGACTGAAGTATAGAAATACAGTGGAGTTTTTAATAACGATTTTCTATCCTACAACCTTTACTAACTTATTAGCTGTAATACCTGTTTTGTGTACATTTTAGAATTTTCATTATACAAAATCATGTTATCTGCCAATAGAGATAATTTTACTTCCTTCTTTTTAATCTGGACACTTTTAATTTTACTTTCTTGCCTAATTACTCTGAGGTAAAGCTTCCAGGACACTGTTGAATAGAAGTGGCAAGAGTGGCCGTGTTTACCTTGTCCCTGATCTCAGGGAAAAATCTCCCATAGTTTCAACATTGAGTATGATGCGAGCTGTGGATTTTTCATGTGTACTCTTAAACAGATTAAGGAAGTTTCCTTCTATTTCTACTGTGTTATTATTATTTTTTTAATCCTGAGTTGATGTTGACCTTTATCAAGTGTCTTCTCTATTTAGAGTTAGATGATCATGTGTTTTTATCCTGTATTTTATTAATGTGGTGAATTGAATTAATTCTCATACACTAAACCAACCTTGCATTCCTGGAATGAATATTTTCAGTCATGATATGCAACTATTTTTACATATTGCTGGATTTGGTTGGCTAAAGTTTTGTAAAGTATTTTTCCATCAGTATTCTTAAGAGATTTTTATCTGTACTTCCAATTTCCTGTGATATTTTTTGTTTAATTTTGGTATCGGGATAATTCTGATACAATAGAATGAGTTGGTAAGTATTCCCTCCTTTCCTATTTCTGGGAAGAATTTGAGAAGTTTCAGTGTTAATTGTTCTTTAATCATTTTGTAGTGTTCATCAGTGAAGCCATTTGCACCTTTCCTTTTTATTGTGGAAAGATTTTCTGAGTACTAACTAAATCACTTTACTTATAGGCCTAATCAGGTCTGTATTTTATTTCTTCTTGAGTTAGTTCCACTTGTTTCTATCCAGGAATTTTTCTACTTAATGTAGGTCATCTAATATACTGGCATATAATGATCATAGCATTCTGTTAAAATTTTTTTTTTATTTCTGTAAAGTTCATAGTAATATTCCTTCTTTTATTCATAATTTTAATAATTTTAGTGTTTTGGTTCTTGGTCACTTAAAAGTTTGGCCAATTTTGTTGACTTTCCAAAGAATCAACTTTTTTTTTTTTAATTTAAATTTTAGGTAGTTAGCTTACAGTGTAATATTGGATTCTGGAGCGGAATTCAGTGATTCATCACTTACGTACAACATTCAGCGCTCATCATAACAAGTGCCCTCCTTAGTACCCATTAACCATCAAGCCTACCCCCTACCCATACTCCTCCATCAACCTTCACTTTGTTCTCTATCTTTAAGAGTTTCTTAGGGCCTGTTTCCCTTCTCTCCTTTTTTTTTCTCCCTTCCCATATGTTCATCTGTTTCTTTCTTAAGTTCCACATATGAGTGAGATCACATGGTATTTTTCTTCCTCTGATTTCACATAGCATAATATGCTCTAACTCCAACCATGTCATTGCAAGTGGCAAGACTTTTTTTTCAGATGGCTAAGTAATATACATATATCACATCTTCTTCATCCATTCATTAGTTGAACATTTGGGCTTTTCCCCTAATTTAGCTATTATTGACAATGCTGCTATAAACATTAAGGCACATATATCTTTTCAAATCTGTATTTTTATATATTTTGGGTAAATACCTAATAGTTCAATTTCTGGGTCATAGGATAGTTCTATTTTTTACTTTGTGAAGAACTTCCATACTCTTTTCCAGAGTGGCTGCACCAGTTTGCATTCCCACCAACAGCAAAGAGGGTTCCCTTTTCTCTAAGTCCTTGCCAACACTTGTTGTTCCTTGAGTTGTTATTTTTAGCTATCCTGACAGATGTGAGGTGGAAT
This sequence comes from Meles meles, assembly GCF_922984935.1. Taxonomy (NCBI): domain Eukaryota; kingdom Metazoa; phylum Chordata; class Mammalia; order Carnivora; family Mustelidae; genus Meles; species Meles meles. Next base: position 36,854,753 of record NC_060085.1, on the reverse strand, counting down.
CTTATTGTGGTTCGGATTTGTATTTCCCTGATGATGAGATGGTGAGCATCTTTTCACATATCTGTTAGGAATCTGGATATCTTCTTTGGAAAAGAGTCTAAAGAATCAACTTTTAGTTTTGATTTCGTCTCTGTATTTTCCCTACTCTCTAATTTATTTATTTTGGCTCTCGTCTTTATTATTTCCTTCTCTCTGGTTGTATTGGAGGTAGTGCTTCCTCTCCCCCCCTTAAGGTGTAAGGTCAGCTAACTAATTTGAGAACTTTTTAAAATATAGGTGTTTACAGCTCTAAGTTTTTCTCTAGGCACTGTATTAGTTGTACCCCGTAAGTTTTGGTATGCTGTGTTTTCATTTTCATTCATCTAAAACTACTTTCTAATTTCTCTTGTGATTTCATCTTTGACTACTTAGTTATTTAGAAGTGCACTGTTTGATATCCACACATGTATTCCCCAAATTTCCTTTGGCTAGTGATTTATAATTTCATTCCATTGTGGAACGTGGATTTATATGATTTTAATTCTTTTAACATTTTCAAGATTTGTTGTATAGCCTAACATATAATTTACATTAGAGAAGTTTTAATATACACTTTCCACTTTCAGCGTATTCTGTCGTTGTTGGGGAAAGTGTTCTATGGATAGCTACAGTTTAGTTGGTTCATAGTGTTATTCCACATAGTGGAATAGAATCCATAGTGTTATTCCTTGTTCATTTTTTACTCATTTTACCCACTTATGAAAGCAGGATATGTAAGTCTCCAACTATTATTATTGAATGATCTATTTATTCCTTCAATTTTGCCAACTTTTGCTCACATAGTTTGGGACTCTCATGTTCGGTGCACCTGTCTCTTGTTGACCCACTTTCTGTCTTAATTGACTCTTTTGTGACTTAACTGTAAAGCAATATTCTCAAAGTATTTTGTGTGTAATTGTCTTTGAAAAGGTAATTGAATAACTAATATTTGAGATCAGGAACCAGAAAATGTTTTCAGTAAAGGGCCAAGTACTGTTTTAGGTTTCTGTGGGACATACCGTCTCAGTTACAACCACTCCATTCTTCATTTGAAGTGAGAAAACAGTCACAGAAAACATGAAAGCTAATGAGTGTGACTTTGTTCCAGTGAAACTTTATTTACAGAAACAGTCAGTGGGCTGGACCATGTGTACCAACCCCTGGCCTAGATGATTGTTTTTTGGCAGTGTGATTTATTAACACAGTACTTTTGTCAATATTATTCTCTGTGTTCTTTTGGGCTATTTCCTCTGCATAATTCCAGCCAATAATTTGATTTTATGCACTTTACTCATATCATAGAGACTCTAATCGACCAACTTGTAATGAGTTTATTTGCAAGAAAATATTCTTTCTTCTTTATAATGTCTTCAGTTTTGAAGCATGGATATGAAAACACATTCCTGTGTTTTTGTTTTTTACCAGCCAGGTCTACATTAGCAGAAACTTGAATATTGACATTTGACATACTATCAATCTGAAACAACATAATATTCTCTTCCTAAACCAAAACATCTTTATGCATGGATTTGAATGAATTGCATCTGCGTTCAGAGTAAGTCCCTACAAATCAATTACAAAAAAGCAAACCTGAGAATGTATGAAACTCTGTGTTAGAGAATATTTAGCAAGTAGTGAGACTTCAAGACTCCAAGAATACTCCTAAGGTTTCAGAGGTACAGGGCAGGGAAATTGTACCCATTCCAACATACAGGTGTGACAACAGGAAAATTGAATGCTAATTGATTACTTGCTGCTCAGCAGCATGAAACAGTCTGTAGCAGAGTCCAAAGGAATACATAATCAAATCCCAGCTATAAAGTAACGGAATGATAGATTGCTCAGGAAGGTTCTCATACCAAGACATGTTAGTCAGAGCTGCAAGAATACCTTTATGCTTTGGGAGGGAACAACAGACCCAATGCAAGGTATTTATCATGATATGATTATTCCATAGCACATTTGTTCCCCCCTGAGAGCCTTGAATTGCGGTCACAAACTTCATCAGCGAGAGGAGACAGAGGGGGAAGTTATCTTTGTTTAACAGACTTGGAAATGATGGCCCACAGTGGCTTAGTGACATACCAGTGAGCTTGTTTGCTTCAGCTCTGGAACCCCTCCTGGGATGAAACCTGGACAGCTTCCCAAGCTGCCAGCCTTCAGCTGTATTACAGCAACAAGTACTTCTCTGGCTTTGGCTGTGTCTGGTGAGGAGGATAAGAGGATAATAGCAGCCACTAGTGGTTGCAAGCTTCTCTGGTGCCAGGTCTGGTGTTAAGGATTTGACACGTGGTATCTCATTTATTCCTTGCAAATGATGCCACGTAGTGATTAAAATGGTCCCCATTTTGAAGATGAAGAAACTAAGCCTAAGAGCAGATGAACAACTTGACCATATTGAATCTTCTCTCTCTGATTCCAAAACTCTCTTTAAATACTTTCTGCACTTTCTTCAGAGAACACTGCTCTGATTTCCTTGGGAGGTACATTGTGTGTTAAATGACAGTGATGTTGTTCTGCTTTACTGACCAGTCTCCTGTGAATCTGGGCAAGCTAAATCAGACTGCCAGAGCTGAATTGGTGACCAAATTAAGTTGCCCCCAAATGACAGACAATGGTTTCTTATGACCCACGTGAATGAGCTGGTTCTTTAGGGGTGATAGCTGCCTACTTCTTGCCCATTTTCCCCTTAAGTACAATTGTTGTGGGAGGGTCTGGAAGGTTAAATGCTATGTGAGTTTGGACAACCACAAAAGCTGTAGTAGGCAGAATTCTAAGATGGCACCGCCCCCATCCAGAGATTTCTGCCCCCCCGAGTGTACACCCTCTGTGCAATTCCCTTCCCTTCGGTATGAACAGGACCTGTGAATATGACAGAATATCACCCCTGTGCTTAGATTGTATGTCAAAGGTAAAGGGATTTTGCAGATGTAATTAAGACTTCAAGTCTATGGGGGGCGCCTGGGTGGCTCAGTGGGTTAAAGCCTCTGCCTTCGGCTCAGGTCATGATCTCAGGGTCCTGGGATCGAGTCCCGCATCAGGCTCTCTGCTCCGTGGGGAGCCTGCTTCCTCCTCTCTCTCTGCCTGCCTCTCTGCCTACTTGTGATCTCTCTCTGTCAAATAAATAAATAAATAAATCTTAAAAAAAAAAAACAATGAAAAAAAAAGACTTCAAGTCTATGGGTTTTGAATTAATCAAAAGGGACATTATCCTGGGTGGGCCTCAATTAGGTAAAACAGTGTTTTGTTTTGTTTGTTGTTTTTAAGAGATTCATTCTCATGCTCACCTTAAAGGAATAAGCTGGCCCTTTGTGGGAGAGCCACATACAAAGGACAGCAGGCATCAGAATGAGCCCGAGCTGGCATCCTATTAAGAAAATAGGGACCTCAGTCCTATAATTAGAAAGAACCGAATTCTTTTGACAACCACCTAAAGTTGATAGAGGACTCCACGTTCTAGAATGTACAGTTTGACCAACAGGTGGATTATAGTCTGGTTAGGTCCTGAGCAGAGGAGTCAGTTAAGCCATGAAGGGACTCCTGACTCACTGAAAATGAGATCATAGATGAGTGTTGTTTAAAGCCCCATGTCTGCAACTTTTTGCTGTATAGCGACAGATAACTAATATAGAATCCTTTCTCAAGGAAGGATGTCTTAGTCAGGATTCTCTAGAAAAAGTCCCACGATCTGTTGTTTACAAGCCGGAGAACCAGAAAACCAGTGGTGTTATTTAAATCTGTGCCTGAAGGTCTAAGAGCCACATGTGCTGATGTCCCAAGGCAGAAGGGGGAGGTCTCAGCTCAACTAGAAAGCAATCTGCCCTTCCTCCACTTTTTTGTTCTATTCAGGTCCTTAAACAGATTGGATGACGCCCACCCACACTGGTGAGGACAATCTTTCCTCATTCAACTGATTCAACGCTAATCTGCCCTAGAAACACCCTCACAGACTTACCCAGAAATAATGTTTCACCTGCTCCCTGGACATCTTTTAGCCATTCAGACTGACACATAAAATTAACCAACATAGTGGGCTTTTCCCACTTCTTCTCTCTTGTCCCTCTCTAAACCCACTGTTCAAAGAGCAGCTCAAGCGACCTTCCAAAACTATATAGCAGATCATGTCTCTCCTTGCAGAAAACTCTGTCTTTCCCCATGACCAGAGTCTACTCTGAATCACTTCAGCCTGTAACACAGTGTATGACGTGGTCCTTGCTCTGTCCACATTCACTGTGCCATTTTCTTCTCTGGGCCTGTTCTTCAAACTTACAAGCCTTCTCAGAAGACACCACCAAGCCCTTTCCAAATCCAGAGCCTTCATCCAGGCTCTTTGTCTGAAATACTCTTTACCGTGCTCTGAACCACTTCATACCCTTCATTCAGGTCACTTTTTTGCAGATGACCTTCCTTCTTCCTTATTTAAATTACAAGTCTTTATTTATAACCGGTTATTCTGTCTGAAGAATATGTAACTGGGTATTTGTGTATTTTTAATGATCATCTCCATACTCCTCTCCACACCCCCATTAGATGCTAAGCTCTATGAGGGCAAAGCACACATTTTGCACTGCATGTACAGAATGCTAACCAGCAGTGATATGCAATTCAGTGATAATTTTTCTGTCTTTCAATAAGGACAAGGTGGAATATCTCTATGCAACCCTTGGAAGGTAGACATGAACATGGGCTTTACTTTGGCAGATTCAACACAAGAGGGCATGATGATCACTACTTCTGGGTAGAAGATTTGAAGGACCAGTACATATGGAGAGAAACAGAGTTTCTCTCTCCCTTAGCCATGCATGATGGTCTGGATTCTAGCCAGTGGCCAAATGTGGCTATTGAAATTTAAATTAATTGCAATTAAATAAAAGCCAAAATTTAGTTTCTTGGTCACATTAACCATATTTCAAATATTCCATTGCAACCGGTGACTAGTGGGTACCATTTGTGGCAGTGCAGATACTTTCCATGTCCTTTAACACGTAAAGATCTACTGGACAGAGCTGTCGTAAATGCTGGAGACTCTGGGCTTCTAAGTGAAGAAACTATGAAGCCCAGCCTTCAGTCACCTATAATACACACATTATATGAGTATGAAATAACCTGTGTTATCAGCAACTTATATTTCAGGTTTGTTTGTTTCTGCAGCAAAACTCAGCCTATCCCTAAGTGATAGTAAGTACTTAAGGACTTACTTAAGTAGGTCTTTGCTAAGTAACTTAATGATTGAATTTTATCTGAGGAAATTAGATGAAGGAGCAGGAGGGAAGAGCTCTTAAGGGCAATGAACAACATAAGCAAATGCTTGAGGTAACAAGATCTTTGGGAATAGTATGGTTTATGTGATGAAACTTCGGATAAGGGAGAGACCTGGAGAGTAGGAGTGAAGACCAAGAACTGGTGCACAGAAAATGAGGCACTCAAGGGTCAATCCCAAACTTTCATCTGACTTCTAGATCTACCGAAGAGTTCTAATTTTTAGAACCTATAACTTGAACCCGTGACTGGTACCACATTGTCCATTTAACCACTATAGTATAGACAGTACAGTATGTTGCCTTTGCAAACCAGCACCTCCTTCAAATGGAGATTTCAAATCTACTTGAGAACATTATTACTAATTTGCTGAGAGAGAATGTGTAAAGAATTTGAATGATGACTGGCATCCAGGAGTATGCCCTTGTGGTTATAGAACTGTGACTACAGCCCACAGCTGAAGAAGAGTCTGGAAATATACTATGTTCTAAAGTCAGAATAAAGAAGGCAGCTACTTCCCTATAGCACTTAAGGACGCCATTACAGAAGGACTAGTCCCTCCTCCCCCACTCAGCCTTGCCCCTGCATGAGTAAGAGAAGGACAGTAGGAAGAGCTGCTGCCTCTACCTCTCCCGGTAGGTCAATGATGAGAGGTCCTTCCTCTCTTTGGAGTCAACAGTCCTCCAGGAAAGTCATTTCTAAAGCTTGTGAGTGACTGAATTGCTCCCCTCAAGGTTTGGGGAGAGTTGGAGACAGGACATTCTTTCTTAATGTTGGTGAGATTCAGGACTGGACACAATGGGGCAAAAAGGAAAAAGAGATCAGAATAACATTTAAAAACATCAAGGACTGAATCTCAATATAAATCCTAAAGAGGCCATTGGACCAAGTAAACAAACAAAAAACACCTAAAAACTGTGGAACTGGGCTGAAATGCTAGGGACAGTGTTACTCAGCTGGGAAAGAGTGGGGGTGATTTTACATATGCTTCTTGAAGGTTATTATTAGGGAAAAGTTTTCCCCTATAAGTTATCCTAATAATTTGAGACTCTTCAATGAGCCAATTACACCAGGATGATGCTGGGGTCATAGCAAGCCCTTGAAGATCTTCCCAGGTGCTACAGTTGGAGAGAGGTTTTAAAAATTGGCTCTCGAATGCTCTTCACTTCCATCCCTTAAGCTCTGAGTTGATGAAACATAAAGTTGTCATTAAAAGAGAGTGTGGGGATACAATCTGATATTCTTAGAGTATTGCAAGTTTTATAATTAATTCACGGATGAGAGAGCCATTATGCAATAGCATCCAGAAATGTGGAAATTATTCGTTTCAGACAAGCACCCCTGGTCCTGTTACAGTTTTTGATTAAAATGAAAACTTACAAGTTTCAGTCTTCAAAATGTGATAGCTTCACGGGCAATTGCAATCAGCTAGTTCCATTGTTGGGTTTCTAATTCCAGGGTTTATAATAATATATTTTTTTTTTGGAGTCAAACATGACATAATGCTAGAACTCCTGGAGCTAGCAAAGATGATAAAATGTTTTTGCCGCAGCAGGTGCTCTGCAAAATCCTTTATTAAAAAGGGCTGCCACACACAGGCACAGAGTGTGATGGATTGTACAGAAATTAAGAGTGACACTCTATGAATTTACACCATCAAAATTTCCCCCTAATTAAAGCAATGGGAATGGTCCCCGAACAGAATCTGGCTGGAGCTGGACAGGAATGACTGTATTCCCCAGGACTCCAGAAGAAGGATTCTTGACCCTTGTTGTTCTCACAACAAGAAGGCTTGAATTAAACTATGAGCTAACAGTAAAAGGTAACCAACGTTATTTAATTAAAATCTTCTCTTTTCCATTATACTTTGACTTCTATTTCCAACATGTTATGTGGACATTTTCCTTTTCTAAAAAATTGTGTGTAATTAGACTTGGTAATGTAGCTGTCCTGTTGAGAGAGTACCCACCCCCACCTCCCCAGCCCCGACAGGACGAGTGTTCTACTTCCAGACATCAGAAGGGCTCAGAGTCATTCCAGCTGGGACGGAGTGTGTGCTAGCAGTGACTGAGCGAAGCTTGACCAGTGTGAGCTACTAACAACTTCACGATTGCTGGGGAAGGAGTCGAATGACTTCCTTATCTGCACGTTCATTCTTGTGCAGAGGGAAACGGAGGTGTGTGGAGGTCTCCTGTGGGAGCCATTTAATGAGCCACAACTATGATATGAGAACAGAGGAATACTGAGTCTTTTCAAAGCCTTTGGAAGAGAAAAGATAGGTGGCCAGGATCATGTCTGGAACAGAGTTTTTCAGAAACCATAATGTACTCGAACAAATAATAGACTGTAGAGTTAACAAGCTTCCTTCTCCCTGATGTTTGTTCATCTCCTAATTGTCACTTATGTGTTTCCCCCACTGATCCAGACAGGGACACCCAATATGTTCCCTTCGTCCGGTAGCTTTATGGCTCCCCCCCACCTACAGAACTCTGAGGATGACATAAATAGTAACACACGCCCACACAGTATTTCCAAACAATCCCATACACATACACCAGACTTCAATTTCTGTTTCTTAAATACATCTGTATTTCTCATCCCAATACATCATTTATTTTAATAACTTTTCTTAACTAGTGTGAATAGCATTATTATTAATAGCATGGACTTCAGAGCCAAGCAGCTCCAAGGTTTCTCCGAGCTGGGCTGTCTGGGGCGAGTTACATAACTAAATCTCTTTTGTAAAAGGAGGAGGTTAATACTAAATATCCTCCAAGAGTTGTTCTGAAGAAGGAATGAAATTATGCATGTCTATCCAGCACATGGGATGCACCCACTAAATGTTAGCTATGAATATTTACCATCATTGTAATTATTATCAATGAACTGATACCCGAAATCACCCAAGCTAATAAAAAATTACATTTGCAGAAGCTGAAACTGGTAATAAATTAGCAAACTATTTCAGGAAGACAAGGAGAGACTTCTGCCTTTATTCATATACTCCTATTTTCATTATTCTCAGTGTTTGGGATGAGCGATGTCAGAAGGAGAGGGTAAGAAAAATGCAAGGAAAGGGAAGGTAGAAGAAATGAGAAGATGGAGCAGATGAAACTTCCAGGAGGTAGAGGGTAAGAGAGATGTAGAGGTACATAATTCTAAAATGACATTCTTCTCTCTTTTTCCCAAACCAGCAGCTTCTCCGACTGTTCCACCTATTTTAATGAGGCCCCAGATTTCTGCTCACATCTTTGGGAAATCTTCTCCAAATGCTTTCCCGTCATGATGATTTTAATGGTGTCAGGGCTGGACCAGAAATATCCTTGCTATCAAAATCCCATCTCCCCATTAGTCTATTCTATCCAAACCACTGTGACTCCTTCAAATCCACAGTCCCGGGATGGCAAAGAGAGCTCAGCTCAGGTACCATTTCCCATTGGGTGGTTATGAACCCTTGTATTGCTGTGTTGGAAGATTTCTGAGCGCCTGTCTGGCTACAGTAACCAAGAGAGGCACAACTCATGTCAGCCTCAAGTATGGAAGGGGAGGCAAGATTCTCATGTCTTACTGTCCCTCTTGGGACCTTCAGCATCTGTGTCTTTACCTTAATTGGTAATGAACCCAATCCTTCCTTGAGTTCACTCTTGTCTGCCATCATTTCACTTAACCCCCAATTTTTTTGAGGAATTCAGATAACTCAGTTTTTTTCTCTCCTCTACTAACAGTTGCACATGAATACTTTGCATGCTGTAAATACTTGGTAATTACATGTTGACTGATTGACACCTGGGAACAGAAATTAAGGTGTTTGAGCGAGTACAGACAGCCACATGACAGCTCTTCCTTTCTACTGCCATTTTTTTTTTTCCCTAAACACCCAGACTGTAACACCTCACCAGCTCCCTTGGTGCTTTTCAAAGGAAAACATACATATGCTGTATGTGGAAAGGAAGGTGTGTCTGCCACAATCTGCAGGATTAGTCTCTGTAACACACCAATTACTGAATCTGTGAAGCCAAGTATTATTTCCTCTGTCCTGCAAGCCATTGGGAATGGCAGGCTGGAAAAAGCATCACTTGAAAGGGAATGCACATCCACTCATCTGCACAGGAACCACATTGAAAAGGGTGTTCAAAGCCAGGGCACAAGAGCTTAAGCTTGGCAAGAACCACCGGTAGGTTGGAAAGCAAGTGCCTACTCACAGTCGTGCTTTTCAGCTTTTCCTGTTCCCCATTGCTCCTCTCCATGGGCTCATTAAAAAGCCACAATGAACCAACCACGGCAGGAGCATGCAGTCAGGAAGTCAGAATAATTATGGCAAGTTTCAGGAAGCCGAGACGTAGGTGCAAGAGACAGGCTTTATATTGGGGTTCACAGCGTAAGCGTGTGTGTGTGTATTTATGCACACATATATGTACATGTACCAGTGGAGCTGCGCATGGAATCATATCAGCCAGAGCAAGCCACAGAGTTTTGCACTCACCAAATCAGAGAGATATCACTTGGGTAGCAGCCAAAATGGCTATCCGCTAGCGCGCTATGTATGTCCAAACCTAAAGGATACCCGAGGGATTTACATTCTTCAGACTAGCTCAGGATTTCTTTTCTTTTTTTTTAATATTTTATTTATTTGACAGAGAGAAATCACAACTACGCAGAGAGGCAGGCAGAGAGAGAGGAGGAAGCAGGCTCCCTGCGGAGCAGAGAGCCCAACACAGGGCTTGATCCCAGGACCCTGGGATCATGACCTGAGCTGAAGGCAGAGAAGCTATAACCCACTGAGCCACCCAGGTGCCCCTCGCTCAGGATTTCTCATCCTTGGCTTTATCAGTTTGGGCCAAATAATTCTTAGTTAGAGCAGGAATGTCTGGTACATTGTAGAATACTGAGGGCCATTCCTGGCCTCTCTACCCACTGGATACCAACAGTGCCCACTCCTTAGTCGGGATACAAGTGTCTCTAGATATTGTGAAATGTCCCCTGGAGAAGAATCACCCACTGTGGAGAACCACCAGACAAGACCTTTCTCTTTCAGTTTCCTGAGGATGAGGGAGACATCAAATACACACAGGGTTCACTGGTAGTACAAATTATATACATGTACCTTGTATTTTTATCACTCAGCATTGCCTTGGAGGAAAATTGTATCTGTCCCAAGCAGCTATTATGTTAAAAATGCCTTTGGTGTATAAAATACTTGCACAGAACACAGAATTTTAATTTTGAAACACATCAGCCTACATTCATCAGAACATTTTCATGCAGATAGAAATATATACTAAAACCCCAAGAAGTTCTAGCTACAAACCATGGCAAAGCTGGCAGCATAACTAAAGTGGAAATGAGTCTACAATATCAATGAAAATGCAAAACATTATAGAATAAACAGGTCCCCTACTGCATCCTTTTTGGGATTGTTATAAATTGAAAAGAGAAACATGTTCAGTGGGAGTTCAACACGATATATTCCACCTGTCAAAATTCACTAGCACAAATAGATTTCTGAGCAGGTGTATCTAAATGCTGTGGTCATTAATCCAGATTTGCCAATGTCTTGAGTTTCCAAAGGCAAGGTGGAGAAAAGTAAGTGAAATCCTCATCAGCGCTAATTGAATGACAAAACAGTGTTCAAGATACCTGTGTCATCATCTTTCAATAAAATCTTTATGACTTTTATTACCAGGCAGTCCTTCCATTTGTTTCTATTCCTTCTATTTGTAGAGTTAGCTACCATTCATTAACTTATTGGACAGTCATGGTAAGGAAAGAGGACAAAAATGGGCAAATGACTTTAAGGAAACTTTCCAGTTCACACATATATTTTCTCTCGGACAAAGACAAGCATTTGGTCAAATTGCTCTCACCTAATAAAGCTTGGCTGTTAATTTAGCAAGTCCAGGGCTTGAATAAAGTTGTTTTAAGTGTTGTTCTTATCACTACCAAAAACAAGAATTAGAAACACATAGCGCCTTCAACATTATGTTTACACTGGATGATTTAACCGAGTAAGTAGTAGTTCTCTCTCTCTTTCTTTTTTTTTTTTTTTTTTTAAGATTTTACTTATTCATTGGACAGAGACATACACAACAAGAGAGGGAGCACAAGCAGGGGGAGTGGGAGAGGAAGAAGTAGACTCCCTGACCAGCAGGGAGCCCAAGGTGGGGCTCCATCCCAGGACTCGGATCATGACCTGAGCCGAAGGCAGAGGCTTAATGACTGAGCCACCCAGGCACCCAGTAGTAGTTCTTTCAAACTGACTCATCACACTGTTCCTTCCCATCCTAACAGCAAGGATATTTTCTATCCAAGTTAAATTTATTCTCTGTCAACAGCTCTCTTGTGCAAGCAGGTGAAGTCGCTACATCTTTTTCATCGTGAGGACAAGGTTTTCTATTTCATTCGATGAAATTGTGGACTATTTCATTCTTACTGAATTTGTTATTTTGCTTGATAATTAGGCATATGCAATACCAGAAATTAATTCCTGCACTAAACTGGCACTCTGTTTACACTTCCATTGTGAAAGATAGTCCCTTACTTGCTGAAGAATTTCCCCCATGCTTCCATTCCAACCACTAGTGACTGAAAATATTCTCGGAGCTTGCTTTCTTCCCAGATTTCAACCAGGGGGTCCAAACCAACTGTTACCGAACTTGTGAAAATGCAAGGTGTTTTATTTTACCAACTGAAGTTAATATCTTCCGTGAATTTATACATGTGATCAAATCATGGGATTAAAAACAAGAATTCACCCCTTCAAACTCAGCTCAGAGAATGCTGCCTTTATAAACCACCAGGATTGGGTGGCTTGGGTGGCTCAGTTGCTGAAGTGTCTGCCTCTGGCTCAGGTCAAGATCCCCAGGACCTGGGATTGATCCCCACATTGGGCTTCCTGCTCAGCAGGGAGTCTGCTTCCCTCCTCCTCACCTCTCTCCCTCCCTCTGCTACTCCCCACCACTCATTCTCTCTCTCTTTCAAATAAATAAATAAAATCTAAACCATCAGGATCAGTCGGTCCATTTTTACTCTGTGCTGAAGCATTTTGAACGTAACTCCTATTAGCATTTAGCTAATGGTGTTAGGATTATTTATGTGAATGTCTTTCCCCCTAACAGACTGTGAGCTACTTGAGGGCAGTGAACTTATTTATTGGTTTACTCTCAAAGATTGTCCTTTCCTGATACTTAACATCATTACATTAACTTGTCTAGTCCTGTCTTCTCTGCTGGACTTGATGACATTGATGACAGCAACTCATATTTTATTTTTTTTTAATTTTAATTATTTATTTTTTTAAAAAAAGATTTTATTTATTTATCTGACAGACAGAGATCACAAGTAGGCAGAGAGGCAGGCAGAGAGAGAGTCCGAGGAAGCAGGCTCCCTGCTGAGCAGAGAGCCCGATGCGAGGCTCGATCCCAGGACCCTGAGATCATGACCCGAGCCGAAGGCAGAGGCCTAGCCCACTGAGCCACCCAGGTGCCCAACAACTCATACTTTAAATGTGTGAGGCATTGTTCAAAATGGTTTATATTATTAGTTACATCCTATTTCATCCCCCAAACAGCATCCGAGGTGAATACAGCTATAAACTTCCTGTTATAACTGAGAAACCTCACATCACAGAAGACCGTTGTAAAGTAGTCAGCTACGAGGTGACAGAGCTAGAATTTGAACCCATGTAGTCTGGCCCAGAGGCAGTTATTCGTAATTCCATTATGCTGCCTATTAGGGACCCAAACAGTAGTTAGCAAATGCATACAAGAAAGATAAAGGAAGAAAAAGATTGGATACATGAAGCAAAGAACAAATGAACAAGGAGCCGATAGTCATTAAATGTTTGCCTGGTAACAGAGGAGCGGAATCCAAATGCCACAGCAAAAACAGTGAGTATCACGAGAGGGAAAAAAAAGGTTTTATAGTATAAACTAGAATATCCAAATGATAAAATATTGAACTGATATTAAAAATGATAATCTTGATGAATTCTTTACTGTGTATAAAAAACCATTATTGCCTGTGCAATAATGTTAAGTGAAAAAATACGGAAATCAGTCTCTATCAGCTCTGTCCAAAGGAAATAAGAGACCCAAATATGAATCACATGAGTGATTTTTTTTTAAATTTTTTATTTTATTTAACAGAGAGAGATCACAAGTAGGCAGAGAGGCAGGCAGAGAGAGAGGAGGAAGCAGGCTCCCCGTGGAGCAGAGAGCCCGACGTGGGGCTTGATCTCAGGACCCTGAGATCATGACCTGAGCCGAAGGCAGCGGCCCAATCCACCGAGCCACCCAGGCGCCCCACATGAGTGATTTTTAAATGTGCTTGAAGTCACGTTTAGTAAACAATTTTTAAAAAGTAGGTGAGGCATATTTTAACTTTTATTTAACCCAATATAGCCAAACTATTGCAATTTCAAATAAGTAATTAACATTAAAAATTATAAGTGAGGTATTTTACTTTTTTCCATAATAAATCTTCTAAATCTGGGATATATATTCCAGTTAGAGCACATTTCAAAAAAGACTATCCACATTTCAAATGCTCAGTAGTCACATATGGCTAGTTGCTACCATACTGGACAGTTCAAGCTTAATCATATCATTCCCATTAAACATAGTTGGTCAGCTCATCCACCTATGTGTAAGAAGAATCTGTTGGCAGGAAGTATACTAATATATCATTGCTTTGGATCATAAGAGACTGCTATGAATAATTAGATGCTAACAAAAAGGAAAACTGTAAAGAAATGGATACATTCTTAGAAAATAAAATCTTCCAGGACTACATCAGGCAGAAACAGAAAATCTAAACAGATTGATTATTACTAACAAAATCGAATCTGTAATCAAAACACCCAATAAAGAAAATCCAGGAACAGATGTTTTCACAGGTGAAGTCTACCAAACATTTAAAGAAGAGTTAATACTTAGCTTTTTCTAACTATCCCCCCAAATAGAAAAGGGATGCTTCCCAATTCACTCTATGAGGCCAGCATCAGCCTGACATCAAAATCAGACACGCTATAAAACAGAACATTACAGACCTATATCCTTAATGAACAAAAATGCAAGATTTCTCAACTAAATATCAGTGAATTGTATTCAAAAACACATTAGAAGCATCATTTACCACAATAAGTGACATTTATTCCAGGGTTACAAGGTTGGTTCAATATATAAACATCAATCAATATGATACACCACATTAAAATGAAGGCTAAAAATCATATGATCATCTTGGGGCACCTGGGTGGCTCAGCTGTTTAAGTGTCTGACTTTGAATTTCAGCTCAGGTCATGATCTCAGTGTTGTGAGATCAAACGCTATGTGAGACTCCGTGCTAGGTGTGGAGCCTGCTTACGAAACTCCCTCTTTCTGCCCTTACACCCTACCTCCTGGGGCTCATATGAGCTTTCTTTCTCTCCCTCTCTTTCAAAAAAAAATCATGTGATCATCTCTAAAGATTCATAGAGAGCATTTGATAAAATTCAATATCCCTTTATGAAGCAAACTCTGAACAAGTGGGTATAGCGGGAACACAGCTCGCATAATAAAGGCCAAGTATGATAAACCCTCAACTAACATTGTAGTCAAAGGTGAAAAAAGCTAAAATCTTTTCCCCTAAGATCAGGACAAAACAAGGATCTCCACTCTTGCTTCTATTATTCCACATAGTACTGGAAGTCCTAGCCATAGCAACCAGAAAAAGGAAAAAAAGAAAATGAATAAAAGACATTCCAAACGGTAAGGAATAAGTGAAACTGTCATCATTTGCAGATAACATGATACTACCTACATAGAAAACACCAAAGACGCCACCAAAAACTACTGGAGATAAAAATTTAGTAAAGTTGCAGGACTTAAATTCAATATACAGAAATCTGTCATATTTCTATACACTAATAATCAAGTAGCAAGAGAAAGACATTAACAAAACACTTCTATTTACAATGGCAGCAAAAAGAATAAAATATCTAGGAATAAATTGAACCTAGAAGGTAAGAGATCTGTACTCTGAAAACTGTCAAATACTGTTGAAAGAAATTGAAGATGACACAAATTAATGAAAAGATAGACCACACTCATAGATTGAGTTAATATTGTTAAAATGTTTGTACTACTTAAAGCAATCTACATATTATTTTTTAAAAAAGATTTATTTGAGAGAGGAAGGGAGAGAGAGAGAGAGAACCAACAGGGAGAGGGACAGAGGGAGAGAAACTCAAGCAGACCATACTGAGCAGAGAACCTGACATGAGGCTTGATCCCACAACACTGAGATCATGACCTGAGCTGAAATATAATAGTTGAATGCTTAAACAACTGAGCCGCCCAGGTGCTCCAGCAATCAACATAGTCAATGCAATCCCTATCAAAACACCAATGGTGGTTTTTTTTTTTTTTTTTAACAGAACTACAACAAATAATCCTAAAATTTGTATGGATTTTCACAAGACCCCAAGTAACCAAAACATTCTGGAGAAAAAAAAGCGCAATGCTGGAAGTAGTATCACAATTCCAGCTTTCAAACCATACAAGGAAGCTACATTAATGAAAAAGGTATGGTACAGGCACAAAAATAGGCACAGAAGTCAATAGAACAAAATAGAGCCCAGAACTAAATCCTTATGTATATGGGTCAAGGGACCTATGACAAAGAAGGGAAGAATATAGAATGGGCAAAAGAGAGTTTCTTCAAAAGATGGTGCTAAGAAACTGGGTAGCTACATGTAAAGGAAAGAAACCAGACCACTTCTTACACCATACACAAAGTGATTCAATACCTAAATGTAATACCTGAAACCATAGAACTCCTATAAGAATGCATAGGCAGTAAAGTCTTAGACATCAGCCTTAGCAATGTTTTTTTTTTTTTTTTAAATATTTTATTTATTTATTTGACAGAGAGAGAGAGGTCACAAGTAGGCAGAGAGGCAGGCAGAGAGAGAGAGAGGGAGAAACAGGCTCCCCACCGAGCAGAGAGCCCGATGCGGGGCTCGATCCCAGGACCCTGAGATCATGACCTGAGCCGAAGGCAGAGACTTAAACTACTGAGCCACCAGGGCGCCCCCTTAGCAATGTTTTTGAAATTATGTTTTTCCAGGCAAGGGAAACAAAAAAAACAAATGTGTGGGACTACATCAAATTAAGAACTTATGCCCAGTGAAAAATCCATCACACACAAAAAGTCAACCAAATGAATTGGAGATGATATTTGCAAATGATCTGTCTGATAAGAGGTTAATATCCAAAATATATGTAAAAGATGTAACAATATAAGAAAACCCACAAATAATCCAATTAAAAATGGGCAGAGGGGGCGCCTGGGTGGCTCAGTGGGTTAAGCCGCTGCCTTCGGCTCAGGTCATGATCTCAGGGTCCTGGGATCGAGTCCCGCATCAGGCTCTCTGCTCAGCAGGGGCCTGCTTCCCTCTCTCTCTCTGCCTGCCTCTCTGTCTGCTTGTGATCTCTCTCTGTCAAATAAATAAAAAATCTTTAAAAAAAAATGGGCAGAGGACCTGGATAGACATTTTTCCAAAAAAGAAATACATATGGCCATGAAAAGAGGCTCAACATCACTAATCAGCAGGGAAATGCAGATGAAAACCACAATGAGCTATCATCTCACACAAGTTAGAATGGCTAGTATCAAAAAGACAAGAAATAACAAGTGTTGGTGAGGATGCAGAGCAAAGAAGAGAAACCCTCACGCACCACTGGTGGTTGGTGGGAATGTAAAATGGTGCAGCCACTATGGCAAACAATTTAAAGGTTGCTCAAAAAATGTAACTAGAAATACTGTACAGCCCAGCAATTCCACTTCTGGATATTTACCTGAGGAAAACAAAAGAACTAATATGCACTCTTATTTTTGCTGTACCATTATTCACAATAGACAAGAAATAGGAAACAATCAAAATGTTCATTGATGGAAGAATGATAAAGATGTGGTATTTCTGTGCAATGGAATACCGCTCAGACATACAAAGGAATGAAATCTTACAATTTGTGACAACGTGAATGGACCTAGAATGTATTATGCTAAGTAAAATAAGGCCGAGAGAGAAAGACAAATAGCATGATTTTATTTATATGTAGAATCTAAAACCAAAACAAATAAATAACAAAATCCAGAAATAAACTCATAAAAACAGAGAACAAACTGGTAGTTGTGGGGTGGGGTAGCAGCCATTGATGAACTAGGTGAAGGTGATTAAGAGGTACAAGCTTCCAGTTATAAAATAATTAAATCATGGGGATGAAAAGTACAGCACAGAGAATATAATCGATAAGATTTAAACAACTTTGCATAGTGACAGTAACTACACTTATCATGGTGAGCATTTCATAATGTATATAATTGTCCAATAACTGCTCTACACCTTAAGCTAAAAATGTCTACTACAATTAAAAATAAAACATAAAAATAAAAGCTTTGTTTTATCTAAAAGTCAAGGAAACAATTACAGTCTTCACTTACAGTCTCTCAGGAAATGCAAATGTTATAAAAAGAAGTAAAATCAGCATGACATGTGGAAGAATAAATTCAACGGGAGTGTCCCGAAGATAAAATTATAATCAAGATTCTGATAAAATATGAAAAGAAAGAAGGAAAGAGCCCCAGATGACTTTGAGACAATCACCCTCCAAAGTAACGTATCTCAACATAGTAAAGGCCATACATGAAAAACCCACAGCTAATATGATCCTCGATGGGGAAAAAATGGGAACTTTTCCTTCACGTCCAGAAACAAACAGGAATGTCTATTCTCACCAGTGTCATTTAACAGAGTAACTGGAAGTCCAAGCCACAGCAGTCAGACAACAAAAAGAAAGAAAAGACATCCAAATTGGTGAAGAAGTGAAACTTTCACTATTTGCAGATGACATGATACTATATATAGAAAACCCAAAAGACACCAAAATACTGCTAGAAGTGATACAACAATTCAGTAAAGTTGCATGACACAAAATGAACATACAAAAATCTGTTGCATTTCTGTACACCAATAATGACTCAGCAGAAAGAGGAATTAAGGAATCAATCCTATTTACAACTGCACCCAAAACAATTAAGATATCTAGGAATAAGCTTAACCAAAGAGGTAAAAGACATATTCTGTTTGTTCTCAATTTTTAAGAGTCTCATGGTATCCCTCCCTCTTTGTTTTTTTATCCCCTCTTTGTTTTTATCTTACTTCCCCTTCCCCTCCACTATGTTCATCTGTTTTGTTTCTTAAATTGCACATATGAGTGAAATCATATGATATTTATCTTTCTCTGACTGACTTATTTCACTCGTTGCCAGAAGGAGATGGGTAGGGAGATGGGTCGGGGGATGGGCTAGGTGGGTGATGGGCATTAAGGAGGGTACTTGTTGGGATGAGCACAGGGTGTTATGTGTAAGTGATGAATCACTAAATTCTATTCCTGAAACCAATATTACACAATATGTTAAATAACTTGAATTAAAAATTCAAAAAAAATGGAAGATGACACAAAAAATGGAAAGACCTACTCATGAATTGGAAGAACAAGTATTGTTATGATGTCTTACTACCAAAGCAAGCTGCATATTTAATGCAATCCCTATTAAAATACCAACAGCATTTTTCACAGAGCTAGAACAAATAATCCTAAAATTTGTATGGGACCACAAAAGACACTGCAACCTTGGAAAAGAAAAGCAAAGCTGGAGGCCTCACAATTCTGGACTTCAAGTTACATAGTGATAAAAAAAAGTATGGTATTGGCCCAATAATAGACACATAGATCAATAGAACATAAAACTCAGAAATGGGGGTGCCTGGGTGGCTCAGTGGGTTAAGCCGCTGCCTTCAGCTCAGGTCATGATCTCAGGGTCCTGGGATCGAGTCCCGCATCGGGCTCTCTGCTCAGCGGAGAGCCTGCTTCCCTTCCTCTCTCTCTGCCTGCCTCTCTTGTGATCTCTCTCTGTCAAATAAATAAAATCTAAAAAACAAACAAACAAACAAAAAAAACTCAGAAATGAACCCACAGCTAGATGGTCAGTAAATTTTCAACAAAGACGGAAAGAATATCCAATGGAAAAGAGACAGTCTCTTCAACAAATGGTGTTGGGAAAACTGGACAGCAACAGGCAAAAGAATGAAACTGGACTTCTCTCTTACCCTATACAGAAAAATAAATTGAATATGGATTAAATATCTAAATGCAAGACATAAAACCATAAAAATCCTCAAGGAGCACAGAGGCAATAACTTCTTTGATACTGGCTATAGCAACTTCTTTCCAGGTATGTCTCCAGAGGCAAGGGAAATAAAAGCAAAACCAAACTATTGGGACTTAATGAAAATAAAAAATTCTGTACAGCAAAACAAACTATTGACAGAACTGAAAGGCAACCTACAAAATGAGAGAAAGTATTTGCAAATAACATATCTGATAAAGGGTTAGTATCCAAAATATACAAAGAACTTATGAAATCAACACCCCCAAAATGAAAATGCAATTATAACTGGGCAGAAGTTATGAATAGACATTTTTCCAAACAAGACTTACAGATGGCCAACAGACACATGAAAAGATACTCAACATCAAAGATCATCAGGGAAAGACAAATCAAAACAAAATGAGATATCACCTTACCCAAGAAACCACAGGTGTTGGTGAGGATGTGGAGAAAGTTGAACCCTCTTGCACTGTTGGTGGGAAGGCACACTGGTGCAGTCACTCTTGTAAACAGTACAGAGGTGCCTCAAAAATTTAAAAATAAAACTGCCCAACAATCCAGCAATTGCACTACTAGGTATTTATCTGAAGAGCACAAATATACCAATTCAAAAGGATTCATGTACCCTGATGTTTATGGCAACATTATGTACAATAGCCAAATTACAAAAGCAGCCCAGTGTCCATTGACTGATGAATGGATAAAGAAGATGTGGTGTATATATGAAATGGAATATTATTCAGCCATAAGATAGAATCAAATCTTGCCATTTGCAACAACATGGATGGAGCTAGAGAATATCATGCTAAGTGAAATAAGTCAGAGAAAGGCAAATCAATCAGAGAAAGACAAACCATATGATTTCACTCATATATAACTTAAGAAAAAAATAAGCAAAGGGGAAAAAAGAGAGAGAGACAAACTAAGAAACAGACCCTTAACTAGAGAGAACAAACCGATGGTTACAAGAGGGGAGGTGGGTGGGGACTGGGTAAAATAGGTGATGGGAATGAAGGAGTGCAGTTGCTGTGTTCAGCACTGGGTGATGTATGGAAGTGTTGAATTACTTTATTGTACACCTGAAACTAATATTACACTGTATGTCAACTAAATGGAATTTATTTTTATTATTATTACTTTTTACAAATTTTATTTCTTTATTTGATGGAGAGCACAAACAAGGGGAGCAGCGGACAGCAGGAGTGGGAGAAGCAGGCTCCCCACTGAGCATGCGCCCTGACATGGGGCTCGATCCCAAGACCCTAGGATCTTGACCTGAGCTGAAGGCAGATGCTTAACCAACTAAGCCACCCAGGTGGCCCAACTAACTGGAATTTAAATAAAAACTTAAAAAACAGGGGCGCCTGGGTGGCTCAGTGGATTAAGCCGCTGCCTTCGGCTCAGGTCATGATCTCAGGGTCCTGGGATTAAGCCCCGCATCGGGCTGTCTGCTCCTCAGGGAGCCTGCTTCCTCCTCTCTCCCTGCCTGCCTCTCTGCCTACTTGTGATCTCTCTCTCTGTGAAATAAATAAATAAAATCTTTAAAAAAAAACAAAACTTAAAAAACAAAACCAAAAAAAAGGAGAGAAAATATGTGGAACTCGAATTTCTGTTAATATAAAATATCATGGCTTTCTCTCCAAGTTTAAGAACAAGACAAATATGCCGGATTTTGTCATTTCTATTTAGCAAAGTGCATGAAGTTCTAGCCAGAATAATTAAGCACAAAAAGAAAAGTCATCCAAATTAGAAAGGAAAAAAAATAATTTCTGCTTTCAGATGACATGATTTCAAAAAGAGAAACTTTAAAGAATCCACAACAAACCCTGTTAGAGCTAATAAATAAATCCAGCCTGTTTGTAAGATACAGTCAACACACAAAATCTGTATTTCTACACACCAGCAAAAACAGTCCAAATAGGATAGTAACAATTCCTTTACAAGATCAACAAAAGAATCACATAATTAGGAATATATTTAACCACAGGGACAAAAAATTATAACTGAAAATTATAAAACATTACTGAAAAAATTATAGAATATATAAATAAATGAAAAGACATCATGAGGGCATCTGGGTGGTTCAGTTGCTTAAGTGTCTGACTCTTAGTTTTGGTTCAGGTCATTATCTCAGGGTTGTGAGATCAAGCCCCACACCAGGCTCTGCACTCAGCACAAGATCTACTTGAGATCCTCTCTCTCACTCTCCCTCTGCCCCTCCTCCTCTATCTAAATAAATAAATTAATAAATAATAAAGAAAATCTTAAAAAAAGAAAGACATCCCACATTCATAGCCTTGAAGATTAAAAAAAAATTATAATGCCATCTGATACAACAACGATGATTAAAAATGGGAAGGGACACAAGCAACCTAAGTGTAATGAAATGTATGAAATGAAATTGTAATACTCAACCACTAAAAAAATACATTAAGAGATATATTAAAAAATACTATAAATGAATCAAGATGAAATTATATAAAAATTTTTTCACAAAACCCAGAGGAAGGCAGGAAAAGACAAACAGAGGAATGAAAGCCAGAGGAGACAAATATGAAACAAATAACAGAATGGCACACATAAGTGCTAGCATATCAGTTATTACCTTAAATGTAAATGGTCTAAGTAGAACCATGAAAAGACAGAGAAGGGCAGAGTACATTTCAAAACCACATGGTTCAACTATATGTTATTAATAAGAAACTCACTTCAAATTAAATGATATAGGTAGGTTGAAAATAAAGGGATAGGAAAAGACACAACACACAAGTTTTTACAAAAGATACTTGTGGCCATATTAATATCTGATAGTTGTAGAATTTAAAGCAAAGAAATTACTAGAGACAAAGAGGGATATTGTGAAATGATAAGAAGATTAATTCTTCAGGATGACAGAATGATCATAAGCATTTATGCACCAGAGTATAGTGCCTCAAAGTACCTGAGACAAAAACTAATAGGGCTAAAGAGGAAAAAGACAAATTCATACAAAAGTTGGACAGTTGAACACTCCCCTCTCGGCAAGAATATAGAAGATTCGTACAACATAATCAACCAATGTGATCTAATAACCTAGATAGAAGACCCAACATCAGTAGAAAACAAAGTTTTTCAAAGGCTGTGGAGCATTCACCAAGATAAACTATGTCCTGACCCATAAACAAACCTTTACAATTTTGAAAAAGTTGAAATCACATAGAGTACGTTCTCTGCCCATTATGGGATCATACCAGAAAATCATTAACAGAAAGACAACAAAGATATCTCTAATTATGTGACAATCAATCAACACACTGCTAAATGGTCTGTGAACCAAAGAGGAAGTCTCAAAGGAAATTAAAAATTACATAGAATGGAATTAAAATAAAAATATAACATATCAAAATATGTGGAATACAATTAAAGCAGAGCTCAGAGGGAAATTTATAGCACCAAGGGCGTATACAAGAAATGGAGAAAGGTTTCAAATCAGTAATCTAATTACATGCCTCAAAAATGAGAAAAAGAGAACCAAGTAAACTCAAAGCAAGTGGAAGGCAGGAAATAGTAAGTATAGAAGTCAAATGGAAGAGAAAATAGAAAAATAATATAAAACAGTCTGAGTCAATCAAGCTGGCTCTTTGAAAAAAAAAAATCACTGTAATTGATACCTCTCTACTAAGACTGACAAAAATAAAAGAGAAGACACAAGAAGAATATCAGATATGAAGTAGGTGATTTTTATTGCAGATCCTGCAGTCATTAAAAATAAAATGAAAGGATATTATAAACAGTTTTAGTCTCATGAATTTGACAACTTAAAGGGCCCAATTTCTCACAAACCACAAACTATTCGAACTTAATCTAGAGGGAAGAGAAATACTGAAGAGCTATATGGTCCTTAAACAACTTGAATTTGTAATTTTAAAGCTCCCAAAAATGAAGTTTCTGGACCTACATAGGAGAATTTATCCAGAGATTTTATTTTATTTATTTTTTTAAAAGATTATTTATTTATTTATTTATTTATTTGACAGCCAGAGATCACAAGTAGGCAGAGAGGCAGGCAGAGAGAGAGAGAGAGAGGGGAAGGGAAGCAGGCTCCCTGCCGCGCAGTGAGCCCAATGCGGGGCTCGATCCCAGGACCCTGGGATCACGACCTGAGCTGAAAGCAGAGGCCAACCCACTGAGCCACCCAGGTGCCCCCATCCAGAGATTTTAAAAAATTAAAAATTTTACACATTATAATCAGAAAATACAAGAGAAGGGAACACAGCCTAACTCATTTTATGAGGCATGTATTATCTTGATACCAAAACCAGACAAAAACAGTACAAATAAAGAAAAATGCATACCAGTATCTCTCAAGAACTTAGATGCAAAAATCCCTAATATTAACAAACTGGCCCAAATATATTTAAAAAATGTATACACCAGGAGTAAATTAGAATTACTTCAGGTATGCAAAGATTGTTCAGGACTTGGAAAAAAAGTCAATATAATCTATCATATCAAAAAGCCAAAGAAGAAAATTCATATAATCCTATCAATTGTTATAGAAGCAATATTTGACAAAACCCAACAGCCATTGTGATAACTATTCTCACCAAGTTAGGCATAGAAAGAAATTGTTTTAATTGATAAAGCACATCCACAATTTACAACTAGTATCATACTTAATTCTGTCCAACTTTTTTCCTAATATCAGGAAAAAAGCAAGGTTTTCTGCTATCACCACTCATTTAACATACTACTGGAAAGTGTAGCCACTGCAATAGGCAAGAAAAAAATAAAAGACATACATGTGGGAAAGGGACATATAAAATTATCCTTGTTGCTGATGACATGATTGTCTGTATAGAAAACCAAGTAATGTACAACAAAAAAATCAGTGCTATAACTAATAGCTGTAAGTTCAGCATGGATAAGGTATAGAAGATCAATATACACACATCAGTTGCATTTTCAATACTAAAAATAAATATGCATAAAGTGGAATTAAAAATGCTATACCAGTGGGGCACCTGGATGGCTCAGTGGGTTAAGCCTTTGCCTTCAGCTCAGGTCATGATCTCAGGGTCCTGGGATCGAGCCCCACATCGGGTTCTCTGCTCAGCAGGGATCCTGCTTCCTCCTCTCTCTCTGCCTGCCTCTCTGCTTACTCATGATCTCTCTCTGTCAAATAAATAATCTTTTAAAAAAATGCAATACCACTAACAAATGCAAAAAAGAAACAAAGAAGTAAAATAAGAAGAAAATACACACTTAGATATAAATCTAACCAAATATGTACAGGATTTGTACGCTGAAAATAAAAAAAATGATGAGATAAAGAAGATCTAAATAAATGCAGAGAAATACCATGTTAATGGACTGGGAGGCTCAACATAGTAACAGTATCAACTATCCTCAATTGATCTATACAGTTACTGTAATTTAAGTAAAAATCCCAGAAACGTTTTGTATAGACACAGATAATGCAATTCTGAAATTTCCATAGAAAGAGAAACTAGGGGGCGCCTGGGTGGTCAGTGGGTTAAGCCTCTGCCTTCAGCTCAGGTCATGATCCTAAGGTCCTGAGATTGAGCCCCACATCAGGCTCTCTGCTCAGTGGGGAGCCTCCTTCCCCCTCTCTCTCTGCCTGCCTCTCTGCCTACTTGTAATCTCTCTCTCTCACACTGTTAAATAAATAATTAAAATCTTAAAAAAAAAAAAAGGAAAGAGAAACTAGAATTTTAAAACATTTTTAAAAAAGAAGATAAAGTAGGAGGAATCACTCTGATATTAAAGCCTACTATATGGTGACAGAAATTAAAACCATATGGTTTCACAAAGTGTTAGACACATAGATCAATGGAATAAAAAAGATAATCTCCAAATAGACTGATACAAATATAGACAACTGGTTTTCAACACAGGCTTAAAAGTGATTCAGTGGGGGTGCCTGGGTGGCTCAGTGGGTTAAAGCCTCTGCCTTTGGCTCAGGTCATGATCCCAGGGTCCTGGGATTGAGCCCCACATTGGGTTTTCTGCTCAGGAGGGAGCCTACTTCCTCCTCTCTCTCTGCCTGCCTCTCTGCCTACTTGTGATCTCTCTTTGTCAAATAAATAAAATAAAATCTTTAAAAAAAAATAAAAAATAAAAGTGATTCAGTGGAGGAATGTTGCCTTTCAACAAATAGTGTTAGAGCACTGGGAATCCATTAACAAAAAAATGAATCTCAATTTAAACCTCATGTTTTATACAAAAATTAACTTCAGATGGATCACAAACTTAAATGTAAAATGTAAAACTACAAAACTAAAAAAGACATAGGGGAAAAATCTTTGCAATGTAAAGCTATGTGAACTCTTCAACTTGTCATCAAAAACAATTTATAAGAGGAAAAATAAATTGAACTTACTTCATCATAAGTCAAAAAGCCCACATAAAAGAATAAAAAGACAACCCATACCCTGAGAGAAATATTTGCAAACCGTAAGTATAACAAAGACCCAGACTTTAGGATATATTAAAAAATTTTTTTCAAAACTCAACAATGAAAAATGAACACATTAATTAGAAAAAGGGCAAAAACCGCAAAGGGACATTTCCCTCAAGAAGACCTACAGATAGCAAATAAGCACATGAAAAGATGTTCAACATCACTGACTACCAGGGAAATGTAAATTAAAACCACAATGAGCTATTATTATCAGCCTATCTGAATGGATACAATAAAAAATAGAAATTATACAAAATGTCAGTGAGAAATGGTTCACTCATACATGTGGATGAGACTGTTAAGTGGTACAGACACTTTAGAAAATATTTATGTCGTTTTTTATAAAACCCAACATGCAATTTCCATACAACTCAGTAACTACACTCTTGAAAATTTATCCCAGATTTCTCTTAAAGGTAGGTTCATACAAAAACCTATACATGAGTGTTCATAGTTTTTTTTTTCTTTTTTTTTACAATAGCCCCAACTAGAAACAGTTCAGATGACCTTCAACAAGAAAATGGTTATACAAAGTGTGGTACAGAAACAGCATAGAATATACTCAACAACAAAAAGGGACAAATTACGGATACTCATAATAAATGGACCAAGTTATGCTAAGCAAAAGAAAAGAGCCAATTCCAAAATGTCAAATACTATATGATTCTATCAATGTATGTATTTTAATGTCAAAATTTTAGAAGTGGAGAACAGAATTAGGGTTTCCTCAGTCAACAAAACAAAAAGGCAACCCACGGAATGGGAGAAGATATCTGCAAATGACAGTACAGACAAAAGGTTGATATCCAGGATCTATAAAGAACTTCTCAAACTCAACACACAAAAAACAGATAATCATATCAAAAAATGGGCAGAAGATATGAACAGACACTTCTCCAACAAAGACATACAAATGGCTATCAGACACATGAAAAAATGTTCATCATCACTAGCCATCAGGGAGATTCAAATTAAAACCACATTGAGATACCACCTAACACCAGTTAGAATGGCCAAAATTAGCAAGACAGGAAACAACGTGTGCTAGAGAGGATGTGGAGAAAGGGGAACCCTCTTACACTGTTGGTGGGAATGCAAGTTAGTGCAGCCACTTTGGAGAACAGTGTGGAGATTCCTGAAGAAATTAAGAATAGAGCTTCCCTATGACCCTGCAATTGCACTGCTGGGTATTTACCCCAAAGATACAGATGTAGTGAAAAGAAGGGCCATCTGTACCCCAATGTTTATTGCAGCAATGGCTACAGTCGCCAGACTGTGGAAAGAACCAAGATGCCCTTCAACGGATGAATGGATAAGGAAGATGTGGTACATATACACAATGGAGTATTATGCCTCCATCAGAAAGGATGAATACCCAACTTTTGTAGCAACATGGACGGGACTGGAAGAAATTATGCTGAGTGAAGTAAGTCAAGCAGAGAGAGTCAAGTATCATATGGTCTCACTTATTTGTGGAGCATAACAAATAACATGGAGGACATGGGGAGATGGAGAGGAGAGGGAGTTGAGGGAAACTGGAAAGGGAGATGAACCATGAGAGACTATGGACTCTGAAAAACAACCAGAGGGTTTTGAAGGGGCGGGGGGGGGGGTGGGTAGGAGGTTGAGGAACCAGGTGGAGGGTAATAGGGAGGGCACGTACTGCATGGAGCACTGGGTGTGATGCCAAAACAATGAACACTATTATGCTGTAAATAAACAAATAACGAATAAAAAAAAAAAGAAAAAAAATCCAAAAAAACAAAACAAAACAAAACAAAAAAAGAATTAGGGTTTCCTATTGTTAGGGGTAGTGGGGTTGGGGAGGGTCATGGTTGTTGTCAATAAAAGGGCCACATGAGTGAACTCATAGTGTTCCAACTGCTCATTATTTTTTTTAATTAATTAATTTATTTTTATTTGCTTATTTACAGCATAACAGTGTTCATTGTTTTGGCATCACACCCAGTGCTCCATGCAGTATGTGCCCTCCCTATTACCCACCACCTGGTTCCTCAACCTCCCCCCCCCCCCCCCCACCGCCCCTTCATAACCCTCTGGTTGTTTTTCAGAGTCCATAGTCTCTCATGGTTCATCTCCCCTTCCAGTTTCCCTCAACTCCCTCTCCTCTCCATCTCCCCATGTCCTCCATGTTATTTGTTATGCTCCACAAATAAGTGAGACCATATGATACTTGACTCTCTCTGCTTGACTTATTTCACTCAGCATAATTTCTTCCAGTCCTGTCCATGTTGCTACAAAAGTTGGGTATTCGTCCTTTCTGATGGAGGCATAATACTCCATTGTGTATATGGACCACATCTTCCTTATCCATTCATCCGTTGAAGGGCATATTGGTTCTTTCCACAGTTTGGCGACCGTAGCCATTGCTGCAATAAACATTGGGGTACAGATGGCCCTTCTTTTCACTACATCTGTATCTTTGGGGTAAATACCCAGCAGTGCAATTGCAGGGTCATAGGGAAGCTCTATTCTTAATTTCTTCAGGAATCTCCACACTGTTCTCCAAAGTGGCTGCACTAACTTGCATTCCCACCAACAGTGTAAGAGGGTTCCCCTTTCTCCACATCCTCTCCAGCACACGTTGTTTCCTGTCTTGCTAATTTTGGCCATTCTAACTGGTGTTAGGTGGTATCTCAATGTGGTTTTAATTTGAATCTCCCTGATGGCTAGTGATGATGAACATTTTTTCATGTGTCTGATAGCCATTTGTATGTCTTTGTTGGAGAAGTGTCTGTTCATATCTTCTGCCCATTTTTTTGATATGATTATCTGTTTTGTGTGTGTTGAGTTTGAAAAGTTCTTTGTAGATCCTGTATATCAAGCTTTTGTCTGTACTGTCATTTACAAATATCTTCTCCCATTCCGTGGGTTGCCTCTTTGTTTTGTTGACTGTTTCCTTTGCTGTGCAGAAGCTTTTGATCTTGATGAAGTCCCAAAAGTTCATTTTTGCTTTTGTTTCCTTGGCCTTTGGAGACATGTCTTGAAAGAAGTTGCTGTGGCTGATATCGAAGAAGTTACTGCCTATGTTTTCCTCTAGGATTCTGATAGATTCCTGTCTTACATTGAGGTCTTTTATCCATTTCGAGTTTATCTTTGTGAACGGTGTAAGAGAATGGTCGAGTTTCATTCTTCTACATATCGCTGTCCAGTTTTCCCAGCACCATTTATTGAAGAGACTGTCTTTTTTCCATTGAATATTTTTTCCTGTTTTGTCGAAGATTATTTGACCATAGAGTTGAGGGTCCATATCTGGGCTCTCCACTAGCAAACAGGATCCAGCAGCACATTAAAAAGATTATCCACCATGACCAGGTGGGATTCATCCCTGGGTTGCAAGGTTGGTTCAACATTCGCAAATCAATCAGTGTGATAGAACACATCAATAAGAGAAGAGAGAAGAACCACATGGTCCTCTCAATTGATGCAGAAAAAGCATTTGACAAAATCCAGCATCCGTTCCTGATGAAAACGCTTCAAAGTATGGGGATAGAGGGAACATTCCTAAACTTCATAAAATCTGTCTATGAAAGACCCACAGCAAATATCATCCTCAATGGGAAAAAGCTTGCAGCCTTCCCGTTGAGATCAGGAACACGACAAGGATGCCCACTCTCACCACTCTTGTTCAACATAGTTTTAGAAGTTCTAGCAACGGCAATCAGACAACAAAGAGAAATAAAAGGTATCCAAATTGGCAAGGAAGAAGTCAAACTCTCTCTCTTCGCAGATGACATGATTCTTTATATGGAAAACCCCAAAGACTCCACCCCCAAACTACTAGAACTCATACAGCAATTCAGTAACGTGGCAGGATACAAAGTCAATGTACAGAAATCAGTGGCTTTCTTATACACCAACAATGAAAATACAGAAAGGGAAATTAGAGAATCGATTCCATTTACTATAGCACCAAGAACCATAAGATACCTGGGCATAAACCTAACCAAAGAAGTAAAGGACCTATACTCGAGGAACTACAGAACACTCATGAAAGAAATTGAAGAAGACACAAAAAGATGGAAGACTGTTCCATGCTCTTGGATTGGAAGAATAAACATTGTTAAAATGTCTATACTGCCTAGAGCAATCTATACTTTTAATGCCATTCCGATCAAAATTCCACCGATATTTTTCAAAGAGCTGGAGCAAATAATCCTAAAATTTGTATGGAGCCAGAAGAGACCCCGAATTGCTAAGGAAATGTTGAAAAACAAAAACAAAACTGGCGGCATCACGTTACCCGATTTCAAGCTTTACTACAAAGCTGTGATCACCAAGACAGCGTGGTACTGGCATAAAAACAGACACATAGACCAACTGCTCATTATTTTGACCGTGGTGGTAGACACATAAGCGTACACATTTGATAAAATTATATAGAACTAAAAACACATATACACACCACACACAAATAAACACATGTGAACGTTGGGAATCTGAAAAAATGTTGATTGTATCATTGTCAATATTCTGGTTGTGAAATTATACAATAGTTTTGCCAAATGTTACTATTGGGAGAAACTGGCTAAGGGCATATAAGATCTCTGTATTAATTCTTCTATCCACATGTGAACCTACAGTTATCTCAGTGAAAATTTTAATTAAAATATTGTGTTTATTAGTTTTGAGAGAAAAAGCTAAAAGCTAATGATGTAAAAAATACACAGACCTTTAGAAAAAGAGGTAAAATTTGAGAAATTTATAACAGCTGAAGGGTATTATGTGTGAAATGTTGATCAAAAGCATAAATTTATTTTCCTTTTGGGAGAAGGCCAATTTTTCATAGAAAAAAAGAGTTGGCAAGATGTCACCATTGAGGGAGACTGGGAAAAGTGTACACAGAGACTCTGTATGATTTCTTACAACTGCATGTGAATCTATAATTATTTCTAAATTAAAATCTTCATTTGAAATTAGTGACAAATTCCCAAAAGATGAGAGGTCATGGAGAAGGAGAGGAAAATAGGGAGATAGTGCCAAGGGGACTGACACATATATTCAATGATGGGAAAAAGGGAGAAGTCAGGCCCACAGCTGCAACTTGACCAAATAGAGCAAGAGTTTCCATAAAGATTGGAGTACATATTTCATTTTGTTACCTTTGATAGGGCCTATACTTTATGATAGTGATACATTAAAAAGAAAAGTCACAGGCAAGTTAGCTAGGAAAGTAATCAAAATCAGCATGAATCAGATTCTTATTACCAGCAGTTGTTATTGCCAGTATTCAGAGGTAGAGGAGCCCATGCCTTAGACTGAATTGGGGAGGCTAAAGAACTGCATACAAAGAAATAACTTGAGTTTATAGACCGATTCTATTAAGATGTAGGTCTAAATACTTCTGGGTTTCCCCTCACTGGTTCAGCCACCACCTGAGACAAAAAATTAAGCAGCTATAAAGCTATTCTGTCATAATTCTACTAATAGCCAACACTGTAAGAAGACACTTGGACTCAAGTATGGGCAAACTCATTGTCCTGGTGGTCTGTACAGATCTGTATTTTAAGACTGCCTAGAAAAAAGGAGGGATATTAGAAAAAAAAAAGTCAGCAGAAAATATCAAAAATGTTCCTAAAGTAGAAGCACTACAAGGCACGTATAAGTGCAATGTAGTAAAAGTTTAATGAATTGGAAACTCAACCTTCTAATAGTCCTTAGGTGAAAGAGGAAACCAACAGTGAAACTGCAGACTTTTGGAAAATATTGTCAATGACACTTGTATTTATTAAAGTGTAGAGGACGCAACAAATAAGGAAAACTTGAAAGACAAAGAATTCCCACTCTTCAGTAGTCTCACTGTGGGAAAAAATAAACAGCATTAAATAAACATTCAGTACAATAATATAAAAAGAATAAAGTGACCAGTGAGAAATTTGAAAGAGTAAAATTAAAGCAGAAATTCATTAATCTAAAAGCAAAAAAGGAGATAGGAGAGACCTCTAAGAGCTAGATATGTAAAGGACCAATAAAATAGATCAGTTTTTTTCTGGTTTGAAATTTAAAAAAAAAGAATGAAGAAAGGACAACTTTGGAATTAGAAACAGCTAATAGCTACATATGGAGGAAAATTTTAAACAATAAAACAATTGTGTGTACAGTTTGTCCATTTAAAAATCTAGGTTAAGGAGGAGCAAGATGGCAGAGGAGTAGGAGACCTAAATATCATCGGGTCCCAGGAGTCCAGCTAGATAGTTGTCAAACCATTCTGAACACCTACAAACTCAACAGGAGATCGAAGAGAAGAAGAGCAGCAATTCTAGAAACAGAAAAGTGACCACTTTCTGGAAGGTAGGACATGAGGAAAAGTGAATCTGAGGCAATACACAGGCAGACAGACCACAGGGGGATGCACCAGCTCCTGGCAAGCAGTAGAGCAGCAGAGCACAAAATTGGAACTTTTAGAAGTCTGTTCCACTGAGGGATGTCACTCCTGAGGCTAAGCAGGGGGGTGGAGCCCTCACAGGGACAGTGTGGTCTCAGGACCAGTGGAGTCACAGAAAGACCAGCAGTGTCTGAGTACAGCAGAGCTGTCAAGTATCAGAGTGGGGAAGCCAGCTTCAGAGACAGAGACCAGGAGTGGGCTTTCAACTCGGGGTTATCTTAAACTGTGATCCAAGGCACAGTCAGGCCATTACTCTTTGAGCAGGGACCCCACAAGTGGCAGATCCAGGGAGACTCATCTTCCTCCTCTGGGAGGAGCAGCACACTGTGCTGCAGGAATCTGCTGGGTTTGGAGACTCTAAATGGGGCCGTGCACCAGAGACAGAAATGCTTGGTCACAGGCTGGGTAAGCATAGGACATAGCCTCAGACCAGAGAGACAAGAGTGATTAACTGCTTTTCTCTCAGGAGTGGGGCTATGAACTCTCAGCTCCTCCAGGGTTGGAGATTGGGAGGCTGCCATCTTCATTCTTATCCTCCAAAGCTGTACAGAAAGCATTCAGGAAACAAAAGCTACAAGAGCAAACCAGCGCAGATTACTTAGCCTGGCTCCTGGCAAGGGCAGTGCAATTCTGCCTCGGGCAAAGACATTTGAGAATCACTACCACAGGCCCCTCCCCCAGAAGATCAGCAAGAATATCCAGCCAAGACCAAGTTCACTGATCAATGAGAAATGTGGAACTCCAGATTTAGAGGAATGCAACACACATAGAATTCATGGCTTTCCCCCCACGATTCTTTAGTCTTTTAAAGTTAAATTTTTAAATTTTTTTCTTATAATATTTTAAAAAATTTTGCCTCTTTCCTATTTTAACATTTTAAACTATTTTATCTTATCAGTACCTTTTAAAAAATCATTTTAAATTTTCATTGTTATAGTCATATTTTATTCCTACATTGCATTTAACCATATTTTTAAAAATACATATAGATTTTTCTTTCTTTAAAATTTTGGGATACTGTTTCTTCTAACAGATTGAAATATACACTAAATCTAGCACATGGTTTTGTTCTAGTTTCCAGCTTAATCCATCCTTTCCTCTTGTTTTTTCTTTTTTCAACCAACTTCTTATCAATTCCTTTTTTAGAATCTTTTAAAATTTTCATCTTTATAGTCATATGCCATTCCTTCATCATGTTTCCACTTATTTTATATATATATATATCTTTAAAATTTTGGAAGACAGTTTCTTCTAACAGACCAAAATACACCCAAAATCAAGTGTTTAGTTCTGTTCTACTCGCTAGTATATGTGTGTATATATTTTCCCTCCTTTCTTCTCCCCCTAGTTTCAGGTCTCTTCCAATTTGATTAGTGTATATTTTTCTGGGGTTGTTGCTACCATTTTAGTATTTTGTTCTCTCATTCATCTATTCTTATCTGGATAAAATGTAAGGCAGAAAAACTCACCTCAAAAAAAAAAAAAAAAAAAAGAACAAGAGGCAGGACTGATGGCTAGGGACCTAATCAATATAGACATTAGTAACGTGTCAGAACTCGAGTTCAAAATGATGATTATCAAGGTACTATCTGGGTTCAAAAAAAGTGTGGGAGATACTAGACAATTCTTTTCTGAATAAATAAAAGAATTAAAATCTAATCAAGTTGAAATTTAAAAAAAGCTACTAATGAGATGAATCAAAAATTGAGTCTCTTACTGCTAGGATAAATGAGGCAGAAGAATTAGTGATATAGAAGACCAAATGAGGGAGAATAAAGAAGCTGAGAAAAAGAGAGACAAACAACTACTGGACCATGAGGGGAGGATTAAAGAGATAAGTGATACCATAAGATGAAACAATATTAGAATAATTGGGTTCCAAGAAGAAGAAGAAATGGGGGGGGGGGCAGGCAGAAGGTATATTGGAGCAAATTATAGCAGAGAATTTCCCTAATTTGGGGAAGGGAAGAAGCTTCAGAATACCGGAGGCAAAGAGAATGCCCCTCAAAATCAATAAAAATAAGTCAACACCCCATTATCTGATAGTAAAATTTACAAGTCTCAGTGACAAAGAGAAAATCCAGAAAGCAGCTTGGGATAAGAGGTCTGTAACATACAATGGTAGAAATATTAGATTGGCAGCAGACCTATCCAGAGAGACCTGGCAGGCCAGAAAGGACTGGCATGATATATTCAGAGTACTAAATGAGAAAAACATGCAGCCAAGAATACTATATCCAGTTAGGCTATCATTGAAAATAGAAGGAGAGATAAAAAGCTTCCAGGACAAACAAGAACTAAAAGCATTTGTAAACACTAAGCCAGCCCTACGGGAAATATTGAAAGGGGTCCCCTTAGCAAAGAGAGAGCCTTAAAATAACAGACCAGAAAGGAATAGAGACAATATACAGTAACAGTCACCTTACAGGCAATATAATGGTACCAAATTCATATCTTTCAATAGTTACCCTGAAAGTAAATGGACTAAATGCCCAATCAAAAGACACAGTGTATCAGAATGGATTAAAAAAAAGACAACACCCATTTATATGCTGCCTGTAAGAATTTTAGGCCTAAAGACACCTCCAGATTTAAAGTAAGGGGATGGAAAACAATTTACCATGCTAATGGACATCAAAAGAAAGATGGGGGTGGCAATCCTTATATCAGATAAATTTTATTTTAAGCTAAAGACTATAATAAGAGATGAGGAAGGACACTGTATCATACTTAAAGGGTCTGTCCAATAAGAAGATCTAACAATTTTAAATATTTGTGTCCCTAACATGGGAACAGCCAACTATATAAACCAATTAACAAAATCAAAGAAACACATTGACAATAATAAAATAGTAGTAGGAGACTTTAACACCCCCTCACTGAAATGGACAGATCATCTAAGCAAAAGATCAACAAGGAAATAAAGGCTTTAAATGACACACATTGGACCAGATGGACATCACAGATATATTCAGAACATTCCATCCCAAAGCAACAGAATACACATTCTTCTCTAGTGCACATGGAACATTCTTCAGAATAGATCACATCCTGGGTCACAAATCAGGTCTCAACTGGTACCAAAAGATTGAGATCACTCCCTGCATATTTTCAGACCACAATGCTCTGAAACTGGAACTCAATCACAAGAGGAAAGTTGGAAAGAACTCAAATACATGGAGGCTAAAGAGCATCCTACTAAAGAATGAATGGGTCAACCAGGAAATTAAAGAAGACTTTGAAAAAATTCGTGGAAACAAATAATGAAAACACAACTGTTCAAAATCTGTGGGACACAGCAAAGGTGGTCCTGAGAGTAAAGTGTATAGTGATATAAGCCTTTCTCAAGAAACAAGAAAGGTCTCAAGTATACAACCTAACCTTACACCTAAAGGAGCTGGAGAAAGAACGGCAAAGAAAGCCTAAAGCAGGAGAAGAGAAATAATAAAGACCAGAGCAGAAATAAATGAACACCAAAGAAACCCTAAACCTAAAGCAGGAGAAGAGAAATAATAAAGATCAGAGCAGAAATAAATGAAATAGAAACCTAAAGAATAGTAGAATGAATCAATGAAACTAGGAGCTGGTGCTTTGAAAGACTTACTAAGATAAACTCCTGGCCAGACACATCAAAAAAGATAGATAGAGAGAGAGAGAGAAGACCCAAATTAATAAGATCATGAATGAAAGGGGATATATCACAACCAACACCAAAGAAATACAATTATAAGAACATATTATGAGCAACTACATACAGAAAATTTGACAATCTGAAAGAAATGGATGCATTGCTAGAGACATAGAAACTACCACAACTGAACCAGGAAGAAATAGAAAACCTGAGCAGACCCATAACCAGTAAGAAGATTGAAGCAGTCATCAAAAATCTCCCAAAAACAAGACCCCAGGGCCAGATGGCTTCCCAGAAGAATTCTATCAAGCATTTAAAGAAGAATTAATACCCATTCTCCTGAAACTGTTCCAAAAAAATAGGAATGGAAGGGAAACCAACAAACTTATTTTTTGAGGCTAGCATTACAAACCAAAACCAAAGATCCCATCAAAAAGGAGAATTACAGACCAATATCCCTGATTAAACATGGATGTAAAAATTCTCACCAAAATACTAGCCAATAGGATCCAACAGTACACTAAAAGAATTATTCACCACGACCAAGTAGGGTTTATTCCAGGGCTGCAAGATTGGTTCAACATCCGCAAATCAATGTGATATAATACATTAATAAAAGAAAGAACAAGAACCATATGATACTCTCAATAGATGCAGAAAAAGCATTTGACAAAGTACAGCATCCTTTCTTGATCAAAACTCTTCAGAGTGTAGGGATAGAGGATACATACCTCCATATCATCAAAGCCATCTATGAAAAACCCACAGTGAATATCATTCTCAATGGAGAACAAATGAGAGCTTTTCCGCTAAGGTCACGGCAAAGATGTCCATTATCACCACTGCTATTCAACATAGTACTAGAAGTCCTAGCCTCAGCAATTAGACAACAAAAATAAATTAAAGGCATTCAAATCAGCAAAGAAGAAGTCAAACTATCACTCTTTGCAGATGATATGATACTTAATGCGGGAAACCCAGAAGACTCCACTCCAAATCTGCTAGAACTTGTACAGGAATTCAGTGAAGTGTCAGGATATAAAATGAATGCACAGAAATCATTTATATTTCTATACACCAACAATAAGACAGAAGAAAGAGAAATTAAGGAGTCAATACCATTTACAATTGCACCCAAAACCATAAGATACCTAGGAATAAACATAACCAAAGAGGCAAAGAATCTGTACTCAGAAAACTATAAAGTACTCATGAAAGAAATTGAGGAAGACACAAAGAAATGGAAAAATATTCCATGCTCATGGATTGGAAGAACAAATATTGTGAAAATCTCTATGGTATCTAAAGCAATCTACTTGTTTAATGCAATCCCTATCAAAATACCATCCATTTTTTTCAAAGAAGTGGAAAAGTAATCCTAAAATTTATATGGAACCAGAAAAGACCTCGAATAGCCAGAGGAATGTTGAAAAAGAAAGCCAAATTTGGTGGCATCACAATTCCAGACTTCAAGCTCTATTGCAAAGCTGTCATCATCAAGACAGTATGGTACTGGCACAGAACAGACACATAGATCAGTGGAACAGAGTAGAGAGCCCAGAAATTGACCCTCAACTCTACGGTCAACTAATCTTCAACAAAGCAGGAAAGAATGTCCAATGGGAAAAAGACAGTCTCTTCAACAAATGGTGTTGGGAAAATTGGACAGCCACATGCAGAAGAATGAAACTGGACCATTTCCTTATAGCACACATAAAAATAGACTCAAAATGGATGAAAGATCTCAATGTGAGAAAGGAATCCATCAAAATCCTTGAGGAGAACACAGGCAACAATCTCTTTGATCACAGCCTCAGCAACTTCTTTCTAAAAACATTGCCAAGGGTAGCAAGGGCAAAAATAAACTATTGGGACTTCATCAAGATCAAAAGCTTTTTTGCACAACAAAGGAAACATTCAACAAAACCAAAACACAACCAACAAAATGGGAGAAGATATTTGAAAATGACATATCAGATAAAGGGCTAGTATCCAAAATCTATAAAGAACTCTTCAAACTCAACACCCAAAGAACAAATAGTCCAATCAAGAAATGGACAGAAGATATGAACAGACATTTCTGCAAAGAAGACATCCAAATGGCCAACAGACACATAAAAAAGTGATCCACATCACTAGGCATCAGGGAAATACAAATCAAAACCACAATGAGATACCACCTCACACCAATCAGAATGGTTAAAATTAACCAGTCAGGAAACTACAGGTGTTGGTGAGGATGTGGAGAAAGGAGAACCCCCCCTACACTGTTGGTGGGAATGCAAGCTGGGATAGCTGCTCTGGAAAACAGTATGGAGTTTCCTCAAAAAGTTGAAAATAGAACTGCCCTATAACCCAGCAACTGCACTACTGGGTATTTACCCTAAAGATACAAATGTAGTGATCCAAAGGGGCACATGTACCTGAATGTTTATAGCATCGATTTCCACAATAGCCAAACTATAGAAAGAACCTAGATGTCCATCAACAGATGTATGGATAAAGAAGATGTTGTATATATATATATATATATATATATATATATATATATATATACAATGGAATACTATGCAGCCATCAAACCCCCCAAATCTTGCCATTTGCAACAACCTGGATGGAACTAGAAAGTATTACCCTAAGCAAAATAAGTCAATCAGAGAAGGACAATTATCATATGATCTCTCTGATATGAGGAATTTGAGAGACAGGGCAGGGGTTGTGGGGGTAGGTAGGAAAAAATGAAACAAGATGGGACTAGGGAGGGAGACAAACCATG
This sequence comes from Meles meles, assembly GCF_922984935.1. Taxonomy (NCBI): domain Eukaryota; kingdom Metazoa; phylum Chordata; class Mammalia; order Carnivora; family Mustelidae; genus Meles; species Meles meles. The sequence continues at coordinate 36,815,986 of NC_060085.1, read as the reverse complement.
ACTGATTCTTAATCTCAGGAAACAAACTGAAGGTTGCTGGGGATGAGGGCTGAGGGATAGGTTGGCTGAGTATTAGACACTGGGGAGGGTATGTGCTATGGTGAGTGTGGTGAATTGCATAAGACTGATGATTCATAGACCTGTAACCCGGGAAGTAAATAATACATTATATGTTAATTAAAAAATCTAGATTAAATGGTTGCTGATTTAAAGAAATATTTACCAAAATGGATTAGAAATTAGCATATCCCCAAATAAAATTAGAAAGGGTACAAAGCTCTTTCTTACCAAAAAAAAAAAGCCAGGAGAAAAAAATTTTTTGTTGAGTCTATAAAACTCTTTGATATTTTTCAGAACACGGAAAAACATGGTGTAACAGGTTGAATTGTAAGCCCCCCCCGCCAATTCTTAAATTGAGGCCTTAATCTCCAAAGTGACTATACATGGAGATTATGCATTTAGGAGGTAAATTGTGTTAAGTGAGGTCAGTAGGGCCGTAGTCTGATAGAACTGATGGCTTTAGACACTAGAGAACTATTTTGCTCTCTCTCCCAGCCATGTGAACACACATCAAGAAGGTGGCCATCTCTAGCCAGGAAAAGACTCTCTTACCAGAAACCTAATTAGGCTTTACCTTGACCTTGGCCTTCAATACCTTAAGAAATAAATTTCTGGGGGCACTGTAGTGGGTGAAAGAAAGGAAGAAAGATAGAAAGAAAGAAAAGAAGAAAGGAAGAAAAAACATTTCTGTTGTTTTAGCCTCCCAGTCTGTGGTAATTTGTTACGGCAGTCTTAGCAGATTAATATAGATGAAAACCTTCCCAGTTTGTTTTTACCAAAGTAACATAATATTAATTCCAAAACCTGACAGACAATAGTACCAAGAACTGATAGACTTAATCTCCTTCACATTTCAAAACCTAAAGAAAATATTACCAACTAAATTTAGCAAAGTATTCAAAGAATTAACACTATGACAGGTTGTCAAGGTTTTTATTTAAGTAATATAAGTAATATAAGAACAGTTGAATATTGGTAATTTTATATTTTAATATATGTATGCATAGGTTAAAATAGGAGACAGAGAATGTTTTCTATGTAAGACCAGCAAATCTTATAGGTTTTATGGAAAAATCAGTCTCTGTTATAAGTACTCTGCCAACGTAGCACAAAAGCATCCATAGATAGTATGTAAATGAATGGGTGTGGCTGCATTCCAATAAAACTATTTATAAAAATAAGCAGTGGATTTTGCTGACATTTGAGCCAAGGGAGAAAAATAATATTTAACAGGGGTGCCTGGGTGGCTCAGTTGATTAAGCGTCTGCCTTCACCTCAGGTCATAATGCCAGGGTCCTGGGATCGAGTCCCACATTGGACTCTTTGCTCAGTGGAAGACTGCTTCTCCCTCTATATGCCTCTCTCTCTCTAATAAATAAATAAATAAAAATCTTTTAAAAAGTTTAATAAATCTAGATGCTAAAAAGATATTTGATGAAATTCAACATACAACACGAAAAACAGAAGTCTTAGTACAATGAATAATACCATTTTCATCAACATGAATATCAGAAAGCAGTCATCTTTTTTTAAAAAAATATTTTATTTTTTTATTTGACAGAGAGAGAGAGAGAGGTCACAAGTAGGCAGAGCAGCAGGCAGAGAAAGAAGAAAGTAGGCTCCCTGCTGAACAGAGAGCCAGATGTGGGGCTCAATCCCAGGACCCTGAGATCATGACCTGAGCTGAAGGCAGAGGCTTTAACCCACTGAGCCACCCAGGCGCCCTGAGCAGTCATCTCTTATAGGGAAACACAACAAGTACAGTCCTTCAAGTCAGGAAAAAGGCGACTGATGCTTGGCATTATTGCTATTATTCAGTTATACTGGATATCTTTGTTAACACATAAGGTAAAAAAAGAGATAAATATTCTAACAGAGAAGATGATTTCTATGCGATAATGTTTTCTATTCTAAAATGCAAGACATCAACTGAACAGACACAGATTTGAATGGTATGGTTGGATACAAGATAAACCAAAAAAAATCAAAAGTGTTCCTGTTTTTAAAAACTGACATAAAAAAAAATAAAATAAAAACTGACATAAGACCCCAACAACATCATTCTTCTAAATAAATGATTCACCCTGGAAAATTATGATAAGCCCCCCTGAAGGGAAACGTGGCTACTGTAAGTTACTGTTAAGAACAAATACTGACTGCATCTTTCAGGTGCCTAAATAAAGAAGCAACTACTGAAAATCCCTGAAGAGTGGGAAGAAGCCCGCCGTCAAGGGAAGTACATCTAGTTTCCCTGGATGAAACATTGACCCTTGTAAGAATATTTTGTCTCCAATAAAATTACAAAAGCATTTTTTTTTAAAGATTTTATTTATTTATTTGACAGAGAGAGATCACAAGTAGGCAGAGAGGCAAGCAGAGAGAGTGAGAGGGAAGCAGGCTCCCTGCCGAGCAGAGAGCCCGATGCGGAACTCGATCCCAGGACCCTGAGATCATGACCTGAGCCGAAGGCAGCGGCTTAAACCACTGAGCCACCCAGGCGCCCCCAAAAGCATGTTTTTGACCTAGAAAAAAGTCATTTTTTTCATGCATTTACTCATTCATCAAATGATGACTCCAGTCCTTCGCTTAGTGCTTGGCTTTATTAAAGAATAAAAGAAGCAAATGTTCCTGCCTTTGTGGAGATTACACTCTAGTCAGGCATGATCAACCTTAAACAAAAAACTTACTAAGTAATATTTATTAGAAGACAATGAATATAGTAAGGGAAGAGAGGTCAACAATTTAGGAGCAGGCAGGGGAGTGGTGGGTTGCAATTTTAAATAGGGGGTTGGGTGTGTTTGACCTTTTTGAAGAGGCACATTTAAGCAAAAATCTGGAGCAGGTGAGGGAGGGAGCCATGGTGGTATCTGATGGAAGGAACATCCCGGGGCTGAGGGGTGGAGGGATGGATCATTTAGTGCCAATGCTTTAAGGCATGAATGTGACTAAGGAACACTATATTGTGCACTATATCTCTATGTGCACTATATATATATCTTGTATTTTTGGATTAATCCTTATTGAAGTAGTAAAAATTTTTTTGTAAAATTTATTTTATATAAAATGTGTTAACAGTAAGGAAGACAGTGAATAAATGATAAAGGATCTAGAAAATAAATTATTGCAGTATACAACAGTCTTGTTAAATACATCCAGAATTCAGGCAAAATAAGCAGGTAAAATATAGGAAGAAAAGGGTAGAAAACAAAAAAATACCTACAAGGAATCTCTGAAATACAATGAAAGTGTTAGAAAAGAATGAGTAGCAAAGAAAGGTACAGAGGTACAGTTTTTGTCCTTAAGAAAGGCCTGAAGAAAAATTAACGGGAAGAGCTAATTGCCTAGGGCTTATCTAGTGACATCTTCTGAATATTATGAAATTAAAAAGCATCTTATAAATACGCAGGAAAGATGTCACTTACAAAGGAACAAAATTCCAGTGGTATGTAGAGACTATAAAACTAACCCAGGAAAATAAACAAATCACATATATTTGAGAAAAACATTTAATTCAGGAAATCTACTTCTGGCAAAATAATTTCTCATCTCTGAAGACAGTAGTAGTAAGACATTCTTAAAGATTTAATGACATAAAAAGTAGCCTACACGTATATCCTTCCTCAAAACAGTTACGTGTATCTGTGCACGTAAATTTTATGTATGCATACACATTTAAGATTATATATATGCAAAATTTGCAAATACATGTAATGTTTTGAAATGAATTAGTTATGGCATAAGAGCAATTAGCCCTGAAATAAAACAGGAATTCTACATGACATTGTGAATGGGGTCACGAAACAATGGAAAATTAAAAAATAAATCTTGAAAGATTTATAATATTTTAAAAATCAGTCCTGACTAAGGTTTAAGATAGAGCATTAAAACTAAGTAGTGGGTACAGAGAAGATATACAAGTAAGCTTAAGGACTAATCTATTACAGACCAGATTTTTTTTTTTAAATTTTCAATATTGAAACTTCGTAACAAGTTAATTTTTTATGTCAAAGGTAATCATTAGTCAGGAGGTGGGATGGAATAAAGACTTCACCTTTGGTCTAAAGATAATGTCATTTTCTAGATATTTTCTAAACACCTGTGACTACACAACAGATTTAATCTAGCCAAATAGATATTTATGTTTCTCCTCCCACCGGTAATTAAAATAGACTATGTATTGGACAGTATTGTTTTCCCAGCAGATTAAGGCATTGAGAACACAGGGAGTTTTGATGATCACAGATGATGGACATGATCTCAAACTTTCACGCATGGTTCATTATCCGTGAAAGGGTCCAGGAGGAATAAAGAAGTGGAGAACAGGATGGGGAGATATGGTTAGCTGACACTGTCTTTTCTCCAAGGTCAATGCACATGAAAACTGTGTCTTGTGCATACCTGTGCCATATATTGACGCAGAGAAACATACATGTAAAACAGTGATAAATGAAGAGAATGTCTGGATGGGGCTTGCTTTCTTAGGCTCTTGAGAACCAAGAGCAGGTGCTTCTGAAATGGCTAGGTAGAAGATCCGGGGATGACTTTTGAGGCAATCCCTTTCAAATTCTAGTGCTTTTCAAGGAGATAGTTCTTTGAAGGGAAGCAATTTCAGTTTCCATAGATGCAAACTTCTGACAAGCATTTTTTAAAAATGCAGAGAGCCATTATGTTGCGCTCGTATAGGAAAGAGCATCACGTGGAAAAGTGCGGCTTCTACTTTAAAGAGTAAAACCTACTCTTCATTAGAGGGATGACAATTAAATGCTTGCATAGGCTTATATCAATGAGAAGGAGCATCTGAACAATCCTGTATGATAAGCATTGCAAACTAAGACGGGGCTGAGGATGTCGGGAGCCCCACAGGCAGGAATGGGAAGACTGGCCTCAGTTTCCGTGTGGTCACTGGGAGGTCCCGTGAAAGGTAAGGAGCCTCCCGGAGCCCTCGTTTTCTCAATCCATGTCCCTGTCTGATTTCCAACGCTCCTGAAAAAGCCCCTGAACACACATCAGCACATGATACTGGATAAGAGCCCAGCGGTTCAGGGTCCAGCAACTGTAGTTCAAATCCTGATCACAGAATCTGACCACAGAATTGCAGTGAGACCATGGGCAATCTTGCATTTAATCGTCCTCATCTCCAAAGAAAGCTCCAACCCCTTATCTTACAGGTACATCTGGACTAACAGAGAGATATTGTACCTTACCTAGTCTGAAAGTGTTCAGTAACTCCTTTATCAGAAGGAATATAATCTTGCAATAAGAGAATGATACTAATAAAAGCTTGCTTCTTATATGGTGAGTGCTGTGAAGTGTGTAATCCTGACTATTCACAGACCTGTACCCCTGGGGCAAATAATACATTATATGTTAATAAAAATAATTTTAAAAAAAAGCTTGCTTCTTCTATGCCAGGCACTTAATTGTTGCCTACAATGATTCCATGAGAAAGGTTTTATTATTCCCATTTTACTGATCAGTGGGCAGGCTGATAGGGATAAGAAACTTGCTCAAGTAAGAAGCACAGAGCTTCTCCTGTATTTCAGGTCTAACTTATTCCAGAGCTCAGCTTTTAGCCACCACCATTTAATGTCTGAATAATTATCTATATATTTAAGACATTTTGTGTACATTACACATTTTACCTAAAAGCGACTCCGCTAAGATAGAGTAGCCATTTTCCTTTCCCGAGCTTGAATCGAGGTGACTAGTTTGGTGACGTGCAAGCTGGTTCCTTAGAGAGTGAGAACAATTATAAGTCCCTCAGGAATCCATAAATGGTGAAGTTTGTCAAAAAGTAAAGTATTATAAAGGCAGTTGCTATTAATTTTTAAGTAATTGCTAGATCATATTTTCCTCAGCCAGGAGCTATATATATATATATATATATATGCACATATTCTGACTAATTTGATGAGGCTGAACTTCAAAAACAGATTAAGTCTTTTTAGGTTTTTACCTCAAAGATAATTAGCTTGAAATACAGGAGAGGAAAATAAATCACAAATACTGTTATTTCAAAGACATTTCCTTTCACTCAATCCTGATTCGCTTGACATCTCAATGCATAAAAAGTCATCTTCCATCTGTACAAAAGTTTTGCACAGTTTGCTCGGAAGTACCATTTTTATATTTCAGCCCCTGGATGGTAATTTGCACGGCTTCATCTCCTCTCGTGTGGCAGTTACTCAGTGATTGCCTGGGACCTCCTGAGTATAAACAGCAAATAAGAAAATGTGGTAAGAGTGAGAAACACCAGGAAGCTAGAGATGAAGTAAGGGAATTGTACTTTATAAGCTTGAGAGAAATAGTTCAATTCTCCCTGCTGCTTTGGAAGACCACAAGCCACTCCTAAGTCCTTCTCCGTTGCTGTATTATGTCAGCTTGAGCTCTCACTGGCCTAGAAGGAACCTCGATATTTATGTCTGCCTGACAGTTTCGAGCAAGGTTTTACTTAATATAGCAACATGGACATCGGGCCAGTGCTTGGGAAATTGAAATAAGCATTTATCAACAGAGCCCTAAGTTTGCCTTAAAGGACTTTTTTTTTTTTTTTTAAAGTATTGTCTTATTTCTAGCAAAACCTCTACTCTGGGACCATGTCTAAGGGACCCTAGACAAAGTCCTAGTTGATTTCTCTCCTTGGCTTTGCCTGATGGGTCATGTGCTATGTCCTCTTCGAACATTTTTCCCGGGAGGTAATGTCTACATTAGCTTTCTGAAGAACTACTCTTAACACTACCCGTGTATCTGACTCTATGGATCACTGTAAATAACAAAATACTGAACTGAGTAATTTTCTGTTTGTCGTTCCTATTGGATTGACCAGCCTCATCCCAATGAAAGTGTTGTTATTTGGGTGCTATGGTGGCTGAGGAAGAGAAATATTTATTTTGGACAATTACTTGCCCTTCTCCAAATCCTAGACTCTGACTGCCAATCTTTTAATAAAATATCCTGAAACCTGACCACACCATCAGAAATACATTTGTAAAACAGCTTCCCTTTTGTATCACTTCCCATTGGCTACCTCATTACAATGAAAGAATGTGTATTAGTGACTGAATGTCTCATCAATTCTGAGAACTGGAGTTGTAGGCATTTCATAAAATGGAAATTGGTAACTGGTTGGATTATTTGCATGTGTACCACAAACATAATTGTTTAATTTGCAAAGAATGTGTATACTTTGCGCTCAAAGCTTATACTCGTGTACTGTGGGGTACACGAGTGGGGTGGAGTGCAGTGGAGTGGGGGGTTGCTTTATGGTGGTGGAAAAAGTTGTACTAATAGAGTTTGAGTGTCAATTTAGGGTTGCTTGTAGAGTAGGTAAGAAACTAAAACATTGTAAAATATTCTATTATTCTAAAGTAATGCCTTACATGTCCTTTTTTTTAAAGATTGAAGTATAATTGACCTATAGCATTATATTAGTTTCAGATGTACAACAAAGTGATTTGGTATTTGTATATATTGCAAACGATCAGAACAGTAAGTCTGATTAACGTTAAAGTTAACATCTGTCACCATACCTGGTTCCATATAAATTTTAGGATTATTTGTTCCATTTCTTTGAAAAAAATGGATGGTATTTTGATAGGGATTGCATTAAATGTGTAGATTGCTTTAGGTAGCATAGACATTTTCACAATATTTATTCTTCCAATCCAGGAGCATGGAACATTTTTCCATTTTTTTGTGTCTTCCTCAATTTCTTTCATGAGTACTTTATAATTTTCTGTATATAGATTCTTAGTCTCTTTGGTTAGGTTTATTCCTAGGTATCTTATAGTTTTGGGTACAATTGTGAATGGGATTGACTCCTTAATTTCTCTTTCTTCAGTCTTGTTGTTGGTGTACAGAAATGCAACTGATTTCTGTGCATTGATTTTATATCCTGACACTTTACTGAATTCCTGTACAAGTTCTAGCAGTTTTGGAGTGGAGTCTTTTTTTCCACATATAGTATCATATCATCTGCGAAGAGTGATAGTTTGACTTCTTCTTTACCAATTTGGATGCCTTTAATTTCTTTTTGTTGTCTGATTGCTGAGGCTAGGACTTCTAATACTATGTTGAATAGCAGTGGTGAAAAGACCTCGAATAGCCAAAGGAATATTGAAGAACAAAGCCAAAGTTGGTGGCATCACAATTCCGGACTTCAAGCTCTATTACAAAGCTGTCATCATCAAGACAGCATGGTACTGGCACAAAAACAGACACATAGATCAGTGGAACAGAATAGAGAGCCCAGAAATCGACCCTCAACTCTATGGCCAACTCATCTTCGACAAAGCAGGAAAGAATGTCCAATGGAAAAAAGACAGCCTCTTCAATAAATGGTGCTGGGAAAATTGGACAGCCACATGCAGAAAAATGAAATTGGACCACTTCCTTACACCACACACGAAAATAGACTCCAAATGGATGAAGGACCTCAATGTGAGAAAGGAATCCATCAAAATCCTTGAGGAGAATGCAGGCAGCAACCTCTTCGACCTCAGCCGCAGCAACATCTTCCTAGGAACAACGGCAAAGGCAAGGGAAGCAAGGGCAAAAATGAACTATTGGGATTTCATCAAGATCAAAAGCTTTTGCACAGCAAAGGAAACAGTTAACAAAACCAAAAGACAGCTGACAGAATGGGAGAAGATATTTGCAAACGACATATCAGATAAAGGGCTAGTATCCAAAATCTATAAGGAACTTAGCAAACTCAACACCCAAAGAACAAACAATCCAATCAAGAAATGGGCAGAGGACATGAACAGACATTTCTGCAAAGAAGACATCCAGATGGCCAACAGACACATGAAAAAGTGCTCCACGTCACTCGGCATCAGGGAAATACAAATCAAAACCACAATGAGATATCACCTCACACCAGTCAGAATGGCTAAAATTAACAAGTCAGGAAATGACAGATGCTGGAGAGGATGTGGAGAAAGGGGAACCCTCCTCCACTGTTGGTGGGAATGCAAGCTGGTCCAACCACTCTGGAAAACAGCATGGAGGTTCCTCAAAATGTTGAAAATAGAACTACCCTATGACCCAGCAATTGCACTACTGGGTATTTACCCTAAAGATACAAACATAGTGATCCGAAGGGGCACGTGTACCCGAATGTTTATAGCAGCAATGTCTACAATAGCCAGACTATGGAAAGAACCTAGATGTCCATCAACAGATGAATGGATAAAGAAGATGTGGTATATATACACAATGGAATACTATGCAGCCATCAAAAGAAATGAAATCTTGCCATTTGCGACGACGTGGATGGAACTAGAGCGTATCATGCTTAGTGAAATAAGTCAATCGGAGAAAGACAACTATCATATGATCTCCCTGATATGAGGACATGGAGAAGCAACATGGGGGGGTAGGGGGATAGGAGAAGAATAAATGAAACAAGATGGGATTGGGAGGGAGACAAACCATAAATGACTCTTAAGCTCACAAAACAAACTGGGGGTTGCTGGGGGGAGGTGGGATTGGGAGAGGGGGAGCGGGCTATGGACATTGGGGAGGGGAGGCGAACCATAAGAGACTATGGACTCTGAAAAACAACCTGAGGGTTTTGAAGGGTCAGGGGTGGGAGGTTGGGGGAACAGGTGGTGGGTAATGGGGAGGGCACGTTTTGCATGGAGCAATGGGTGTTGTGCAAAAAGAATGAATACTGTTACGCTGAAAAAAATAAATAAAATGGAAAAAAAAAAAAAACATCTGTCACCATACCTAGTCACAAAACTTTTTTCTTGTGATGTACATATCCTCTTCTGATATCACTGGTATTTGCATTCTGCCTTCCAGAATTCATTCTAGGGCTACACTGAGTGAATCATGACCCTGTATGGATCAGATAACAGAATCACTGCCTGTCTTTTGAAGTGTTTGTGTGAGAAAAGAAATTGATTAAGGTAAAATTGATCAGTGCAGATCACCGTGGCAACTCCCAACAACTCAGTTTTTTTGTTTTGTTTTGTTTTGTTTTGTTTTGTTTTGTTTTGTTTTTCCCTCCTGTGTCAAAGCTCCAACCAGACAGGCAGGGGCTACAAGGACCTGCGTGAGTCTCACTTAACACAAGGTCTTTTCTTGGCAAACATTTTTCTCTAGGATGGCCGATGGTCATTTTGATACCACACTATCCCCACGTGCCACAGGCTTTGCAGTCTGCTAAAATAGTGAACACAGCCATATCCAAACATGAGCCTTGGCATTGCTATCCTGAAGGCATGGGATGGAGTGAGTGTTCACCCCGATCTGTGTATGCTGAGTGCCCGCGTAACCAGTATAATACGTGATAAAGCCCAAGTGATTATGGAACAGGGTTTCAGGTCACGGATTTTTTTTCCCATGATCTCTGTTCCCGGACTTCAAACCTCCTTAGTATGTTTATTGATTGTCACGTGGGCAAAGTTTGCAAGGGTTGCAGTCCGTCTCAGCTCCTGCCAATCTCTAGTGTTCTTTGTAGTTAAGGTCACTTCAAGGAGAGTGATTAAGAGGGTGTATTGCCGCCTCCCAGAACAACCCATTGGAGCCCGTTGAGGGAAGGTAGCTCTGCAGGCTCAAGAGCCATTTGAACAACAAAGCCTAGCTCCAAATTTGACTTATGCTACAAAACACTGGAGTTACTGGGGCAGGCACAGGCAGGAAAGTGTCTCCTAGAGGGCAGGTGTTCTCTGCTTCACAGGGGCAGCTCAGGAAACTTCACTGAGGACAGTGACAGAGAAGGAGCTCTGACCTCTGGGATCTTCACTAGGACTTGAAGACAAGATTGACAGATGGTAATAAATCTTCCACTGAAGAAACTGGTGATTGGTTCTGCTATTTTTGTGTTGGCAAACCCTCAAAAGAAGAAAAATCCAGCCTAAAGAAAGGACTTCTTAGGCACAGGGCTGGCTCAGTCAGTGAAGCATGTGACTCTTGATTTCCATCTTGGGGTAGTGAGTTCAATCCCCACTTGGGTGTAGAGATTACTTAAAAATAAAATCTTAAAAAAAAAAAGAACTTCTTAAATCCCAGAATTGGACTCATTGCCTCAAGAGGATTTGACCAGGTGGACCCATGTTTTAGACACCAACTTATCACTGATTTTGGTGTTTAGAAAATAAATTTTTTTTCTTCATTTCTTCGACCCTGTACCTTGACAATACTGGGTGACCAGTGTAGTCAGTAGAGTAGTAGAGACCAATGAGTCACTCTGGAAATACAAAACCATGATCCTCAAAAGGGTTTTACCTGATACAAAAGGAAAAACCTTATACTCAGAAACAATTAGAGAACAGTTATATTTTATAACTACTTTAGAAGATCACTACATTCTGGGGCAGCCAAAAATGTTTCGTAGAGTGTAAAGAACTGAGAAAGCTAAACAGAATTTAGATAGGCATTTTATTCATCTACCTCTTTTAACATTGGGCAGGTTACACCACCATTTACTTGGTCACATGTTTCTCTCTCCTCCAGGAAAAGTGAGCTTCCAACTTTGTGTGTAGGAGAATCAAGTCCAGTTCTGGGTACTTTCTCAGCTACGTTGGTGTCTTCTCACATTCAGAAGTGTCTCTAAACCTCTCCTTGGGTTATACCCTCTTAAAAAGATAGGCAAGAATTGCACAAAGTAACAATTTCTCCTCTTATAAGCACTTAGAAGTATTACTTTGTCTCTACTTACAACAAATGGATTAGAAATCTATTATTCAGATAAAGATCCTGACTCTGGGTTGTTCATCCTGGGTAGCAGCCTAGGCCCGGGGAGGGGTCTACGGATGGGATGTGGCCGGACAGGTAGCTTAAAGAGAGAAGGGGTGCATCCAGGAAGCTTGGTGGAATGAAAGTAATTAGAATTATTTTGTGTATTTAGTGCATTTTTTAATTTTCAAACATGCCATATCACTGTTTACAATTCATTGTATCAGTAAAAATGTTTATCTGGCATGCAATACATGTGTTACATTTTTAATAGCTCAAGTTTTTATATTTTAAAACGGGAGGAGAAATGAGTACAGTTTCTTGTATCTCATCCTAAGAGATCGGGATCTGCAGGGGGTTCCCCCCAGAACCCTGCATTTTGGAATAAGTCTAGGTATCAAGAACACAGATATCTGACACCTGAGTTGGCTTTTGAAAAACTATCTATGTTTTTCATATGTAAACTCCAATGTCTTGTAGGGAAGACAGTAGGTCACTTTTCTTTTTTTTTTTTTTTAAGATTTTATTTATTTATATGACAGAGAGAGAGAGATCACAAGTAGGCAGAGAAGCAGGCAGAGAAAGAGGAGAAAGCAGATCCCTGCTGAGCAGAGGGCCTGATGCGGGGTTCTATCCCAGGACCCTGGGATCATGACCTGAGCTGAAGGCAGAGGCTTTAGCCCACTGAGCCACCCAGGCGCCCTAGTAGGTCACTTTTCTGGATATCTTCAGCAGCTAGTACAGAGCATGAACACAGTCGCTACTCAATAAACTTTTGATGAATGAGTAAAGGAGTAAACTGCTGGATGAAAAGGAATACTAATCCTGAGTCTCTTAACCTCAGAATTGACATTTTGGGCCAAATAATTCTTTCTTGCAGATGCTGTCCTGAGCATGGTAGGACATTTAGGAACATCCCTGACCCAGGCCCACTGGATGCCAGTAATACTTCATCCAGTTGTGAGAGCCCCAAATGTCACCAGACATTTATCTTACCGGGGCCAAACCATGCCCAGCTTAAAGCTACTATCCCAGACTAAGGCAACAGTAGAAGCATTGAACCCAATAAGCATTGAACAAACATTGGAGTTATTGCTTAAAACCATTTGGGAAGTTGTGCTGCTGCAGATGAATTGGAGGAAATGCCAGATGAAAGGGTTTAAGGATAGTTCTGTGAGCCTTCTCGTAAGATAATTACTTTCTCTTTCAGAATGGTCACCTGAGTATGGTTGTAAGAGAAAAAAAATTAATTTGATTTTGAGCATCCCTAGCAGATGTCTAGCCCTTAATTAAAAAAAAATGCTATGTGTTGTAATTTATCAGTGTGATTCCTATTAAGTCAGTGGGGGGAGTCAATGAATAAACCACGTACAAGACTTGAAGATGTAACCTTGGGTGTGATCTGCTTGTTACATTCATGAGAATTATAATTGATGGCCTATATATGGCCACATTTTTTTTCTATTCCCCCTGCCCTTTAAAAATTTAAAGACACATACACTTTGTAAAAGGAACTCAGTTTGCCAAGAAAACAAATAGGCAAATGAAATGTAAAAGATTCGTATCCTAAACAACATTTTCACTTTATTCTTTTCACATATGGCCACTTGTAGAGCTTCAACCAAACTTCTGAGTTTCCCTCGGGCACCTGACAATTACAATTTGAAGTACAAGTAGGTGACACTTGGTACTCTCTTCCATCAAAGGAAGAAGGGAGGCTTAATGGCCTCATAGAAACACACGTGGGTACGGACCTCAGTCGGAGCTCTGTGTTTCACTCTGGGTTCAACATCATGAACTGGGAACTTGAGCGAGACAGGTAAAATGAAAGAAATAAGAGCAATCCAGCCTGATCTGCTGCTATAACAACAACAGTGACCACAGACACCGACCACAGGACAACACATCTCTCAACTAGAAGAACTACCACCAGTGCTACAAAGTTGTGCAACCACACAATCACGCACTTGCTCTTCCCACTGTAGGTCTGTACAGGGACCAGCTGGGACAACAACCATACCTGCTCTTGCTACTACCACTCCCCCGCCACTGGGGGCACTAACTGTACTCACAATCCTTATACGCCACCAACTTCAAACCATCCTATGAGGTCGGTGTTGAACTCCACGAATCCAAATGGAGGTTGAGAGTTAACTAATGTGCTCACTAAAGGTAGTAAGTGAGGGTTCCAGGGAGACCCGTCAAGCTAGGAGTCCTTGCCTCCAGTTCAATGATGTGCAGCTACGCCGGTGGCCGGATGGCTCCACCTTCTTGGAACGTGAACATCTTATTTCCTGAACATCGCCGAGAATGTATTAGATCATGGATAAGCTGTTTCCGCTAGTCCTTCTCAGGTGAACTGTCACTGTGCTTTGTGAGCCCAGAACAGCTTGGCACCACACAGTGACATACTGAATTGAATGTTCAGATGTGTCCCTCCTATGGGCACAGCTAGAGCTGTGATTCAAGACAATGGGTGTTAGTAAATTTGTCCTCTCCTAGCCAATAGGACAATGTTGAGATCAGAGCCATCCCCTGACTTTGCCTGTGTCCACACCAGGCAAATAAGCCAATTTTATTCAAACTTTGAGGTCCAAAAATGATGACTACAGAAACCTCCTAAGTTAGACATCCTTTAAAAACACATTCTTTCAAAAAGAAAGCATGAGGGAGGATTTGGGAGTAGGAAGAACACATTCAGGACTGTTTGAAAATAACAGAATCGTCAATGGCAGCCATGTTCCTACTAGTGTTGTTCATAATACCCCAAAATTGGATCCCACTTACACGTCCATGATGAGGGGGCTGGCTACATAGATTATGTAATCTTCCTACAGCACAGTGCTGCAAGGCCATTAAAAATGACACCTAATTCTACATAGGACACAGAACGATACACATTTTATGTGACGAGATAAATTATCATTATAATCTCATTTATAAAAGACAATTCCTCATTTCAAATTCTATATGAATAAGGAAAATTAAAAAAAAAAAATATATATATATATATACACACACACAAAAATGTACATCACTGGTACCCCTTGGCAGTGGATTAGACTTGCTCTTTACTTTTGTCTGTATAAATTTTAAATAAGAGGCAAAAAAATATAAAACTTCTCTAATGAGGGAAAATCTAGAAGTAGGAGGCTACAATCATATTCTAGTGACCATTTTCTGTCTCAACTTTGCATGCAAAATGTAGATTTAATTTACATACTATATTAGGAAATCAGACCTCTTCTCTTTAAAAATCCCAATCTCGTATCTGATCAGCCACATTATTTGTTAGCTTTGATTGGGAACAACTGGTACTTTGTCACGAAAGTCAAATTGCCCCAGAAGATGTACTCATATGGCAGGCACCAAAGGGATGACCCATAGGTTATGACAGCAGCTCATGCAAACATCATTAGAATAAATACGAAGCTTCAAAGTCAACTACAGGGAAGGAAACTGCTTATTTGAACACATACATTATAAGGCGTGACATAAGAAAAGCACCTTTTTTTTTTTAAAGCACGTAAGTGAACACATAGAAAGATACAGTCAGCTCCCTTTAGCCTAAGTTTTATATGACTTTGAAATTAAGCCTTTTCAATCTCTAGTCTTGCCTTCCAGACCCAATTTGGTTTGCTGATCTATTTTCATCCGCCAATTTTCTCTTTGAGTACAGTGCATTTTGGGCTCGTCTTTTCCTCGAGGCCTGGAGGCATTTGAATAGGGTGAGTCAACAAATGAGCTTAATTGATCCTGTTGGGCCTTTGTTTATGCAAGGACCGGGAGAAGCTGGTTCAGTTCTCTTCAGAAAATTTTGACTTGGGAAAAATGCATCTCTATCTAATTTTACTTGCTGAAAGGATAGTCACCTATCTATTATTCAACGCATACTGACCACTAGATCACAAGCACCCTCACTTCAAAAGGCACCTTTCCCCAACCCCGCTGGAATTCACGCTAGAACGCAGCTTGGGGATTCACAACAGCTGTTCTCCAAAGAAGGTTCAGGGGCTTTAAAAAAAACTCTCTCGCAGTTTCCACGCCATCCCCACCCCCACCAAAAAAACCCTTGGCAGTGTGAAGGCAAGAAGGAAAACTGATTTACCAGAGGACTAAGAACTAGCCCAAGGCTGATATCAAATTTACACCAAAAAGCTCAGCCAGACATAATTCCCAGGTGCCTCCCATCTCCCATTCCGGCCAGAGTCTGCCTCTCCAGCGTTTTCTTAGGCTGCCAAGACTCAGTTCCTTGGTTTATCCCGAACATTCCTCCAAACAATGTCCAGTGCTGGAGATGCTGTCTTACCTTCTCTGCCCCCAACACAACACAGAACAGAGATACCTGGGCATTTTCTTTTTTTTTTTTTTTTTTAAGATTTTATTTATTTATTTGACACAGAGAGATCATACGTAGGCAACCTGGGCATTTTCTTATACCCTGGCCCAGAGTCTGGTGCTTAGCCATGCTTCTGGGGCTAGTACGTATGTTTGCTCCCCCTGCTGCCTCCTGACACCCTCCTTCTCAAAATGCTATCTCCTTCTGCTCAGCATTCGTAGCTGACCACCTTGCTCTTTCCTTCTTCGAGAAAATTAAACAATAACAAGAGAACTTCCGCAAACTCCCGTATTCGCATCAACTCACCTTTCCATGTGCTCTGTCTCCCTTCTTGTTCCTGCGGGTAAACCACCCGTGCTCCTCTCCAAAGGCAGTACCTTCACTTCTGCCCACCTTCCTTCTCTCCTGCTCAGATACCCCACTCCTGCAAGCCGCCCCGCCCTCCCACATCCTCAATTCTTCCCTCTCTGCCAGATTGTTCGCGGCAGCGTGAAACCACTGATGGCTCCAAACCTACATTTCATCCCATGGCTTCTTCCTCCTGGAGTCTCATTCTCCTGCTCTCCTTTAGCGAACCATCTCTAGGAATTGTTTATGCTAATGGTCTTCACTTTGACCCTGAATGCATTCAACCTTTTATTCCCCCAGGCTTTTTTACCCAGATCACAGGGCTGAAACCACTTTGTAATATTGCCAGTGAGTTCCATGCAACTGCTTCCAATAACCTCCTAACTAGTCTCCCTTTCCCCTCTCTTTGCTTCCCATGCAGTACGTTAAACCCATCAATAAAAGTCAAATCATGTCACACTTCTGCTCAAAACGTGTTCAGGTCTTCCCAGTATATAAAGTCCTTATAATTTTATGCAAGGTCCTATGTGATATCACTCCCTCTCTGCATTTACTCTCGACCCTCATCCATTCCATTCTGCCTCAGTCATATCATCTCCTTAGTACTCCTTGACTAAGTCAGGCACAAACCCATCTCAGGGCCTTCGCACTGGCTGTTCTCCTTTTTTTTTTTTTTTAAAGATTTAATTTATTTATTTGACAGACGGAGATCACAAGTAGGCAGAGCAGCAGGTGGGGAGGTGGGGGTGGGGGAAGCAGGCTCCCTGCTGAGCAGAGAGCCTGATGTGGGGCTCGATCCCAGGACCCTGAGATCATGACCTGAGCCGAAGGCAGAGGGTCAACCCACTGAGCAACCCAGATGCCCCGGCTGTATTCTTCCTGAAATGCTCTTCCCTCAGTTGCATGCTGGCATACTTCCTTAAGTTGTCCAGGTGCCTAAAATTGAGCCAGGAAGAAATCGACAACCTGAATAGACCGATATCTAGGAACGAGATTGAAACAGTGATCAAAAACCTCCCAAAAAACAAGAGCCCAGGACCTGACGGATTCCCTGGGGAATTCTACCAAACTTTCAAAGAAGAAATAACACCTATTCTCCTGAAGCTGTTTCAAAAAATTGAAGCAGATGGAAAACTTCCAGACTCTTTTTATGAAGCCAGCATTACCCTGATCCCCAAACCAAAAAGGACCCTACCAAAAAGGAGAATTTCAGACCAAGATCACTGATGAATATGGATGCCAAGATTCTCAACAAGATCCTAGCAAACAGGATCCAGCAGCACATTAAAAAGATTATCCACCATGACCAGGTGGGATTCATCCCTGGGTTGCAAGGTTGGTTCAACATTCGCAAATCAATCAGTGTGATAGAACACATCAATAAGAGAAGAGAGAAGAACCACATGGTCCTCTCAATTGATGCAGAAAAAGCATTTGACAAAATCCAGCATCTGTTCCTGATGAAAACGCTTCAAAGTATGGGGATAGAGGGAACATTCCTAAACTTCATAAAATCTGTCTATGAAAGACCCACAGCAAATATCATCCTCAATGGGAAAAAGCTTGCAGCCTTCCCGTTGAGATCAGGAACACGACAAGGATGCCCACTCTCACCACTCTTGTTCAACATAATATTAGAAGTCCTAGCAACGGCAATCAGACAACAAAGAGAAATAAAAGGTATCTAAATTGGAAATGAAGAAGTCAAACTCTCTCTCTTTGCAGATGACATGATTACTTTATATGGAAACCCCAAAAGACTCCACCCCAAACTACTAGAACTCATACAGCAATTCAGTAACGTGGCAGGATACAAAGTCAATGTACAGAAATCAGTGGCTTTCTTATACACTAACAATGAAAATATAGAAAGGGAAATTAGAGAATCGATTCCATTTACTATAGCACCAAGAACCATAAGATACCTGGGAATAAACCTAACCAAAGAGGTAAAGGACCTGTACTCGAGGAACTACAGAACACTCATGAAAGAAATTGAAGAAGACACAAAAAGATGGAAGACCATTCCATGCTCTTGGATCGGAAGGATAAACACTGTTAAAATGTCTATACTGCCTAGAACAATCTATACTTTTAATGCCATTCCGATCAAAATTCCACGAGTATTTTTCAAAGAGCTGGAGCAAATAATCCTAAAATTTGTATGGAATCAGAAGAGACCCCGAATTGCTAAGGAAATGTTGAAAAACAAAAACAAAACTGGCGGCATCACGTTACCAGATTTCAAGCTTTACTACAAAGCTGTGATCACCAAGACAGCGTGGTACTGGCATAAAAACAGACACATAGACCAGTGGAACAGAGTGGAGAGCCCAGATATGGACCCTCAACTCTATGGTCAAATAATCTTCGACAAAACAGGAAAAAATATACAACAGAAAAAAGACAGTCTCTTCAATAAATGGTGCTGGGAAAACTGGACAGCGATATGTAGAAGAATGAAACTCGACCATTCTCTTACACCGTACACAAAGATAAACTCGAAATGGATAGAAGACCTCAATGTGAGACAGGAATCCATCAGAATCCTAGAGAAGAACATAGGCAGTAACCTCTTCGAAATCAGCCACAGCAACTTCTTTCAAGATATGTCTCCAAAGGCCAAGGAAACAAAAGTGAAAATGAACTTTTGGGACTTCATCAAGATCAAAAGCTTCTGCACAGCAAAGGAAACAGTCAACAAAACTAACCCACGGAATGGGAGAAGATATTTGCAAATGACAGTACAGACAAAAGGTTGATATCTAGGATCTATAAAGAACTCCTCAAAATCAACACACACAAAACAGTGTGTGTTTTGTCACATATCATATAAAAAATATGATAAGAAAATAATCATATCAAAAAATGGGCAGAAGATATGAACAGACACTTCTCCAATGAAGACATACAAATGGCTATCAGACACATGAAAAAATGTTCATCATCACTAGCCATCAGGGAGATTCAAATTAAAACTACATTGAGATACCGCCTTACACCAGTTAGAATGGCCAAAATTAACAAGACAGGAAACAACATGTGTTGGAGAGGATGTGGAGAAAGGGGAACCCTCTTACACTGTTAGTGGGAATGTAAGTTGGTGCAGCCACTTTGGAGAATAGTATGGAGATTCCTCAAGAAATTAAAAATAGATCTTCCCTATGACCCTGCAATTGCACTACTGGCTATTTACCCCAAAGATACAGATGTAGTGAAAAGAAGGGCCATCTGTACCCCAATGTTTATTGCAGCAATGGCCATGGTCGCCAAACTGTGGAAAGAACCAAGATGCCCTTTAATGGAGGAATGGATAAGGAAGATGTGATCCATATACACTATGGAGTATTATGCCTCCATCAGAAAGGATGAATACCCAACTTTTGTAGCAACATGGACGGGACTGGAAGAGATGATGCTGAGTGAAATAAGTCAAGCAGAGAGAGTCAAGTATCATATGGTTTCCCTTATTTGTGGAGCATAACAAATAACATGGAGGACATGGGGAAATGGAGAGGAGAAGGGAGTTGAGGGAAATTGGAAGGGGAGGTGAATCATGAGAGAGACTATGGGTTCTGAAAAACAACCAGAGGGTTTTGAAGGGGCGGGGGGTGGGAGATCGGGGGAGCTAGGTGGTGGATATTATGGAGGGCATGTATTGCATGGAGCACTGGGTGTGGTGCACAAACAATGAATACTGTTATGCTGAAAAGATACAATTAAAAAAAATTCTCCAGGTGCCTGCCCAAATATTACTCTCTGTCTCTCAGGTCACCTTCCTAGTATACTCTATTTACAAATACACCTTTTTTTTTTTTTTTTTTAAAATCTCCACTCCTGGGACTTCCCTTCTACTATCTCTACAATTAGATTTGATTTTTTCCTGTTGCTTACCACATTTTATGATACTATCATTTACTTATGTTTTGCATTTATTGTCTGTCTCCTCCCCTGGAATGAAAGCTCCTTGAGGGAAGTGGTATCTGTATTCACCTTTTAGAACAATTCCTGGTACAGCACAGGCTCAGTAAATAGATCCTGAATGAAGGAACTAGATGCAAGATGACCACAAGTACCTGAAGGAACTGGTATCAAAGTACTTATAAAAAATACTAGTTGTTTGGCTTCATACATGACTACTTAAGTACAGTCTGGGATCAGGTCCCAAGAATTCAATAATGATTGCTGATAGTGATGATTCGAAGAAGGTTCAGGGGCTGAGCTACAGAAGTCTGAATGGCTCTTTGGTAGTAAACCAGGGAGAGGGGGTCACTCAAATGGCTTGACTAGGCCAAAGATTCTGAACCAGGGATGACTGAGCTCCCCCTTGGACAATGTTTAGAGACATTTTTCTGTGTCTGTCCTGAGCGGGAGTGGGAAATAATGCTACTCGCATCTAGTGAACAGAGGCTAGGAAGGCTCCCAACAATCAATAACTATGTGAGCCAAAAAGACAATGGTGGTAAGGTTAATCTCGGACTAAGCTAGTTTGATATCCTGGTCCTGTCACTTGCACAATTTCTGAACCCTGGTTCCAGATCAGTAGCCTGGCTGAGATTTACAGAGAGAGACCAAAAGCCATCCGGCAAAGGGAACATTGTGTTAGGAGTGGTTATACGCCTAACAGTTTCAGCCTTGCCTTTAATTGTATCCTCTTGATGATCTCACTATTCTTTCTGTTTGGATCACATTATGGACTGAATTGTATCAAGTATCATACGTGAATGCCCTAGCCCTTAATGTGGTTGCATTTGCCAATAGGGCAGTAAGGAGGTAATTCAGGTTCAATGAGATTGTCCTTATAAGACGGTGCCCTTATAAGAAGAGGAGGAGACACCAAAAGTGCGTGAGCCCAGACAAAAGGCCACGTGAAGACAGGGAGAAAGTAGCCCTCTACAAGCCGGCAGGAGAGGTCGCATCCGACACCAGCCATGCCAGCACTTTGATCTTGGACTTCCAGCCTGTGGAATGGGGAGAAAATAAATATAAGTGTCTGCTGGTTAAGCCACCCAGTTGGTGATATTTTGTATGGTCGCTCGAGATGACAAATGCAGATTGCGAATAAACTATTTATGCTGCCTCGTCTGCGCTCCCCTTTCTTCTTATGGCAGCATCTTGATTTTCCTCTGGAGGACCACCTCAGCTGTTCCATCACTCTCTGTAGATCAAGAAGGGTTGACTTCAGCCTCCAGGTCCCAGGGCTGACCTGGGAACTCGGCCTGGCTAATAAGAGCCTTTGTTCTCTTGATCACACTGACTGAGACCCAGCCAATGGAAAGTCTAGGATTTTTGTTGGAAATCTTGGAAAATTGGATCTTGCCTTCTGCCAGCTTGAAGCTGGGAGCCTGGGAAACAGCAGCTAGCTGCCAGGTGTCTCTGCAAGTCTGCCTGAGCAGAAAGCAGAACCAAGAAACAGACAGCAAATTCTAACGACTTGCAACCAGTTCAGTCCTACCTCAAATTTTCTCGCATATAAAATAAAAAGCTAGATTTGCCTTACAGCTAAAACATGAAAAGCTGCAGTAAATCAGATGGAGAAGCCAATTTTGGACATCTTTCATAATTATCAATCCGACTCCCATGCCAGGGGAGCCTCTGCTGCCCCTGTCCCAGCCCCACGGTGTGGACTGTAAATCTAGTTTGAGGCATACAGTAAGGGATTATAAGACATCATGGGACTCTCCCCTGGGGTGAAGTTTATATTGGAAACAGGAGAAGGCCTTGTCGCATTTGTGAGGGATTCAAGTTCGAGTGGTGAGACAGGCCAACTCTGGCCTCATGGAAGATAAGAGCCAGGAGAAGAAATACAATAAATCAGGGTTTAATGTGTGCAGGCCAAGTGGCTTTGCTGGTAAGTCGTCATGTCTTATATACATCCCACGACGTACCTAGTGTGGAAACAGGGTTTATCGTCCCTGGGAAAAGACGGTCATAATTCAGAGCTATTAACAAAAATAATAGGGCTGGGGCCCCAAGGAGCTTTTCTTAGAATGCCTACCCACATTCTACCTAACCTAATTTAAGCGATGTCATGAGTCAGAATAGATCCCCATCAAATCTGTCATGCTTGTCATAACATGGCATTTGAACAGAAGACATCCCTTCCCAGGAGATATTCCTGCTAAGGAACTGTGCTATTTAATGGGGTTTAAAGATTTCCTTTTAAGTTGCAGGGCCTGTTGTAGGAAATTTGCATTGGAGAAAGCAACTGTTGGCTGAACTCCTCTTAAAGGGAAAGAAGTTTTCTCCAGGCTAGGATTTGGAGGGCAGGCACCATAGATGTAATTAGCTAATGATGGTTGGGAAGCCTAGCAGAGAAAGGAAGGGGGGGATGGAGGGGGATATGGGACTTTAGTTTGAATTTGGAATGATAGACACAGTTTTTTAAAAGCTACCATCTGTGATTCTCACTTACTTCCAAAATAACCCTGTGATTATTCATGACGATGTTTGCATTTCATAATGTCGCCTCCTGGATGAGGTGACTGGACCAGAGGTGGACACCTGGCCCAGCTGTGGCCATCCTATCCTCTTGGGATTTGGAAATGAGACACGAAGTAATCTAATCTGTTTGTGCAGAACTTTTCCTTGAACTTGGGACATGTACATTTCAAGAGGTGTACGCTGACGGAGGCCCCAATTTCCATTTAGCTTGGAGGAAGGCACAGAGTTAGCTTTGAAGCCTTTAGGAGGAAGCCCTAGAAAAAGCAGAAGGCTCTAGAGAGAGACCCAGTGCACTTAGAACTTGCTGTCTGGGTTCCAGACCCAGGGCGATTCCTTACCAGGGTAGTGATTTCAAGATAAGTATGAAGAGAAAAGAGAGTATTTAATTATCAAAACCACATTCTACTTTCATTTCAAAAGTAACATCTCGAACTCCTTGCATTTCTGCTGGTATAAAAGTGACAGAGTAATAATGTTGCTGGTGTTATGTAAGCAGAGAATTACTGAGGCATCTTGGTCTTTCCATCTTTAAATTCCCTCCTTCTTGCCATCTTCACCTTTTCAAATGATAGTCACCGGCTCAGTACACATATTTCACTTGAAAGTTACATGATGTGGGAAACAGAGGCAGAAGAGAAGTTACTAAATTTCCTTACTACCTAGAGCCCACGGACAAGTCCTTGAAACAGGCAGAGTGACATTCCTCTAAGGACTCAACTGTCTCCACCGTAATACTTTGCCCAGGGCAAAAGGCAATCCTAGCCTGGCCGCCCTCCCCCCACCCCCAACCAGGATCCTGTAAGTCTACTTTAACATATAAAAATTCCTTCTGAGACTTCATCTTTAAATCCTCCAAAATACATGCTGGCAATCATCCCCAAGCATACAGCCCACCAATACACATCTGAAGGGTCTCATGACTAAGGTTTTATTATACAGTAATCAATGACCTTTTCCCAACAACAGCTAGCCCCTCAAGATCCTGGAAACCTTGCTTCCAAAATTCCTTAGAGACTCATGCCATCCCTGACCACTCCCCGACCCCTCAACTTGCAAGTGTATAATGGACCACTCCTCACAACCCTGGGGCAGCAGGAACTCTTTCTGCCCCCGGGCCCTGTCCCCATGCTTTCATAAACCACCATTTTGCACCAAAGAACATCTCAAGAATACTATCTTGGTCGTCGGCTCCGGACTCTACCCCACCAAACCTATATTCTCACCTATATTCTAAAACTTCACACACAGACATTAACAAGAGTTGTACTGAAGAAAGGGCCATTGCCAAAACGACCCAGGAAGATTCAGCTTGTGCAATTCAGAGAAGGATATCTGCTCTCAAAAAGGTAGACATTGACTGCAGATACAAAAAGGCCGGCTGGGTATGTCACCCGTGGACCCAAATCTTGCAGTTCCAAAATATCCGCCCTCATCTTAATGTCCCTGGCTGGGTCAGTATGCAAGTGATTTGTTATTCCCCTGGGTCTGTTTTGCAGAGTTTATTTGGCAGTTCAGTAGCAAGAAGAAGTTATATTTTTCACATCAAGAAAAATTTGCGAATAAAATGAAATCTTTCATTAGTGACTGTCCTTTCTAGATGCTCTGTTGCCGTATTTATCACACATCATGACAGCACGTTCCTCGAACCTCACACTTTGTGTTTCCGATCTCCTGGCTTTCTTTCCTTACCTATTGTTATCTGTCTCTTTTACCTCCCTGATTAGAAAAATCTCTCAAATGCTATTTTAGGAGAGGCACCATCTGGGCTTTCTGGAAGAGAACATGGTTGGGGTGGAAGCAAGAAAAGCAGCCGCTAATTGTTCATGTTTGGGGCACTTTGGGCCGCAGGTAACAGTTGGAACATTTCTTGCTGGATCAAATTATGTTAGCCCTGCATCCCTTACTCAGCGAGCATCGGAAGAATTCCTCTTGTCTGTTAGAGAGGAATGGCTTAGCTTTCATAGTCTCTGGATGCCTGGGGCAGTGTAGACAGAAAGTGAATCATCCCTACAACCAACAACAAATGTTCCAACCGTGGCTGGGGTCAGGCTGCTAAGCATAAGGAAATGGTACGGGCAGCCTGGCTATCCATACCCATTCCTAACCAATTAGTCCTGGGTTGGTCCTAACAGTGTTCCAACTGCAGCTAGACTCTCAGTTTGGCTGAGAAAGTTAACTCATGAACATGGGTAATTTTGCCCCAAGGTGAAATCCTGAAATATTTGTGGGAAAGCATATTCATCAGGAGTTTCACTGTAGGCAGACCAAATTTGTTCTGGCATAAACATTAATTGGCTTAAATTCCTGGGAAATCAAGGGAACCAAGAGCTTCAGGAACAGTTGTATCCAGGGGACCCGTTGTGATCAGTCTCTCTCCATCTTTCAGCTCTGTTTTCTTCTGTATTGGCTTTTTAGTCTCATACAGGACTTCTCAGCATGGTGGTCCCTGACAGCTCCATACTTATGCTACACGTAAAACCAGCAGAAATCCAAAAATTCCAGCAGAATGAGATCTTCCTCCTTAGTAGTTCCTCCCCTCCACCCCCACCATCCTAACAATTTTCCTGAGAGTGATTCACTCCAGTCTGGTGTGGGTAACGAAACTCCCTGACCAGACCAAGGAAGTATTCTTTTCTGGAGTCAGGTGTGTGTGTGTGTGTGTGTGTGTGTGTATAGGACAGGGTGTTGTCAGCTCTTAGTTCTAAAACCCATAGATAAAGAGTGAGACAAAGGTGACTTCCCAAAGAGAACCAAGATACAACTGCCAGAAGAATGGGGGCTAGAAGACAGGCTTACAAAACCAGCGTTTGCAGATACCTACCCTGAGGAAAGCCTTACAAGGATCATCCTTCACCTCTGAGTACACAAAGGTTGGTAATTATCCAGACCAGCCATCCATGTTCACATACCTTCATTCACACTCACAGGCTAGCTAAACACGACTCAGTTAGGTTTGACCTCTTTTAAATTGACCAGGATGCGCGTAGATGGGAGTACCTGCCATATACGGAGCACTTTCATATATGTGATTTCATTCCCTTATGCTCTTTCAAGGTGGGTATTATTTGTCCTGCTTTAATATGGAAACCAAGAATGTAAAGCAGCGAAGAAGCCTGTCCACAGTCAGAGAGCTAGTGAGAATCTAGTTCTTGTCTTCCACCTAGCACATTATTTTATGTTTACATAATTCAAGAAGTTAATACGCCAGGGGTCTCATGTTTGGTGGTGATTGGGGGGTTACTCCCAGAGCCTCAAATGTGTTATTTTTCTGGCTCTTGATAAAGTTTCTATGGTTCGGAGGCTTGTCTATCTTAATGCTCACACTGCTGTAACAAATACCATAGACTGAATGGCTTATACAACCGACATTGATTGCTTATAGTTCTGGAGTCTGGGAAGTTCAAGATCAGTGTGACAGCGTGGTTGGGTTCTAGGTGAGGACTTTCTTCTTGGTTTTTAGACAGTCACCTCATTGCTGTGTCCTTGCATTAGGAGATAGAAAGAGAGAGAACGTGTGCAAGCTCTGCTCTGATCTTCTAGTAAGGACGCTAATCCCACCATGGGGCCCTGCTCTCAGGACCCCATCTTTACTTAACTACCTCCGCCATCTCTAAAAACCATCACACTGGGGGTTAGAGCTTCAACTTAGGAATTTTGGGGGGGGGGGACACAAATATTCAGTCTACAACATCGTCCTACCTTCCATCCTTCCTGAATTTAACTCATAGTCATTTATTCTGGTAATCCTTTTCCCAGTTCTGACTGCCTGCTGCATCTCTCTCCTAAACTTATCTATGCCTCAATAGAGATTTCTTTTGGAAAATGAGCTGGAGTCTCTCTCTCTCTCTCTCTCTCGTCTGATATCAGGCATCCTTTGGCAGGCATGTGAACTCAGATAAGGGAGATATGGCTTTGTAGAGGTCACTTTCGCTTCTGTGTTCAATAATGCCCACATCTAAGAGCCCGAGGAATCACTTTTACTCTTTTACTCAGGTTTTACTGTATTTCATCCCAATATATCTGGGGATTTTTGAACCAGTAATAGTTATGAGTTGGATTCCCAATTAACTTTCCCAAATAAAAAGGAGGGGCACAATGTCACCCCACTCATTTTGATAAAACACTTTATTTGGCATCTACTGAGAGGAACAGCCTTAAGGTATTAGCTGGCTGGGCTGAGTAGATTAATAACTTGCCTTGGGTTATCAGCTGAGTTTTATCCACAAATAAATCCTGTCTGATCTCTTGGTACAAGCCACGAGATTATTCCATCTAGTCCACAGGCAAGGATTTTTTGCCTTGTAATTGAGCAGCAAAATGACTCTGACTAAAGCATATTTTGTGTGTCTCAGGGTTTGGCTAATTTATGAGCTAGGATCATGGGAGAAAGATGGTTTGCTCACTGTCATCAGAAATTTTATGGTCAAAGAGCATACGATGAAGCTACAACAGTGGTTCTCAGCCTAGGGGCAATTTTGCCACCCTTCCTGCGCCCCAGGAGACATGTGGTAATGTATGGAGATATTTTTGATTGTCACAATTGAGGAGAGGAGGTACTACTGGAAGGTCATAGGCAGAAGTCGGGGATGCTTCTAAGCCTCCTAAGATACTCAAGACATCCCCACAACAAGGGATTATCCAGTCAAAATGTTACTAGTGCTAAGGTTGAGAAACGTTAAGGTAAATCGTACATATCCAAAGATGATACTTAGAAAGAATATTTTCTTAAGCTCAAAGAGGAGACACCTTTCTTTTTGGCAGATGTTGCTGATAAGGAACTCAGTCCTTGTATTAGTCTTCAAAGGCTAATGTAACAAATGACCACAAGCGAGATGGCTTGAGCAATACAAATGTATCATGTTACATTTTGGGAGGTCAGCAGTCTCACTAAGTCCCTTCCGGAGGCTCTAGGGGAGAATTAATTCTTTGCCTGTCTCATCTTCTAGAGGATACCTGCATTCCTTGGTTTGTGGCTCTCTTCCATCCCCAAGGCGAGCAATCTCATCACTCTGACCTCTGCTCCATCACCATATCTCTCTCTCTGACTCCCTATAACACCTTGCCCCCATCTTAGAAGGAGTCATGTGATTACATTGAGCTCACCAGCTAACCCAGGAAAATGTTCCCATCTCAAGACCCTTCACTCAACCACACCTGAAAAGCCCCCCTTGTCCTATAAATGTAGCATATTCACAGGTTTTGGGGATTAGAACATAGATATTTTTGGGGAACACTATTTTGCCTATCATGGCCCCCTTCCTCTGCTATAACAATCTGCAAACTACCCCTGCTTTCTGAAACATCTCTGCCCCAAATTCCCAAACATTACTAGAACCCTGAGACTAGAGAAAAATAAAAAGCAGTTTTAGACCAATGAAGCAAAACAACAACATCCCACCATACAAAAAGGACAATTCCTCTTCTTCTCTTTCTTCTTTGTTTGGAACCCAGTGTGGGGCTTCAACTCATGACCCTGAGATCAAGACCTGAGCTGAGATCAAGAGTCGCTTATTCGACTGAGCCACCCAGGCACCCCCAAAAAGAATTCTTTTAAGTCAGTTTCTGACCACTTGTTCAAGCTATGAATGTAATTCCACACAAGGTTGAATACAACAATGATTATAATATCAAGAAGATGGGAGAGTTGAACCATTCTTTTGGCCTCTAATCGTTTCTTCTTTCTGAATAGACCTTTGCAGTAGACAGAGTCTTCTTTTAAAGATTCGAATCTCTAGTAGTCTTTATTCTCTCAGTCTTGCTTAATCAAATTTCCCAGAACACAGCTACTGTTTTAATACAGGTGTGTGTCAATGTTCAACTCAGTCCTTCTTGGCCTCCCCAAATGCAGATTCTCAACTTGAAATTCACCATAACAGAACTCCCTGTGGGGTTTGTATTAACTGCTTAAATTTGAGCCCTACATGCTTACCATTGTACTTTAGAGAACAAAAATGGGACTGGAGAAATGCCAGATATCCTCCCAGGGTTCAAGAAACTTAAAATATTTTTGGCTCCACTTAAAGGGTTTGGGAGCTAGAAGAACAAAATTCAAGCCAACTGAGTAAACATTTATGGAACATGTACTCCACACTAGCTTGACATAAAATGCTAAGATGTAAAGATAGATACACAAATGCTGCTCTTGAACTTAGGACCCGGAAGGAATTTACCCCAATCTTTCTCATTAGGCTACATTATCAAAGACATTTCTACAATAGCAAGGCTTCAGTTTGTCCTCACCTCTTAAAAAAAAAATCTGTAAATAAGTGTGACACTGTGCAAAGAAAATCAAGTCATTTCCTCCCCAACTAAATTTTCAAACCCTAGAGTTTCTCTTGGGGTGTATTTTTAGAAAGGCAACATGGCATGGTAGAATGCACACTGGCTCTCAAGTACACAGACATCAGTACGAACCCCAGTTGGATCCCTTACCAGTCAGGAGGACCTTGGGCAAGGCACTTACTATGTCTCAGTTTCAGTTTCTTCATTTGCAAAATGGGGCTACTAAGGGTTCCAATGAAAACACTGTCGGAAGGACACAAAAAATGGTGGAAGGACTTTACACAGGGTGGGTGGTGGATTAAGCAATGGCCACCATCCTCACTCTCCCTTTCTGTCTCTGGCCCCCGGACCCACTGCTTCCATGCAGCCTCCCCAGATTGAAATGAGGTTGTACACTCATCCTTTATGGCTCCTTAACATCCCCCAAGGGCTTGGAAAGAGCTTAATATGCAGACTGGTTACAATTGCTCACCTTTCTCAGTTCAAGATTTTTTCAATATCTTTAAATGTAACTCACTTGTCACATAATTGGATGCTATAAAAGCTTGCGCTTTTTTTTTTTTTAAATTACACAACTGAGTATCTTCTAGAAGGTGCTGACTTTACACTTTTTAAACTGGTTAATAAAGGAGTCATTCTTCCCTTTCGAAACAATCCCTCATTTTCAGGGAGCACACAGGGCTGGCCACACAGCTAGCTGGGAGCCTTTACAACTCTCCATTCCGTTCATCCGTCTCCCATTTGGTATAATTCTTCCCAGAGAAAAAAAGTGGTATTGACATTTTTGACCCATCCATCCTATGTTTCTAGAGAATTTGAACACTGACATCTTCATTTTATGATGCAATATTTTTGTGGTTTGGAATTGATGAGTAATTGAGAGCTTGGGATCTGGAGTCAGGGAGGATGTAATTGCAATTACAACTCGGCTACTTACTAGCTATATGGCTTTGGGCAAGATAGTTACCTTTCTGTGTCTCAGTTTACCCACCTACAGAGTAGACACTATAACAGAACCTCGATGGAAAGGTTTGGTGAGATTAAACAGGGTACTATAGTGCCTAATGTATACATTATTATAATTATTGCTGCCATTACTATTATTATTATTTATGATTTATTATTACCCCGCTATATTTCATTGGTTTATGGTTGGGATAAATTTAGATATTAAATGTAAAGGACTTAGCATAAAATCAGGCACATAGTAAGTTCTTAGTAAAAGGCAAATATTATTTATTATTTATTTTTACTTATGGAAAGATTTTATAAACAATAACTTACTCAATCATTATCCTATGTTCAATTTCCATTATGCCCGTTTCAAAGACAGATAAACTGAGGTACCAAATGGCTAAAAATCTTGCTCAAAGTCACAAAGATATTAGGTGCCAAAACTGAGATTTGAACTCAGGCAATTATTCAACAGAGCTCCATTTTATTCGTTTGGCTGTAGATTCTGCTCCATCTAAAATCTGTCACCAAAATGCCCCTCATATGTCATTAAAGTCATGGCCACCCTGAAAGGCCCGTTAAATTATCTAGAGCTAGGCAAGATAAATAGGATTATAAAAATATTATTGGGCTTAGCATGGTCCCTCCCTTTCCAGGGCAAGACACCATCTGGCTGGCCCGGAGAGGGTAGGAAGTCAACGTCATTAAAATGAACTCAGCATCTGTGATGACAGACACGTGCTCATTCAAGCAGGCTGGTTCTTCAGTAAGAATGACCAAATGTTTTCATTGTTTTGATGGCAACTGAAACAACTTCTAATGAGCAGCTGCTTTACTCCCTTAGAAGGAAGAAGATTTTCAAGGGGATGGGGTTTAGGAACACTGCTTCTGACACGAATATGAAGCTGAAGGGGGAGATTGCACTGTAATGCCGATTAGAGCCGGTTTAGTTAGGGCGGTTGGCTGAGAGAACGCAGAGGGTTCTGGGAAATCAGTGGGTTGGATTATTCAGTGCACAACAGGGAGGCTGCCTCGCCGAGACAACACTCCTTGGCTCAGGGCAGTCTGCTGTGCACGTAGACACTGTATTTTATAGTGTGGTGGCAATGAGGGGCTTGATAATACTGTGCTCACCGGACACCACCTATTGAGCATTTACAAGGGCTTGGTCCTTCCCCTGCTAATTCTCCCTGCATCCTCACACCAGCCATCTAAAGAAAGTGGACCTGTTTTTACCATTTCACAGTTGAGGAAACCGAGACACAAAAGCTTGAAGGCCCCCCAACTGGCAGAGTCAGAATTCAAACTCAGTCTGGGCCAACTCCGTTACCTACTGGTCTAGTTACTCAGCCACACAGGTGGCTAACGATTGGGGGGAAAGAGCCCGATCAGAAGAATTTTAGTTAGCCGGAGGTATAAGGGATGCCACACTGTTTTCTCATCCTTACAATGAGAAGTTTGTATACAAAACATCCTTGGTGAGTCTCTTTGGTCTTCATGAAGATAACCTGAAGAACAAATACAACTCCAATAGATTTGAAAAGGTAAGGAAGGATCTTAATTAAGGCAACTCATCTGATAAGGAATGTAAAAGCCAGATTTATAGAGCTTTCCAAAGAAAGGTATAGATTCATCTATGGTAATGAAAATTCTGGCGTAATTATACTTGAGTTACACCAGCGGATTTTCCATAAGTTTTCTGGATCACTCAGCATCATTGCTTCTTAAACTTTAGCATATGTGGAATTGCCTAGCAGGATTACAGAAATGTAAATTATAGAGTTTCACGCACAGAGTTCTGATTCCGGAAGTCTGCACTGGGGACACAGCAGTTCGCATTTCTTTCTCTATCTCTCTCTTTTCATTTTTTAAAAAAGATTTTATCCATTTATTTGACAGACAGAGATCACAAGTAGGCAGAGAAGCAGAGGGGGGTGGGGTGGGGGAAGAAGGCTCCTTGCTGAACAGAGGGCCCAATGGATCCCAGGACCCTGAGATCATGACCTGAGCTGAAAGCAAAGGTTAACCCACTGAGCCACAAAGGTGCCCCTCTTTCCCCCCCCCCCAAAGATTCATTTATTTGAGAGAGAGAGAAAGAGTGCACAGGGAGAGGGGCAGAAGGAGAAGGAGAGAAACTCAAATAGACTCCCCACTGAGCCTAGAGGAGCCTGACCCCGGGGCCCACATCCCTGAGATCATGACCTAAGCGGAAACCAAATAGGATGCTCAACAGACTGAGCCACCCAGACGGCCCAGCAGATTGTATTTCTAAGTTGCACGCTGATGCTAGCTCTGCTGGTCCAGGAATCACACACTGGAAACCACAGATCTAGAGACCGTGGTATATTTCATGCAAGGCACCGTGGTATATTTCATGCAAGGCTTCATTCACAGGCACACACAGTATCAGCAACACCCAAAAGGCTCTCATCTCTTCTGCCACCTGCAGAATTCCCTTTATCTTAGCCTCTGCATTTGCCTTTAGCAATTCCTCAGGGTAAAGACAGCTGTATTTCAGTAGCAGTGCGAGATTCGATTTCCTCATACCCCACTTTATAGGGATGAGAAAGCAAGAGCGCCTCATTCCTGGAAACACCATCTCTTTCTCCCAAATGTTCCATGAATCTTATTGGTTCTGATCTGTTCAGGTGCTCATCCTTGAGCCAATCCCTTGGTTCTGGGGATGATTTTTGGCTAAGCAGAGACTCTGGAGTTAAAGTGGGAGGTGGTCCCCAACCAAAACACATGGCTGGGAAGGGCCAAGGAATGAATCCCCTAAAGAAAAACCAGGGACCTGACTTATCATGGAGTGGAGTGGGGGTAGATATTGGAGAGATAAGCAACATAGTCCCACAATTTTATAGTAGGATGAGATCCTATGATGAAGGCAGCACTGATGTCAGAGGGAGCCCCCACCATACAGGTGATCTCAGAACAGGAGTTCCTTCAGGAGGTAGACCGACTTCTCTCAGAAGCCTTAGCTGTGCTCATGTGGGGTTCTGCTCCATTTTCTCTTATTAAATAGGTGCCATGTGTTCAAGATAAATGTTATCTCTTCCCGCTTACATGGCTTCATAGAACTAAGAAAGAGTGAGATCTTATAGTCAAGAGATACCAACTTCCAGTTATAAGATAAATAAGTCTGGGGATATAATATACAACATGGTGACTCCAGTTAATAATACTGTATTGTACATTTGAAAGTTACTGAGAGAGCAGATCTTGAAAGTTCTTGTCACAAGAAATAAGAAAAAAAATCAAAATTGTGTGGTGGTATCAGATGTTAATTATACTTACCGTGTGATCATTTCACAATATACACATGTATCAACTCATTCTGTTGTACATCTGAAACTAATACAATATTATATTGCTATAAAAATGAGAGAGACCCTAAAAACTAGCACTGTGACCAATTGTTAAGCCTGCAAAAAAAAAAACAAAAAAACAAAAAAACAAAACTCAATGTCTGAAGGCTGTAACCATCGGCTCTGATGACGACTGGGGTCTCAAGAGAACCCATTTCTCAATCCTAGGCAATTATGTAGGCAAAAACATCCCTATCCCTATCCCTATCCCTATCCCTATCCCTATCCCTATCAGGAGGGTCCACAGACTTCTCATGCACTGTCTCAACAATGAGGAAAAATGCTCCACATTCAAAATGTTTTGGTAATGGAAAGGACTGTAGTCTGTCTTTGTTCATTACGCCTGAGGTCAGCTTCTTGGGAGGGGGCACAGGAGAGGAAAGCCTTACACTCAAGGCTTTTTACAGGTCAGGCTCCTGTCCCTTACTTCACCCAGTCTCTACGTATCTTAGGCTGGCCTAGACCAGAACTCAGAATTCTTGCCATTGTCCCTCATTCTCCAGCATCATATTGCTTGATAAAAATGAGGGCTCAAAATATTTGGTTATTTTGGTTGGACTTATAAGCTTATTTTTCATTCATTTCTGTACCTACAGTGCTCAGTCCCTTTGTTTGGCTACTGCCAGGGCCAGTGTCCACCAGATCTTGGGAAGTATTCTTGGGACCTTGGAATCACTGTCGAAGGGAATAGCCCCAGGGAGGGAAAAAAAGTTCTCTCAATAGAAGTCTTGGGACTGAGTCATTTCATTCACATATTAAAAGTCATGACCTTGGGGCGCCTGGGTGGCTCTGGGTTAAAGCCTCTGCCTTTGGCTCAGGTCATGGTCCCGGGGTCCTGGGATCGAGCCCCACATCAGGCTCATTGCTTAGCGGGAAGCCTGCCTCCTCCTTTCTCTCTCTCTGCCTGCCTCTCCACCTGCTTGAGATCTCTGTCTGTCAAATATATAAAATCTTTAAAAAAAAAAAAAAAAAAAGTCATGACCTCATTTTGGAGCACAAACTGGTAAAATTACCAGTCAGTAAAAAAAAGATAACAACACTAATATTTAGTATATTTTTGAGTGCTCATTGTATGAGAGGCATTTTTAAAAAGCACTTTATATGTTTTAGCTGTACAATTACTATTGCCATTTCTTGGAGAAATTAAGGCAAAGAGGTTAGGTTACTTGCTTAAAGTCATGTGACTAGTAAGTGGCATATACCGTTTTCGGTCTTAGATGGGTGATTCTCAAATATAAGTAAGCAACAGATCCCCTTGGAGCGTTTGTTAAAACACAGGTGCCTAGACCACACCCACAGAGCCTCTGATGGTGTAGGTCTGGGGTGGGGGGGCCTAAGAAGGTTCACAGGTGGTGCTGATGCTGTTTTCCAAAGGCCACACTTTGAGAATCGTGATTGTAGATAGATAGATTCTGGAGTTTACGCACTTTACAAACTTGGGGTCAAAAGGCCGTTCGTTAAAGTGATCATAGCACTTGTTGCTTTCATTTTTTCACTCTCCGTTCCTGGTATGGGATCTCATTTTGGGGCCCAAGTAGGAGTCATTCCTTTCTCACACCCAAGAGCGCAAGCATTCAGGTAGTGCACTAACCAAACCCTTTGTGCAGAGCTCCCCCAGCTATTACATGATTGTTCACTCCCAGAGTAACTTGCTACACCAGCCCGAGAGGCCCTATGTCTGGTGGCCGTCATTTACTGATTAATTAAATAAAAGCAAACACACCCAAACAAAGGAATACTGCAGAGCTGGAGAAGGATGGTGGTCCTCCTAGTATCTATTTTCTGCTTCTAACTGGCTCTATGGCTGATCCTATAGAGAAATAACTTCCCAGACTTCCTGGCAGTTAGGGGCGGCCCTGTGATTAAGTGGTCCCCAGATGAGACGGATAAAGCTCTCATTTTATTTCTTTATGGGAAATTGCTTTTGCTTGTTTTCTCCTTTCTGCAAGCTGGAATATAGATAAGATAGCAACATGGCTTGGATCTTATAGATGAGAACGGTACCCAAGGGGATAAAAGAAAAACGAGGAAGGAGGCACCTGGGTTCCTGAAAGACTGTGAGGAACAGACCTTCCCTACCAGCCAGGGCCTCACATCTCCAAACTGTTTTATGGGAAAGAATCTTATGTGTATTGAAGTCGTCGTACTTTAGGGCTATTATTTCTTTATTAGTTTTTGCAATGACTAACAAAATGATATATGATGGTATATATTATCTAAAATTACCCCAAACTTACTGGCATAAAGAAACAAGTGTTTTTCATCTCACAGGATCTATTGGTCCGGAATTTTGGAGCAGTTTAGCTGGATGGTTTTCGACTCAGTCTCTCATGAGGTTGTAGATGAGATGTTGAATGACAGCCTTACTTGGACTGGGAGATCCACTTCCAAAGTGATTCACTCACATTGTTTTGGAGAGCTAGCTCAGTTCTTTGCCTCTCTATAGGGCTACTTGAGTGCCCTCCCAGTATGGTGGTAGGCTTCCTCTAGGGTGAGTAATCCAAGAGGGAACAAAGAGGAAAGCACAATGCTTTTCATGACCTAGTTTTGGAAATCACACTTCATTCCTTCTGCAGTACCCCATTTGCACGTGTCAGCCCTATTCAACATGGGAGGGGATTAAACCATAGGAGGGGGTCAGTGGGGTCATCTTAGAAGAGTCCACTGGATGGTATGAAACTATATCCGAGAGAAACTCTTAGCTGGTAGGGAATGAAAGGTGGGCCCAACCTGCTGCCATTTGTTTTGATTTTATGGATGTACATAATAACTGTCCTCACATACACATGTGTGTCGAGAGACTCAGAGGACACCTAACAAACTCCTAGGTGAGATTACCTCTGGAGTGCGAGTCTGGCGACTAGGGGTATACAGTAGTATAGTAATATCTTTTATGAACTTTTGTACAGTTGGAGCTATATATTTATTTGTAGCCAACGTTTAGTGAAAACACTTTTTGGTTAAAAAGCAAAAAAAAAAAAAAAGAAAACAAAGCACAGAAAAATTGTAATTCAAACTTGAGTCCAATATACAACCATCCCTAAAAAAGCAAGTTAGTGTTAGAATTTGATGTTGCTCCTTTTTTCCCCTCAGATTAATAACTCAATATCACTTAAATGGTAGGTTTTTTTTTCATTGTGTAAAAAGCAGTTTTCAAAGTGATTTTTTTTTTTTTTTTTTTTTTTTTGCAGAGTTAAGATCTTCTCTGTAATGCACATATTTGGCAGGTGCAGTTGGAAGTACTTGAAAACACAAAGTATCACCAATACAATGTTCAGTAGGCAGAAAAACAAAGAAACATAATAAACTCCTTTTTTCACTTTTGGAAGAACAACTTCTTTTATGTCACCAAAGGCATTTAAAATGCTCCTAATTGATAAGCAGCCGGTGTCTACAGAATTGCAAAGTTATTTGCAAACAATGAACAAACTCTGTCCCCTGGAAGGCTTTACAGAGAGCTTATTTTAGATTGCGTTCTTCAAAAGGAAAAGGGAGATTTTTGAATTAGCTAGAACAATGGGTTGGTAGAAATAGTAACAACCTTTTGTTTAGGACGGAAGGGTTGGAATGGTGAATGGGGTTTATATAAATAACTATGGGAAAGTGGAAAACATTTTTTTTTTCCATTTGTGATCATTCACAGTCTGTTCACCACATCAGTGGATCTCAAAGGATTTGTAGCGAGCAAACCTTCCAGTCCGTGGTGTGACCAATGCGCAGCGCATGCCATGTGACTCACCGCATGAGTTAACATTCAAAAGGGCCTATTTCCTTTAAAACAAGCTAAGTTCAGTGAGTACGTGCTTGACTGGCACAGCATGCTAAAATTGCTCTGGAAGTATCTTAAACTTACTCTCTCTTTCTATATTTATTGCGTCCCGGACCTAGTCAGGCAGTTCACAAAAGGGGTCAATCACGGGGCCAGACATTAAACAAGACTGAGCGACGTCACTGTTTGTAGGTAGGAAATGATTTGGGCCTGTAAAGTATGGTTGGACCTGTTTGTCTTATATACACTGCAGTGGGTTGAATTGTGTTTCTTGAAAAGATATGTTCAAGTCCTAACCCCAGTTGCCTGTGAATATGACCTTATTGGAAGTAGGCTTTGCCGCAGATATAGTCAAGGGAAGAGGAGGTCACACTGGACGGGAGTGAGCTTGAAATCCAATGGCTTGGTGTCCTTATAAAGAGAGAGTGAGCTGAAGACCAGAGGAGCCTCAAGGAGGAAGGCTATGTGAAGAATGAGGGAGAGATGAAATATGTGCCCACAGGCTAAGGGACACAAAGGATCGCTGGCAACGACCCCAAGATCAGAAGAGGAAAGGGGAAGTCTCTTCCTCCAGTGACTTCAAAGAGAGCTAGCCCTGCTGAAACCTTGATTTCGGACGTCTAGCTTGCAGATCTCCAAGAACATACTTTGATGAGTTTTTTGCTACCCAGTTTGAGCTACTTTGTTAGCACAGCTTTAGCAAACGAATACAGACACCTATATGCTGTGGGAAATGCTGTGGGAAAACGTTTTAATACATTCATTAGGTTGAAAAATGGTTTTTATGGCCAAATAAGTTTAACAAGAAGAAAGTTAAACAAAACTAAAGATAAACTTTCTATCAATTCTCAGGCCTTTGCCGTAAAATCAGCAATGCCTATTGGCTAAATACTTCCCAGAAGAGGTGTCAGAATGATAGGCATATTAACGTATTTGATTGACACGTAACTCTATAAAGTTGGGAACCGTGGCTCTCCCCATTTTAGAGTTGATGGAATGCAGGCAGGGAATGCTCAGATGACCAACATAGCTGATGAGGAGGGGTGGAGCCAAGACGCAAAGCCTGGAAGTCTGAGTCTGGAGCCTGGGCTCTCCCTGATATATAAGGAGCACCCGGGATCTCTAAGGTCTCCCATGATGACACCAGGTTCCTTTTTTTGTGCAGAGGATTCTCAGGATGTATGCTCCATGTGTAATGATGGCAGCCCTGTCCTAGTGCTGAGGTGATCTCAGGACTCAGGCAGTTCAGAATCTCTGAGAAATGAAGCAAAGGGATTATCCATGGCCTCCAGAGGTACAGTTATTTTTTTTTTAATTTTTTAATTTTTTTTTAAATTAATTTATTTATTTTTATTTGCTTATTTACAGCATAACAGTGTTCATTGTTTTGGCATCACACCCAGTGCTCCATGCAGTACGTGCCCTCCCTATTACCCACCACCTGGTTCCTCAACCTCCCACCCCACCCCACCCCCTCCCGCCGCCCCTTCATAACCCTCTGGTTGTTTTTCAGAGTCCATAGTCTCTCATGGTTCATCTCCCCTTCCAGTTTCCCTCAACTCCCTCTCCTCTCCATCTCCCCATGTCCTCCATGTTATTTGTTATGCTCCACAAATAAGTGAGACCATATGATACTTGACTCTCTCTGCTTGACTTATTTCGCTCAGCATAATTTCTTCCAGTCCTGTCCATGTTGCTACAAAAGTTGGGTATTCGTCCTTTCTGATGGAGGCATAATACTCCATTGTGTATATGGACCACATCTTCCTTATCCATTCATCCGTTGAAGGGCATCTTGGTTCTTTCCACAGTTTGGCGACCGTAGCCATTGCTGCAATAAACATTGGGGTACAAATGGCCCTTCTTTTCACTACATCTGTATGGTACAGTTATTTTTATATCTAAATATTCCAGTTTGGAATCAACTTTTTTTTTTTCTTCCACAGGCTTTGGGATTTGGACAGAATAGTGCACCTTGGTTACTGGCAAATACTGCCTGACAAAAGTGAAAGGAAAAAAATCCACACCCTTTCCCTTCCAGCAAATGGAAGAAGGTGCCAAATCAATGAATGGGCCATACGAACTGAAGGGAAACTGACTAAGGTGTGAAGAAATGGCATGGTTGTGAGTCATACCACCTTGCCACGCTGCCATTTAAAAAATTTAAAAAAAATGAACAGCACGAAAGGAATCAGGGAGACCCTGACACAGAGCCAGGGGGATATGGCTATTGGAAAGCAGAAGGAACGTGAGAAGTGGTCAGTTGCAAGCATTTCAACATGTACCCACTGAGCGAGGAGTAGAAGCTGTAGAAGATCACAGTACTGGCATCAAGATACGTTTTCTGGCTCTCAGATAACAACCTTCCTTCTTATTTCATTGGGTATACAGGAGCAACCAGAAATCATATTCTCATGTTTCTGTCACCACATCTATCACCACCCACCCGCATCTGTTCTGATTCCTCTTCTTTCGCTCCTGATACACGGCATCGTCTGTCCCTTCTGGTCCTGCCAATATACCCTGGATGCCATTCCTTCTCTTTCACTCTGGGAATGTCTCCTGTGACCTCCCTTCTTCCCTTTTGTGTCATTACTTTTTTATTCTCTTTAGGATGAAATCAATCAGCTTATAGCCATACTGAAATTATTTCCCTCCTTAAAGTCCTTTCCCCCAGCTTTATTTCTCCCTCCAGCCAAGCCCCATTTTCCCCCTCCCCTTCCTAGTAAAACTGAGAAACTCTCTGTGCTCCTCTTGTCCACCTCTTTATGTCCAGTCTGTCTCGAAAACACTCCAACCAGACTGTTTATCTGGGCCACTCCACTGCATCATTCTTGTTAAACTGGCAATGACTGTGTTGCCAAATCAAACAATTACCTCTTTGTCCTCATCTTATTCAACCTCTTAGCACAACTGACATAGCTGATCCCTTCTTCTTCACAACTCTTTCTTTGCTGGGTTTCCAGAGTACCAAATTCCCCTGGAGTTTCTTCTGTTTCACTGCCTCCTTCTTTTTTTTTTTTTTTTTTTTTTTTTAGATTTTATTTATTTATTTAACAGAGAGAAATCACAAGAGAGGCAGGCAGAGAGAGAGGAAGGGAAGCAGGCTCTCCACTGAGCAGAAAGCCCGATGTGGGACTCGATCCCAGGACTCCGAGATCATGACCTGAGCCGAAGGCAGCGGCTTAACACACTGAGCCACCCAGGCGCCCGCCTCCTTCTTTTTAATCTTCATTGGAGTCTTTTTTTTTCTGACCTCTAAATGTTAGGACTCGTCCTTGGATCTCTTCTCCATCTACACCTGCTCAGTGAGAGTTCTCATTTAGTCCCATGGCTTTACATAGCATCTATGAGTGGTTGCCTACCAAGTTTGCATCTCCATCCTTGCATTTCCCCTGAGCTCTAGGCTCATACATAGAATGGTTTCCTTGACGTCTCTCTTTAGCTGTTCAATGGATGACTTGTGCACACCCTGTTTAGAACAGAACTCTTAATTTTCTTCCCCTTTTGCCCCCAAATGTGCCGGTTGAGATCTCTGGAAGGAAATGTTGAGATGGAGTTTGGTGAGCAGGTGTTAAGGGGGGATCAGCCTCTGTGGAGGTGAACGTGGAAAGGGGGTGAGAAGCAAGATTGAGAAAAGAAAGAAGTTTTGTTGTGAGGTGAACCCAACAAAGCCTTGGCTTACCCTAAAGAGAGTTCTGGAATACATATGACCCCTGTTTGGGCCAGGCCTTTAGACTCCCACTTTACCAATCATTGAATGTGGACTGCCCTCAGAAGAGTGGTCTCTGGGATGGGACAACTCGGCAGCTGAGCAGACCGGGAAGGCACTCACCACTGGAGGTGTGTATCTCTGACTGCGAGTCTTTGTCATTGGGTTATCTGCCTATTTTCTAGAGCAGATAACTTCTGAGTTTTAAACAAGCAGCCCATCATGAAGGCTGGTATTTTGCTAATTGCTGATATTTTGTCCCAATCTACAAGTATTCTTTGAGTAACATCAGAACAGTTTTCCCTTCTCATTGTACAGTGATTACAATGGTTATCTCCCCAATACCACCACCTATTTTATTTATTTTTAAAAGATTGTATTTATTTATTTGAGAGAGAAGGTGCGTGAGACAACATGAGCATGAAGGGGTGGGAAAGGGCAGAGGGAGGGCTGGGAGAAGAAGGGCTCAGGGCTGATCCCAGGACCCAGGATCATGACCTGAGCCAAAAGCAAATGCTTAACTGACTGAGCCACCTGGGTGCCCCTCCTTTATTTCATTTTAAAGAGATTTTTATTTTATTTATTTATTTTTTAATATTTTACTTATTTATTGGACAGAGAGAGAGAGATCACAAGTAGGCAGAGAGGCAGGCAGAGAGAGAGAGAGGAAGGGAAGCAGGCTCCCTGCCAAGCTGAGAACCCAATGTGGGGCTCGATTCCAGGACCCTGAAATCATAACCTGAGTGGAAGGCAGAGGCTCAACCCACTGAGCCACCCAGGCACCCCTTAAAGAGATTTTTAAAAGGCACGTGTATGACAATGAAGCTTTGCAACTGTGAATATCATACCTCCAGAAATACTTTATCTGTGTATAAAGACAAGCAGAAGCTAAATGTAAGAAGTTAATTCGGTACAGGGGTCTCTGCAAGTATCTCAAGCCAGAATGGACTGAGGAACTTTCAGGCGAGGCTTTTTCTAAATTCTGCTTGGCTGTGGAAAATAACTGAGAAACTTTGTAAAGACTTGTGTGTAAGGTGATTCCCTATTTTCTGTACCATGAATTTTGAGGAAAAGGCCTTGCCTTATATTCAGGCACATGTGTTATTTAAGATTACATAAAAACCAGATAGATCTGTCACAGTGGTTGAAGTAAACCTTAATCCATATACTGAAGTAAATTCCTCACAGACCCAAACAACAGAACCACTTTTCTTCAAAGCAACACGGCTTGAAAAAAATCCCACAATCCTGTTTCACCTCTATTTAATTTTCTACACGGAGCTCCTCTTGAAAACCCAAGCACCTCATGGAGCAAGTGACAGGCCCTTAATTCAAGGCCGAGACTTTAGAATTCCACAACACATGGGCCCAAGAAACCAATTTCATATTTTATAATCTGTTTTTAGTGAACTTGGCCTCTTCCCTTCTCTTCTGGGGTTGGTTTCCTCATCCTGGACATTCCGGTTATCTTCTAAAGTCAAGAGATAATAATGAAAGTGCCTGTGGGGACGGGTCCCCGAAGCCCATGCACAGCACCTGGGTCTTCCAAAGGAACTTATGGATATTTCTGCCCCCTCATTCTGCTGCCTCACGATTTGTCAAGACCTCAGACACAGAACAGATGAATACAGAATTGAGAAACGGCGTGGAGAACAGACATGTTCTGGTTAATAAATTCTTTTAAAATTTCTTTTTCTTTTTTTTTTAACTTTTATTTATTTTTAAAAATTTCAGTGTCCCAGAATTCACTGTTTCTGCACCACACCCAGTGCTCCATGCAAAACGTGCTTCTGCAACTTCGCTTTCCCCAACCTCACTCTGCCTGTTATCACTAAAAGCCTAACGAGTAACAGCAGCAAATAGGACTTGGTAATACAGTTTGACTTTATCGCGAGATCTCCCCAGACGGCCCGAGGCCACGTGGAGCACTCTGTGGGCCACCACATGGCATGACTGGGGGTCTTCCCTGCACCGGCTCCTACTTTATTTCTCTCCCACGACATTGGTTGGCTTACCAAAAATTTAAACCCCAGTCATTATTACAAAACAACCCAAAGAAACCAGCTACTATTTATTGACTGTAGGTTTCAAGGTGCTTCATTGAAACTATCTCCTTTGGAAGCAAACACTGTTAAGCCCATTTTCCAGGTAAGAAAAGTGAGATTTAGAGAAGTTAAGAAATGTCACAGACGAAGGTGTTTAAGGGGGTGGGAGGTTTGGCTTAACTGCCAGAACTTAGCTCTTAACCTCTGCCTATCTCCCTGTGATCAGAGCTACAACGCCTACAGTAAATGCTCTACTCTAGTCCCTTCATTTTTTAGGATGGTAGAGTGACTCATTTGAGAGGACACAACAGCTAATCCCGATTACAGCTTGGATCTTTTTCATTCAAATCATAGGGTCTAGGTACAATATGGTGCTGTCTCCAAAGTGATTAGGAGTCTAGGAAATAAGGGACTCATGGTTTGCACTGGTTTTGGTTCAAAGGAAACGGACTTCAAATTGTAATAGACCTGTGTGAGGGCAAGCACCTCGGAGAGAAAGTATTGACTTTTTAGTTTCAGTTACTTTTCAGCTTTTTAAAAATTCATGCC
This sequence comes from Meles meles, assembly GCF_922984935.1. Classification (NCBI taxonomy): domain Eukaryota; kingdom Metazoa; phylum Chordata; class Mammalia; order Carnivora; family Mustelidae; genus Meles; species Meles meles. The sequence goes on along the minus strand of NC_060085.1, from coordinate 36,772,428 downwards.
CCTCAGGCTAAATTGGCACCCTTCAATGACTTCCATATAAAGTGCTCTCACTGACTGGGTGTCCATCTGTGTGGATTTCTGGGTATGGCTGGGAGGAAATCAGTTCTGCTCATCTGACTTTCCAGGACTTTGTTCTTTTAAATAATTTTTATTTATTTATTTATTTGACAGACAGAGATCACAAGCAGGCAGAGAGGCAGGCAGAGAGAGAGGAAGGGAAGCAGGCTCCCCGCCAAGCAGAGAGCCCGATGTGGGGCTCGATCCCAGGACCCTGGGATCATGACCTGAGCTGAAGGCAGAGGCTTTAACCCACTGAGCCACCCAGGCGCCCCTCCAGGACTTTGTTCTAACTTTACTTATCATGCTTGTTTAGAAAGTGAAACCAAAAGGTTCACTAAAATGAATTTTTGAGATATTTTGCAAGCCGCATCTTTTTAAAGATTTTATTTATTTATTTGACAGACAGAGATCACAAGTAGGCAGAGAGGCAGGCAGAGAGTGAGAGGGAAGCAAGCTCCCTGCTGAGCAAAGAGTCCGATGCCGATGCCATGCGGGGCTTAATCCCAGGACTCTGGGATCATGACCTGAGCTGAAGGCAGAGGCTTTAACCCATTGAGCCACCCAGGCATCCCAAGCTGCATCTTTTTAAAGTATAGTTTTTATTTTGTTTTTTAAAGAATTTATTTATTTATTTGGCAGAGAGATAGCACAAGTAGGCAGAGCAGCAGGCAGAGAGAGAGGGAAGCAGGCTCTCTGCTGAGCAGGGAGCCCAACGGGGGACTTGATTTCAGGACCCTGGGATCATGACCTGAACTGAAGGCAGCCGCTTAACCGACTGAGCCACCCAGGCACCCTGAAGGATAAGTTTTAAAGGATATATAGAACGTTTTCTCCAAGTTTTCTCACTTCTCTGTCTAGTATCTTTCTATCTATCTATCAATCTATCATCTACATATTTATCTATTGATCTGTAATTATATTTTTATTACTTTAGTGGCCGGATGAGAAAACAGATTCATACACAGAACCATCTTCATAATAGAACTGCTCAAAGAGTTAATAGTTGACTTTCTATGCACTCTGATTCAACTATGTTTTTATTAGGCTTTTGCAAAAACATTTCATTGATCCTGATGACGAATTCCAGAACCACTTCTGAGCTAGCTGCCACACCTATAAATTAATAAAATCAACAAGGACAGTGACTCCATGCAGGGGGAGCGACTTCATAAAGGACGGCATAGATTGTGATCTACAAAACTCTTCTAACAGATTTCCTGGCTAGAGTTTCAATTCCTGTTTGCCACGGTATTAAGGCATGTTATTTTTCATGGATGAAAACAAATGATTGTGTTGCAGAATAATTTGCCACCTCTTGTACTGGAGTTTGAGAGAACCATTCAAGGCCATTTGATTGATGAATTATTTATAAACTACAGTACTGATGTCTGGTAGCAATGCTATTGTTAAGATTCTGCCAGACTTGCCAATAGATCTTGGCCTTTTCCCCTCCCTGACTGTGGATCACTTACCCATTTTAAACTGCAGCAAGTGGAAACTTGGTGGAGAGAATGATACTTTATAACAAAAATCACCATTGGTTCAGTAGATAGCAAAGAAAATTGCCTTCTCCTCAGTCATTTAAATTTTTGGGCGTACCAAGTTTTGAGCTGAGGGAATTGGAGTAAGCACACATTTTTCTCAAAATAAAACCAAGATGGTTTATTATCAAGGGGAATGATACAATACGTTTTTATATAAGATTGAGGGTAGGTTGAATATACAAATAAAATACTGGGCAAACTCACACTACCATTTCCACATTTATAGGGATCACTTTCCCCCTAAATTCCTCCTACCCCCTAAATTCTCTCAAGCCAGCATTTCCTAACATCCTGAACTGCTCGTCATTAGGATGGGGGAAATGTGGCGCTCATGGGCATGCCAGACATCACTAACAACTGCGGTACTATTACAACCCTCTTTGCTGCTGAGCCTGGCTTGGCCAAAACGTGTTTCACCTTTGCTAGTTGTCTGGGCACTGGTATCCACTGATTTTGCACTTCACTACTCCCATTCTATGGGAAGAGCAAACACATTTTTTAAAGATCTAAATCCTATTTCAAATCAGTTTAACAATTGTTGTAGGTACTGTGGAGATAATGGGAGGAGAATCAGACGTTACTCCAGTGCACAAATTAGCTCACGCTGTGTGTATGTGTGTGTGTTCGTGTGTGTGTGTGTGTGTTACAGTAAATGCCTAGTTCATGACTTTAAAGCCACAGTTACTCAATGAATAATGGGAATGAAAAGGATTTGCACAGACAGGCCATATGCTGGTTGTTTGTTTAAAAAAAGGAGTCACTATACATTAGAATAAATTGGGTTTCCCTCACTGTTCCCATTTTTTTCCTCCCCTTCAATCCCATCAAGTTTACTTACTCTAAGCCAAGTTTACCATAATCTAAGCTATCCTCATCTCCTATCTGGAATAATGCAATAGCACTGTAATCTTAACTTGGGTCCATGCACAGAGTTTTGAGTGTGTGGTGGGGGGATGTCTTGAATTGCAATGGAAAAAAATACATCATTTTCACTAACCTCTAAGTGAAATTGAGCATTTCCTTCAGTTATATCTACATGCAGCAAATCACAGTGCTACAGGTAGAATCTGTGATTTGTCACGAATAGAAACATAGGAATTGTCATGTTACAAATGTTGAAAATACCTTGAAATAAGCTTGGTGTTATCATATCTTTGAAATGGTAGATTCACGATGAGATTCAGTTATTTAATGTCTTCATAGAGACATACATATTCTTCAATGACAGTTTTCCTTTAATGTTTTGCTAACTTTATTTTGTAGAAATATTTCCTTTGTAATCTTATATATTTTATAAAATACATCTGAAAATATTTTTTTTTTCTGAGAAGGGTGAGATGCTGAAGTCCCAAAAAAGTTTAAACCCTCATTCTTACTGGTTTGCCTGTTTTCATTTGTAGTTGATTCTCAATGCTAAAATCTCAGTGATTCCTGTCAAAGGTTAGCACTCATGTCTCTGACCTTCTTCTACCCTCCAATGGCTTCTCAGTACAGGATGAAATCTAGAAACCCTGCCGTGGTTTATATAGAACCCTATGTGACCTACCCACCACCCTCCCCATCTTCTCAGATCCCATCTGCTCTGTCTCTTACCCTTATGAATCACTCCACTTGAAATTTCCACCCTGACTTTGCTCTTCTTTTCACGTGCTCATCTCTCTGACTGGAAATCTTGTCTTTATTTTCATGGCTCCCTCCTTATTTCTTTAGGTTTGCTTTCAAATCTCTTTATCAAAAAAAAAAAAAAAACTTCCCTATTTAAAACACTCCCAATATCATCACTCTCTATCCTCGGTCTGCCCAAATTTCTTCATTGTTTTATCACCACGGACATATTATATACTGGTTTCTTCCCCACCAGATGCTCATGTTTGTGTCAAAACAACAGGAAAATGAAAGGAAATGTAAGGAAAATGAACAGGTCAGGGCACCGAGGTGGCTCAGTTGGTTGAGCGCCTGCCTTGGGTTCAGATCCTAATCTCAGGGTCCTGGGATCAAGCCCTCCATCGGGCTCTCTGCTCAGCAGCGAGGATGCTTCTCCCTCTCCCTCCGCCCCTCACCCATCTCCCACTCTCTCCCTCTCAAATAAATAAACAAAATCTTTAAAAAAGAAAAAGAAAATGAACAGGTAAGTAATGTGCAGGTGAGATAAAGCAATGGTATGCCAAAGGGCCGAGCCAAAGAGTCTCCCTCTTTCTCTAAAGTCTCCTCCTATCTCGGGGATAATTCAGGTGGTCGTCATGGTTTGACAAAAGCCCAGGTAATTTTACGCTGGTCCTTGGAATTCTGGGAAGTCCAAGCAAAAAAAGCATGTGGCCTGGGAGAATGAGGCCTAAAATTCTTGAACTGGGGCGATCTACATAACCTCTCCCAAATCCATGCTCTTCAGTTGGGGGGATAATAATACTCTTAATCCTCAGGGAAGTTCAAGAGTGAAATGGAATAAGACAGGGAAGTGGTCCAGCGCCAGCTGTCGAGGCCAGAGTTCAGAGAAAGGCCCGTTGTTGTCACAGTTATTACATAGAAATGAACCTTCTATCTGCTTAGGATTCAGATCAGGTCTTCTTCACCTGGAAGCCTGAAAAAGGCTTCACAGGGGGGTTGTGAACACCAAATATTTTTGGCATGCACACATCTAGATTTCTCTAGAAAAGAAAGCATGATGAACCCGTTTCACCACCCTTCCGCTCACACCGTCAGAGGGGGTCAGCGTAAAGGTGAGACCATAGAGGATTGTAAGGAATGGCATGGTTAGCGATGCACAAGCTGCCCGTTCTTCATAGCCTCTGACTGTCATTTTATTTAAAATACCATAGGAAAATATTTGTGTTCATTGGATAAACTGTATTGCAGTACAGAAGACTCAATGTTCATAAACTCTGAGAGAAAATACTGTAGCTCAAAGACATTTCCTACCATGGAGGCTTAGGACGTTGCCCCCATATCCCCTGAGGTAGAGGGCTCGTGACTGTTAATGGGTGGTAGTGATGGAGAGTGGGAGAATAAACAGTGGTGCTTACATTTTATTGTGAATCAAAATTCTCTTCAACATGGATTAAAATGCCCCAGATTCTGTTTCACTGGTTAAGCCACGAGACCCAAGGATGTACATTTGTAATAAGCACCCTAAGGAATTTTGATACCTGAGGTTCAAGGCCCACTCTAAAAAAAAGATGTATTGAAATGAAAGAAGTTAGCATGAAGGCCTTCCAGCATATTCCAGCCTAGGATCAGAGAGCATAATGGATTACGGCAAACTCTATAGGTAACAAAGAAAAAGAATGCGTCAGTATGGAGGGTCTTCAATATCTATAGTGTTGGAAATCTCTGCAGTGATAGGGGCCAAGTTGAGGCTGAGAGATCTTTACTATCTCCTCCTTGGGGACCACTGCAATTTCTATGATTCATTCATAGTCCTCATTATCCTGGAATACTTTTTCATCTGTCTAGGAGTCCAAAGGTAAGTTCTCAGTGGTCTCCCAGAATTCTGGATTTAGAAGGAAAATCTAGTGTGCAAATACTACCAAAGAACCAGACAAAGTATGGTAAATTAGGTTATTATTCAGCCAAAAAGAAAAAAAAAATCACTTGCTTTCACTCCTCCCTGACCTTCATGGGAGCGGTATACTTCCCAGCCCCTTTAATTCTGGGTTTGGTACGGTAACTTGCTTTGGCTAATGGAAAGTGAGGAGTTGTGACGGTGTGTGAATTCCAAGCCCATCACATAAGATTCTGTATGTTTTTACTCACTGCTCTGTCTATTTGTTTTTTGGGGTTGCTATAACAAATTGCCATAAACCGAGTGACTTAAAATAAAATTTTTTAAAAATATTTTATTTAGTTATTTGACAGAGAGAGACACAGCGAAAGACAGAACACAAGCAGGGGGAGTGGGAGAGGGAGAAGCAGGTTCCCCACAGAGCAGGAAGCCAGATGCAGGGCTCAATCCCAGAACTCCGGGACTGTGACCTGAGCCAAAGGCAGATGCTTAATGACTGAGCCACCAAGGCGCCCCAAATAAATTTTTTCTTTCACTGTTCTGGAGACCAGAATCTGCAGTCAAGCTGTCAGAAGGGTGACAGTCTCTCTCAAGAAGCTAAGGGAAAATCCTTCCTTGCCTCTTCCAGCTCCCTGTGGCCCCAGGCACTCCTTAACCTCTCCTGTATCACTCCACTTTCTCTTTTTAAAAATTTTTTAATTTAAATTCAATTTAGTTAACATATAGTGTATTATTAGTTTCAGGATTAGGATTTAGTGATTCCTCCATTGCATATAACACCCAGTGCTCATTACATCAAGTGCCCTCCTGAATGCCCATCACCCACTCATAGGGTAGCTCTATTTTTAAGTTTTTGAGGAACCACAATACTGTTTTCCAGAGCAGTTGCACTGGTTTACATTCCCACCAATACTGTAATCCTCTCTAACATCATCATCTAACATTTACCCCATTCCCCCCACCTCCCTCCCCTCCAGCAACCCTGTTTGTTTCCTAGAGTTAAGATTCTCTTATGGTTTTCCTCCCTCTGAATTTTCATCTTATTTTATTTATCCTTTCCTTCTCCTATGGTCATCTGTTTTGTTTCTTAAATCCCACGTATGAATGAACTCATATGATATTTGTCCTTCATAGACTGACTTATTTTGCTTAGCATAATACCCTCTAGTTCCATCCATGTCATTACAAATGGCATGATTTAATTCCTTTTGATGGCTGCAAAATATTCCATTATAGTTATATACCACATCTTCTTTATCCATTCATCAGTTGAGTGACATCTGTGCTCTTTCCCTAGTTGGGCTATTGTGGACATTGCTGCTATAAACATTTGGGTTTTGTTTTTTGGATCACTACATTTGTATCTTTGGTGTAAATACCCAGTAGTGCAATTGTTGGGTCATAGGGTAGCTCTATTTTTAAGTTTTTGAGGAACCACGATACTGTTTTCCAGAGCGGTTGCACTGGTTTACATTCCCACCAATACTGTAATCCTCTCTAACATCTGTTGTTTCCTGTGTTGTTAATTTTAGCCATTTTGACCCATCTGAGGCGGTGGTATCTTATTGTGGTTTTGATTTGTATTTCCCTGATGCTGAGTGATGTTGAGCACTTTTTCATGTGTCTGCTGGCCATTTGGATGTCTTCTTTGGAGAAATGTCTATTTATATCTTCTGCCCAATTCTTGACTGGATTATATGTTTTTAGGTTTTGAATTTGATAAGTTCTTTATAGATTTTGGATACTAGCCCTTTATTTGATAAGACATTTGCAAATATCTCCTCCCATTCCTTAGGTGACCTTTTAGTTTTGTTGACTGTTTCCCTTGCTGTGCAAAAGGTTTTTATTTTGAGGAGGACCCAATAGTTCATTTTTGCTTTTGTTTCTCTTGCCTCTGGAGACGTGTATGCAAGAAGTTGCTGTGGCCGAGGTTGAAGAGGTTTCTGCTTGCGTTCTCCTCTAGGATTTTGATGAATTCCTATCTCACATTGAGGTCTTGGTATAAGAAGAATGAAACTGGACCACTTTTATACACCATACTCAAAAATCAACTCCACTCTCTCTTATCTTCACATGGCCATCCCTTCTATGTCTGTGTCTTCTTCTTCTGTCTCTTACAAGGATGCTTGATTTTTGAATTTAGGGCCCATCAAGATTATGAATCATGATCTTATCTTGAGTACCTTAATTATATCCGCAAAGACCCTTTTTTCAAGTAAGATCTCATTCATAGGTTCATGAGGTTAGGACATGGACATGTCATTTTGGAGGACACCATTCAACTCAATATAGTCTAGGAACTTCTGGCTATTACTGTGAGAACATGCCTTAGTTCTTCAGTCTGGGCCTTGACAGAATTAAACCCAACCCACTGCCTGAAGCAGAGAGTACCAGCTGATTTGTCAAAATTTGAACAAGAGACAATTGCTGATTATGATGTGCCACTGAGACATTCTGGTAGTTTGTTATGCAGCGAAAGCTGACTAATACACCAGGTGTGAAGAGCATACACACTTATTTCTCTCCTGGCAAATGACAATTTGCAGAATATGTCAGAGATACAGTTATAGTAAGCCACAGTAAGAAGTGACTTTGTGACAAGTTAATAGAGAAGCTGGAATGGGGATCTTGTACCAGAAATCTTACCCCCATGTTAGAGTGGAAATATTCATTCTGCCTTGGGACTCACATATAATGATATGACTGCTAATACAGTGGGTGGGGAGAGGAAATTATTAAGCACTTCTTACTTGCTTACTTCTCAATAATGCAACCCACAGTTGCAAATAGTGATAAGGCTCCTTTTGGGTAATTTGTATTTTTTCCTTACAGAGAGAAACTAGCATTTTGAAATCTGATTAAGTGTATCTTGCTACAGCACACTTTTAGCTGAATATATACCAGTCCTTGTTCAGCTTTAAGAAAGGAGTTATTAGTCAAATTAGAGAAAGTAATGGACGAGACTGTGAAAAATGGGTTTGCCACCAAGCAAACAGAAGGCAATATATAGGAATGGTGAAGGCACTCAGCAGTGGAATAAAATTACAGCCTCACTTACAGCCCATGGTCCTTGCCCATGGACTGAATTAAATAAGACATTTACTCATTTTCACAGCAACCTGTATAAATAGCTGCTGCAAGGTCTGTGAATGGATAGAAGGGAGCAAATTTTGCTCAGTTTTGCTCCCCAATCCTGGCCTCAAGCTTGATACTAAGTATATGCTCACTAAGTATTTTAAATGAACGTGCAGGAGCCAGACTGAACTTGAAATGTAAGTCCCATTATGTCACTCTTCTTGCTCAAAAACCTTTTAAAAGTGGCTTTGACTTCACCCAGAGATAACTTCAAAGTTCCCCTGATGACTTTCAAAGCTCTCCAGGGTCTGACCCTGAATGCCCAGTCTAACCTCATCTGTCTTCTCGTTCTCTACAACTCACTCATTCTTCCCCAGCAAGACAATCCTTCCCGTTCCACGAACTCAACAAGCATGTTCCTGTTATAGGACCTTTGCTTTTCCCACTTCTTCTACCTGTGTTGTTCTTCCCTGGATATCTCCACGGTTCACCTCCCTACTTTCTTGAAGTCCTTATGACTCCACTGTTTCTCTCTCCATCCGGCCTTCTATGACCACCGTATATAGAACTGCAGCTCCCAGCCCCACTCCCCAACACTTCCTGCTTCCACTTACTGCTTTATTCATTTCATTTTTTCTTGTTTCTTAACCCAGTATAACAATGGATACGGATATATTTATTCCACTCTCTAGCTAGGCTATAGTCTCTCCCAAATGAAGAGATTTTTATATATTTGTTGTTTATTGCTCTACCCTAAAATAGGGCTTGGCACAGAGTAGTAACACAGTATAATTTGTTAAATGAGCAGCAGAGTGGCAGTTTGTGTTCCACAGTGGGTGATTCCAAGAACAAAGAAATACACCTTGGCAATGAATGCTGTTGCCCCCGCTTAGGACCATGACTGTCTCTGCAGAACTCACTTGAAAGGAATGCTAGTCTTCAGACAGGTAGAAGGCATGTAGCAGGTAATTCCTCAAGCTGTTTGTGATTATCTGACCTTGACGGCTAGAATAATAAGCCAACTTGGTGCTAATGTGCCATGTAGTAGCAGCAACAATGCTTCTGTTCAATATCGCTGTCAGTCTGCAGCTTGGTACCGGTCAACAGGAGACAGCCGGATGAGTGTTGTCATTTATTAAATGTGTCTCCCCAATTAAGCTAAAATAGTTATGCATTAGTATTTTCTTTGTCTGTTGTCTGAGTCTTAGGAGGCAGAAATCCAGCAAGGGATATGCTCCTCTGATACTTGTGAATTGCCTTGGGCGGGGGAGGATTGTGAAAAGCGTCTTTTTTTTCTGATGGAAAGAAAAAGGCAGAGACACCCTAAATGTTGTGAGCTCTGGAACAGATTGTGGCTACATCTTTGCCATTATAACCAGCCATGAAGGTGGGGCTCTGAGAACCAAGGCTACCTCTCTGGCTCTCCCTGGGTGGAAAAGATGAGGGCCCGAGTCAGTGGTTCAGAAAACGTCATTAGCACAGCATTTTCCATAAATCAAACCAATTCTTAGGGGAAGGAACCCCAGACCTTGTTTATGGAGAGTGTGTTCTATCTTGGAGTCAAGGGAGGAGAAGTGAGGAGGGAACTGAGATACCCATGTCCGCTGTATCTTATCCTGCTGTACACATATGCACGCATCTCTTGAGTAGGCTTTCCTGAATACTGGGATTAAAGAATGTTTAAATCTGGTAAACCAAATTGGTAAGATAAAGAGAACTCAAAGACACTCTTACTTTTTAAATAATCCAAATGATGCTGTATAAAATGAATAGGGCTGTCCTATGCAAAGGGAAAAATTCAGTGTATCAGATCCTAGGGCATGTATAGAAGACTGCTCTGGAATGCAGGGAAGTGAATGTCTTGAATATTGGCAATGTATGGTCAAGGTACATTAACCACATTATCTAGTAGAATTCTCATCATAACCTTGTCAAGCTGATAATATCATCCTGATTGTTTGTTAAGGACCAGAAGGTTACTATCACTTGACTAAATAATATAATCTCTTTCTTCTTCCCTTCTCTTTGCCCTACCCCCCCTTCTCCCTCTCCCACTTCCTTCTTTCCCTTCTTCTTCTTTCTTCTCTGCCAAAGAGGAAGTGATTGTAATGAAGTTAGGTAACCTGTCCAAAGTCAAAGAGAAGCAGTAGTCGTGATATGGAACTGGGTCTTTCTCTCCCTGAGTCCTCATCACTATACCCCACTACTTCTTTTCTTTCAGATTTTTATTTAAATCCTAGTTGTTTAAGTGCAATGTTGGTTTCAAGAATAGAATTCAGTGATCTATCATTTACATACAATACCCAATACCAAGTTCTCATCGTATCAAGTGTCCTTCTTAATACCCATCACCTATATAGACCATCCCCCACTCACATTCCTCTAATACCCCTCAGTTTGTTCGCTCTTTTTAAAAGTCTTTTTTTTTTAGATTTTATTTATTTATTTGACAGAGAGAGATCACAAGTAGGCAGAGAGAGAGGAGGAAGCAGGATCCCTGCTGAGCAGAGAGCCCGATGCAGGGCTCGATTCCAGGACCCTGGGATCATGACCTGAGCTGAAGGCAGAGACTTTAACCCACTGAGCCACCCAGGCGCCCCTTTTTAAAAATCTTTAGTCATTTGTCTCATTTTCTCCCCCCTTCCATATGTTCATCTGTTTTGTTTCTTAAATTCCATTATCAGTGAAATCATACAGCATTTGTCTTTCTCCGACGGACTTATTTTGCTTAGCATAATACCCTCTAGTCCCATCTACATTGTTGCAAATGGCAAGATTTCATTCTTTTTGATGTCTGAGTACTATTTCATTGTGTATATACACCATATCTTCTTTATCCATTCATCAGTCAATGGACATTTAGGCTCTTTCCATAATTTGGCTATTGTTAATAATGCTGCTATGAACATCGGGGTATGTGTCCCCCTTCAAATCTGTATCTTTGTATCCTTTGGGTAAATACCTAGTAGTTCAATTGCTAGGTCGTAGGGTATCTCTATTGTCAACTTTTTGAGGAACCTCCATGCTGTTCTCCAGAGTGGCTGCACCAGCTTGCATTCCCACCAACAGTGTAAGATGGTTCCCCTATCTCTGCATCCTTACCAACACCTATTGTTTCCTGTGTTGTTAAGTTTAGCCATTTTGACAGGTGTGAGGTGTAATACCCCACTATTTCACCAGAAGCATGAAAATATTGGACTGATAGCACCTCAAAGAAGTACAGTATTACACAGAAAATAGCTCAGTATAAACCTAGTTTTCCAAAAATGGCATTCTTAGAAAGCTCAAAGTTTCCAAAGGGTTCTGGATAAATTCAACTCTTGCCCACATCTTTGACTACGCATCATATTTTACTTAACTCTTCAGCTGAACGTGATTCTGCACATTTCTCATCTCTGTGTCTTTACATGAACATCGTCCTTCACACAAGATGCTTTGACCTTCAGTACAAATGCTACATATTTTCCAAAACCTACACAAGGTGCGTCCTTTCTTTGGAGCCTCCATCTTTGGAACTTAGGAGACTGCCCCTTTATGCACCTTATTGGGAGCCAGGTTTGTTCCTGATGTATTGCTCTGATGCATAGTAGACCCTCAGAATATGGTTTATAAAATGAAGAGATAAAATGAAAATAGATTAAAACTCCATATTCTATAAAAAACGTAAGTCAGGGCTCCTTTTGCAGACATCACCAAGCATCACAGATTGGCCCCCTGAAGAGCTGCCAAGCCTATCGAAAATCTGGCTACATGTGGTCCACTGACCTTGTCCCTTTTGACATCTGGGCATGGCCTTCTAAAAATTCTCCACTTGTTATTAAGGAGGTACAGGTAATATATAGAGGATAAACTGGAATTTGTTATCCATTGCAAAACCTCACATGCATTGAGCAACATTTTGATTATCATGGTTCACATCAACACATGGTAGGGAATTCAGAGAAATGCTCTTCTCCTAGAAGCAGACGAGGCAATTTAGTAGAAGGAAAATGACACAGGCATAAGAGTCCCGGGATCTGGGTTATAATTTCAGATGTGCTACTTTGGCCAATCACTTAATCTCACTAAGCTCAGTTTCTTCATTTGCAAACAAAATCCATCATATTTTCTCTGCCTACTTTGGAGGGAAATTCTGACAATCAGATAAGAAAATATTTTGTTGATCACTGTATAAGAATAATTATATTTTTTTCTAAGTTTCAAAAACCCATAGCTCTTGTTAGGACAATCTTGACCCCATAGACAACCCCCCGTACAGACTGACCAGCCAGACCATTAGGTATCTAGGAATGTGTAAGCAGAGGATATTTAAATCTACCACCAATCAAATTTCTTTTAAATAAGTTATTTTCTTATTTCTTATGTCACCCATATACTAGCAATACTATGAGATTAAAATTCACAAAGTTTCTTTTTTTTTTTTTCTTTTTTAGCGTTTAATATGTCACAGGTTAATTGCGAGGAAAAGCAACTCCATGTTTAATGTGGCTACTGCTCCTCAAGGTTCCAAGTCAGCACTTAAGACCTTATCTTGAAAACCTTAATGAAGGTGAAACCATGCTAATAGGATAATGGGAATTTATGGATCTAAGTATATGCATCCTTTGGGGCAGCTCTTTGTTCAGGGGGGAGTGAAAAAAATATGTTGGGAAAGTGATAAATATTTATTACCCTCTGAAAATATATTTGGAAGATGCCATCTTCCTCTCTGCTTGGGGCAGGTTTAATGACAAGAATTCAGAAGGACTTCTCCAGGGCCTGGGATCAATAGATACTTCCCTATCCCCCAGTCTCTTGTGTAATTCTTCCTTTACACACACACACACACACACACACACACACACACACACACACACAGACCCTCTGCAATGTGCCCTTTGGAACTCATTTTCCCCTTTAAGCCTGCCTTTATGATGATACCCCAGCACAACCTCCAGAGTTTATGAGCTCTCTTTATCATCCTTTTTGCTGGCTCTCCCAGGAGAAGTGAATACTATTTTTACTGGTCAGATTCTGGGTACTTTAGGGAAAATTTGCTAGTGGATGAAGTCACTGCAAATTAAGAGGTTATACATATGGTATTTAGGGATAGAATTAAATTCTTAAGAAAGTTCAATGTTAAAATAGACCTTGAATGAACAAAAGCACATTTTATATCTACAATTCTTCCCCTAAGTTCTGTCTTGCATCTATAAAACTAGATTTTTGTGGCTCCTCAGACAAAAGCATAATGAGTTTTCTTGTCTTTCTTTTCCTCCCAGATAAGTGAGTGTGAATTTCTTCTTCATTCATACTTTCAGTCCTGAGAACCAGTTACAGCCCAGGGTAAGCTAGGGTAGAGACATGAAAGGTGAATAAAAGTAAGTTTTCCTGCCTGGGGATTTATATTTCTGTGGTTCTATTATTGGGTTCCAAGGAGTTTATTCTTGTATCTTTGAAATATTAAGTGACAAGCTTTCTCATGTCTCCACCTCTCCCTATTCTGTCTCAGGGACATGGGCATTTATGGTCTTTGGCTGAAGGAATTAATGGGAGCAAGTATATCATTGGTTATCATTTGGAGTTCATAAACTCCTTGTGAAAGCCTGTCTCTCTGAGTCAGTCCTAAGCCAGGACTTTGTTTGACTCTCAGGACATATGGTGTACCACACCAGAAGAACAAATTCCAAGTTTCGCCAACCTAATTGTCTCTTTCTCAGGGGCATTGGCTAGACAGGAGAGCCTAGCATACACACACACATAAGACCCAGGAGTTGGATGTAGCTCTCTCTCTGCTTTTCACCCTTCTCTAGCTTACTTCTAAGATAAGGTGCACATAGTCACTGGGATGACCTTGCTAAAATTCTGATTCTGATTCAGTAATTTGGGGGCGAGGGGAGGACAGAGATTCTGCATTTCTATGCTGCTGGTCTACAGACGGCACACAAGGACATCCCTAAGCTCTAGCTCTGCTTGTCAGATCACGGTCAGGTTCAGGGAGCAGGCACAGATCCACCAAAGTCACCTGCTATATTCTGCTTTCTCCTCCTTCTCTCCCTTGTCGCTGCAGTTCCCTTAAACCTTCTGGTGGAAGGATGACTGGGGAGGTAGGGAGGGTCTCCTGGTGCAAACACTATGCTGCTAACCTCCAGGATATCACCGCGATTCCTGCATTCCACTATGCCACTGAAAAGTCTAGATTTCAGACTGCATTGGTGAAGTACTTGCCATCCGGATGATGATGGCTGGTGGCCAGAAAAATGTCATTGTCACTTTTATCCTTTGGCCTCGATTTATGTTTAAGTTTCTTAAGATATCCAGTCTCCATGGAAGCTGTCATCCATCAGATGGCTGATATTTTTGGAGACTCCTGCGCCAGGGCTAGAAAGAACTTTCCTAAACTAATGACACCTGAATTAAAATAACATCCACAAACACAGCTTTAAACATAAAGGAAGACTCAGCAAAGCTACAGAGGCACATTAGCCTGCTCAATGAAGCAGGCAGGGAGAAAGAGAGTGATTCTCGTTGGATCGAGGATGTTAGGAGCCTCTGTAGACTAGCTGTTCCTTGGTATCAATAATAATACTGAATTTTATTCCTTTGTGGGATGGTTGTTCTATAAACATGACTGAACGTTTGCCTTGTGTCAGGGACCACGTGAGGTACTGTGGGAGAAACAAAGATAAACAAGACAAGTGCCTACTCTTCAGAGATCGACACGCAGGCTGGAACTAACACATTCATAGCGTGAGACTCTAATGGACATAGCAGACCATTAATGTATTCATCTGATAGGTATTTTTGGGGGCCCCTACCATGTGCCGGGCCACAGTGGTGAGAAGAATACACAGAGTCCCTCCTAAAGTGGAGCTTATGAGATGGCCAATCACACAAATTAATAGGGGATGGCAAATCGATAGAAGCGTCAGGAACGGTAGACAGGCCATAACAAAGAAGAAAAGAGGGACCTGGTGGAGAACAGAATCAGAGATGTGCTCTGAGGAGAGTGAGCTGCTCTGCTCTTTTCTCCCAAGACTCTGAAGGATGAGGAGATATCTGCGAGGTAGAAAGATAGCAAGACGAGTCCAGGATGAAACACAGGTGCATCCTGAGGGAGGCGGGAAAGAACTGGGGCATTCCAGAACTAAAAGCAGGCCAGTGTGGCCAGATGGCTGTGAGGGAGAGGAAGGGGGAGAATAAGATGAGGCAGGACCAATAAGCAGAGGAAGCGCCCATTACAGCACCTGTAGGACCCTTCACATAGTCACCGTTTTCTTCTCTATGCTCTGGGACACCCCGTGATCCAGTCTGCACTTTGGGGAGCTGACTCCGCCTGCAGACAGCGGAGAGGTAAAAGGCAATACTGAGGGACCGGTGGGAGTTGCCACCTGGGTCACGCTCATCCTCCTCCTCAAAAGCTTTGACACTGACTGGAGTACCTGAAGTCAACTTGTCACAATGTTTCATCCATCCATTTTGTAATTACTTACTAAATATCTCTTATATGCTGGGCACTGGGGGGAAAAGAAGTTAGTGAAAGAGTAAAAAAAAAAATCCTAGCTACTCCCCTTCCTCCTTCCTCCCTCTGTCCTTTCTTCTCTGCCTTCCTTCCTTCCTTCTCTCCCCCTCCTTACTTCTTTCCCTCCTTTCCTGAAAGTCAGTTAAGTGGCTTCTGTGTGCCAGTCATTCATTCTATAACGAGCTTGTGAATAATTCTTCACACAGAGGTCCTTTAACTACTTATAACCTTGGGTGGATCAAATCCATTAGTTATTAATATCTACATTGGGATATAATAAGAAGGTACTTCCTATAAATGTTTATCATTACTATTGATTATCTTCTACTCCCTTGTTTTTCTCTGTATTCTAAGATCAGGCCCTTTGAGAAGGTGTGAATTAGAGAAAAAATTTTACAGTGTGTCCTCCAGTGAAGAGTGTGGGTTTTAGACATGACCTAAAAATACAGAGTAAATATTATATTATACTTTTGGATAAGACCAATGTACTAGGCGCTGGGGGACATGAATTCTCATTTCCATTCAGCTATGTGTAAATTGTAACCTTGGGCAGAATGCTTATTCTTCTTGTACAAAGTAAAAATGTTGAATCGTATAATCTCTAAGGTCCCGCTCAGCGGTAAGTTTCTTCTGTGGAAATTGACGTGGGATTTGGAATCGGAAGACCTAATACTTCTGCTCATTAACTTGTGACCTTGGCAAAGTCATTTGATATTCCTGAAGCCAGATTCCTTATCTGAAATGAGAAAAATGATGCTACTTCAAATTTCAACCCAGCATTTTAACACAATGCCAGGCCCTTAGTAGAAAGTAAAAAGCTATTTTTCAGTGGATGGTGAATACTTTCCACCTTGTGAACTTTAAATGAGATCAGGCATACGAAAGAAGCTTGGAAACTATTTGGCGCTGTTTCAATAATAGTTCATACATACACTTATTATGAACTCGACTTGTGTGTGTGTGTGTGTGTTTTAAACCTTTTGTTGTGGTTTGGGTGGAGCATGACTCTTTATCCAGTATTATTTGTTAAATTGAGGATACATCTCCAAATTCTTCAGTTTGCATTAAAACAGCAGAAAGTAAGGCTGGGAAAAATGAGTAGGTACGCCATTTAATGAGCTATTAAATTTCCCATCAGAAAGCCAGAAATTCAGAGGCAGTCCAAAATAGCAACTCTGCATAACCAGCCAAATAATAAGCTACATTTAAGAGCTAACAATCCATTCTTAACACGCCTACAAGATAAACTAAACAGGGTGGGGGAGAAGCCAGCTTTGGCTCAGAGACTTTGCTGTAAGGTAACTTGATTCATCATCTTTAACACTTCCAATTTCCAGGCAACTGTCTCTTAATCTGGGTTTACAGGTTTCATATGAGAACGATAAGGAGTTTAAAGTGTGAAAAGTTACCTCTGCTGCAGAGTGTTTGTCTTAGGTTGGAATTTCTTTGATTTCGACCTGTCGATTTCATTTAAATGACAGGGTTGCTGTGCCCTGCTGCTCTCCACTCCCTCTCCCACCACTCCAGTTTGTCTACTGCTGCTTTCTCATTCTGGAAAGAGTTGTAAGGGGACTGACTGTAGTTTTGGTTTGGCTTTGATGTTCAGGAGCCTTCCCATCTTTCCCATGAATGATTTCTCTCATCGAGACTCATTTTGAGCTTGAGGTAGAGTTCAATGTTCACAAAAGACTAAAAAAATTCCCTTTGGTATGTGTTCTAAAGAAAAAAACATTGCTTCCTTATTTCTTCTCCAATGCATCCATCCAGAAGGCGGGCCAGTGGGAAGGCTGGAACAAAGACAAGCCTGAATTAACATTCTGGTTCCAACACTCACTAGTGATACATTACACCAGAAAGTCTTCTGGTGGCCTCCTTGAGTGAGTGGGGAAGGAGAGAATGCAGGGTTGGCTGTGAGTGTAAAAGGCATGAGAGAGAAGAGCTAATGTTTCCTCTGGGATAGTCTGGGCTGACTATCTTACTGGTTAGAACCACAACAAAAAGAGAAGCAACACGAAAAACAAACCAGCTACCCTTTAACGGAGTGCCTACTGTGCGTCAGGTAGCATACTCCGTCCATCATATATGGGGGCTTGTTTACTCCTTATGAAAACCACCTGAGATTTCCACACATGAGAAAAAGGAGGCAAAGAGAGATTAAATGTTTTACTCAAAGTTATGTAATTTGGGTGACACAGAGCTGGGATTCAAAGCCAGTTCCATCGCATGCTCTGCAAACCAGGGTCTGTACCTTTTGTCACACCAAAGAGGGTCTTAAGAACATTGGAATAGTGGTCTTTTCTTTCTGGATCTCCTGATTTCCGGGGCCTATATGGAGGAGATGGAGCTGGCTCAGGGCTAATGGGATGATTCCTTTCTGCTGAGAGAATGAGAGCTTAGTGTCTGTCCCCCCCCCCCCCCCAAAGCTAAAAATAATCTGAAATGTGAGATGTTGGCAAAAAGGAAAGTCAGTGTGGTACAAAAGGTAAAGGGCATCCTGGTGATGTTCGCAAGTAGTAGCAGGTGCCTACAGTTCAGGAGCATAGATGGCCGAAGGGGAAACACAAAGCCCAGCAGGGTCTGGCATGAAAGCAGAGACAAGGTCTATCTAGCTGAGTGGAAGGGATTGACTCCCAAGAGGCTTCACAGAGAAAGTGACTTTTGAGCTGCGTTTTTGAAAGAGAGGAAGAGTGACGGCACGTGGAAATGGGTATATTCCAAAGTCAAAAATAGAATCCTTATCGGGGTGCCTCGGTGGCTCAGTGGGTTAAGCCTCTGCCTTCGGCTCAGGTCGTGATCTCAGGGTGGAGGGATCGAGCCCGGCATCGGCATCAGGCTCTCTGCTCAGCGGGGAGCCTGCTTCCCTCCCTCTCTCTCTGCCTGCTTCTCTGCCTAACTGTGATCTCTCTCTCTCAGTCAAATAAATAAAATCTTAAAAAAAAATAGAGTCCTTATTAATTGCAAACCAGACTAAAGTGTGATTTTAGGTAGGAGAAACACACCATGAAGGCAAGCAACTTCTGGCCAATAGAAATGTTGACCCCGGCAGTTTGCTGGAGTGGCTGAGTACACTCGAGTAGAGAGAACATCTACTTGGATAGAGTCTGCTTTGAAATTCTAATTCTGGCCCTGAGGTCCGAGGTAACCACTCTGAGACTCGGTTCCTTCAGCTGGAAAGCTGTAATAGCCTCTGCTCACCTTCCTCCCAGCTTTTGGAAAGGTTCAAATATGATAAAGTAGATGGAAAATTTGCAAGTGAAAAGAATTATCTTTCCCTTTGGAAGACTTTTTTCCCCCCCATAGTATATTCTGGAAATTTCTGGGGATAGCAGCTTCCATTGGAAAGTTCCTTTGAGTTCCACTGGCTCAATGACTTGTGCACACCATTTAATCATCTAAGTCAAAGCTCACAAAGTGTTTGAATTTCTCAAAGAAATAAATGATCAAGATACATTTTTGACATACGTACTTTTCTACACAATCGAAGTAGGTCATAAGGAAATCCATCACATTTGCACACAAAGCACTTACAGGCGTGCACACACTACCATCTGTTCTTACCAGTCTTCTATTGAAGAATGGCATTTGGATGCTCCCAAATTAGCAAGGACAGAACCTCAGTAAAATGCCCTTTAAATGAGTAAGTGTGGCTTTATGAGAAACTCACTGCACTTTCCCTCCACTGCAGAACCTAAAAACGTCGTATTGTGAGGACATCAAGCCACATTGGGCCCCATTTCTAATTTGTCCGATGTTTTCTAGGGACAGTTTATTTTATTTATTAATTTTTTTGGATGGTCATTCTATATACTTGAGGATAGGACTTCTAGGTATTGGTCTTCTATAGGTTGGGATGAAGTTTAAGGCTTTCAAATTATCCTTTTAGGGTATCTACCTTCCTAGCCCTAGCCCAGTACCTGAGAAGGAGTTCTGACAACAGTACAGGACCATATGGAATATGAAAGATAATTATTTTATTTATTATTTGAAGTTTCCAGGGATTATTAGGTAAAATAGAAATTATGCTGGAAACACAGCATTTAATCTACAAGATGAATACAGACCTAACATTTTCCCTGTCCCACTTGCCCCTCACACTCCAGATTCTATTCTATCACATCCCTGAATAGGTTAAGTTAGGCAGTCTTCCTGGGTAAGTGGCATCAACTCTGAAGAGGGAGGGGCATTTTATAGTTTTTCCACATATCTCATTTACTGCTAAAGATTTTCTTATTATGTCAAATGCTGACATTAAATGTCCTGGTATCCACATAGAAACTTCTCTTTTGTTTCTTCCTTCAGGGCTTCTCAAACTTTAGTAGGCATGTAGTTACAGAATTGTGTACACAAGTCATGGACCTGAACTTCGGGGGATAATCTGCAACGTTTTCAAGGTTATTTCTGATCAGTCACAGTTTCTACCTTAATGTGATGACTTTAACACTTTGCCTTTCCCTTTGAACTGAACAATGGGATTCACACCATGGAATGACTGATCCACACCATGAATCATTGGGCTACCCAGCACAGAACTCGGACATTTATGGCAAGTAGAGAAATTGTTAGCACTGTGGTTAAGTAACCCAACAAGTTTGGGAGGAGAATACTGAGACACTGTCAAAGAATTTGCATGGAAACTGAAAAACAACATCTAGCTTGTGTTTGTGATATTCTATAGTGAGCTATGACCACAGTAATACCATGTAAAAAATGACTCCCAAGCTCAGTAATTGAAAATCACAATTAAGTATTCCTGTGCATTTGGGTCAGGGCCTTAGGCTCCAGGCTGTGCTCATCTGGGCAGCTCTGCCTCCAACTGTGGGTCAGCTGGACCTGGCTCTGGGCTTGGAGTTGGGCTCAGTTTATTCCGTGGTCCAGGCAGAAATAGCAGGGGCTATCGAGAGCAAGCTCTTTTCAGCCTTGGAAGTACAGCTCAAGTGTATGCTTGTATCATTACTAACTGCCTATTATCAAAATAGGTCCCATGATTTGCAATCAGTAATGGATGCTACTCCAACTGAAGCAGTCCGCCTACATCATGGAAGGAGTAGTTTGGGAGGCTAAAAGGACCAAACCTTGCTTTGGGGGTTACGTTCTCCTTCAGCCTACTAAATAAACACCCATTCCCTAGGCAGTGACTTGATTTTTTTTTCCTATTAGGTTGATTTTGGTTGCCAGATCCAGGCCCTGGTGGTTCTCATTGGTTTCCCCAGCACTAGTATATGGCACATCAGTAAACACAGAATAAAGGTTCACCAAACTGTGGAAAATCCAATCATTGCTTTCTGTGATCTAATTCCTAGCTCCAAAATACAGCAGGGGTAACCTGAGACCAGTTACTTCACCTCTCTCAGCCTCAGTTTCTTTGTTGATGAAACAGACTCAGCAAAGGTAGCTACTTCATAGACCACTGTGAAGAAATAGAAGACAATGCAAATGAAGTACTTGTTGCGATAACTTCTCAATAAATGATCTCCTTGCTCCTTATATGAAAACAACTCTCAGGAAGCCCATCCTACAGATGGACAAAGAAAGACATCTTGGAATATGTTATATTAAGTTCTTCTTGAGATGACTAAAGAAGGAAGAACTTTAATGGCACTTTTAAGAGGTATTGTCTGCCAAGAGAACAAAAATGGCTTTCAGAACACAAGAGCTCTGACCAATATGACTGCTAAGCACCAGCAACTCCTCATTCCTGTCCTGCCTTGTTATCTCGCATGCTGGGTTTGTGGTCACTTCAGGGAACATTTGCTGAACACCCTGTCAGGGTTTTCACTGGAAGAACAAAGAAGTGTCTGGAAGCACCGTTCATAGGACCTCTCAAGCTCATGCTATATTTTGCCCTGTGCTGAGCATTAGGACTTTGGAATGTGTTCATTAGTCTGAATTTGTAAGAAGTATCATTCTGAGAAATCTTTTCATAACTCACAAACTTGTCTAGATACAATGACTTAGGACCCAGACAACTTTCAGGAAATCACAGAGCTTTATTTGACTTGGCAAAATTTTGATCAAATGCTAGGCTGGGAGTTTTGTGTACTGACAATATCACAGCCTGTGTGATATTATCCTAGGAGCGGTTATTGCTCTTTGAAATAAAAATCCGGAGTCCGGTGACAACCCTTATTTTAGCGATTCTCTAAAAGAATGTCATAATATTACGAGCATGTCCTGAATCCTTTGCATGTTTCTCTTCTCATTTTGATCAATGTGTCCAATTAATTTCTGTTTCAACTGAGGGCACATATTATCATTTCTGTCAGATACAAGGTTGTGCTGAGTGAGACTTAGGAAGCCTTGTAGGGTCGAGAAATGCTGACTTTAAGAAGAGGGTAATCATGATACCAAGTCAGCATGAAGAAAGAGTCTTGGGTTTTTTTGGAATACTCAAGAACTCTGCCTTGTAGGTATAGTGGGAGAACTTAGTCAGGGAAGTACACTGTTCTTCTAAAATTGTCTGCTTTGAGTTGAAGGACAATCAACAAGGGGATCAAACAATGGTTACTTTCAGAAGCACTATGTAGTATCTCCCCATAGTCATAGTACTTTACTGTAATTATTATAGACTGATTTATTGCTGCTTTCAATCTCTTAAGTGCTTTAAATGTATGGCCAGAATTTCTGTTACCATAAAGGTAGAGAATCACTAGTTTATCACCAGAAAACCATATCCTTTAAATGGCATGGGGAGAGAAGCTCACTATTTACCCAGTGAATGAGAATCTGGGATCTAAAATTCCAGGTTCTCAGGAGGGCTTTGGGATTTGAAGAAGCAGAAAAATATCTGAGGAATGGCAATTTTAGAACTTCCTCATATTAAAAAGTTGGAGGGAATGGGTGCCTGGGTGGCTCAGTCGTTGGGCATTTGCCTTTGTTTGTCTCGGGTCACGATCCAGCCTCGCATCGGGCTTCCTGCTCAGTGCTCCCACCACCCCCTGCTTATGTTCCCTCTCTCCCCGCCTCCCCGTCAAATAAATGAATAAAATTAAAAAAAAAAAGTTAGAGGGAGCGATGATGGGGAATCAAATGCTCTAAAAAGAAAGACAATTATCATATGATTTCACTCATATGTGGAATTTAAGAAATAAAGCAGAGGAAGAGGGGGAAACATAAAACAAGATGCAATTAGAGAGGGAGAAAAACCACAAGTGACTCTTGACCAAGGACACAAACTGAGGGCTGCTGGAGGGAAGAGGGGTGAAGGGGGGGGTAACTGGGTAGTAGACATTAAGGAGGGCACGTGGTGTAATGAGCACTACCTGTTACAGGCAACTGAAGAATCACTGAACTCTACCTCTGAAACCAATAATACACCATATGTTAATTGAATTTTACAAAATGCTTTAAAAATAATAAACAAAATGCAGCTAGTAAAAAAAATTGCTACATGCAGAACTTTGAAGGAGCAGAACACTAGTGATTGAATTCATATTGGCTGACTACGCAAACAAATGAATAAATCAGTCAACAAATAAATAACCTTTACCAGATTTTCTACGTATTAAACAAATAGGCAAATATTGTTATGTCTGTTTTGCCTTTAAGGGCTTAATGCAAGAAATTAAATAACTTCCAAGATCAGATGAGCTGGTAAATGGTAGAGTTAGGATTTGAACTCAGAACTATCTACTTACCAAAACCTATTCTTTTTTTTTTGTTTTAAGATTGTATTTATTTATTTATTTATAGCATAGGGGAGAGGCAGAGGGAGAGGGAGAGAGGGAATCCCAAACAGAATCTCAAGCAGAATCCAGTGCTGAGTGTGGAGCCTGGCCCAGGGTTCGATTTCATGACCCTGAGATCATGACCTGAGATGAAATCAAGAGTCAGATGCTTGACCACCCGAGCCATCCAGGCGTCCCTACCAAAATCTATTCTATCAAACTATTATTATTAAACAAAAAGCTGTAGTTCTATTCACTACAGATACACCCATATTTAATCATATAAAGGTTAAACGTGATCATATGCTTCTCCTATTAAAATCCTGTGATGGTTCTCCCATCACTCAGAGAATAAAACCCAAACTCCTGACCCAGGCCAAGAAGGTCCCACATCATCTGGCCCCCACCCACTTATGGGCCCTCATCTCTTTTGCACTGGGCTCTTCCTGTTGTTCTAATCAGCCCAGCTTCTTCCTACCTCCCGGGGCTTGCCTTTGCTGTCTCATCTGTCTGGAATATTCTTCTCCTCAATTTTTTTAGATCTCTGCACAAATGCCACCTCTTAGAAAGTTTTTCAGTGGCCACCCTGTCTACTTGGATGCTCTATTTCTTGACCTTCTTATTTAAATCGCTATCTGAAATTAGGTGTTTCATTTGCTTATTTATTGTCTCTCATTCCCGGTAGTATGTGAGCTGCAATGATCCTCTCAGTATTATCAGTGTAGCCCTAGGCTCTAAATTAATGCCTGGAAACAACAGAGATTCGACTAATGCTTATTAAGTGAATGCATGAATTCATTCTCTGAAGCAAAGACTGAGTGCTGGTTGCAATCAGGCAAACATTTCCCTTGTCTGGAAGACAGATAATACCTTGCAGGATTAGGGAGGTGAAAATCATGCCTGGGTAAAATGTTGTCACTTTACGAAAGCACAAGATTAATCAAGAGGTATAACCCCCCAGACTGTAACAACAAGGCAGCAAAAAGGTGAAGGTGAAACAGAAACTTGCAAGGGTTGAAAATTTGTGGTTTTATTCTCACTGGTCAGGTGAAACTTTATGACCTCAAAATGGGGCAGGTAAAAGTGAATTTTGGTCAAAATGAGCTGATGACAAATTTGGCCTCAGGGTCACAAGGCAGGCATAATTTTAACCTAAACCCCCTTCTGTAGTGAGGGCAGTGTCCTATCTGTGAGTGTGATTCCAGTGTGATATTGGAAAGGGCTGCAACGATCTTGGCCAGGCAACGGACCATAACAAGTCTCCAGCTAAGTTTAAAGCACTGCGGAATTCAGAGTCTGTCGTCTGGGCGCCAGTTTGTGAACTCTAAGCTATAGCAAGTTTTAGAAGGTGACAAATCAATTCCCATTCAGCTCCCCTCCCCAAGGTTAAGGTATCTCTGAGGCCTGATCGCCAAGACGCAGATGGAGTTTGGAATTTAACAGTTATTGTTTCGGGTTAGAAGTATAATCTAATGAAGTGTGCAGTAATATCCTGCAGTGAGCACTTGAACGTTAATCTGCTCGGAATAAGGCAGTGGATCTCATCCGACCTTGTCATCTATATTGAATTTAACACTCCCAGTGAATGCATTTCGAGCAGCCCATGTCAAATGGATGCGATCTATTTCGATTTTCATTCTTCCCCCTAATAGTTTAATACAGCTGAGTAACTCCCGGGGCCTCAGCGCAAATCAGCAGTTGCTGCCTGTTACGGGTTGGTGAGTGACGTGGCTAGAAACTGACCTTCATACAGCACTTCTCTATTTCCACCACTGATCCTGATGCCAGGAGGTGACTATGAAACCCAACCGCTGGCTCATTCTCCCCCAAGGGTCACCCCCACCGACTAGCTCCTGGGGGGCCCTGGCAGATGGAGAATGTATGAGAGTTGGGAACATCTGGTTTTTTGTTGTTGATTGTGTTTGTTTGTTCTTTGTTTTGCTTTGGGTTTTATTTTTTCATAATTAGAGCTAAACTTCTTTGAGCAGTAGTTTGAGGCCGTGGGGTAACATAATGCAGTGACTGCTAGTTTCTATATTTGGGAGAGAACAGTGAGGCTGGCATATTTCAACAGTGATCAGTTCCATTTTCCTGCGTGCGCTGGTTACTGCCAAGGATAAGCGTTTATGTTTCCAGGATATTCGCATGGATTCCACTTCAGCAACCCATTAGAGTCCCATCTGAAGAGCAGGAAGAATAACATTTTCCTACACCTCATCCAGCAAATAATTGATAATTATTTGATTAACATTATTGTATGGGCAACTGGAGAATCCAGGTTTCAGGAAAAGGGCTGCTTATGTACTTTCTGTTGAAAATGAATACATTCATCTAGAAAATGGCATCGGTAACTGGGCAAAACACTCCCTTTGGACTGTAAGGGAATATGATATTCATTCTCTTTGTACAAATCAGATTAAACTAGGTGAATTAAAAAAAAAAACACTCTGTCTCATGGGGTGCCTGGGTGGCTCAGTTGGCTAAGTGGCTGTCTTCGGCTCAGGTCAAGATCCCAGCGTCCTGGGACCTAGTCCCACATCGGGCTCCTTGCTCAGCAGGGAGCCTGCTTCTCCCTCTGCCTCTGCCTGCCATTCTGCCTGCCTGTGCGCTCTCTCTCTCTCTCTCTGACAAATAAATAAATTAAACAAAACAAAACAAAAAACCCTCTGTCTCTCCTTTTTTTTTTTATTTGTTTATTTACAGCATAACAGTGTTCATTGTTTTGGCATCACACCCAGTGCTCCATGCAGTACCTGCCCTCCCTATTACCCACCCCCTGGTCCTCTGTCTCTCCTTGATGTAGATTAGAGTTTTATGCTCTCAGGAAAACGACTACAGTTTACACACTCAAAATAACAACAAAAATGGGTCAAAATATCACCTTAGTCATTTATGAAGAGTCTATCATGTGCTAGATATTACTGCTGGATTTCATAAAATGGAGTCATTTAAGAGATGAGAAAATTAAGGCTCAGATAGATGAAATGATTTTTCCAAGCTCCCACAGCTAGTGAGCGGCAGCCCTAGGATTTTTCACCAAGTTCTTTCTGACTCTAAAGTCCAGTGTTTCCCCAATCCAGCTGCAATCAAGTTTTGAGGTTCTACCAGCAATGGGCTGACACCCTCAAGAGAGAAGCTATCTCTGAGGTGAGGGTTCTGTAGGGTCCCTCTGAGATAGTACTACTCTCTGGCGCTTTAGGCACTGAAGTACTCTGAGGATCATACCTGAGCACTCAATTTCCATGGTGATGGAAATTCCTGTCTGTTGCATTCATTAGTCTTTCCTAGTGTCTGGTGAATAGTAGGTGCTCAGCAAGTAATTAGACACACAAGGGAATGAAAGAAGTTAACAAATGGCATGGACGAGAAGAGTCTAAAATACTTCCCTAAGTAGAAAGAAGTTAGATGATCGGATCTGGGTAAGACACGTAAGTCAAAAAAAAAAAAAAAAAAAGAAGCGCTGAAGCATACCCAGTTTAGGCCAGCATCTCTGCCCGAGTATTTCTGTAAATATTTGTGCATTTGGCTCATTCTTTCCCTTTAGAGCCAATCTCCAGTATCATTTCCTCAGAGATGTTTTCCTCAACACTGGTGGAAGTTTACCTCAAATCTAGTCACTTCTTATTCCCTGACCCTGATTTGTTTTCTTTATAGAACCCATGAGGGAGGCTGTCTTCATTATTCATCAATTTATTTGTTTGTTTCCTTGTGTATCGTCTGCTTCCGGCCTTTCCAATGCCAGTTGGTATCATGCTTGTTTTCTCCACTCTATTCTCCTTAGTGCCTAGGCCCACCGCAGGCCCTTTATAATTATTTCTTGAAAGAATGAAGCCAAATCCTAGAAAATGGGCTCAAATCAGGATCTCAGAGGTCAAGGTTCAAGAAGCTGGTATTAGTTAACTTAAACAGCACATAGCTGATTTCCCAAAGCTCTACATATTGTCCCCTTTGGAGCCAGCCTGCTCTCCAGGACTTCCTCCCCACAAAGACCACTTGGACTAAACTATTTCCATCCCTTGGCCTTTCAAATTATTCCTCATGAACTGAACACAGGGGCTCAGTGATAGAACACATTCCATTCTGGGCATCCAGATGGCTTAGCTGTTAAGTGCCTTTGGCTTGGATATGATCCTGGGGTCCCGGGATCGAGTCCCACATCGGGGTCCCTACTCAGCAAGGAGTCTGCCGCTCTCCCTGACCCGCACCAATTGTGTTCACTCTCTCTCTCTCAAATAAATAAATTTTCAAAAATAAAAAAAGAACAGATTCCATCCTATGACATCAACGTTTCCTGCCCTCATTTCAAAGGGCATAAGGGGTCCAACTGGCCCCTGTCTGGAGAGAACTAAGAATCTCCTAGGACACAGTATGTCGTCCCTGTGTCCCTGAACTCCAGGAAGCTATCATTCTCCAAGGTCAGCCCATCTAGCATTTTTAGCTTCTCTATGACCACTGTTACCATTGGCGCCTCTTGGTAATCTTTTCTAAAAGTCCTCTCATTTATGCCTCACCATTACGGCCATTTCATAGAGGAAGAAATGGAGGCTCAGAGAGGTAGAGCAGCCTGGCTCACAGTCACCCAGCCGGAAAGGGATGCTGGAGAAATTTGAATACAAGTTAATCTGACTTCAAGGATCACACTTTCCTGCATCGACAGGCAAAAGAAAAGCTACATGGCTGCCTGATGCTGAACGTTCCATTATAGCCCCTTATAACGAGCGGCTGGAGTGGAAGCCTTCAGCCTCCTTCCATCTGTGTCCTATCAAAACTGTAATTGTAGGTATTGTTCCTTTTTGCTTTAGCTTTGAGCTCCCTAACAGCAGAGGTCATGACCTCTAACTGGTTTGGAGGCCATGACATGTAAAGTAAGGCTTAGATGACTTCAAAGTCCCCAGTACTGAGCAGTCCAAGGGTAGTTTGGAAACATTCCCCAGGGATGATTCACCTAAACAGATCCAGTGTCAGGGGTGGGCTCCTTATCCAGTGGTGCCTTTTCCTCTCACTTCCCCTACCCTTGGTCTCCAGTGAGACGGATGGTTTCATATTCCTGCCATCGCACCGAGTTTCTCACCCTGGGATTCAATAAATGAGTCTAACCAAAGTAAATCTCATACAGGCTGTGTGGGCTGCCTTGGTATTAGTGCAGGAAACACTGCTGTCCATCATTGTTTGGGCTTTTCCTGAGAAAGCCTGCAAGTTCAGGGAAGTCCATCATTTTCCAAAGGGCACATTCTGTTCCTCAAGGCAAAAAAAAGGACATTTGTCTAAACCCAAATTGCCCTCAAGGTCATTTTTTCCCCCAGAGGCTGATAGGCTTGAAACAAATAGGAACATGTTAGTTGTGTGTCACTCACACAAGGTGAATTGATAATAATGATCGTGTTTAGTGTTATGATTGCCGACATTTATCAAGTGTTTATTAAGTGTCAGTCTGCATGTTACAAAACCGTACTTGATCCTCCTATCAGTCTTCTGAATTGGGTATTATGGTTATGTCTATTTTCTAGACACTCAGAGATGTTAAGAAATTTTCCCCAGGCCACGCAGCTAGAAAGTAGTCGAGGTGGGACTTGAACCCAAGATACTCTACAACAATGGTTCTCAGTTGAAGGTGATTTTGCTTCCAAGGAGACATTTGCCAAGATCAGGAGACACTGCTTTGGATTAGCTTCTCATTTTCTAATAGTTTTAGGTTTATAGAAAAGATTTGAAAGTAGTAAGAGAGCTCCCACGTACCTCACATCCAGTTTCTCCTATTAAAAACATCTCCCATGCTAATAATTTATAGGGTACATTTGTAACAATTAATAACCAGTATCAATACATCACTGTTAAAAAAAAAAAGTCTGTACCTTATTTAGATTTCATGTTCCTTTCTTGTTCCAGGGTCCATCCCCGATACCATACTATGTTTAGTCATCTGACTTTTTGGGCTCCTTTGGGCTGTGACAGTTTCTTGGACGATCCTTGTTATGGAGGACCTTGACAATTTTGAGGAGTGCTGGTTAGATATTTTGTAGAATAACCCCCCAGTTGGATTAATCTATGTTTGTCTCATGATTGGAACAGGGTCATAGGTTTTGGAAGAAAGAGGACAGAAGTAAAGGGTGATTTTCATCACATCATCTCAAGGGTACATAGTGTCAACATGACTTATCACTGTGGATGATCACCTCGATCACCTGGCTGAGTAGTGGCTGTAAATCACTCTTTACATACTGTAATCTTCAGAAGAAATTCACTACCTGGAACTACACACCACCTCCTTGGAGGCTGAGTAACTAAATAGATCACTTCTAATTCTTCTGTAGAGGAGACTTTACTATCCCCGTTTATTTAATTGTTCAATAATTTATTTACATCAATACAAACTCAACATATCGCTGTCCAGTTTTCCCAGAACCATTTACTGAAGAGACTGTCTTTTTTCCATTGTATATTTTTTCCTGTTTTGTCGAAGATTATTTGACCATAGAGTTGAGGGTCCATATCTGGGCTCTCCACTCTGTTCCACTGGTCTATGTGTCTGTTTTGATGCCAGTACCATGCTGCCTTGGTGATCACAGCTTTGTAGTAAAGCTTGAAATCACGTAACATGATGCCACCAGTTTTATTTTTGTTTTTCAACATTTCCTTAGCAATTCGGGGTCTCTTCTGATTCCATACAAATTTTAGGATTATTTGCTCCAGCTCTTTGAAAAATACCGGTGGAATTTTGATCGGAATGGCATTAAAAGTATAGATTGCTCTAGGCAGTATAGACATTTTAACAATGTTTATTCTTCCAATCCAAGAGCATGGAACAGTCTTCCATCTTTTTGTGTCTTCTTCAATTTCTTTCATGAGTGTTCTATAGTTCCTTGAGTACAGGTCCTTTACCTCTTTGGTTAGGTTTATTCCCAGATATCTTATGGTTCTTGGTGCTATAGTAAATGGAATCGATTCTCTAATTTCCCTTTCTGCATTTTCATTGTTAGTGTATAAGAAAGCCACTGATTTCTGTACATTGACTTTGTATCCTGCCACGTTACTGAATTGCTGTATGAGTTCTAGTAGTTTGGGGGTGGAGTCTTTGGGGTTTTCCATATAAAGAATCATGTCATCTGCGAAGAGAGAGAGTTTGACTTCATCCTTGCCAATTTGGATACCTTTTATTTCTCTTTGTTGTCTGATTGCCATTGCTAGGACTTCTAATACTATGTTGAACAAGAGTGGTGAGAGTGGGCATCCTTGTCGTGTTCCTGATCTCAATGGGAAGGCTGCAAGCTTTTTCCCATTGAGGATGATATTTGCTGTGGGTCTTTCATAGATAGATTTTATGAAGTTCAGGAATGTTCCCTCTATCCCGATACTTTGAAGCGATTTAATCAGGAACGGATGCTGGACTTTGTCAAATGCTTTTTCTGCATCAATTGAGAGGACCATGTGGTTCTTCTCTCTTCTCTTATTGATTTGTTCTGTCACACTGATTGATTTGCGAATGTTGAACCATCCTTGCAACCAGGGATGAATCCCACCTGGTCATGGTGGATAATCTTTTTAATGTGCTGCTGGATCCTGTTTGCTAGGATCTTGTTGAGAATCTTAGCGTCCATATTCATCAGTGATATTGGTCTGAAATTCTCCTTTTTTTGATAAACCATTGGCCACACTAATCCAAAAGAAAAGAGAGAAAGCCCAAATTAATAAAATTATGAATGAAAAGGGAGAGATCACAACTAACATCAAGGAAATAGAAACAATCATCAGAAATTATTACCAACAGTTATATGCCAAAAAGCTAAGCAACCCCATGAAATGGATGCATTCCTGGAAAGCTATAAACTCCCAAAATTGAAACAGGAAGAAATTGACAACTGGAATAGACCGATATCTAGTAACGAGATTGAAGCAGTGATCAAAAACCTCCCCAAAAGCAAGAGCCCGGACCTGACGGATTCCCTGGGGAATTCTACCAAACTTTCGAAGAAGAAATAACACCAATTCTCCTGAAGCTGTTCCAAAAAATTGAAGCAGATGGAAAACTTCCAGACTCTTTTTATGAAGCCAGCATTACCCTGATCCCCAAACCAGGCGAAGACCCTACCAAGATGTCCTTCAACAGACAAATGGATAAGGAAGATGTGGTACATATACACAATGGAGTATTATGCCTCCATCAGAAAGGATGAATACCCAACTTTTGTAGCAACATGGTCGGGACTGGAAGAGATTATGCTGAGCAAAATAAGTCAAGCAGAGAGAGTCAAGTATCATAAGTATCATATGGTTTCACTTATTTGTGGAGCATAACAAAGAACATGGAGGACATGGGGAGATGGAGAGGAGAAGGGAGTTGTGGGAAATTGGAAGGGGAGATGAACCATGAGAGACTATGGACTCTGAAAAACAACCTGAGGGTTTTGAAGGGGTGGGTGGGAGGTTGGGGAACCAGGTGGAGGGTAATAGAGAGGGCACGTATTGCATAGAGCACTGGGTGTGGTGTAAAAACTATCAGTACTGTTACGCTGAAAATAAATAAATAAATAAATAATATATTATGTATTTAATATTATATATTATATTATATATGTTTTATATTATAGTATATATTTAATATAATATATTAAAATATATTATAAAATAAATATAAATTATAAATTTATAATGTAAATATATATTAGACTGGTGAATAGAATATATATATATACATTTAAAGATTTTATTTATTTATTTGACAGACAGAAATCACAAGCAGACAGAGAGGCAGATGGAGAGAGAGGAGGAAGCAGGCTTCCTGCTGAGCAGAGAGCCCGATGTGGGGCTCGATCCCAGGACCCTGAGATCATGACCTGAGCTGAAGGTAGAGGCTTTAACCCATTGAGCCACCCAGGCGCCTATATATATATATATTTTATATTTATATATATAAAAATATATATATTTATTATATATTATATTAAATATATTAAGAGATTACTATATTAAGAGATGAGGAAGGACTCTATGTTATACTCAAATTTAATATATATTAAAATATATATTTTAATATATATAAATATAAAAAATATATATATTTTTTAATTTTTAAAAAGTTTTTTTGAACTTTTTACCCTCTATCTTCTCCCCCCTATTTGGGGTCTCTTCTGATTTGGTTAATGTATATTTTTCTGAGGTCTTTGCCACCCTTTTAGCATTTTATTCTCTCGTTCATATATTCTTATTTGGATAAAATGACAAAGCAGAAAAACTCACCACAAAAAAAAAAAAGAACAAGAAGCAGTACCAAAAGCTGGGAACCTAATCAATACGGACATTGGTAATATGTCAGATCTAGAGTTCAGAATGATGATTCTCAAGGTGCTAGCTGGGCTAAAAAAAGGCATGAAAGATATTAGAGAAAACCTGTCTGGAGAAATAAAAGCCCTTTCTGGAGAAATAAAAGAACTAAAATCTAACCAAGCTGAAATGAAAAAAGGAATTAATGGGGTGCACTAAAAAATGTAGGCTCTTACTGCTAGGATAAATGAGGCAGAAGAGAGAATTAGTGATATAGAAGACCAAATGACAGAGAATAAAGAAGCTGAGCAAAAGAGAGGCAAACAACTACTGGACCACAAGGAGAAAATTTGAGAGATAAGTGATGCCATAAGATGAAACAATACTAGAATAGTTGGGATTCCAGAAGAAGAAGAAAGAGAGAGGGGGGCAGAAGGTATATTGGAGCAAATTATTGTAGAGAATTTTCCTAATATGGCAAAGGGAACAAGCATCAAGCTAGGAGGTGCAGAGATCCCCCCACAAAATCAATAAGAGTAGGTCCATACCCTGTCATCTAATAGTAAAACTTAAAAGCCGTAATGACAAAGAGAAAATCCTAAAAGTAGCCCGTGAAAAGAAGTCTGTAACATACAATGGTAAAAATATTAGATTGGCAGCAGACTTATCCACAGAGACATGGAAGGCCAGAAAGAGCTGGCATGATATATTCAGAGTACTAAATGAGAAAAACATGCAGCCAAGAATACTATATCCAACTAGGCTATCATTGAAAATGGAAGGAGAGGACAAATAAAAACTAAAAGAATTTATAAACACCAAATGAGCCATACAGGAAATATTGAAAGGTATCCTCTAACCAAAGAGAGAATCTAAAAGTAGTAGACCAGAAAGGAACAGAGACAATATACAGAATCAATATATAGAAACAGTCACCTTATAGGAAATACAATGGCACTAAATTCATATCTCTCAATAGTTACCCTCAAAGTAAATGGGCTAAATGCCCCAATCAAAAGACACGTTTCAGAATAGATTAAAAAAAAAAAAAAAAGCCCATCAATATGCTGTCTACAAGAAACGCATTTTAGACCCAAAGACACCTCCGGATTTAAAGTGAGGGAGTGGAGGAGGAGTCAAGATGGCGGGGAAGTAGGAGGAGGCACCATTTCAACCTGTACCCCAAAGTGAGCTGATTACCTACCAAAGAACTCCGACCACCCATGAAATCAGCCTGAGATCAGAATTATACACGTCTGGATCTCTACTGGAGCAGAAGACGCCAGTGGCAGGTAAAGCAGACTGGGAGCATCGGACTGATATCGGAAGATAAACAAAAGGGGGAGGGAGCCACCAGAGGTGACCGATTGGAAAGTAACACCCCAACACGAGAGTGCTCTGCGTCTGGGGACCAGCATTAACTTGGAGTCTGGTTGAAAGCACTCAAAAAACAAACAGCAAAGGATCGCGGTGGGGGGGGTAATAGTGGGAACCTGGGCGGTTAGGGTCAGGGACCTAAGTCCCCGGACCCAGGACAGCCTCCCCTGGCGCGGAGCCAGAGAGAGTGCGGCGGAGAAATCAGGTCTCCGTCCCTGAGCCGCGAGTGCACCTGAACGCCAGCGCACCCTAGAACGAGTGGGGTCTGGCTCTGGTGAGGGGCTGGGAGCCTGGCCTGACGGCAATCCTGAAACGCGCGAGTCCCATACCCTCCCTTGGGATAGGTGCTCATAGGCGCTAGCCTGGAGCTCTGGCAGCCGGAAAAAACAGACATTCCCAGCCCGGGACAGCGGGAAAATCTCAGTGCGCGATCTCTGCTCCGAACCTCTCTGGCGGTCTGGAGCTGCCTAGACAGCCACCGCTGCCCTGGTTTTGGGCACAACGAGGAGCTCCTGCATCCCCAGGGACAGTGACTCAGAACCAACTCCGCCAGCAGCTTTTGCAAAACAGTCTGAGGCATCTCTTTGAGAGGGAGGTTGGGGTGCTGTTTGCTCTCCTCTAAACCTCCAAAAACCATCAAAAGCTGTCAAGGCGAGAGAAAGCAGATGAAAGAACATAAAAACCCCCAGAGAACAAAAGGCTGAAAAAAAAAAAAAAACAGTTTCCTGAAAAAAAAAAAGAGCTCACCCCCTTGAGGGGAGTGGGAGGACCTAACTCAGGGAACATCATTGTCTGAAAACCCACGTGGCAGGCCCCTCCCCCAGAAAACCAACCAGGAAGGAAGAAAAAAAAAAAAAAAAGACTACAAGAGAACAACCACCACTACTCATAAATACAACTTTTATTTTTAACTCTTTGCCAATATTCTGGTTCTTTTTTTTTTTTATACATACACATAATTTTTAACCTATTTACCATCACACTGAGATGTCCAGTACATCAAATTCTTTAATAACCTTCTAACCTGAACTTTTTGATACATACACCCG
The DNA here is from genome assembly GCF_922984935.1 of Meles meles. NCBI lineage: Eukaryota > Metazoa > Chordata > Mammalia > Carnivora > Mustelidae > Meles > Meles meles. The sequence continues at coordinate 36,737,401 of NC_060085.1, read as the reverse complement.
TGTTTTTCTTTTGTTTTTCTATTTTTTTAAATTCTTTTTTAATTTTAACTTAGTTTAGTCTAGTTTATTCTTTTTTTAATTTTTATTTTCTACTATACATATAGAGTTAAACTTCAAGGTAATCCCCTTTCCCCAATCAATGCTACCCCTATAGGCAAACCAGTTTCTAATCCCCCTGTAACGTAGGAAAGTTGAGTCCCTTAACAAAAACATCAAGATACCTTCAGGAAGAATCAAAATAACCTTCCTCACCCACACTGAGAATCTATAACCATTCTCCCAATTTTTCCTTCTGTCAGTGTTTCTGTGAATTTGTGTCTGTCCTGAAAATATATAAATCTTATACTTGGGGTTCTTTCTGAGGAGGTTTTTCCCTTTTTTTTGCTTATATATACATATTTTTTTCTCTTGTCATATACTTTTATCACTCTTTTTGCTGTCTGTTTTTGTTTGTATACTCCACAAATCTTACCTTGTGGCCCATTTGGGCTGAGCCTTCTCTTGTATCTTCCCTTTTTTTCCTATCTCTCTCTCTCTTTTTTTTTTCCTTTTTTCTTTCCCCCTTTTTTTTCTTTCTTCTTCTCTATTTCTTTTTCTTTTCTTTTTTCTCTCATTTGGGTGGGGAATCCTGATTGCACAGAAGCGTTCCAGGGTGCACATTGACTGCACCACAATCGATAAGTCCAGCTGCATCTGTTTAGTCATCTCTTACCAAAATGACTAGGAGGAGGAATACCCAACAGAAGAAAAATACAGAGGATGGGCCTTCTGCAACAGAACTAATGGCTATCGACATAGACAATATGTCAGAAAAGGAATTCAGACTAACAATTATCCAGGCAATAGCTAGGTTGGAGAAAGCCATGGATGACCAAACAGAATTGATTAGGGCAGAACTGAAAGCCACCAGGGATGATGTTCACAATGTTAGGGCAGAACTGAAAGCCACCAGGGATGATGTTCAAAATGCTCTCAATGAGTTCCAATCCAATCTAAACTCTCTAAAAGCTAGGGTAACTGAGACAGAAGATAGAATTAGTGATCTGGAGGACAAACAGATAGAGAGAAAGGATCAGGAGGAAGCCTGGAACAAACAGCTCAGAAGCCACGAAAACAGAATCAGGGAAATAAACGATGCCATGAAACGTTCCAACGTCAGAATTATTGGAATCCCTGAAGGGGAAGAAAAAGAAAGAAGTCTAGAAGATATAGTGGAAGAAGTTGTCTATGAAAATTTTCCCAATCTCACGAATGGAAACAACATTCATGTACTAGAGGCAGAAAGATTTCCTCCCAAGATTTTAGATTCTCGAAAGTCCTCACGGCACCTTATAGTTAAAATGGGGAATTATGTTTCAAGAGAGACCCTCTTAAAAGCAGCTAGGACAAAGAAGCTTCTTACATACAGAGGAAAGCCCATTAGAATAACGTCAGACCTTTCCACAGAGACCTGGAAAGCCAGGAAGGGCTGGCAAAATATATTCAGAGTACTAAATGAGAAGAACATGCAACCAAGAATACTCTATCCAGCAAGACTGACATTTAAAATGGATGGAGAGATAAAGAGTTTCCAAGACCAGCAAGGCTTAAAAGACTATGCAACCACCAAGCCGACACTGCAGGAAATATTAAGGGGGGTCCTATAAAAGAGAAGAAATCCTAAGAATATCATTGAACAGAAATATAGAAACAATCTATAGACAGAAAGACTTCAAAGGCAACACGATGTCAATAAAAACCTATCTCTCAATAATCACTCTCAATGTGAATGGCCTAAATGCGCCCATAAAATGACACAGGGTTGCAGATTGGATAAAACGACAGGACCCATCCATATGTTGTCTACAAGAGACCCATTTTGAACCTAAGGATACACCCAGACTGAAAGTGAAGGGATGGAGAAGCATCATTCATGCCAATGGGCCTCAAAAGAAGGCTGGAGTAGCAATTCTCATATCAGATAAATTAGATTTTAAACTAAGGACTGTAGTCAGAGATACAGAAGGACACTACATAATTCTTAAAGGGACTATCCGCCAAGACGATCTAACAATTGTGAATATCTATGCCCCCAATATGGGAGCACCCAATTATGTAAGAAAACTATTAATCAAGATAAAGAGCCATATTGATATGAATACAGTAATACTAGGAGATCTTAATACGCCTCTCTCAGAAATAGACAGATCATCGAAGCAGAAAATTAATAAAGAAATAAGAGCATTGAATGAAACATTGGACCAGATGGACCTCATAGACATATACAGAACATTCCACCCTAAAACAACAGAATACTCATTCTTCTCAAGTGCACATGGAACCTTCTCCAGAATAGACCACATACTGGGTCACAAAGCAGGACTCAGCCGATACCAAAAGACTGACATTATTCCCTGCATATTCTCCGATCACAATGCTTTGAAACTGGAGCTCAATCACAAGGAAAAGTTCAGAAGGAACTCAAACACCTGGAAGCTAAAGACCACCTTGCTTAAGAATGCTTGGATCAACCAGGAGATCAAAGATGAACTTAAACAATTCATGGAAACCAATGAGAATGAAGACACCTCGGTCCAAAATCTATGGGATACAGCAAAGGCGGTTCTAAGGGGGAAATACATAGCCATCCAAGCCTCCCTCAAAAACATTGAAAAATCCAGAATACACCAGCTGTCTCTACACCTTAAAGAACTGGAGAATCAACAACAAATCAAACCAACTCCACATGCAAGAAGGGAAATAATCAAGATTAGAGCAGAGATCAATGAGGTAGAAACGAGAGATACAGTAGAATATATCAATGAAACTAGAAGCTGGTTTTTTGAGAGAATCAATAATATCGATAAACCATTGGCCACACTAATCCAAAAGAAAAGAGAGAAAGCCCAAATTAATAAAATTATGAATGAAAAGGGAGAGATCACAACTAACACCAAGGAAATAGAAACAATCATCAGAAACTATTACCAACAGTTATATGCCAATAAGCTAAGCAACCTAGATGAAATGGATGCATTCCTGGAAAGCTACAAACTCCCAAAATTGAACCAGGAAGAAATTGACAACGTGAATAGACCGATATCTAGTAATGAGATTGAAGCAGTGATCAAAAACCTCCCAAAAAACAAGAGCCCAGGACCTGACGGATTCCCTGGGGAATTCTACCAAACTTTCAAAGAAGAAATAACATCAATTCTCCTGAAGCTGTTCCAAAAAATTGAAGCAGAAGGAAAACTTCCAGACTCTTTTTATGAAGCCAGCATTACCCTGATCCCCAAACCAGGCAAAGACCCTACCAAAAAGGAGAATTTCAGACCAATATCACTGATGAATATGGATGCAAAGATTCTCAACAAGATCCTAGCAAACAGGATCCAGCAGCACATTAAAAAGATTATCCACCATGACCAGGTAGGATTCATCCCTGGGTTGCAAGCTTGGTTCAACATTCGCAAATCAATCAGTGTGATAGAACACATCAATAAGAGAAGAGAGAAGAACCACATGGTCCTCTCAATTGATGCAGAAAAAGCATTTGACAAAATCCAGCATCCGTTCCTGATGAAAACACTTCAAAGTATAGGGATAGAGGGAACATTCCTGAACTTCATAAAATCTATCTATGAAAGACCCACAGCAAATATCATCCTCAATGGGAAAAAGCTTGCAGCCTTCCCGCTGAGATCAGGAACATGACAAGGATGTCCACTCTCACCACTCTTGTTCAACATAGTATTAGAAGTTCTAGCAACGGCAATCAGACAACAAAGAGAAATAAAAGGTATCCAAATTGGCAAGGAAGAAGTCAAACTCTCTCTCTTCGCAGATGACATGATTCTTTATATGGAAAACCCCAAAGACTCCACCCCCAAACTACTAGAACTCACACAGCAATTCAGTAACGTGGCAGGATACAAAGTCAATGTACAGAAATCAGTGGCTTTCTTATACACTAACAATGAAAATACAGAAAGGGAAATTAGAGAATCGATTCCATTTACTATAGCACCAAGAACCATAAGATACCTGGGCATAAACCTAACCAAAGAGGTAAAGGACCTGTACTCGAGGAACTACAGAACACTCATGAAAGAAATTGAAGAAGACACAAAAAGATGGAAGACTGTTCCATGCTCTTGGATTGGAAGAATAAACATTGTTAAAATGTCTATACTGCCTAGAGCAATCTATACTTTTAATGCCATTCCGATCAAAATTCCACCGATATTTTTCAAAGAGCTGGAGCAAATAATCCTAAAATTTGTATGGAGCCAGAAGAGACCCCGAATTGCTAAGGAAATGTTGAAAAACAAAAACAAAACTGGCGGCATCACGTTACCCGATTTCAAGCTTTACTACAAAGCTGTGATCACCAAGACAGCGTGGTACTGGCATAAAAACAGACACATAGACCAGTGGAACAGAGTAGAGAGCCCAGATATGGACCCTCAACTCTATGGTCAAATAATCTTCGACAAAACAGGAAAAAATATTCAATGGAAAAAAGACAGTCTCTTCAATAAATGGTGCTGGGAAAACTGGACAGTGATATGTAGAAGAATGAAACTCGACCATTCTCTTACACCGTTCACAAAGATAAACTCGAAATGGATAAAAGACCTCAACGTGAGACAGGAATCTATCAGAATCCTAGAGGAGAACATAGGCAGTAACCTCTTCGATATCAGCCACAGCAACTTCTTTCAAGATATGTCTCCAAAGGCCAAGGAAACAAAAGCAAAAATGAACTTTTGGGACTTCATCAAGATCAAAAGCTTCTGCACAGCAAAGGAAACAGTCAACAAAACAAAGAGGCAACCCACGGAATGGGAGAATATATTTGTAAATGACAGTACAGACAAAAGGTTGATATCCAGGATCTACAAAGAACTTCTCAAACTCAACACACACAAAACAGATAATCATATCAAAAAATGGGCAGAAGATATGAACAGACACTTCTCCAACGAAGACATACAAATGGCTATCAGACACATGAAAAAATGTTCATCATCACTAGCCATCAGGGAGATTCAAATTAAAACAACATTGAGATACCACCTAACACCAGTTAGAATGGCCAAAATTAGCAAGACAGGAAACAACGTGTGCTGGAGAGGATGTGGAGAAAGGGGAACCCTCTTACACTGTTGGTGGGAATGCAAGTTAGTGCAGCCACTTTGGAGAACAGTGTGGAGATTCCTGAAGAAATTAAAAATAGAGCTTCCCTATGACCCTGCAATTGCACTGCTGGGTATTTACCCCAAAGATACAGATGTAGTGAAAAGGAGGGCCATTTGTACCCCAATGTTTATTGCAGCAATGGCTACGGTCGCCAAACTGTGGAAAGAACCAAGATGCCCTTCAATGGACGAATGGATAAGGAAGATGTGGTCCATATACACAATGGAGTATTATGCCTCCACCAGAAAGGATGAATACCCAACTTTTGTAGCAACATGGACAGGACTGGAAGAAATTATGCTGAGCGAAATAAGTCAAGCAGAGAGAGTCAAGTATCATATGGTCTCACTTATTTGTGGAGCATAACAAATAACATGGAGGACATGGGGAGATGGAGAGGAGAGGGAGTTGAGGGAAACTGGAAGGGGAGATGAACCATGAGAGACTATGGACTCTGAAAAACAACCAGAGGGTTATGAAGGGGCGGCAGGAGGGGGGGGTGTGGGAGGTTGAGGAACCAGGTGGTGGGTAATAGGGAGGGCACGTACTGCATGGAGCACTGGGTGTGATGCCAAAACAATGAACACTGTTATGCTGTAAATAAGCAAATAAAAATAAATAAATAAATTAAAAAAAAATAAAGTGAGGGAGTGGAAAACAATTTACCGTACTAATGGAAATCAAAAGAAATCTGGGGTGGCAATCCTTATATGAAATAAATTATATTTTAAGCCAAAGACTATATTAAGAGATGAGGAAGGACTCTATGTTATACTCAAAGGGTCTATTCAACAAGATCTAACAATTTTAAATATCTATGCCCCTAACGTGGGAGCAGCCAACTATATAAACCAATTAATAACAAAATCAAAGAAACACATCAACAATAATACAATAATAGTAGGGGACTTTAACACCCCCCTCACTGAAATGGGCAGATCATCCAAGCAAAAGATCAACAAAGAAATAATGTCCTTAAATGGCACACTGGACCAGATGGACATCACAGATATATTCAGAATATTCCATCCCAAAGCAACAGAATACACATTCTTCTCTAGTGCACATGGAACATTTTCCAGAATAGATCACATCCTAGGTTACAAATCAGGTCTCAACCAGTACCAAAGGATTGGGATCATTCCCTCCATATTTTTAGATCACAATGCTCTGAAGCTAGAACTCAATCACAAGAGGAAATTTGGAAAGAACCCAAATACATGAAGGCTAAAGAGCATCCTACTAAAGAATGAATGGGTCAACCAGGAAATTAAAGAAGAATTGAAAAAGATTAATGGAAACAAATGATAATGAAAACATAACTGTTCAAAATCTGTGGGACAAAGCAAAGGCAGTCCTGGGAGGAAAATATATAGCGGTACAAGCCTTTCTCAGGAAACAAGAAAGGTCTCAAATATACAACATATCCCTACACCTAAAGGAGCTGGAGAAAGAACAGCAAAGAAAACCTAAACCCATTAGGAGAAGAGAAATAATAAAGATCAGAGCAGGAATCAATGAAATAGAAGCAAACAAACAAAAAACAAATAAACAAACAAACAAAAAAACCCACCCAAAACAACAAAACAGTAAAACAAATCAACAAAACTAGGAGCTGGTTCTTTGAAAGAATTAATAAGATTGATAACCCCCTGGCCAGACTTATCAAAAAGAAAAGAGAAAGGATCCAAATTAATAATATCATGAATGAAAGAGGAGAGATCACAACCAACACCAAGGAAATAAAAACAATTATAAGAACATATTATGAGCAACTATACACCAGCAAACTGGACAATCTGGAAGACATGGATGCATTCCTAGAGATGTATAAACTTTCAAAACTGAACCAGGAAGAAATAGAAAACCTGAACAGACCCATAACCAGTAAGGATATTGAAGCAGCCATCAAAAATCTCCCAAACACGAGGAGCCCATGGCCAGATGGCTTCCCAGGGGAATGCAACCAAGTATTTAAAGAAGAATTAATTCTTATTCTCCTGAAACTGTTCCAAAAATAGAAATGGAAGGAAAACTTCCAAACTCATTTTATGAGGCCAGCATTACCTTGATCCCAAAACCAGACAAAGACCCCATCAAAAAAGAGAATTACAGACCAATATCCTTGATGAACACAGATGCAAGAATTCTCACCAAAATAGTACCCAATAGGATCCAACAGTACATTAAAAGGATTATTCACCACGACTAAGTGGGATTTACACCAGGGCTGCAAGTTTGGTTCAACATCCACAAATCATTCAATGTGACACAATACATTAATAAAAGAAAGAACAAGAACCATATGATACTCTCAATAGATGCTTAAAAAGCATTTGACAAAGTACTCTTGAAAGTGTAGGGATAGAGGATACATACCTCAATATCATCAAAGCCATCTATGAAAATCCCACAGAATATCATTCTCAATGGAGAACAACTGAGAGCTTTTCCCCTAAGGTCAGGAACATGGCAAGGATGTCCATTATCACCACTGCTATTCAACATAATTCAAGAAGTCCTAGCCTCAGCAATCAAATAACAAAAAGAAATTAAAGACATCCAAATCAGCAAAGAAGAAGTCAAATTATCACTCTTTGCAGATGATATGATACTATATGTGGAAAACCCAAAAGACTCCACTCCAAATCTGCTAGAACTTGTACAGGAATTCAGTTAAGTTTCAGGATATAAAATCAATGCACAGAAATCAGTTGCATTTCTATATACTAACAACAGGACAGAAGAAAGAGAAATTAAGGAGTTGATCCCATTTACAATTGCACTGAAAACCATAAGATACCTAGGAATAAACCTAACCAAAGAGGCACAGAATCTGTACTTAGAAAACTATAAAGTACTCATGAAAGAAATTGAGGAAGACACAAGGAAATGGAAAAATGTTCCATGCTCATGGATTGGAAGAACAAATATTGTGAAAATGTCTATGCTACCTAAAGCAATCTACATGTTTAATGCAATCCCTATCAAAATACCATTCATTTTTTTCAAAGAAATGGAACAAATTATCCTAAAATTTATAGGGAACCAGAAAAGACTTTGAATAGCCAGAGGAATGTTGAAAAAGAAAGCCAAAGTTGGTGGCATTGCAATTCCAGACTTCAAGTTCATTACAAAGCTGTCATCATCAAGAGAGTATGGCACTGGCACAAAAACAGACACATAGATCAATGGAACAGAATAGAGAGCCTAGGAATAGCCCCTCAACTCTATGGCCAACTAATCTTTGACAAATCAGGAAAGAACATCCAATGGAAAAAAGACAAGTGTCTTCAACAAATGGTGTTGGGAAAATTGGATAGCCATATGCAGAAAAATGAAACTGGACCATTTCCTTACACCACACCCACAAATAGACTCAAAATGGATGAAGGATCTCAATGTGAGGAAGGAAATAAAAATCCTTGAGGAGAACACAGGCAGCAACTTCTTCGACCTTAGCTGCAGCAACTTCTTCCTAGAAATATCACCAAAAGCAAGGGAAACAAGGGCAAAAATGAACTATTGGGACTTCATCAAGATCAAAAGCTTTTGCACAGCAAAGGAAATAGTCAACAAAACCAAAAGACAACTGACAGAATGGGAGAAGATATTTGCAAGCAACATATCAGATAAAGGGCTAGTATCAAAATCTATAAAGAACTTCTCCAACTCAACACCTAAAGAACAAATAATCCAATCAAGAAATGGGCAGAGGTCATGAACAGCCATTTCTGCAAAGACATCCAGATGGCCAACAGACACATGAAAAAGTGATCCATATCACTAGGCATCAGGGAAATACAAATCAAAACCACAATGAGATACCACCTCATACTAGTCAGAATGGCTAAAATTAATAAGTCAAGAAACGACAGATGTTGGCAAGGATGTGGAGAAAGGGGAGCCCTCCTGCACTGTTGGTGGGAATGCAGCTGGCGCAGCCACTCTGGAAAACAGTATGGAGGTTCCTCAAAAAGTTGATAATAGAGCTATCCTATGACCCAGCAATTGCACTACGGGGTATTTGCCCTAAAGATACAAATGTGTTGATCCGAAGGGTCACATGCACCTGAATGTTTCTAGCAGCAATGTCCACAATAGCCAAACTATGGAAAGAACTTAGGTGTCCATCAACAGAGGAGTGGATAAAGAAGATGTTGTATACATATACAATGGAATACTATGCAGCCATCAAAAGAAATGAAATTTTGCCATTTGCGATGGCATAGATGGAACTAGAGGGTATTATGCTGAGTGAAATAGGACAATCAGAGAAAGACAATTATCATATGATTTCCATGATATGAGGAATTTGAGAGGCAACATGGGAGTTTTGGGGGGTAGGGAAGGAAAAAATGAAAGAAGATGGGAGTGGGAGGGAGACAAACTATAAGAGACACTTAATCTCACAAAACAAACTGAGGGTTACTGGGGGAAGGGGGTAGGGAGAGGGTGGTGGGGTTATGGACACTGGGGAGGGTATGTGCTATGGTGAGTGCTGTGAAGTGTGTAAGCCTGACAATTCACAGATCTATACCCCTGGGGCTAATAATACATTATATGTTAATAAAATTAAAAAAAAATTTTAAAGTATATGTAAAATATATAGAAATAAATAAATATATAGAAATAAATAGAAAATATAATAGTACATAGTAAGAGGAGCAGACCTGTAGCTTGATTTAAGTAATTATATTTTGATTTAAGTAGTTACATAGTTTAGTGTGGGCAATGATTACTGCCTTATGTCTGGTTGTCACCAGTTCCTAACACTTGTTCATGTCAAATTCATGTTTGTGATTGATTTTCAGACTGTCATCCTGAGCTAATAGGGCTCGCATGTTCTCTCTGATGTGCACACTTCCTCTCTTTCTTTTGACCAAGACTGTTATTTTATTTCCCTTTTACTACCATTCCCACTTAACAGGACATACAAATTCTTGCAGACCAACCAGTAAAAGAACAACACTATGAATGAGGACAAAGCCAAGTTATTGAGAGAAAGTCAGAGCTTATGGAGCATGCCAGGTCAATCTCTGGGACACCCAAATGTGTCTTGGCAGATTGAAATGGATTGAGAGAGAACAAATGACCATCTATTGTGAAACATCCTTACCCCCCCTCCCCCCACCACATACAATGATTCATGATGGAAAGGCAGCTTCGTGCAGGCAAAGGCACTGGACTCAGACGAGTTTCTCACCCTGGCTCCCTCACGGCCTAGCTGGGTGAAGAGCTAGTCACTGAATCTCTTTGAGCCTTTCAGATACTCATTTGTAAAACTGGGCTCATTTAACTACTTCATACAGTTATGAAGATTCAATGAAATGGTGAATATAAAGCACGTTTCATAATTTTTTTTTTCATAAAGCTACATGTTGCAGATGTTCTGTAAGTTATGCTAATTAGACATACTTCCATACACACATTATACTGATTCGGTGATTAATAGAGGAATAGCTTTCTGAGAAAAAGTGAAGCTCAGGCAAATGAATTCACTGCTATTGATCTCGGGTTTCTTCATTTATAAAAAATAGGGTGGGACAAAATGATCTTTGAACGCCCAGAGCTGATAAAATTCTAAAATTCTATGATTCTATTGAATTAGTTTTGAAATAATGAACAGCAGCCACTTATGGCTGATATAACACGTAATTGTTATTGCTCTTATTTATCATAGGATGTCCATAGATCTTATTTCCATAGACACAAAAAGAATGGATCATTTTCAGCCCCAATCCTCTCTTTGGCCCCCCACTTTGTAATCCATCCCTTGTCTTTCCCCACCTGGGGGACCTGTACTGAAGAGCAAAGACAGCAGACCCCTCTGAGGGGCATTGGTGAAGTAAGACTTGGTGAGAGATTCAGTAAACCTTGTGAACTTTGTGAAACCATGTGAATGTTTACTGAGTGATTCAGTAAACCACAGTAAACCATGGAGAAGAAGGAAGGCTGGGCATGTACAGGGTGGGTGGGAGGAGACAGTGGGCAAATGAGAGGTCCAAGGAGTTTCAAGCATGTAGACAGAAGAGGAAAGGGGATATAGTAAATGTTGAAACTTTTGAATTCAACCTCTCGAATTATCTCATGAATGCCTTACTTGATGGACTTTTCACTTTGAACTTCAAACAAGTTCATACAGCTGCCTGCTCTACTGTCTTTGTCCATTCAAAGTTAGGTTAGGTCTTGTTAGGTCTGCCTAACAAGATACTACAGATCAGGGTGCTTATAAAAGCATCAGTTCTTACAGTTCCAGAGGCTAGAAGTTGAAGATCAAGGTGCCAACATGGTCGCTTTCTCCTGAGATCCCTCTTCCTGGTTCCTAGCTGGTATATTCTTGCTGAATCCTCACATGGGAGAAGGAGTGAGGCATCTCTGTGGGTCTCTTTTATAAGAGCACTAATCCCATTCAGGAGGGCTTCACCCTCATGACCTAAGCACCTCCCAGAAACTCTATCTCCTAATACCATCAAATTCCGGGTTAGAATTTCAACACAGGAGTTTGGCAAGGGTGGGAGTGGGGGGATACATGTTTGGAACATTGCGTCTCTTTTAGCACTTGGATACCTAATAAGTGTTTAAATATCACCTGTTCAGAACTGAATTCCTAATGTTTTCCCTAAACCATTTGCTTTTCTTATCATCTTTCTTATCTCATTTGGGGACCATGTGATCCTTTAAATTGCACAGGACAGTCTTAGAATCTACCCTACTATAGTCTTTCTTCCACACTAATATCACATGATTAGAAGAGTCAGTCAGTGCCACTGTCAAAAACCAATCTGATTATTTCTCACCACTGACATTGTTACCACCTTGTTTAAGTCACAATTATCTATTGCCTGGAATATTGAAATAGCCTCATAGTTGGTTGCCCTACAACTGCCCAACACACCACCTAGAGTGATATAGCTAACATGTAATCAGTTCATGCCATTTCACTGCCCCAAATCCTTCAGTGGCTCTCGCTCTCATACAAAATGTGATGGTGATGGTTAATTCTGTGTCAACTTGACTGGGCCACAGGGTACCAAGATATCTGTCCAAACATAATCTAGGTGTTTCTGTGAGGGTATTTGTGGATGGGCTTAACGTTTAAATTGGTAAACTGAGTAAAGCAGATCTCCTTTCCCAGTGGAGGTGGGCCTTATCTAATCAGTTGAAGGTCTGACTAGACCAAAAGTACTGACCCTCCTCTGAATAGGAGCAAATACCTCCCACCTGCGTGCCTTCAAATTGGGTGAGGCTTCATGTTTTTTCCTGCCCCTAGTTTCGAACTAAAATGTTGGCTTTTCTTGGGTTTTGAGCCTGCTGGTCTTCAGAATGGAAATATACCATCAGCTCTTCTGGGTCTCCAGTTTGGCAACTGTGCATTTTAGTATCTGTCAGCCTCTAGAATCTTATGAGCCAATTCCTTATAATATCTTTCTCCCTCTACCCCCCCACATTTATACACATGCGCGCATGTGCACACACACACACACACACAACACACACACACACACACACACCCCTATTGGTTCTGTTTCTCTGGGGAGTTCTGACTAATATACAAAATAAAATCCAAAGTTTTGCAATGATATATAAGACCCTACACATTCAGGTATCACTACACCGCTCATGTTTTTTAAACCAAGGACCAGAAAAGAAAATTATGACTTGTCTGTGGGAGCCTTCATACCACAATGACAGAGCTGAGTGCTTATTGTGGATGCTGTATGGCCCTCAGAATTGAAATTTTTACTATCTTGTCCTTCCCAGAAAAAGTTGGCTGACCTTTCTCTAGTATCATACTGGCCTCCTTATAGTTCTAAGAAAGGCCCAGTGCTCTCCCACCTCAGGGCCTTTGCATGTGCTGTTCTCTCTGCCTGGAATGCTCTTCCCTCAGACAATTGCCTTTACACTTTTGGACAAAAGTCATCATCTCAAAGGGACCCTCCGCTCCCGATGTTCCCAATCCTCTTTTGCTGTGTTTTCTGCATATCACTTATCATCATCTAATTGGTTACACATTTCATTTGGGTCCTCATCTGTCTTTTACCGCTCACTGTAAAATCAATGAGAGGACACTTTTTGTTTAGTCTGTGCACTATTGAATCACTAGTGGCATGAATAGTGGCTGGCAAAGAACATATCCCACAGAAATGGTAAATAAACAAATGGAATCCATCTTAATTTATTTCTGGGGTGTTGAACTGTGCCTCCTGAATAAGATACCATAGACTGACCACGTGGGTCATAGATTCAATAGGGTCTCCCACACTTATTTAGCTTGTGTAAGTGTGGATCAGCCCAAATCGCATTGAATGAAATAGCACTCTGAGCAAAAATATAATAGAAATGGATTCCATTTCCTTCGAGAACACACACACAAATGCAGAGTGTATGCTTTAAGCATTACAAATAATTTTTTAAAATCTTTTTTCTGACCCTCTCTTGCACTCATAAGCATGTGCTGTCCTTTGCTTACTCCCTTGACTCTCTGACTTTCCCGGAAATGACTACATTTGTTTTTCCTGGTCTTATTATCTTCTGATCCTCTTCTATTTGTCCAGACCATCTCAATTCTAATCCTTTAATTCCATTTAGTAAATATGAGTGGAAAGAACTAAAAAGAGAGATAAACCTTCAGCACAGAGACTGTGGACAAAAGTAAGTTATTATGAGGAATAGACATTGGTCTCATAACTCCTGCGAGTCTGCTGGTCAACCCTGCACAATTGCTTCTCTTCATGGAAGCAGATATTTCTGGGCTTACACGAAGTGGATGGATGGAAGGGTTGTGGGATCCGGTGACTTTTTTCTGAGAACTTTCATTATATTCTTATTTAACCTTTTATGTACCATTTAAATTAAATTTAAATGTACCATTTAAAAACCAACATATTTATGTACCTCTTGCCTGAATGCTGTACCACCACCCCCCTGTACACAGGCATAGACACAGATACAGATGTTATCAAATGTTGTATGTGATCTGTATCTACAGTCACGATGAGATATAAGATTTATATCTATATATCTAGACTTAGTGTCTTTTTCGAATTCTATATACCTCAAAATATTTTTCAGAGTTTGGGATGAATCAGTACCAGTAGAAAATAAATTCCAACTTCTTATGTGCTTTATTTAGTCCTTGTTGATTCATATGGTAGGAAACTTGACTCAAACTGGTTTAAGCAAAAAGAAAATTCATTGGCTCATAACTAAAATGTCCGTGGGATGATTTCAGGCACAGTATGATTCAAGAGCTCAAACTGAGTCAAGTCAGCCCCCATTTTCTCCAGAATCCCAATAGGGAGAGTAACCCAATTCTGTGGTAGCAAAAGCAATAGGTGCCTTACCCAGATCCTCCTCAGGTCTTATTTCAGACCAGCAGAATCTGACTTCCAGATTCTAGCATCTATACCTCTTTGCTTGATGTTGCTCTTTTGTGACTGAAACATCTACTCAGCTGGTGCTCAGGGCGGGCCTGAGGTAACAGGGATGAGCAGGCCAAGGGGCAGCCCTCTACCAGTGACTGACAGAAACCTGGTGGGCTAATTTGGAGGTTTCTGTTCAACACCGACTCTGTGCCCCCTAGGATGAAGCTCCGATTCCCCTCCATTGTAATTTTCTTGAAACCATCAACCAATATTTCCTGAGATCATTTCTCAAATAAACCATTCGCACTCAAATCTTTACATCTAGATCTGCTTCAGGGGGATTCCTTGTGGTTGAACATGTCACAAACCTGATCCTGGTGGGGAAGTTGGAACCACACCCCATCCCTGCATCTACTGCTGTGGCTTGGGGGATTGGTGGGCTCCTGGGTTAGATTTGGATCACATTCTTTACTCCTGGAGCCAGAACCCAGCCAAAGCTAATGCATGTGGATTGAGAGTGGGGGTGAGTGTGGGTCCCAAATGACACCAAGGGAAATAAAACTTAAGTAACCCAGAAAATAAAATCAATAATGACTACTATTACCTCTGTCTGCTATATACAACAGACAAGTCTATTAGTATGTTCACATTTTAGGCCCCAGGCATCATATCTAGCATCCAGATCAACTTTCTTGGATGCAGATAAACTAGATTAGAGGCTAGGCTAACTCCAGCTGGTCAC
This sequence comes from Meles meles, assembly GCF_922984935.1. NCBI lineage: Eukaryota > Metazoa > Chordata > Mammalia > Carnivora > Mustelidae > Meles > Meles meles. Next base: position 36,722,107 of record NC_060085.1, on the reverse strand, counting down.
TGTTGCATACAGATACAGTTTTACTGGAACCTAGTTATACTCCTTTACTTATGTATTGCTATGGTTGTTTTCATGCTGTAACAGTGGGGTTGAGTAGTTGCAACAGAGCTCTCATGGCTCACAAAGCCTAGAACATTTACTATCTGGCCTGCTATGGTCTGAACATTTGTGTTTCCTCAAAACTCACACGTTGAAATTCTAATTCCTTTCTAAAAGAGGTCCCAGAGAGCTCCACGGCCCTTTCTGCCAGATTAGATTAAAAGAAGACATTTGCCACCTTGCAGAGGTGGCATTTGCGTCCTTCCACCATGCTGGCAGCTTGCTCTCAGATTTCCTGCCTTCAAAACTGTGACAGATAAATCTGAGTTGTTTACAAGCCACCAGTCTACGGCATTTTGTTCCAGCAGCCCAAACTAATGAAGATGTTGACCTTTGCAGAAAAGAATTTGCTGAACCCTGAGCTAAACAGCAAGCCCCTGGACTTCCAGACATTGTCTCGTAGATTCCAAGACAGAAGGAAACCTTCTTCTCAACCCTGCTGTCTCTTTTTCTGTTCTCTCACAGAGACCTCCCTGTGAGGAGGAGCACCTGAGCAAATGGTGATTAACTTGCAGATTCAACTTGTCATACTTCCTTAAGCAAGAACTTTGTATTAAGTCACACAGCCCTCCACACAACCCTTGTCAGCAGCTTCATGCCCATGGTACAGCTAATAGAACACACTTCATACAAAATGCAACCTGAGCTCTTCTAAACACAGTTGTCACAAGCATGATTAATTCAGTGACATTCCCCACATCCAGCCCGAGAGAATGAGTGACCTGTAAGGCCAAATGTTGGTGGGTTATGAACCTAAGGTGACAATCTCAGGTGTGTGAACATTAACTTTATTCCTATGAAACCTTTTGATTTTAGGACTCAAGAATCCCCCAGAGAGAAAAATTAACCTAACTCTTTCTGGGATTATCTCAGTCCAGTTCAGAGGTTTTTACTTGTTCCTCCTAGGTTGAAAGTCAGGCTCGTTCAGAAGATCTGCTAGAATCAACCTGAAGTTCTCTTCTTCCACCCAATTCACTCCTGATTTTAAATGCTCCAGAGTTAAGACAACTGCTGCAAGATGCCGCCAGGGAGACAAGTACAGATTTTGGTCTCATTCCATAGTCATACTTGGAATTTTTTTTGAACGGGGGGCACATTTTTAAACATCTGCACAACTTGTGTTGCTTGAGACTTGCGTGTGTTATCCTGTATATTGTGGGACTTTACCCTTCATGGCTTAGGGCTACTCTGAGCTATGGGCTCTGAGCTACTCTGTTCCTTGAGATGATCAAAGTTTTACTTTAGCTCTGATCCCAAGTCCTTTGGGTCATTCTCCATCCTTCATATTTTTGCCCACAATTTCATTCAGATTTTTTTGGCCAACCTGGGTCCTTCAGGTCTCTCCTATAGGTCTGATTGCTGTCCTTCATCTGGCAGGGTCCACAGGAAATAGAGAATTACTCTTTTCCCTAGGACCTTATTTTCAACTCTTTGAGACTACTAATGACTAGAGTTTGAGAACAAATTGGTAGGGGCCAATCCTCTGTAATCCTAGATACTCAAATTAAAATCAGATGTGAGGTGGTTTCCTTTCTTTATCACCAGGGTTGATTCCAGGAAAAAGAGACAGAGTAAATGCTCCTGTAATGTGTCTTCTTTCTTCTCATCCAAATACTTTACTTCGACTACTGCTTAGAATCTGAGGACACAGAGAATGCACCTTTTCCTGCTTACCCTTCCATTTGGACGCTAAGGATGTCACCTTTGTTCTCAACAGTGGATTGTCCTCTGCAATTGGTGTTCATCCATTTGGCTGCTAAAACAAATGGTCACCTGCTACACTGGGAGGACGTAAGTAGTACTTCAATTAACACTTCAAGGGGCACCTGGGTGGCTCAGTAGGTTAAGTGTCTGCCTTCAGCTCAGGTCATGATCCTGGGGTCTTGGGATCGGAGTACTGTATTGCGCTGTCTGCTCAGTGGGGAGCCTGCTTCTCCCTCTCCCTCTGCCCCTCCCTCCTGCTGTTCTCTCTCTCTCTCTCTCTCAAGTAAAATAAAATTTAAACAAAAACACTTCAAAATTTTATTTTGCTACACTGAATAATAGGTTGTTTTTGACATCCAAAAAAAAGACAAAGGATTATCCTAAATGGTAATTAAAGTTAACACTTCTTGGATGCAAAGAATATGCTAGACCTTAAGCAAAGCAATTCGTAAACCTCATCTAATTCTCAAAAATCCCTATGAAATAGATGTCTCATAATCCCCATTTTTAGGGGGGGATGACTTTTTAAAAATTCAGTTTCTCTGGAATTTATTATGCTTAATAAAATATGTGTCAGATTTAGAAAAAAATATATTTGTAGCTTAATAAATAGCTAAAATAGTTCTCCAGAATTGATTCATTCTGTATAAATGAAACTTTGTACTCTTAACAAACATGTCCTCAATTCTTTTCCCAGTCCTTGGGAAACACCATTCCACTCTGTTTTTGTGAGTTTGACTATTTTAGATTTCACGTATAAGTGGGATCATGTAGTATTTGCCTTTCTGTGTCTGGCTTATGTCACTTAGCATGATGTTCTCCAGGTACATCCATGTTGTTACAATGTCAGAATTTCTTCTTTTTGCAAGACTGAATAATGTTTCAGTGTGTTGCGTGTATGTGTATATTTCTATATCTCACATTTTTAAATCCATTCATCTGGTGATGAACATTTATTGCTATGTTGTTTCCATATCTTAGCTATTGTGACTAATGTTCACATGAACATACTGATTTCATTTGCTTTGGATAAGCGGGGAGAAATTTGAGAAAATTAAATGAAATCATTTAAACAAGATCATGTGACCACTGTTGCAGAGATAGGGCTTAATCCCAAATCTCTGGCTTTCTAATGAATGTCCTTAACTCTTAAATGATACTACATACCCAGCGATGTTAGCAGCCCATATTTCTATTTTTTTTTTTTTTTGTAGAAACATGGCTTTGCAAAGAGTCTTTATGGATTCCAATAAGACTCAGCAAATGACCTGTTCACATGTGAGAAAAGAATACCTATCAGCACTGATCCATTGTGGGTTCATATATGTCTGTCCTCAAAACTGTTACTTCCTTAATATTAAGAATGTAAGATACCTTCATGTCCCTGGGGCCTGCCATTTAGTAGGTAGGTAGCACTCAAGTGTTACATGACTGAAGAAATCAAGCATCAAAAGGAAGAGATTCTATGAACTGAAGGCATCCTCAGTTCTCACAGAATAGTGTTCATTTTTGGTATATATAAACGTTGGACACATACTTTTAGCCATATTAATGTCTTTGTTTAAAACGATCATAGATACCATCATATTTGAATGGAGATATCAGTGATTTTCAAATATCTCACCCTTCATCCATCCACCCAACTTTCAGTAATGCCTGCTATATACATGATTCTGGGCCACATTCTGGGGACATAAAGCTTGCCCTCGAGAAGCTCTCATTCAACTGGGGGAGCCAGAAAGGTAAAGAGTTAATTTCAATGAAATATGATAAGTACAAAACGAGTATGACTAGAAGGATGTGGGAACTCAAGAAAAGAGTAGCTTCTAGCTTCTGGCCCATGGAAACATTAATGGAAAAGTTAAAGAGAGCAACTTTCTAGAAAGAGTTGACAAAATAATATAGAAATTAAGAGAATTACTGTGGTAGGCTTCACTAAGATACCCATTTCTGATTATCAGAACTTGTAACTATGTTTCCTTACATGGCAGGTGGCTGGAGGAGCTGGGGGACCTTTGAGGATGTGGTAAATTAAGAACTGAGATGGACAGATAATCCTGGATTATCCTGGTGAACCCAATGTAATAACAAGAGTCCTTTTAAGAGAAAAGCAAAATGGTAGAAGTTAGAGGAGATGTGAGTAGGGAAGCAGAGCCCCCCTCAATGAGGGGGGGAAGAGAGAGACAGAGAAAGAAGGAGAGGGAGGGAAGGGGAGAGAGAGAGAGAGAGAGAGCGAGAGTGAGATATCAAAGTACAACGTTGTTGGCTTGGAAGATAGAGGAAGAGCCATGAACCAAGGAATGCAGGCAGCCTCTAGAAGCTGGAAATGTCAAAGGAGCAGGTTCTCTCCTAGAGGTTCCAGAAGGAATGGAGCCTGCTGGCATTTTTAACCAGTAAAATTCATTTTAAACTTCTGACCTCTAGAACTATATGATAATACATTTGTGTTGGTCTGTTATGGCAGCAATAGAAGCCTGACAATGCTACTTTGGAGTCAGAAAGTTCTGATTAGAACACTCACTCTGCCATTTCTGAGACATGTATCTTTGGATGGATATCACTTTGCTGGGCATACATCCTTGGAATGGTGTCACTTTGTTGAGCTCTACTTTGTTCCCCGTATGCCTTCTTATGCCTAATAATGGTAGCACATTGTTGGGTGTTGATCATCATGGTGCTGGGCATGCACCATGGACTGAACAAATACGAGCTACTAAGGTGACCATTGATTAAAGCCTTGAGACCTCCACAGAAACATTCCAGGCAAAGGGAAGAGAACATGTGAGACATCACATCATGAGCAGCTGGGGTACAGTGAGAACTTTGCTCTGGCTTCAGTGAAACATGCAGGGTGGGAAGAAGTCAGATATGAGGCAGAAGGGGTACAAGAGAAAACAGATTGTGAATGCCTTATATGGTATCTTAAAGAGTTTTAGCTTCATCTGGCTTTAAGAGGAGGAGGGTCATGATAAGCTTGGGTATTTGGAGAGGTAGCTGTTTTGTTGGTTAAAAGAAATATAAAAATAGAGAAAATTTATTTAAGGGAGATCATGAAAAATGCCCTGCAGTCCTAAAAATAATGATGATGACTACTGTCATTCTTCTCCTCCTCCTCCTCATCAAAGTGCAGTATTTTGTGACTACTTACTTTATGCCAGACACTATGCTAAATAATTTTCAAAGGTTATCTAATTCAACGATCCCAACAACCCCATAACTTAATACATCATTAACCTCAGTATAGAGAAAGTACCATGTCTACTTAGAAAGTTAAGTGACTTGCCCAGGGTTACCCAAGAAGTAAGGGGGACAAAGAGGACATCTAAGCTAGTCAGGTGCCAAATGTTATTGTTTTACCTGCTGTGTAGTTTTTTACTTCTGTCTCTCTGGGACTATCTCATAAGTGAAGCCATCATTTGATGAAGTCCTTGGGTCCTTAAAAACCAAATTAGGGCTCCATGAAGGACCCTCACTCTATTTTATCCAATCTCATTGTTCACAATCCATGCAATAGCCAGTTTCCAGTATAATAGTTTCTCTACAACCTTATTCTTCAATCTAGCACTCCTATATGCTACAGACTGTTCAACCACTGCATGTCTTTATGGCTGTGGATTTATACCCTTCTCTGTGTTCAGCGGATGAGATAACAGCCATTGATGAACCAGTGATGCACTGCTGATCTGGCACTCTAGAAATACAGCTGATTAAGGTCATTGGGCAGAAATGAACCCTATCATAACTGTTGCTGGTGACAGAGACTGCCATTAGTCTTGGTAGAGTAAATAAACATAATCAGCTTTTGCTTTCTGAAAGTGCATCAGAGACAGTATCAGCCTATCTGGGTGGAGAAGATGTTATGATAGCAACTTGGTATCTTTCCTTATGTGCAATGGGTGAGAAGGATTTTGACGGAAGGAGCTCAAGGTTATGGGAGTTGTATGAAATGTCCTTTATTAGGGATTGTAAGGGAGAACGTGCCCAACTTCACTCATAAACCCTTAAACACTGAGTGGTCCCAAACCCCCAGATAGCAAGATCCAGCAAGGAAGGTATGGAATCCGAGGTTACACACTTAAAAAGAAATTGAAGAGTAGCTTCAAAGGCAAAGAAAAACACTTGTGGTTCCTATACCAGAATAAGGAAGGGAAGGAGAAATAGGAAGGTAAGGAGAAATAGAAAAAGGAAAAGAAAAAATATGGAACTATGGACTTCAAGGGATAGAAAATTGTAGCTTATCTAGTTTGGGGTTAGCAAAGAGGTGACATTTGGTCCATTATATCCTGTGCAGCCTACAGAGAAGTATCTGGGGATTAATCCCCGACCTCAGTTTTCTCATTCCTTCCAGTTCCCTGCTTGTGTTCTCTGTTGGTTGAACCAAAACGACAGTCAGGAAATATGGAAACCAGAGATGTCATACATACAGTCAGCCTGGAGGCAGAAATAAGGTGAAAAGTAAATAAAGAAGGGCAAAAATGTGGCTCAGTCAGTTAAGCATTTCCCTTCAACTCAGCTCATGATCCTGGGGTTCTGGGATGGAGCCCCATGTTGGGCTCCCTGCTCAGCGGGGAGTCTGCTTCTGCCTTCCATCCTACCTTCCCCCTAGCTGTGCATGCTTTCTGTCAAATAAATAAACTAATAAAATCTTAAAAAAAAAAAAAGGACAAAAGTGAGACATCTACAACACTGTGAGGAAGGGTTAATCTTAGTCTAGCAATTAGAAAGGACTCTCCAGTCCCCAGTGTGGTGACAGTGCTGGATGAAACCATCTGATGACCCATGTATCATACTAGGACAGATACTTAGCTCCCTGGTGGTATCTCCCTCTACTTGTAGAGAATCTGGCAGGGGTTTCTTGTTAAAAGACATAATAAGTCTCTCTTCTCTCTTTTAAGCCAAATAGTTCATCTTAATAAATACTTGATGACAAAGATTTTACTGTTGTGCTTGAGCTAGACCCAAAGTCAGACCCAGCTGGGGGAAAAGCATGCAGGGATGCCCTTCAACAGATGAATAGATAAAGAAGATGTGGTCCATATACACAATGGAGTATTTTACTCAGCCACCAGAAAGGATGAATACCCAACTTTTACATCAATATGGACAGGACTGGAGGAGATTATGCTGAGTGAAATAAGTCAAGCAGAGAAAGTCAATTATCATATGGTTTCACTTATTTGTGGAACATAAGGAATAGCATGGAGGACATTAGGAGAAGAGGAAAATGAAGGGGGTGGGGAAGTCAGAAAGGGAGAGGAACCATGAAAGACTATGGACTCCTGGAAACAAATCGAGGGTTTCAGAGGGAAGGGGGATGGAGGGGATGGGTTAGCATGATGATGGGTATTAAGGAGGGCACATATTACATGGAACACTGGGTGTTATATGTAAACAATCATGGAACACTACATCAAAAACTAATGAGGTACAGGGGCACCTGGGTGGCTCAGTGGGTTAAAGCCTCTGCCTTCAGCTCAGGTCATGATCCCAGGGTCCTGGGATCGAGCCCCACATAAGGCTCTATGCTCAGCGGGAAGCCTGCTTCCTCCTCTCCCTCTGCCTGCCTCTCTGCCTACTTGTGATCTCTGTCTGTCAAATAAATAAATAAAACCTTTCAAAAAAAAACAACAAAACTAATGAGGTACAGTATGGTGACTAACATAACGTAAAACAAAAGAAAGAAAAAGAAAAACAGGCTGAATAAGTTACAGGGTCCACTTGCTTTCAACAGCTGGCAGTTCTCACTCCTGTCTCTTCTGCCCTACCTTCTTGACTATATCCACAGCACATTTTACTACACTATCCACTACTTAGACTAAGCTGTATAGCTGTTTTTGAACATGGGAACACTTCTCAACCTTATGAGAAGAAATGAAATACTACCACATAACTCATTAAGCTGGACACTCGCCAAAGGCTTACTTTTCTGTATATACATATACATATTATACTTCAATAAAAAGTTAAAATTTGTTAGCTTGAAAAAAGCGATGTTTCCACATAAAATGTATGCATCTCTTGTTTTCAAACATTCAAATGTGGTTATTTTAATATAGATAATTGGAAAGTGCCTTTCTGTTAGAATTTAAAAAAATGTGGTTTTAGTGGACACATAGATCTTTGTCTTCTCTACTCCACTTTCTTTGTCTCTGTCTCTATGACTTCGCGTATGGCTGCCCCTGCTCCCCAAGACTACAGACGATCATGTAATCCAGTTCTGGCCAACGTAGTCCTCCTTCTGGCTGCAGCGACTGATGTGAGGATGGATACTCAAATCAAGGAGGCCGATCACAGTCCTCCTTGGACATCTCTGCTAGAAATCTGAAGCAGACACATCCCGTTTGCTTAGATAATAAATCGTCCGAACGACTGACTATACATGGGACTTCTGGTTATCATCTATCCAATTGCATGACAGGAGAATGAAAATGAAGCCAATGCATTACTGGAAGTAAAACTAGAGATGGAGGAAAAAAGGCAGCCAGACATCATCTAAACCCCTGGAACCTGCTCTGTCTGGCATGTCAATATCTTCTATGCTTGACTCAACTCCTGGACTTCACAGCTCAATGAGCCAATATATTCTCTTTTTGTTAGTTTGGGTCATGTTTCTGCCGTTTGTTTTGTTCATTTATTTAAAAGATATTTATTTATTTATTCGAGAGAGAGAGAGTGCACAAGCAGAGGGAGGGACAGAGGGAAAGGGACAAGCAGACTCCACACTTATCATGGAGCATAATGCAGGGCTCAGTCCCAGGAACCCGAGACCCTGACGTGAGCTGAAGTCAGACACTTAACCCACTGAGCCGCCCAGGCACTCCATGTTTCTGCCATTTGTAACCAAAAGAATTCAATCAACACAGTGGTACAAGTAGTGTAGCTATATTTAGAATTATTATTAGGTTTCTTTTCTCCCAAGGTTGAAACATTATGGGCTTTTCCCTTGGAAACAGAAATGAAATAATTGTCCCAATATTTTCCAGTCTCACTGAGCTTCACATTAAAGGAGAGATGATCTTATATGCATCAGCAAACGCTAAGCCCAGTTTCTATATCCAAGGATCATTATTGTTTAAAAGGTAGATAAAGCCCTAACAAAATGATAGAATCTTCCGGATTTTAGATTCCTCCCACACAGTGGTCATGAGATTCTTGACTTGGAACTTGCCCTTGAGACTACATTTCTGAGAAAGCATTTAACTCAGTAGAGCTCACCTCAGCTTACTGGGATTTGTAGGGAGAAAGAGAAAGACAACACCTCTTGGGTTGGAGAAGGGAGGAACACTGGTGTGTGGCTTCCACTGAGAGCTTGAGATAACCAAGCCCTCAGGAAGAGAAGACTGAGTGACCAGCAGGGCTGTCCCAGCCTGCTGAAAACTGACCCCTGGAATCTGGCCAAGAGCTCAGAGGGGACAACAGCTAATCGTTTCCTTAACTCTGCCCTCATCCTCCTACTTTCTGGGGACTTCCTTGTACTTTGACCTATAGACTCTCTTTATATTTCTATTTTAAAGAAATTGCACATGTTCCTGCATTTTCTCTTGGAATAGTTGCAAAGATAAACATTGTTTCCTTCTCTCAGTTTGACTGGTTTCATAACAGGGCTGACAACAAAACCTTCTAAGGGGACACTGAATGAGAACAAAACCCTTACCTTAAAGGTGTTTAGCCCATATGAGATGTGATCCCAGATGTTTACTTTCTGGGCTGACTTTGGCCTTTTCCTGAAGGTCTGGCCTGTGTTACAGTGTCATCATTTTTGCAATGAGGGGGGTTACTTACTGGGGTGGTTTTCCTTTCTTCTGGCTTTCATAGCACCCATTTCTTTCTACCCTGCCTTAATCAGTTCAGGCTCCTATACAAATTGTCATAGACCCATAGGGGGCTTAAACAACAAACACCTATTTCTCACAGCCCTGGAAGCTTTGAAGTCCAAGATCAAAGTGCCAGCAGATCTGGTGCTCGGGGAAGTCCTCTTCCTAATTTGCAGATGGCTATGTTTTCCTTGAATCTCAGATGGTGGAAAGCAGAGAGAGAGAGAAAGATCTGGAATCTCCTCCCCATTCTACAAGGACATTAATCCCATCATAAGCCCCTTACCTTCATGATCTCATCTACCCCAAATTACCTCCCAAAGGCGCTACCACCAAATACCATGACATTGGGGATTAAGATTTCAACATGTGAATCTGGGAGGACACAAACTTTCACTCCACAACACACCCACACTTCTACCCCCACTTCTGGGCTGCTGCCCTATCTCACCTAGATTGTGATCGCAGTCTGCTAGGACTGGTGTAGCTGGTTCTCTTTTTGTATTTCTGTCTCTATAATCTGTTTTCAAAGCAGCAACCAGAATTATTTTATTAAAAGAAATTTAGGGCACATCACTCTTGTGCTCAATACCCTACCATGGCTCCCATCTCACTCAGATTAAAAGCTGAAGTCCTCATGACAGCCCATGGGTCCCCCATGATACAGGTCCTTCTTATCTTTCCGACCTCATTCCCACTACTGTCTTCCTCATTCACTTTGCTTCTGCCATACTGATCTTCCTCGGGTTCACCAGGCACGTGCCCACCTCAGGCTTTTCCACGTGCTGCTTCTTTTGTCCAGAATGCTTCCCTTCAAGTATTCTCATGGCTAGCCCCCTCATTTCCCAAGGGTCTATGCTAAAGAGTCACCTTCTCACTCAGGCCATCTAGCACCACTTGATCTCAATGTCAAGCCCGCTAGCATTTCATACTGTCCTCCCTTGTTTCATATTCTATTTTCCTCACTGGTTCCGTTCCTTCTAGAAGAGTGCAAGCTCTATAAGGTAGGACGTTTGGACTGTTTATTTCACTATCCTGAATCCTCAAGGGCTGAATGAGTACCTAACACACGGTATATGTCAAAAAAGATTTGTAGAATAAACAAATGAATGGATGGATATTTAAAATGGAAGCCAGGGACACATGGTGGAGGGGTGAAGTGAGGACGTGTAGGGGAGATTTTTCAGAGAAGGGTTGTTCCTAATTGAAGAGTGGGAGGCAATGGCTTCACAGAGGCAGAGAACACACAACAGGTATGAAATGCTCTTTGGAACTATTAAAAAAAAACAAGTTGAGGTAGATATATTGACACAGAACAATCGTTGAGATATACTATGAAGTAAAAAAAAGCAAGTTGCAGAGCAATGAACACATAAAAATATGCAAAACTACAGATCCCTATATATCTATTTGTGTGTTTATATATGTACAGACATAGATACATATCTAGAAAAAGGTCTGAAGTCTATGCCAGCAGTCAAACATTTTTTTTTTTTTTCGGTGAAGGACCAGACTGGAAATATTTTAGGCTTTGCAGGCCCTGTAACAGTTGCTGCTGCATATTGTTCATGTTTTTACTTTTAAATAACCCTTTCAAAATGTAAAAAGATTCTTAGCTCATGGAATGTACAAAAATAAAATCTAGCCCGTGGGCTCACTGGCTGTTGACTCCTAATCTGGGGCTTGGTTAGTTATGGTGAAGGCAGTGGCCTTGGGAAGAGTGAAGTGAGATTTTAGGTTTCTTTTTTTTTTCCTTTAAATGCTCTCTATCGTTTGGATCCCCAACCCCCACCCCCGGGAATGTATTCCTGAAATGTATGGGCAAAAAATACTGTGTGATAAAATAAAGGAATAGGAAAAAGCTTGGTGCATAGTAGGTACTCAAGATTCTTTGCTGAATAAATGAGTAAATTTTAAATGAAGGAATAACTAAATATTCAAGTGAGTAAATGAATGCATGGATTCATGAGCTTCCAGCCGTTTTGCTATGTTTTTGTACGGAAGCAAGGAAATTGCTTGTGAAGTCCTAGGGCTAACAGAGCATGTGCTGCTGAAGATTACATAAGCTCCTAATTTTATGTTTTCCATCATTATCAGTTTCATAATATTAGGGCAGGAAAACCTGTTAAAAAGTCAATTCTTTGCAATAAAAACCCTTTTACCTAATGCACTCATCTTTGATTTGTATCAAGTTCTACTACAATACACCAGAGGAAAGCTTAAAATAATATTTGGTTATTTCACATTTTATTCCAGGCTTAAGTGGGCATGGGGCCACAAATATTTATTCATATTAAACCCACTTGTCTAGGTATGAGCTGCTTTGCAGGCTCAACATATCAAACAGTTTTTTAGAATAAGCACTCTAAACCTTCTTGGATTTTTGCAAAAACCTGTCGTTCAATGGCCTCTTTGCAAAGAAGCAAATGAAACATGCACGTCTATGTCCTTGTGGAGAAAGGAGGCTGTCTTTACTTTTCTTTAAAATGCTATTTTTATAATAATAACAATAAGGTAAATTTCATACTGTCCTTGAGATTACTGTCGAAATTGCTAACAATTGTTTAAAACATCCCACCATGCTTTAGTACCTATCCCATGTGGTTTCACAAAACAGCATATTTATCATCATCAACATAAATCTCATTAAAAACACACATTAGGCACCCATCTGTACTGTCCTGGTGCCATATCAAAAGATTTTGGGGAAAAAGAAAACCAACAGTGTAAGTTTGGGGAGTCCTTTAAAAGTCACTATCAAGATTGATTTTAATCCTGCCAGAATTCTACCTCTTAAACATCTAGATTTCCTCCCAGTGTCATTGAGATAACAACTGACACACAACAGTATGTCAATTTAAAGTGTACAATATGAGGATTTGATAATTAAATATCGATTTCCCCCCTTTGTTTGTAGGAAGTTCTCACCACTTTGTTGATTTCCTAATTTTATTTTCAAAAAAATATTTGACTGAGGTCCACATTTCCCTGTTTTTAGGCTCAGAGTCACCATTTTCATACAAGAGTTTCCTTCAGCTATAACTGACACTGTCAAATTTACGGCACTGAATGCCATTTAAAATAAATGCTGAAATACAACATTAACTGTCTGTGAGCAAATATCCTACTACAATATGTGAACTACCTAATATTTTCTTATCATCCTAAAAAGTGAGACTTAAATTATAACATAATGAGAAACCAGTGGTTTGTAGTAATTCCAAATGTGGCAAATCTTCACCAGTGCGTAAAAATTTTCAGTGACTACAGAAAACAGCAGAACGATTCGAGCCTTGAAGCCTTCTCCCAACGACCAAAAAGGACCCAAAACAAACAAGCATAGCTAAGCGTTTCATCCTGCAAGCAGCTTACTGAATTAATAAGACAAGTCAATTAATGTAATGCTCTGTTGCTTCGGGATAAAACATGAAAATGGAAAAATGTGGAGCTGTTTACGGTATTAGGATCAAGCAACCAGGAAGGCTCTGAAAAAAAAAAAAAAGCCTCCTCTCTCCAAGTCTTAGACAAGAACTTGACACATGGCTTCTGCTATGGACTGAAATGTGTTTCTCCCAAATTCATCTGTTAAGGGACTATGTCCCAGTGTGACTGTGTTTGTAGACAGGGCCTAGAAGGAGTAATTAAGTTTATATAAGGTCTTAAGAGTTGGGCCCTGACCCCATGGGATTAGCATCCATATGAGAAGGGACACTTGGAGAGATTACTGTCTTTCTTTACCGTGTGAGAAGGTTGCCATCTATTAGGTATGAAGTAGACTCTTGCCAAATTGGTAGCAGCTTGATCTTGGACTTCCAGCCTCCAGAACTGTAAGAAAGCACATTTCTCTTACTTAAGTCATTCAGTCTGTGGTGTTGTGTTATGGCAGCCAAAGCAGAGGGATGCAGCTTCCGAAGGTGTTCTGTGTAGTAGTCTGGAGAGGAGGCTGCGGTGAAGACCAGCAGGGTGTTCACTAGCTGGCTCTCTTCTTCTTCCCAGGCACACAGCTGGACTACATTTCCCAGGGTCGCTTGCAGGTAGGTGGGGCCATAAACTGGATTTCTACTTAAGAGAACCTGGGCTGTTGTATTTTATCCCACGTCCAGGGCTGTCCCTTAACAACTCTAGAATGGCTCTCTGTGCTTGCTCTCTTATCTCTCTGCTGACGGGAAGCAGAGGCTCAAATGGAATTTTCCATGGGCCCAGAAATGGCAAAGACTCTCAGGTATTTTTAGCCTTGAGTCCATGAACCCTGGCCTATGGATAAAATTTATATGGATAAAAGTCCACGAGTTTGGTTAGAAAAAACAGAGTTTCTCTATTTTCATGAAACTCTCCTTGTTTAGTTTCATGAAACTCTGCTTGGTTGTTAAAACATTACATCTCCACTTTCACTTAATTTTAGCATTTTCTTCTATTATGAATGTGGACAAATAATGACGAAAGTTGAAGTACTTCCTATAACTTTGTCATCTAGGGAAATCATAGATATTTCATGTCACATCATAGTTGCAGCTTCTTCAAAATATTTTACACTTAACACTGTTTTAAAATTATGATAGTTATTAAGCCTGCTGCTAGATTTTATTATTTAATGCTTTAATAAAGAGGCACATATATTACTATATCAAATTGAAGAATATTTTGATTACTGAACTTCAGTATAATTTTCTTTAAATCCTATATATTTTACTGTATACATTTGAAAATTATCTTCCTGGAAGAGGGTTGACGGACTTCACCAGACCGGCCAAAGGGTCCAGGACACAAAAAAGTTAAGGATCTCCATACCACATGGAAGGAACCTGTGACATGAAGGGGAAATAAACATTTGTTGGGTTAACCTACTGAGACTTTGAAGTTTCTTGTTATATTTGTTAATCTTTTCAAATAAAAGGGTCTATATCCTCCAAAACATGGGTCAGCAAAAGTTTTCTGTAATGGGTCAGATGGCAAATATTTTGGACTCTGTAGGCCATTGTAGTGTAAATGCTACCACAGACTGCATATGAATGAACAGGCATGGGTAGGTTCCAATAAAACTTTATTTATAGGCCCTGTAATTTGAATTTCTTATCATTTTGATGTGTCATTAATATTATTCTTTAAAATTCTTTTCAACCATTTAAATATGTAAGAACTATTCTTAGTTCACAGGCTATGCAAAAGTGGACATTGAACTAAGTTTGCCACCCCCTGATCTAAGACACTAGTCAGGTGGTACTTCTGCAAGGATTGGGTAATTGTGTTAACTGTTCAACTTGCAGGATGATTCAATGCAACACTGTATCCCTTGTTGGACGTATCACTCAATAGCCATCTGAAGCAATTCTTCATTATGTATGCTTTGTAAATCTAAATATCATCCTAATACCACGTATGTCCTTATGTCAAGATTTGTGGTTCCTCAGCCTGGCTGTGCCTCAGAATAAGATGGAGAGAATTCAAAAACAAAAAACACCAAGGCCTCGGGCTTCACACTGGACCCAGGAAGTCAGAATCTCTGGGTTCTGAGTGGGGGCACCGGCATTCTCCCAAAGCTCCCAGATGATCTCATGTACAGTGAGGGAGGGAACACTGCTAAGTGCAGCGAAGATGGAGATGAGCGTTGTCTGCCTTCCACAGTGGGGGGCTGGAATGAAAACCAAGATTTCTTTCTCCAGGGTCCTGGTCTTCACTTGGCTTCATTTTTGTTAGGTTGAAAATGGCACATATCATTTTGACTACATAAATATAGGACATCTCCTGTCTTCTAGTACATACCATGTCATCAGAGCAATACTGGTGTCAAATATGATTGAATGGGCCCAGCCTTTTGCTTGGAGATTGAAAACTGGTAGTTTGAAGAATGGTTTTGGTTCTTTGGTTCTTTTTCACTTTTTCTGACTTTTATCTTTTCATTTTTGTTTCCTCTCAGCCTCTCTGCCTCTGTCCCCCTCTCTCTCTCTCTCTCTTTTTTTTTTTAAGATTTTATTTATTTATTTGACAGACAGAGATCACAAGTAGGGAGGAGGCAGGCAGAGAGAGAGGGGGAAGCAGGCTCCCCTCTGAACAGAGAGAAGAAGGCAGGGCTCGATCCCAGAACCCTGAGATCATGACCTGAGCTGAAGCAGAGGCTTAATGCACTGAGCGACCCAGATGCCTCTCCTCTTCCTTTCTAACATTTATTTATTGAGAACCCTCTCCGTACTTGACCGATACTTGTCTGGATGCCGTGAGATTTGTTTTGGTTTTCCTCTGAATTGTCCTACATTTAAAAAATTATTTTCCAACATCTAAAAGTAGGGAGATTTCACCTGATTGCTAGAGAAGATAGAGACAATGGACATTTCCACATGGCGACAGTTAGGTATGACTGATTACCAAGGTTCCTTTACCTTGGTGAGGTGGGAGGTGAGCCAGGCCCTTCCTGCTGAACTACAGTCTCACTACTTCCAGACATCTTTTACACACATATGTCTCTCATGTAACTGAAAGTTCTCACCCTATAGATATTTGAGCTGTGATCTCCTACTGGAGCCACTGTT
Organism: Meles meles; assembly: GCF_922984935.1. Taxonomy (NCBI): domain Eukaryota; kingdom Metazoa; phylum Chordata; class Mammalia; order Carnivora; family Mustelidae; genus Meles; species Meles meles. The sequence continues at coordinate 36,705,966 of NC_060085.1, read as the reverse complement.
TCAGAAAAATATCCCATAATCTATACCTTTCCTCTCACACCTGTCACTAAGTGTTAAATTCTTCCATGAAAACAAAATATTCTGTCTTCATATATACCAGAAGTCTGCAACCTATGGGTCATACATCAAATCTAGCCTGCTGCTTGCTCTTGTACATAATTTTGTAAATAAATTATATCAGAACACAGCCCTGTCCATTTGTCTATGTATTGTTTATGCTTTCTTTCAAATGGTGATGGCAGATTTCAGTAGTTGCCTGCAACTTCTGTTTGACCTTCTAGAGAAAAAAGAGTTTGCTAACCCATGATTTAGCTATTTGGTGTAAGGCACTTGTATATCTAGACATCTATTAAAACCAGACTGATTTCATTTTTAGCTTTTCATTCAGAGGTTTCATATTAATGTGGTGTTCACTTACTTCCACATAGCCTGCTCAGCAACCTGGAGGGCCTCGCCTGTCTATTAGAATATAGCAATTTGAGTAACACAGAACAAACATGGAGAGATCCTGCCTTCAAATTAATTTAAGTCACAGTCACTTCTTTTTCAGTCAACTGTCAAAAGAGTCATTAGGAAAAATTTGACTTTACCTTATTATCTAGGAGAACAAAATCATTGCCTGACTTTTCAGCAAATTTTCATTTACTCCTAACCTGTGATGGAGGAAAACACTACTGGTTGGGTATCATTAGACCATTTTAAACAGTACAATTGCAACTAATTTATTTGACACATGTTTAAGATACGCTGCTCATGTTAGGTCTCCAGTCAGCAGGAAAGTGATCCAGTTTACTGGGTGAGAGCACAATGCTTGACAGAAGCAAGATACCTATCACAGGGCTTCATCCTTTCCCAGGAAAAGCTCGTCCAACCAGAAAATCTTTTTTTTTTTTTTTTGAGTTTCCTCTTTTAACTCCAGTTTCTCCCTACCCTTGCTTCACCAAGAAGAACTTGTTAAAATAAGATCCATTCTCTACACAGTGCTTATGTGGCAATATATCCTAAGTCTTCCTCCATCCTGGGAAATGGACTTTCTGATGAACCTCATGGACTGTGACTCTCATCAAGAGAAAATATAACATGCTATCATCCACCATGTTGGTCCATAGCATGAAAATGTTCTGTGAGAAGGGGTAACTGTTGGTTTAATCACACATTTGTGTCTTCAAGTATCTTAGAAGGTGTCTAAGATTGTTCTCAAGACCTTGATGGGAATCATGCTAACAAGGATAGTATGGTCAGCTTTATTAAGATATGTGTTAAGAGCCCTGAAATCAGAAGATCTGATATCTCATCACAGTTCTACCATCAAGAAGTCCTGGTGAACTTGGCAGGGTTGTTTCATTTACCTGGGCTGTGTATTCTCTACTGTTCAACACAGTTACCACCAGATGCTGTCTGAGAGCCCATCCCCAGCATTGCTATGACTGTGGATGAGTCCAAATGAGAGGAGTGTAGCACTTTGGACGGCACACTACAAAGGGAAGGGAGTTCTTAGTCTGCGCCTCAGGAAGCCCTTCGAATTCCTACTGAAATTCCCTTCTGGTTTGCCTTTACAAGTCCCTAAAAAGACACCAGTAAGTTTCAAATGGCAGAAGAAAGGGCAATTTGAGCTTCAGTAAGGATAATACATGCAAAGAATTAAAACACATCAACAATGTTGACTTCCATGAAGTCATAATTGTACCAAAAAATGCACTGGTCATTTTGGAAGATGCTGGCAAAACATCTCAATATTTTGAAAGCTGACAAAGAGAATCCACCACTTATCATGCCTTCTTATAAAATCTGTCCCTATAGATAATGATGAGGAAAAATTCCTTTTCAGACAAGTATTCCAGTTAATAAAGAAGGAATAATAGAATTAAAAATATCAGTATTTATAACTGTTAGGAAATTAATGAATAAGTGGGGATCCTCAATGACTGGTAATCAATCATTGATGATCAATGACATTACAAAAATCAACCAGACATTATATGCCTTCTGATGAAAGTAGACATCTTTGCTGAAGAAGTCTCTCAAGAACAAAGAAAAAATTAAAAATTACAATGTGAACCTGATCCAGCCTCTTGATCTAATTACTAATTTACAGGAAATTCAAGGAACAAGATCATTTTAAACAATACTATGGAGATGTAGTCCACAAAGTGGAGTCTTCGGGAAGATTCTACAGGACAGAGGCAATCCACTGTTTCAAAATTTTTTTTTTCAGAAAAAAAAAAAAAAAAAAAGCAAGACAGAAGGGACACCTGCAAGACTTAGGAAAGATATCAATCCATTGTTATTTATGGAACTCACAACCATATTTGGATCCTGACTCAAGCAATTACTAAAAAATTATAAGACAGAAGATCACAGGTAGCACTGATTTGGCATTTGGGGATATTAATGATTCATTTTAAATTTTTTATTAGCTTTGATAATCATATCGTGATTATGTTTTTTAAAAGATGCTTTGTCTATTATGGTCTGATATATTTACAGATGAGATGATATGAGTTGCTTCAAAGTAATCTGGGGTGGGGGTTGTCAGGGGGCATGGGCTAAAAAAAATGATGGGCTTTTGTTTATGCTTGATGTTTTCTATAATAAAAAGTTAAAAAAGAAAAAAAAAAAACAATGCTCCAGTATGCAACAAGTCATGACCTTCACATCCTCATGCATGTTCAGAGACTATGACCTTAGAGTCAGCAGTTCTCAGAGCAGAGAGAGTAGGGGGAGGGTCTCCAAGATGCACTTTTCTAACAAATGCTTAAATTAGGTTTTGAGTTGCCAACCCCGAAACCCATAGACCTTCACAGCCCCCTCCATAAAAATCCATGTCTTCCACTTACACACGTCTCAAATATCACTGAAATCTGTTAAATAGCTCAGAAATTATACAACTAACATAATGATCATTGCTTCCTTGCTAATTGGAAGGTGGTCCCTGACAGACTTTTAGCCTGACTTGAGTTTTTCTAATAATATGTTGGATCTGACCCAAACCTATTATGCTTCATAGATACAACCTTGAATAAATGCGAACATAGAGCTAGATTTCACTTTATTCGAAGAGAGAATTAATTTTATGCTCAGATTAAAATATTTGACAAAAAGAGTTTTTATTTCCAGTTGTAGAATTTGCCAAGTTTTATATTAGGAAGCCAAATGGAATGATCCTGAAAAACAGAAGATATGTAATCCTACTCTGGGATTTCAAAATCCTCTTTGGTGTTTAGGACATTTTTGAATAAAATGCCTTCGCTTCTCCTCTCTTTGAGACTATAGTCAATGCATAAGCTGAATAATTATCTCATCAAAACCCCACCCCGTAAGAGGCAATGGTTCCTAGGAGCCTGCAGAAAGCACACTGAGACAGATATCAGCCAGTGACCAGGAGGCTGCGACGGTGTTTTTGAGAAAGTCTGGGTCGCATTGTACACCTTTTCTATGTTACTCTGGGGGCATATTTTATTTTGAAAAAGACTGTCAATAAAAATAAAGTATTTGGAGAATTTTTGACTCTCCTCGCAACCGTTAGAGACATCCTTGTGTGTACCAAAACTCGGTTTAGGAATCACTGACTGAGATCCCGGTTTTAAGCCTTCAGCACTTGGAAGGAGCCAATTTGAGAAAAGAAAAACTGAAAAGATTCTTGGCTGCTTTTTGTGGTGCCACCAGCCCATGACGGTGCTACAACCCAGCAAGCCGTCCGGCACTCCGCTGCACATTTGAAGCCCTTCCCATGCCTCGAGGCTTTCTTAACTGCTGCGTTAAATGGAGAAAAACAAGCAAGAATAAAAAATCCCTGAGAAACTTGAAAAAAAATCCTAAATAGGTTGTAAGATTTTTTTTTTTTTTGCTTTTTCACCCTCTGTTTCAAAGCACCACAGAACTATAAAGTTATTAAACTCCTTCTGAGACACGTATCATTACCGAATCTTTTTTTTTTTTTTTAAGATTTTATTTATTTGACAGAGAGGCACAGCGAGAGAGGGAACACAAGCAGGGGGAGTAGGAGAGGGAGAACCAGGCTCCCTGCTGAGCAGGGAGCCTGAGGCAGGGCTCCCTTCCAGGACCCTGGGATCATCACCTGAGCTGAAGGCAGAGGCTTAAAGAATGAGCCACCCAGGTGTCCCTCATTACTGAATCTTGAGATGCTACAAATTCTGAGAAACACCGCGTATCTGAATAATGTGTATTTGGGAAAAAGAAATCCAAAGAGAAACCTGCAAACATTTCGCCAGTCACCGGATAGAGGAGTATATTCTGCACTGCTGTCTTAAAAGTTGGGTGGAAAAGGAGGGAGAAGTCGGTGAAAGGACCAACAGATGCAGCTTGAACATGCCTCGAAGTGGTCTCTAAGTGGCGGCAAGTGCTGTCAGTGGGTTGGAAAACCAGCAGCGTGTGGTGCCAAGTATTTAGATGTCTTAATTCTTTTTGCATGCTTATTGACTGTCGTTCTCAACGGGGCAATGCCTCACTTACCCTCACGGGCCACGTGGAAATTTGTGCAATGGTTTCTTTCTTTTTTTTTTTTTTAAGATTTTATTTATTTATTTGTCACAAAGAGAGAGAGAGAGAGTACAGGCAGGCAGAGTGGCAGGCAGAGGCAGAAGGAGAAGCAGAGGGGCGCCTGGGTGACTCAGTGGGTTAAAGCCTCTGCCTTTGGCTCAGGTCATGATCCCAGAGTCCTGGGATGGAGCCCCATATCCGGCTCTCTGCTCAGCAGGGAGCCTGCTTCCTCCTCTCTCTCTGCCTGCCTCTCTGCCTACTTGTGATCTCTGTCTGTCAAACAAATAAATAAAATCTTTAAAAAAAAAATCTTCTTAAAAAAAAAAAAAGAAGGAGAAGCAGATTCCTTGCGGAGCAAGGAGCCTGATGTGGGACTCGATTCCAGGACGCTGGGATCACGACCCGAGCGGAAGGCAGCCGCTTAACCGACTGAGCCACCCAGGCACCCCTGTGCAATGGCTTCTTGGTGGCTACAGGGATTGTGGGCGGCTGCTATGACGTGGTGAGTGGGGAGAGACCATATATGCCCAAAGTGCACGAGGTGTTTCTGCTCAAGGCAGAATTATTGTCTCAAAGCCATTATTAATGTCACAGTGAACATGAGTGGAAGTGAAAAATCCGTTTTAAATGATCTGGGCCCAGAGGTGAACTCAGACACAAAAAAAGAGAAATTTTTGCATGCTTTCAAAAACCTGAGGCATAATTGGCATTCCATAAAATTCACCTTTTAAAGATTTTTAAAAATTTATTTATTTATTTTGAAAGAGAGAGAGAGCACAAACAGGGAAAGTGGCAGAGGGAGAGAGAGAAGCAGTTCTCCACTGAGCAAGAAGCTCAACACGGGGTTCAATCCCAGGACCCAGGGATCATGACCTGAGCTGAAGGCAAGATGCTTAATGGACTGAACCACGCAGGCACCTTCTAAAGCAATGAACAAGTCAATGATTTTAAGTATATTCCAAAGGTTGTATATCTAGATGACAGTTTTACACTTGTAGTGAACAGAGCATAATATTTACAGATGATGAATCACTATGTTGTACACCTGAAACTAATGTAACATTGTGTATCTATTATACTAAAAAAAAAAGAAAAGAAAAGAAAAGAGAAAGGTTGTGCATTGCCACTAACTAGTTCCAGACAATTTTCATCAGTCCCAAACAACAAACTAGCCGCCATTCTCTCCTCCCCCTTCCCTCCAGTCCCTGGAAACCAACCCACCTCTCTCCTGTCTCTAGAGATTTGTCTATTCTGGACATTTCATAGAGATAGAATCATAGGTACATGACCTTTGGTGTCCAGTTTCTTTGACTCAGCCCCGTGTTTTCCAAGTTCACCCATCTTGGAGCATGTATCGGAACTGCATTCCTTTTTAGGGTTCCGTGACATTCTGCTGTATGGATGAGTCACATTTTGTTTTATCCATTCATCAAGTGATGGACATCTGTGTGGACATGATTTTGATACACACTAAAATTACTCGGGAGTGTAACTGACATGTACATGGGGAAAGATTGTCCTGGTTTGTTCTGAACTTGGTGAAGAATTAGTCACCATTCCAGAAAAATCATATTAGTGATAGGAACATGGATTATGGATTTGAGTCAGCAATAAACCCATTTGTTTCAGTTTTTATTTATAGATGTTGCATTCTTGGCTTTATGTCAGTACAGCATATCTGTTACTTCATCTGTATTTTAAAATATTTGGACACACACACTTTTGCTTGGTCTATAATTTAAAATATAATACGTCAGCCATATCTGAATAAATTTTACTTCTTAAATCCAGATGTAGTCATTAGAAGTGTGTTCAAATCTTTATGTATTTCATTACATCCTCTAACATTATGTGCTAGAGCACTTACAGATTAAAATAAACATTAGTTTATTGTAAGTCAATTTTCTTGCAGATCTCTTTTATATTATACTTGTGAATTACATTAATTTTTTTGGAATTACATATATAGGGAATTTATATTATCCATGAATTTCATTTCAGGAGGCTTAGATGACGTCCTACGGGGGCATTGGATCTTGCAGGGTTGACAAACATTGTATTAGGGCAGGATTGTAAAGAGATTATTTTGTAGGGTGATGTCCTTCTGACATAGGGTCCACATTTCTTTGATGGCATTTGCAAGCATGCAGCTTTGTTCAGCACTTTGGAATATTTGGAACATTTTGTTGTTGGACTCTGGGTAAATGTACCACAATGAAAAATGAATTAACAATGGATGTGGCACCTCTGGGTTAGCACTGATTGTTCCCATTTAATAATTTTCTCGCAGAACAAAACTTCCTCCCAGAGCAAAGAAGTATCTGATCGTCTTTTATTTAGACATTTCTGGAAAGAGCACAGAGATCATAAGTGGAATAAGTTAAAACGGGAAAATGAAATAGAGTTGAGAGATTCTGTCCAGATGAATTTTCATGTATTGACTATCCCACTACTCAAGTGTGGTATTAACCTCTAAAACTGGTGTATAATGAGAGGATAACAATAATCTGCCAAACCATTGTAAGTGGTAGTAGAGACATCCCTGGCTAAAATACTGGTGACTTGCTCAGTTTTACATGTTTGGACCAATTCCTACCTTCAAACATTTTAGTTTCAGTGGATTTGTTTTTGGCTTGCTTCCCTGTGATTAAACCTCTGATTGGTTCATCCTTGCAGTTGAGGTTATACCTGAACTGACTGAAATTCTGGCCCAGCTCCCCAACAAAGGGCTGCTGGTTTCTTAGAAAATCCTCTGATTCCAAGTCATTTTCATCATCACCTCATCATTGCTGTAACCCACTGGTTAGCAATGGAGTGAACTTGCTTGTTAATGGACTGACTTTGAAGAAACTGATGCCTCTGAAACTGGGAAGGAGGACCTGTTTTCGTTGGTGAGCGAACTTCAGGGGCAGTTAAGGGACATCTGTACATCCAAACCAAGCCATCTGGATACAGGCGGTGTCAGTTGCTCTTGAGAACTTGAGAATTTCTTGCATCATAAGAATCTGATATTACCAAAGGTCTCTAATTCTCTAACCCTAACCCTAGCAGACTTAGATCATCACAAATTGTGAGAAGTACGAGATTGTTCAGGCATGAATCTTCCTACAGAACTCCCAAGAGTTCTCATCTGTTTGAACACCCTTCACAACAAGACAATCACTACCTACTGCGAAAAACCTATCGGGTAAATTGTTCTTGTTTTAACTGAAAAATATTTAGTTATATATTCACACCCTCTGGGGTGCCTGAGTGGCTCAATGTGTTAAATATCTGACTTTAGCTCAGGTTGTGATCTCAGGGTCCTGGGATCAAGCCCCGCTTGGCGGGGAGTCTAATTGTCCTTCACTCTCTGCCCCTCCCCGACTCATACACACACACACACACTCTCTCTCAAATAAATAAATAAAATCTTTTAAAATAATAAATTCCATGCACTCTTTAGAAACTAATTTTATCCCTTTTCTAAATGACAGAACTTTCAATATTTAGTACACCTTTCATTCTTCATCTACTTATTCTTTCTCACAAATCTAAAGAGCATGTCCTTTGACTCTTCCTCACCATCACAACTGCTTTCCTCTACCTGCCTATTTGCTTGAACTTGATTTAATCATCCTACTTTCTCAATGACCACTTTGACTGTGGACCATCTGCAAGACCAGCCTGCACGCTATTTCAATACCCTCCTCCGTGTGGTTAATCATAAAACAAGGCACAGGACACAGCCCAGACAGAACTCACTTTTCTGCTACAGAAGTATTTCTCCAGGATCCAATCATTCCATGAATTAGAAACATTTGAATATGGCTATTCATTGTGGTTATGAGCCCACATGAACTTTTCCTATCATCCAGCCTTTTCCATGATAGGCTAGGGGCCAGCAAACTTCATAAAGGGCCCAGTAGTAAAATATTTTAGGCTTTCTGAGCCATAAGATCTCCGTAGCACCAACGGTTCAACTGTTGTTGTAGCTCAAGTGTAGCTGTAGCCAATATGCAAACGTGGCTATGTTACAATAAAACTTTATTTACAAAAACAGACAGCAGGACAGATTTACTGTGAGGGCCGGTTTGCCAATTCTTGGCCAAAAACTCATACCTTGTTAAAATCCGGACATACTATGATCATCAATGTCTTAAAATCTTTCAGACTGGTTAAAGAACACAGGTCAAGGAAAAAGGTGTCTGACATGACTTTCTTCCTGGTGAATGCAAGTTGGCTCCTGGTGACCACTGCTTGCCTAACTATTCACAGAAATCCCTTAAATCACCTACTGCAGAATCCTGCCCTGGGCTGGCCTCAGGGTCACTGGTCTTTACTTTTAAGAACTCACTTCTTCTTTTTAACAATTGTAGCTATACTTGACCCATATGGGTGCCTCTCCCAGATACCTCAAAACTCCCTGTCACTAGTGAGGTTATTTTTTGATAGTTCAGAAATTTGAAAGTTTCGTGATTCTCTCCCAGAGATGGTGATAGGCTGGAGCTGGCTCTCACTGGCTGTGGGAGTCAATGGTGCATGGTAGCTTGAAATCAGCCGGGGTGGGAGTATTTACACTAAAGAAATCAATAAATAGTACAAAGCAGAGCTCTCCCCCTCCCATGATCATGGCACACAGGGCACTTGAACAACTGGGGAGAGCTAGATGCTCTCTTACAAATCTCTTGAGTTTCTTTCTGAACAATATTCCTTTCTGATGTTTTAGGCACTAGATAATTTTTATTAACACAGGAAAAAGAAAAGAGAAATAAAACAATTGCTGGAGAGAAAAACCTAAATTTTCTATCACCCATACACTCCTGGTTTTAGGCAGATTCGTCCTACTTGCTTTGAACATAGCTACAAGATACTTTTTACGATGACCTTACTATTTCTGGAAGTCGGTTTTAGTCCATAATTCATTTAGTCTTTGTAATGATATTCTTAGAGGTCTCTCTCACTCTTATACAGAATTTCCTGATTATGTGACTTTCCTAGATCTTTCACTTATGCCCTTAAATTTCCACACTGGCATTTTAGACTACCATTTTATCCTTTTGGGATGATTTGGTGTTGTCTGCACAGAAAGTCACTTGTGAGGACCACTTCACTTTAAGAAGTGTTAATGATTTCCTAAATGAGGACTGGAGATTAGGGTTCTTTGGTGTATCTTCTAGAATGCCATACTTGTTTTATCATTTGGTGAAAGAAATACTAGGATTAGAGATGAATTTGATATTTTCTCATTAACAATTCATTGTTCATTGACAATGAGGTAGGTCAAATCAGAAGGGACAGAAAGTTTTCTCGTTATGACTTACTTTTATGAGATGTGGCCCAGCCTTACTCTTGGCTCAAGTCAAGATGGCTTTGGATAGCTAAGCCTATGAAATGGAGTCTATGGATGTAGCTGAGACCTGAACGTAAGCTCTCAGCTTCTCCATAAAAGGAAAAGAAGAATTGATTGATCTGTGCCCAGTTTGTGACAGGGAAGTGTTCCATCTATGTTTAATAAATAGTATTAAAAAAACTCCTGACTGGTCCCTTCAGTTCCACTTGTGTGCCCGTCTGATCTTTTTCCTCTCTTGGAATAGAGTGGTCACCTTAACATTGCCTTAGGTGGGTCTCTCCATAAGAAGGCCCCGAGACAGGGATTTTAATGCAAGTAGTTTATTTGGGAGATGAATCTAGGAAGCACTGATAAGGAAACAAGGACATGAGACAGGAATGAAGGGAACCCCCAAAATTGTGTATTTATGAGCAGGTTTTGGGCAGCTGGGCCTAAATCTCATTTGGTACAATTCAGAGACTGAATAGAACTGTGCAGTCCCATAAGGCAGCCATTAGCAACATGTGGCTGTCTATTAAGTTAATAAAATTAGATAAAAATAAAAATTACTTCCTGTGTCACAGGTGATACATTTCAAGTGCTCAACAGCCACAGGTGGCTAGTGGCTACCATAATGGACAGCTCAGATAAAGAATATTTTCACACTACAGAAAGTTCTACTTGACGGTCATGATGTAGAACAACCCTCAGAGTTGTCCCACCTGGGAATGAGGAAGCTGGGAAATTTGTACCTCAAGTTTCATCTGACAGAGGTTGATGGTTGCTCTCCTAATTCCCTGAGACATCTGGTCGGCCCTGCACATGTATAGGACCAAGGACAGGATCCAGACGGACACCAACAGCGTCTGGTTTAAGTATAAATTAGATCGTGTCACTCTGCCTAAAAACCTTTTCTCATCTCTTCCTGCCACAGTTTAGATAAAACTCGAACTTTTTTGCAGCCCCATGATCTGACTCCAAGTTTACTTCTCCAAACTCATGCCACTTTGCTCTAACTACTCTGATTTGACAACATACAGAAAGAGACTTTGTTTCAGGCTTGCAGACACATAGAATTTCCCCTTGGCTGAGGCCTTGGCATATACTAATTCAGCCACCTGCAACACCCACGCTGCTCACCCTTACTCCCTGTTTGGGTCTCTGCATGGCTGTTTCCTGCTACCCTCTATTTCTTAGTTCCACCTCCTTCAAGAGACTCTTCCTGCTTATCCTCCCCAAGCTCCTGTTTCCCTTCCATTATTTACTTTTGTGGCTCCTTTTGCATGTCTTTTATCATGATTTATGGTTACTTGTTCACTGTTTTTTGTCTATTTCTCCTAGAACAATGGAAACTCTGAAGTCATCTCAGAATCTAGTACTGTGCCTGACATGCAGTAACTACTCAACAGGTTCTTGGTAATTGAGTGAATAAGTAAATGAAATGAATGAAAGCAGTCTCTGTCACTGTGGTAGCTGTAAGAGTAGAAAATGAAAAGTCATACCTCTGCCATAACAAGGGTTCACATAGGAATCCTCTAGGACAATAGTCTGAATGACAAGAGACCAGATGCGGGGGAAAAGTCGCCAGGTAATGACACTGTGTAGTTGCTGAAAATTGTCTTACACAGCAGATGGCTCAGGTCATTAGCAATTCAAGATCTGGATAAACAGTCTGGACACCAGCAAGGTGCCTTCTCCAACATGCAATTACTTGCTTGTGCCAATGCCAACGCTTGAATGTGAGTTATATTGACATTTTCCAGTGGCTTAAAAACATTAGCAGTGGTAATGGCAAATGGCAAATCCCACAAAGTTAAGCAAGATCAGGCTAGTCCTCGAGCTTTCTAGCAAGAGAACATGAAATCATATTTTGGCTAAGTTTCTTTTTTTCTTTGCCTTGGGTCGGGCTAGCATTGACGTGGAGCGTCTAGGTGACACAGAATCATGGGAATCTGAGAAGAGCACAATCACCACAGCTACCTGCTGCTTTCCATGTATAACACATTTCCACTCTCTCTATTTCCCTTATCTTCCCATAACCTTTAAACTTGGTGCACGATCTCCATTTTATAGACATGAAAACTCAGAGGGTACAGGCTTTTCTAGGTTACAAGTAGAGAACAAGGACTTGAATCTTTGGGGGCGGGGCTAGGGGCTGTACTAGCTCACAATTTTAGGGCTTTTTGCAATGGATATAGTCCTTGATCAGCCTGAAATATGAAAGAGAGAAGAAGAAATGTCTCACGGGGGTGGGAGGGATGGGGAGTTGGGAAGTTTGTGTGTGTGTGTGTGTGTGTGTGTGAGAAAAATGGTGGGTGGGGGAGGGGTGAGAAACCTTGAGAGCTTCTAGATCTGGAGGAGGATCCAGCTCAGGGGACAAAGAAGTCATGAATCTGCATATGTGGGAAGGTATCTGTGGAACATGGAAGCAGGGAGAAAAGGCCATTCCAATCCGGCAGCCAGTCTGTAACATTCTTTAAACGAAATGTGCAAGCTGAGAAGCTTGCACATTTCTATTAGCATATCTCTAATCTATTAAACTAGCAATCTCATATCTATTAGCACCAGCTGGTGGGTTCTGCTGACTTCATACTGTCTCTTCCCAGTCCCTAAATTTTGTTCCCACAGCAGCTTGTGACCCTCAGGTTGGAATCTACAGAAGTTTAATCAATTAACTTCACTCTAGCCAGTGGCTGACCCCTTTTTGTAATGGCGGCATGCCCCTAGTCGAGGACAGTTGAGGTGGGTTGCTGCCCCCACAAGAGTTCTCAGTGGAGAAGTAAGACAGTCTGCAGGTTAAGTGCAATGAACGTCAAACAAGCTCTAACTCCATTGGTTTTTCTACCAGCAGAGGATGTACACAAAGACGCAAATCCATGAGAATAATGCAATATTAGGTCAGACTTGTATTTCACAGGACAGTTTCATTCGAACTCGCATTTCATGGGTGGAACAGAGTTGTTAGCCCTTTCTTTTAATGCAAATTCAATGGGTTATAAATATCTAACATTTCGAGAAATCATACAAGCCTCTAGGTTTCTGGATTTTCCCAAAACAACAACAACAACAACAACCACAACAGCAAATAAAACAGAAGAACTGGGCCACCCTGGCTCCCTAACGCTGCAGGATAACAGTAGTCTGGAACCAGTGCTGGCTGCTGGAAAGGGAAGGAGAAAGAGGGAAAAAACAGGCTACTCACTGGGAGCCTGATATGGAACTCCATCCCGGGATTGTGGAATCATGACCTCAGCTGAAGATAGATGTTTAACAGACTGAGACACTCAGGCTCCTGACAACCACTGTCTTGAGGCAAGTCTGGCCCCAGAGTTCCCTCGGCACGTGCGTGTGAGTGTACTTTCAGGTTACAGCTTTTCTGAACAGGTGGGAATTAGGGTTGCCTGTATGCCACCTGATCTATAAACCAGTCTGTTATGGCTGGGGTCCCAGCTTTCATGTTTGATAATCAGTAATTATTATTTTTTTAAATAATGCAACTAGCTGCCAAAACAAAAAAAAAAAATGAGAGCTTAACACTTGGTAAAACGTGAAGCAAACTAAATAATGAATAGATAAATAAATAAGAACCCTTTGCAGACCAATGATGTGAGAACATGTCACAACATCTCCTGATATGCCCCTAAGACCTTTACAAGGAAAAAAAAAGCCCTCTTATTCTACCTAAAAGTATTTTTTTTAGATTATTTATTTATTTGACAGACAGAGATCACAAGTAGACAGAGAGGCAGGCAGAGAGAGAGAGAGGGAAGCAGGCTCGCTGCTGAGCAGAGAGCCCGATGCGGGACTCGATCCCAGGACCCTGAGATCATGACCCGAGTCGAAGGCAGAGGCTTAACCCACTGAGCCACCCAGGGGCCCTCTACCTAAAAGTTTTAAATCTTTAACAGGAGATATATGTGTGTGTGTGTGTGTGTGTGTGTGTGTGTGTGTGCGCGTGCGCCCGTGCACGTACACCTGCACATGCAATTAATGATTTTGTCTTTAATTTACTTTGAAGTGTGAACATGATTCTATTTTATCACTTTGTATGATACCCGTGGGTACTAAGCCTTCTGATTCTACCACTGTTGTCCCTAGTCCAGAGCCCTCCCTTTTCTTACTATATCTTATATCCTATTTTCTTATATTTATACACTTGATGGAGGTGGCTTGAGCCCTAGAATTTACTAGACACTAAATCTTTCATTTGGAAAGCAGACAGCTCATGAAAAGGGAAATGGTATACTTCTTTGTCAGGTAAACCTTAATAGATTCTGAAATGGAAGTGTCAAGCTTAATTAAAAGAAAAACTCATATTATGATTTGTCATTTAACCTTCCAGGAGGGAGTACATATCCTACATAGGTGAGGAATGCGTGGATCTCCTCATATAAACAATTTTTATACCCTTCATAACTTACATCCATGACAATGGCAGGTTGGTGTAATATACCACGCTACAGAATTGTATTGCTTTGTGAAAGTTACTCTGGATTTGGTCAGAAAATGATGTTGAATTTTTGTGTTGCTGAAAACTTCCTTCATCATTCGATAATGGAAAAAAGCCTCGTAGTAAAACTTCTCAGCATGCTTGCCAAATCCATTAATAGATAAATCTAATCACACACACACACACACACACACACACACACACAAGTCAATAAATAAGCTTTACCTAACTCAAAAACCTGTCTTACGAAATGAGCACTTTTCCTTTTTACCAAGAGATGCATTCTGGATGAAAGCCTTTCCATTGGCTCTAAGTATGTTACCTGATGTACAAGCTTGAAATCATTATTAGTCATACCACACCGAGCTCTTTATTTCCAGCAATAACATGATAAAAGTTTTTAAACAACAGATGTAGGCACGGAGTAGCTCCTGAGTCCCTTAACTGAGATGGGTCCAATTTAAATACAACTTGATGGTTCACACATTTGTATAAGGGCCTTGATGAATCCAAATTGAATTTGATGACATTTACAAATATTTGCGCTGTTTTACTGGATGGTTGCCTGATTCCGATGTGGTCTTTTTCTCCCTTTTCTCCTCTTCTAGGTCTTTCCAACGGAGGTTATTGCAAGGAAGTGAACATTAGGAAATAAATTGGCAGACCTGGGCTTCTAGACTAACTCTTTCATTGACTTATAGGCTCTGGTTACAGAATGGGAGACGCTGTGAGCTCCACGTGTCATAAATTATGAGAAGCGTCTGTATGCGCGAGGCCATAGAAAAGAGAATTTTTTTTTTCCCATTGGATTTTCATTCAGGACCGATGCTTTTAAAAGGGTATTCCAGGAAATACTCATCTCCTCAAAAAGGTCACATGATCAGGTAATTTGGGGGCAATAATAATGTTAGTACAATTTGTAATGGGAAACATCTCATATTAGTTAATCTTACTGAAGAATGTTAGGAGATTTTATGTAAAAATCCAGATTTCTGATTCTATTGAAAAAACTGAAGATGTGACAAGGCTGTGAATATATCCTCACACAGAAATTAAGCAGTGATGTACTGTCCATTAATTAAGTAACCACCTTACATGTCTAGATTCTGGAAACTCTTGACTTGGCAATGCATGTTTTAGTCTTTCTTGGAGATGTACATCATGTTTGGTGTATTAAAGGCTCTGAACATTTCCCCAGTAAATATTTCTGTTTTATTTTATTTAAAAACTTTCCCCCAATTTATTTGATTATGGACTTTTTTTTCTTCCCCATTTTGGGAAGTGCCATTCCAGATAATTTTTTTGCATTCAGGATTTCAGGTTTTACTCTGAAGTTTACAGGTGAAAGTCATTTGCTAATATATTACTACCAAGTAATGAATATGGACCATAAATTCAAGGGATTCTGATTTTGTTGTATGGATTTTATGCTATCTTCTGGGAAATACTTGTGAAGGTATTTGGAAAAACCTAGATTTTGCAATTAGGAGTCTATTTCCATTTCTGTATGCTTTTTATAGGCATTCAAGATTCAGAGTCAATCTATCCGATTAGAGTATTTACATATTCAATCACACTTCAAGCTATATTGGTAGACGTGAAGGAACCTCTGGCTTTCACGAGAGGTTTAACTTTAAAAAGCCACACTAGGGGACCACTTGTGCTGGTGATGTAATAAGAGGTCCTAACCACATGTATTCTAGAGAGAAAGCTTTGGAGAAAAAACCAGATATACTTGCCATATGCGGTTAAGTAACAGGAATGTTTGGTACTATTATGCTATCCCAGGTAGATAATAAATAGATATTTCCTTTCTATAACAATCATCTGAGTAAGTTTTAAAAAGAGAAGATGGAGAAAAATTTCTTTTTTGAGAAGTGAGCCCCATATGTCTCATCCAAGTGACCAGTAGAGGAACCCAATCATGGGATTTGACATTTCATCTTGTGGGCTATGTACACAGCAGTTATAGTAATGAATTTCCAATTTTCAAAATACTGGGATTAGAAATATTGGCTGGGATGGCAGCAAAGACCTCACGGAAAAAGTTCTGGCTGACTACAAGTCTCTAAGCAGGGTGTTCTCTGGATTTGGCTAAGGCTGACTCAGGACAAATACATGGCAAATAAAGAGGACAAGTAGGTTTAGAAAGAAGTTATTTACCACTTTAATAGGGCTGTCCAGCATTTGGTCACATAGATCATTCTGAAATCTAATTGCTTTAATGGTCTTCCTGTCTCACCAGAAGAGATCTGAATCCTCTTGGAAAAAGCAAATCAAACATAGAAAGAGGTGCCATGATAAGACTTGGTGCTACAGCACTATGTACTTAATGATGCCAGACTTTGGATTTAATTGGAGGACATTTCTGTAGTCTAGGACAGCTATACAAAGCCTTAAGACATCGTATTTACAGAACTTATTAATACAGGGATCCATATTCTACCATAATTTTGCCAGAGTCTTAATAGCATGGTGGAGTAGCTCC
This sequence comes from Meles meles, assembly GCF_922984935.1. Classification (NCBI taxonomy): domain Eukaryota; kingdom Metazoa; phylum Chordata; class Mammalia; order Carnivora; family Mustelidae; genus Meles; species Meles meles. Next base: position 36,689,217 of record NC_060085.1, on the reverse strand, counting down.
CTCAAGAATCCTCATTGTCTTATCTGTGGAAAAGCTAGTAGTTCTAAAAATACTTTCCTGGAGGAGGTTAGAATGGTTATTATATATCAATTGAATACAAAGTATGGTTATGTAAGCCAAGCTTGCATGCTAATATTGCACAGGGTAGAAAGCAATAAAACAGGACAATGTGCTTCCTTGGGCCATCTGGTAGAAACAGAAGGAAGCTCTCAATTCAGTATTGTTATGATGCCTCAGATTCCAGGAGTCCACCTGTAGCTGGCCTTCCACGGTGAGTGCCATGCTGAAATTTCAAAAGGGCACATGTCTTCTTCCTTGCCAATAAAAAAAGAAATCGCGACAAAACAAAACAAAATATCCAAACTCAAAGAGGTACACCAGCCATCTCAAACTGTGGTATTGTTCATTTCTCGAAGAGAATATATAATATTTCAAAATATTATATATACATATATTTAAAATGGTACAAAGGAACTATAGATCCAAATTAGAAGATAGTTGATCGTTCTTCGTAATCCCAAAAATTTTCATCGAGAAAACCCTTTTTTTTTTTTTTAAACCCATTTTCCATGGTGTTGCCAAAAGCGCAGGGTCTTCTCACTATAGAATACTTTGTGACACACAGTAAAAGCACTGTGATTATCTGGTAACCAGTCAAAGTGCAAATAAGAAATCCATTTGGCTTGTAATGTGTAAGATGTTTTAAATTCTTAAAATGTGTTTTCCGCAGAGGTTTTCCTTGCTTCTATAACAAATGCTTCCATTAGGTTCTTGGGTGAATCTGAAACCAAAGAAAGAAAGAAATTTCAGGGAGAAAAGAACGAGATGAAGGCATAAAAAAAGGTGAATAGGCAGAAAATGAGGACCTCGTGAATTTATAGTACGTTGCTTCTTTCAAGTGCTCTGAAGCCAAAAATGTTAGTCTAGAGCTGTAGTTCTCAAATGGTGATCAAAAAGCACACTGACAGGCCACCATATTTTTATCAATTCATTACACTTATTTTGCCACAGCCGAGGAGATAGACTCTGGGAGCAATGAATAACCACGACCGGCTTCACAGGCACGTGACCTACCCAATGTTGCACAGAGCCCTGAGCTGAAAAGGCCCCCACACTTCATTTAATGACCTGCTACGGCAGTCTTGAAATTACTACTGATTTTTGAACAAGAAGCCTGTGTTGTCATTTTTGCCTTGGGCCCTTCAGATTATGTAGTTTGTCTATTTGATGTCTGTTTGATGAGAATTTGAAGTAAGTAGGTCATTCAATGGCCTTGTCAAGTTGGCCTGCTGTATCATGTAGAGGGGTGGCATGAGGTAAAGTCACTGCCAAGTTTAGAACACATTTTCTTAGAACCACAGGGGACTCTTGTAGGATGAGGGACTCTTCCTCTCAATGACATGGCACTCAAGGGCAACTGAGAGGGCAACTGTTACAACTTAGGGTGCCATTTAATATATTTGAATATGGTCCCAAAGACTTTAATGTTCAAAAGGATGCATGCACAGAGAGTCACTGATGGGGGGCAGAAATGATGATTCTAAGAGAGTTGAAGTTTCTACTTCAACAAGTTTTAGGGCATAGGTATTTTTCTTCATCATCTCTAAGTTTTTCCTTCTTTCTTTCTTTTTTTTTTTTTTTTTCATCTCTAAGTTCTTTATAGTCTTAGGAATTGAGTGTTCCGAGTCCAGGGGTGGAGTCCATGAAAAGCTTTCAGGGTTGGGTGGGAACAGTAATAAAAGCTGGCTTTCAAAAGTTGGTTGCACCAGGGGCAGCATGTATCAGAAATCTTCACACATTTAAATTTTTATCCTCTCCATATGAATAACAGATTCTTCCAAACTTTGGTTTCTCATGTTCCAGTAGTATTTATCACCTCATGCTTCCACTGTCTTCTTCATCAAAGGGAGGGGGAAAGTAACATTTGCAAAACTGAAATGGAATTGCCTTTCTTTTTCAAATTACCATTCCGCCCCCCACCCCTGCAACCTTAGGTCCTATCCTCCATGAAGAACAGGAGATTCATATCCACCATTCCATCCCCAAAACTTTACTACACTAACTTTAGATAGAAGAGGATTAAATATATTTATTGGTTAAATAAATGAATGATTCACTCTAACGTAGGGGCAATTTTGACAACATACATTGCTTCCCTCTTGCAATTTCCCGATCCACCCACCCTGCACACCCCACTCCTGCCCCACCTTCCTACCCTTCTCTCTTAAAGATAGTTCATGCAAAATGGTCTGGACATCGGGATTGTATAGGCTTTCATAACACTTCAGACCTGGTGGAATTTTGAGTGATAAAGCTGGGATCTATCCAAGCTGGTACTTTACCCTTCTGAAGTATAAAAAGCACTGGCTGATGAGAATGGATGGAGATATGCAAAGTCAGAGTCGCCATTAGGAGGATGGGTCTGGGAGGGTGTGGACAAATGACTGTAGTGGATTTGTGTAAATCATCAATTTGACAAGATACCCATAGTGGTTAGGTGTGCAGTCTGAGGTCTGCTAATTCACCCTTTTAGGGAAAGGGAACTTGACTCTACATTGTGGAAATCTAACTGCTGATTATCTCATTAGTCTGAAAGACACTAACATACTGAGTTGAAGGAAATCCAAAGGTCCTTGATATGTTCCCAGATATTATACCAGATTATGCTCTATTATTTTAATCTGCTGATTTTTCCTTCCAAGCGCCTTTAGTTTTCTCCTCATTTTATTCCATTCCTCATTATGATCCCAAACAACGAATGTTCACTTTTTACATGTGAATTATTACAGCGTTGTCAAACAACTTATTTTCTCCAGGGAGAAGTCTAGCTTTCTAAATTAAGGCATCCTTCCTGAATATACAGAGTATACATTTATTCCTGAATGCATTGGATATAGTGTCCCCAACTTTCTTTTTTTAAAATACACATTATGCCATATTACACCTTCTTATTTTATATATATTAAATAAAACATTTATTATAGGGAATTAGCGCAATTAATATTTGGAGATTGGCAAATTCAGAATCTATAGAGCCAATTTTCCAATAGCGTCACCACCTTTCAAACTTATGTTTTTGATATACAAGTTTAAAAGAAAGAAATAAACCAATAGGTTTCTAAAACCATAAGAAAAGATCTCTTGTCAATATCTGAATTGGTGTGTCTTGCCACAGACTACCAACAAAGCAATTTTAACGAAACAATTGAAGCAACGGTTAAGTGGGAATAGGGTTAAAATTTAGCCTGAAGGCATCACCCGGATGTACCAGACTTTTCCCCAGGAGGGTTTCTGTCACCAGCTTTACTATATCCCCTACTGGATTTTGGAAAACTTCTCAGAAGTGACTATTTTTTCTCTGCAAAATGACATTCAGGAAGCTTCCTCTTGCCCTAAGGTTTATTCTCTCCAGTCTTCTGAAAGGGAAGCCTATGCCTGCTTCTACTTATCTTTTCTCCTTCCCTCTATAGGTTATATTATCACCTAAATCTAATATTCCCAAGGTTTTCCTTCAGATTGTGTCCCATTACCCTGACTAGTTCCCATTCTGCAATATTTGGTCCTTTAAATGACACAATGATTTTCTACTCTCCATCCTCCTTAAAACTGAGCACGATGAACCTCTGAATTAGATCACACTTTGAAATATCTTTTGTTTATCTACATTTCACAGACTGCTGAGAATTTTGAGTTGGAATGATTATTTAGGAAGTAACTCATAATAGCAAGGTTTTGAAAAAAAAAACTATATAAGGAAAAATGGTATCTCAGGACTCTATCTTGCAAATCTCTTCATATTGGAGTTATTTTTAAAAATTAACAGTATGGGGCGCCTGGGTGGCTCAGTGGTTTAAGCCGCTGCCTTCGGCTCAGGTCATGATCTCAGGGTCCTGGGATCGAGTGCCGCATCTGGCTCTCTGCTTGGCAGGGAGCCTGCTTCCCTCTCTCTCTCTGCCTGCCTCTCTGCCTACTTGTGATCTCTCTCTGTCAAATAAATAAATAAAATCTTAAAAAAAATTAACAGTATGAAGGAAACTCGCCATTGCCATTAACAAGCTGGGCGTGTTTCTTCTGTTTTTTGGCTTTTATTCATTTATTTTCCCCCGAGAGCACTCTCTTTGAATCAGTCTTGTACATAAGAACCAAAGAGTTGATTTTATTTTTCTTCTTACTTTAAGAACTTGATTTTTTTCATCCTAAAGTTTACCTCTTAGATAAGAACAGAACAATGAAAACCTATGACTCATAATTAAAGTACATCTGTATATTGAACTGTTTTAAATGTTAAACTGCCAGAGGCAATATTTGAAGTATGTAGGCATATTTCTACTCTGACAGGGAAAAACACACAGGGTATACTAGAAAAATTAATATAAAACCTATTTTGGAGCACATGATTTAAGGACTGGTGTTGGCATGCCATTTATGTAGAAGGAAAACCTCCTGTACGTATTAGCTGGACTTAATTGTGCCTTTGTATTTAAAAGTGTGTATTTCACTGTGAATTTCTTTGTAAGGAAGTGGGGGAGATAACTAAGTCAGTAGAAGTGTCTGGGTCCTTTCAAGGTGTTAAAAGGTATAGCTTTTCCTAGTGTTTCCTTTTTTCCTTCTCTAAAGACAGTGTGGACATTTATTAGTTGAGTGGTGTGTTTCTCATGTGACTATAGAGAAATCTCTTGTTTTCTCACTTGAAATGGATGCATATATTAGAACAGGTACATCCTCTGCTTTCAAACCAACTTCATGGGTGATTTACTTCTCTTGTACACTCAGCTGTCTTGGTTGCATTCATCCCACCCAGGACAGTAGCAAACAGAGTACACTCCAGCCTCTATTACTGTGAACAGACCTGCACTGTACTTCTGGGAGAACAGAAAATGTCTAGGAGGTATTTACAATATGTTTTAAAATACACTCTACAGAGGCCAAATCAAAGAAAATTACAGTCATAAAAAGTAGCATTAAGATTTCTGTGTATTGTTTATTTATATTCTGTCTTCCAAAGAGTCCCCTAGTTGGTACCCTTGGACTTTCACATACTTAAATCCTGAAATAATTTGACTTGTGTTATTGTTCTTTACTAAGTTTCAGGTCTGGAGGAACCATGAGAGCAGGGCTTATGTTCAATAAAGGGAGATCAGTTATCATTTGGAAGAGGAAATGGAGATTTGGCGGAAAACATATCAGCAACCAGCTTGAAATAATGGTGATCGAATTCCAGTCGTACCGGCCATGATTCAGAGTAGCTGAAAACCGACTTGTGAGAGCATCTTCAGATGGTTTGGTAGAATTAGTTTCAGGCAAAATGTAACCTGAAAAGGGAAACCTGAAATCCACGCTTCATCAGTTAATGAAGATGGTTTCTGGAGGTAAATGTCATGAACTGGGTTCATTTTGAATAATCTCTCCTGAGGGTGTTTCTTTGAACTGAAATATGATAATCCATGCTGAGTATCTCGGTGCACGAAAATGCATGTTAACAAGTAGGATGTTCAGGAACCTCTCCTGGCCGTGAGCCAAGGAGGTATAACCATTTACTGCTTATTGTGGCCAATACTGGCAACTAAATTTGATATGCAAAGATTCTCTATTTATTTTTATATATAAAACAGGTTTTATAAGGTATGATGTTTTCTGCATCACAAGGCTACAACTATCAGTTTTATTTCTTGAAAAGATAACACCGAGAAGGAAGATCAACTTACGACTCATTATACGGGGGTGGGAATCAGGGATGTCCTTTTAAATTTGAGTCACCCTTTTTGGAAGGCTCAAATTCAATATGTTGGAATTTCTAAGTAGTCGTGCTTGCTTTCAACATACCCAGTGCATTAAAATACATACACACGTAACAGGGCTCATGGTCACATGATATAGATACGTGTAATAGACACGTGTTAAAATATTAACATTGTTCTGTAGTACCTATGAATAAATGCTGTCTTAAATGCTCCAAGCAACCCACCTCCCCCTTTAGTACTCCCACACTGTCCTATGATCTAATATCTACAGGGTCAATGGCTGGCCTGGCCGGGGCCCTCTAACCTGCCATCACAACACCAATTCTGATGAGTTGGTTGGCCTCCCTATGCAGGTTGTTACGTATTTTGAAGGTAACTCCTTATTTTACCACAGAAACCAAGGAATGAAAATTCACATCACAAAAACCTTTCACTTCTTTAAAAAATCATCAAATAAATCTTTGAAAGACCTATAGAACATGGCTGTACTTAAATGAAGTCCTTCTCAGCAAATCATCTGGACGAGTTAGGCAAGACCTTTATTTTATAATCTCTTTTGAGCACCACAGTAGTTGGCTGAATTACTTGAATAATTAGTGTCTCTCTTCCCATTGGCTATGGCAACTCAGCCTTATTTATGAGCCTGTCACAGAAACACTGAAGTGCTCAGTATGGTAAAGTCAAGTTCAATCTCCAACTCCTTGTTGATGAATGGACACCGATATGAATGTTTAAGAATGTTTTCTGTCAAAGCTTCTCTGGGGGCAGTTTGTAGAACACAAAGGCAAACAATTCAGTGGGTAACATGCATGAGACATTTGAAAGAAATCAACTTACTCTTGTGGTCTTAATTTTATTGCCTGTAGCGCACATCCATCCAGAATTATCAGGTAATGTCTTACACTCTTCTCCTTCTAGACAAGGCTCCATCTCACACCACCATTTGCCAATCACTATGGAAGCTGCATGGAAACAGAAAACAAGTGTGTTTGCATTCATCCAAACAACTCGGGCACAGGGGCCGTGACCTTCTGGAAGTGTCAATTCTCTTTCAAGCACGCGAGTTTCTCTTTAAGCTTCTATGACTGGCTAAGCATTCTCTCTGAAGAAGAGTAATATTTTCGTATATCAGTCTCACATTGCAAATATAATTTTATGCTGTCCGGTTTGATCAAGCAACATTTTGTCAAAAATGAAAGACAAAAACATATGGTTGGGAAGACATACTTTTTGGAGGAACTTCTATCTTAGTTTTTACAAGCCAAGGACCTGTACTATTTCTTTTCAGGGACAGAGACAAAAGTGTTAACTGCTCTTAGAATGACAGAACTATTCCCTTGGAAAGGCCAGTTTATCCACCCAGCATTAGGGTTAATCCCCCAGCCTAATGCCTTTGAGAAAAACCAAAATGACTGAAAGCATGAAAGAAAACCTGCAAAATAAAAGCTAAGAGAAAAAATTAATAAAGGTATTTGTTTACAATCAAAGGTGCATTTGAGGTGAGCTGGGTTTCCTTTTGATGCTTCATATGATGTGGCTGGAACTTTGGAAAGTTAAGCCTCTGACTAAAAAAGCCCCAGTTTTCAGGGTAATATCACAGATGACCACAACAGGAAGCTGGCAATGAATTTAGTGGATCTATTTATAGCACAGACTTGTTTTTGATAATAAAATTTTATAGGATAGTGACTGGATGCACTCCACACAAGTCAAGAAGGTCCATATCTTCCCTAATGCCTTAATGAGTGAAGAATTATTTCTACCATCCCAAATTCTGAAATGTCTGCCAATGTCTCTTTCTGGCACTTTCCGATTGGCTTGTTTTCACATTGGACCGGAAACCTAGTTCTGTAGATACTCACCTCTCAGCCCCTTACCCTCGAAAGAGGAGGCCCCACTATGATGCTTCCTCTCATAATGACAAAGAGGTCAGATGACATCTGTTAACATCACAGAGGATTCATATTAAAATGGAATGGAGTAACATTCCCCCTGCCCCAAAGTGAAGCAGGAGCACCCATTGAAATTCTCCCCCCATCTGGTGTTAGGCATTCTGTGGAAGGAGTACATTGCTAACTTACAAGCGGAATGGTTTAACCATACGGCCATGCCTGCATCCAAGTTTTCCTCTTTCTACACTGCCTTTACTTCGGACTTGCCCTCCTTTGGAATCCAGCCTACAGATTGCAAAATTTGGTATTATATGCAAAATCACGTCTACTCTCTTATCCAGTCAATTTGAGGAATTTTCCAAGGGTAATTTGCCTCTGTTTGATTCATACCTTATGTGTGGACCAGACTGAACGGCATAAAATGCATCTCTATTGGAATATAGCACTCAAGTATAGAAAATAAAATCTTGTAAATAGTCTATCCGTATGCAAGATAATGTGGTATTTCAGTAAAACACAGAGTAGCAACAGAAGATACAGATCCTCCACAGGATAGAGAATGATTATGAGTCTTCTCTTCTCTTCTTTTCTTTCTTAAGATTTATTTATTTATTTGGGGGGGTAGGGAGAAAGAGAGAGTACCAGCATGCACGTGCAAGTTTGGGAGAGGCAGAGGGAGAGACTCTCAAGCAGACTCCTGCTGAGCATGGAGCCTAATGTGGGGCTTGATCTCAGAACCCATGAGACCATGACCTTAGAGGAAACCAAGAGTCAGACACTTAACTGACTGAGCCACCCAGGAGCCCCAGGAGCGTTTTTCTTTTCAATAGCAGGGCTCTGTATGAGGGTGTAGAATAGGGTCACATTCCAGTCATAGGTAAGAGACCTTATTTATAGGTGTGTTAATAAGAGACAATAGTAAATAAGAAACGCATGTATTTTGGCAGCAAGAAAAACACTTGTACTGTTGAAAGGGCAAAAAATAAATTGCCAGGTTTCCGTGACATAAGATCAATGGCAGGGTTTGGCAGTGTTTATCAAGAGACCACAGTCCGAAGCTTCCTTTTGGCCAGCACTCAGTCAGCAACAGGCTGGTGACATTTGCCACACTTGTCCCCTGAAATCCCACCTAATATCTCATGATCGCTGCCCTGAATCAACACCAAGAATGGAAACCGTCTGGTCTGAGCTCTGAGGGGAAACCACCTTTCCTGACAATCTCCCATTTAGCGGTTGTGACTTTTTTTTTTCCCCATGGAGGCACACAAATAATGAACAAACTGCCATAAGGTCAGCTTCGGTATCTTTACTTCCTTCGAAAGGACACTCTTCCCTCTTCTCTAGGCTGCTCTCTGCCCTCTAAGAGCTGGCTTACTTTGTTGCAAGCTAACAAAGGAATTTCTCTTTCTTTTAAGCATTAATATCTTCTCAATGACAATGTAGACAATAGGAAAAAGAGGGCATCTCAAAACCCACAGATCACCTTTAATTCCAGGGAGTAAAGGTCCACTGGCTCACAGGGAAAAAGGAAAGGCTTTCTAAGAATAAAAAACATCCCCAGACCTGCCTATAATCTCTAAAAATTCATATTACACTTGCTTCTCCTAAACAGGGTTTGAGTTTGGACATTACCCTCTGGTTTATGAGAACTGAGTTCATTCTTCCAGTGTTGTTTTCTAAAGATGCTATTAGACTGACGTTGCTTCTGATTTATGCATTACATGGTCATTTTAACATACATCACTTCATGTCTTAGGTCAAACTACAGTCTTTTTTCATAACTTTTTCCCCCATATACTCATATTTCCTGCAATAACGTCAAGAAAATTCAGGGAGGATTTATAGATCACTCCCTCTTCCAAACTGGAAGCAACCTAAAACCTTCAGATTATTGGAAGAGGAATGATTTAAAGAGATTTAACACAGTGAGCTAATGTAAATGTTACCTGTTTTTATAATTTTTCTCATAAGAAAAATGTAAACAAATAATTCTAAATATCTTGCATTATAATGGTCAGTGCAGTAATAAAAATGACAATTGAGGTTTCTGATGGTTTCTTGTGTGTTTCTCTGTTAGGTACCTTAAATGTTATGTAATCTTCATAGCAATCCTAAAGGTGGGTATTATTTTGAACCATGGATGAAAAAACTGAAGGCCAGAGGGGCTAAATATGTTTGCCAAGCTTACACGCATAAGTGTAGGAATTAAGACTAAAATGCAAGCCTGGGGACGCCTGGGTGGCTCAGCGGGTTAAAGCCTCTGCCTTCCGCTCAGGTCTCCGGGTCCTGGGATAGAGCCCCGCATCGGGCACTTTGCTGAGCGGGGAGCCTGCTTTCCCCTCTCTCTCTGCCTGCCTCTCCGACTGCTTGTGATCTCTGTCTGTCAAATAAATAATAAATAAAAAAAATAAAGATAAAATGCAGGCCTGCTTACTGATAAAGTCCATGATTTGCATCATAAATGTGCAAACTCATTCTAGTTTTGTGTTCAGGATTCACAGAACTCCCTAAAAGCATTTACTAACTGCTGAGTGAATGAATGCATTCTCTCTGGTATATGATTACTGAAAATAAATTTCATATAAATACAAAACACTTGAGGCAAACACAAAACATTTAATTTCTTATAAAATTAATGTAAAAAATATTTTGGGTAAGAGCCAGTTTATATCACATTTGTTTCTTCCTAGACTGAGCTACATATTGCTTGATTCTACTACTTACCGTGTTTTAGTAGAAAGTCCCAGCAGTGAACAATTTTTGAAGCCACAAGAAATTTGTGACATAGACGCCTAATTTCTATGAGGACTCCTTATCCCCTAGAAGAACTGAGTTAATTAAATATCAGCTGCAAAAACCAACTCTCTCTTATCTGTGGTGATTATGAAAGAGACTCCCTTTTAGCCCTGGGGTTCTGGAATTCGCTCTATGAATGTGCCATATTCAGGAAAATATCCGGTCTTCCACTTTTTCAAGAATGTTCACCTTTCCTTAAGAGATTCTTAAAATCACTAAAGCTACTTTAATCATAAGTTTTTTTTTTTTTTTAAAGATTTTATTTATTTATTTGACAGAGAGAAGATCACAAGTAGGCAGAGAGGCAGGCAGAGAGAGAGGAGGAAGCAGGCCCCCCGCGGAGCAGAGAGCCCGATGCGGGGCTCGATCCCAGGATCCCGAGATCATGACCCGAGCCGAAGGCAGCGGCTTAATCCACTGAGCCACCCAGGCGCCCCTAATCATAAGTTTTGATTCCTCCCTTGTACCATGTCATGTTGCTACAGACCCAAAGAGAGACTTGTCAAAAGAGAATCAATTCATCAGTGATAAATCTTAAATAGACTAGAAATCCTTTTGCTGTTGTTGTTATTCACTTTGAGGCATTTTTCCATGTAAAGAGAACAAGGTACTGGTAAGCAATGGGCTTAAGTACAGTGAATATACATGAATTTGTTGAAGAAGTGCCATTCCTGTTTATCATTTCAATAGACAATACTTGGGTCTCAACTCAGTAAATGGTCTTTGAGCACTTTCTGTAGTCAAAGGACTACCTGATTTAGTGAGATGAATCAAATAATGAACATGACATAGTCTCCACCCTGAGAGCTTAACAGTTTAGCTCAGAGTTTCTCAGTATGGGCACAACTGGCATTTTGGCATGAATTACTATAAGGGAGTATAAATGAGCAAAGTGCTCCCTTGGCAGTAAGTACGTTATCATGCTGAAAGTGTAGGCTCACCCTGGGGAGTGGGAAGAGAAACTCTTAATAATATTGTGGAAGTTCTTGAAAGCATGAAGCTCAGGCTGGGTTTTTGTTTTGTTTTCCTTAAAGGAATGGTAGGTCACTGAATATTCTAGATTCTGTGTGCAAAGGGAAGAGAAGATTAATGGGATGGTTGGGAAAGATGGATTTGGCCATGATGTACAAGATGCAAGAAGAAAGGAACAAACAGCTGAAATGCTATGTAAGCATGGCCGCATTCACACAGAAGGGCTAGGTCTGGATTTCGGTTGCCTACTCCAGAACTGTGAAGAAGGGCAGAGCTGAAAGCAATGTCAGGAACAACTGCGGAAACCATGTGACCAAAAACTCAGCTACATCAACTGTAACCCTCACTACATGGGGCTAGAATTATTAGCTTGTGTACCTACCTGCCTATTCACCGGACAACATGCTTCAGGAGGACAGAGCTCCTACTACATTCATTGTTGAATGGCACAGAGTAACTCAAGACAGGTTTAGAATTTATGAATGAGTGAATTAAAAAAAAAAGAAATAGAGAAAAAGAAAAAAAATAGTGCTTATATGAAAGGATTGGGAGGATTTCATGAGAAAGCGCATTCAAAGCACTTAGCAGAGTGTCTGGCATTCAATAAATGTTCAATAAATATTAGCTATTATTATCATCAGCATCATCATTTTTATTACTCTAAAGAATAAAATCGCTGCAAAACAGAAAAGGCAATTCCTCACGAAGTGAGTGAACCATTGTTCTTCAATATTATGCCAAACTCTCAGCTTGCTTCTATGACTTATGAGAGTTTGAGCATAAATTAAATGGCTGAGCATATGATTTCATTCATGTTCCCAGAAGTAGGTTATAAGTACATAAATCAAGACAAATTTCCCAGCTCATTTTTGTGCGACCTGTCATACAGTTTAGGCAATGGCTGGAACTCCATGAGAGGACTGGAACAGCTCTCCTGCCTTCCTTTATGCACAGGTTGTTATAACAGCTGTTACAATGCTCTTCTTCAAAGGATCTGCCTGTGACTCCCTCTGTGTTATTGTCTCTATCAAAGTAAAGTTAAAGGCATAGAATAATGTGGCCTGCAATCATTCCAAATTCCCTCTTTCCTGTGAGCCCACGTTTAAGGATAGGATCCAGAGGAGAGAGATATTATGTAATAGTTAATCTCTAAGCTCTTGGATATAAGATAGAGAGACCTGGGTTTGAATCTGAAGCCCACTACTCACTGGTAGTATTCTTTGGAAAGTTGCTTAGGTCAAGTCTAAGGTTCTTGAGTTATAAATGCAGTTAATAGAAATCACAACTGGTAATAGTAAATTTTTACGTGAGGCCAGCATCTTAGTATGATACATAATAAACTGGCAATTATTCTGTTATTTGTCTATGTGTCCTCTATCCACCTATATATGCATCCATCCAATTATCTTCATAGAGAGTTAATGCCTTATCTTAGTGGCAGTTCATACTAATTGTGGGATGCATATATTCAGTTTTTGCTACCTAGACTGTATTTATTTGTAGATCTACAATATATTTCGGAAACATACATGGAACAAATGATGTGATTGATTAGTATTGCTTTCCTTCTACAAATTCTATTCCAGTGCTTTTCAAACTGGGGCAATTTTATCTTCCTTGAAGGTATTTGAAGACAAAAGCTTTCTTTTATTTATTCAGAAGTTATTCACTAACTGCTGTTAATAATATAAATAAATATAAAACAGACACAGTTCCTATCCTAAAGTAGCTTACAGTTTATTGTGGGAGATAAATACTAATTGTAATGATGTGATAATACACACAGACAAATTATGAGAAAGATACTAGGGACACTAATGAGGGGAACTGCTTTGAATCGTCAGAGTGATTTAATAAGAAGAATTATTAAATATAAGGGTGCTTATATCTTTTCAATTTAGATAAATAATTCAACTCCCATAGTGGAGTTATTTGATCATATGGTGTTTCTATTTTTAAATTTTTGAGGAAACTCCATACTCTTTTCCACAGTGGCTGTACTAATTTACATTCCCACCAACAATGCATGATGGTTCATTTTCCTCCACATTCTCACCAATACTTGTTATTTCGTGTGTGTGTGTGTGTGTGTGTTTAAACCATTCTGACAGGGGAAGGTGGCATCTCATCGTGGTTTTGACTTGCATCTCCCTGATCATGAGTTTATGTTGAACAACTTTTCATGTGTCTGTTGGCCATCTGTGTGTCTTTTGTGGAAAAAAATGTCTATTCAGGTCCTCTGCCCATTTTTAAATTGGATTATTTGTGGGTTTTTTTGGTGTTGAGGTGTATAAGTTTTTTTTTTTTTTAGGATTTTATTTATTTATTTGACAGAGAGAGATCACAAGTAGGCAGAGAGGCAGAGACAGAGGAAGGAAAGCAGGCTGTTTGCTGAGCAGAGAGCCCAATGCGGGGCTTGATCCCAGGACCCTGGGATCATGAACCGAGCCGAAGGCAGAGGCTTTAACCCACTGAGCCACCCAGACGCCCCAAGGTGTATAAGTTTTTAATATATTTTGGACATTAACCCTTTATCAGATATGTCATTTGCAAATATCTTCTCTCATTTAGTAGCTTGCTTTTTGTTTCGTTGGTGGCATCATCATTTACAATAACCAAGATATGGAAGCAGTCAAAACGTCCATCAATAGATGAGTGATTAAAGATGATGTGGTATGTACACACACACACACACACACACACACACACACACACAGGAGTATTATACAGCCATAAAAGAGTAAGATCTTGACATATGCTACAACATAGACGGACCTAGAGGATGCTATACTAAGTGAAATAAGCCAGACTAAGAAAGACAAATACCATTTGATTTTACTCATGTGTGGCATCTAAAAAACAAAACAACTGAATCAAAAAAGAAGAACAAAAAAGGCAGCATCGGACCTACACATACAGAAAACAAACTGAAGGTGGCCCGAGGGAAGGGGGGTGGGGGATGGGCAAAATGGGCAAAGGAGAGTGGGAAATACAGGCTTCCGGTAATGGAGTGTTACAAGAATAAAAGACAGGCATAGGGAATACAGGCAATGATACTGTAATAGCATTGTAAGATGACAGATGGTAGCTCCACTGAGTACAGCATAAAGTGTCTAGAATTTGAATCACTGTGTTGTACACTTAAAACTAACCTAACATTGTGAGTCAACTACGGTCAAATAAAAAATGAAAGAAAGTCTTCATTGCCGAGGTAATTTAAAAACTAAGTAATCAGCAACATTGTTTCCATAGTAAAGCAAATAAGTACATACATTATGAGGTAGAAGTCTAACTTCACATGAATGTTAAGATAAGACACGAAACATAAATCTTTTGCGTGTCACGGGCTGTTCCAAGCTGTCTTATCAGAATGCAGGGGTATAGGTTCTATTGCTCTGGAAAAAGCTATCTGCTCTGGTGACAAGGAATATTCAGACTTTTTATCAACTCAAGGGAGTGCTCTTAATTCCTGCCAATACTAATATTCTTCTTTGTGTGCTCTACACCAAGGTTGCAGTCCCTGGCTTATTGTGCACTTTCAATACCTGATAACTCTACCCTTCTGCTCGCTTATAAATTAAACACTGCATGTTAGTCTTGCTTTCACTAAATCAGTGGTTTTATTTTAGAATTTAATTCAACGATATTTCCCCTTTGTAGACATAATTTTAAATCTATATTTAAGAAGAAACATCAAGAGTCATGATTATTAAATAAATGTCCTATTGAACACTCCTGGATTCTCAAGCTTAACATTCTGTGATTAAAACATTTAAGAGCAACCCCATTGTTTACGATAGAGTGGGATTTGTAATTTCGTCGAGACCCATGCATTCTGATGTTCTGGTTTTTGCCAACCATAGAAACCTTTGTTTTTCCTTCTTAATTTTAAAAGTAATATCTACTCTTTCCCAAAACTCAAAGCATACAGATAATTAGCAAAAGGAAAGTAAACATAGTCACTTTAAGCAGAAGTAGACGGCGACATTTGGCTATGGGTTTTCCAGTCTTTTTCTCTAATTATTCTTGACACAGCATTCAGAGTGATCTTTAAAATGCAAATCATTTCATATCAATCCTCTGCTTAAAACTCTCCAATTGTGCCCGCACATGGAATAAATTCTATACTCCTTACTCTAGCCTTCAAAGAGCCGTGTTACTTGGCTTGTCCTATCTCTCCATCCATTTTTTTTCTACCAGCTCCATCTTCACCCTCCATCAATTGGTCTACCCTCTCAAGCTCTTCTGCAAACATGTAAATTTCTTTTCTGATTTGGCTCACCCTCTCTCCTGGGCATGTTCATCCAGAATTGACATCAACTGAGCCTCAATTCAACTGTTTTGTTTTGTTTTATCCTAGTGGCCCCTCTTGATAATTTGTCAAAAATAATCCATACCCACCTGACCCTGACACTTTCCCCTTACAGCCTGCTTTGATTTTCCTCATAGTATGTGCTATATCCTGAATCCACACACCATTTTCAGTTTATCTGGATATTTGTCCTTTCTTCCTACTTGGCCCTAAGCTCCATGAAGGTTTGGACTTTATATTCTGAAGTGGCTAGAAGGGTGCTGTCATACAGCAGGTCATCCATATATATATTTTTAAATGGTTGAAAAAAATGTATACACCAACATATATAATATTTTTTATGTAAGGAAGATCATTCCACACAGACCATCTGCTACCCTTCTTTAAAATCTAACCATAGATTCATAAATATTTTTGCACATCTCTAAATAAATGAAGTGAATCATTACTTCAAGGTCTATATCACAGCCCCTACTAAGATGCATTTTATTCAAGCAGTCCCTTGGTGTTGGAAATTTGTCTTTTTTGTTGCTAGTTGCTTGCTATTAGTAAAAATGCTTATATTAACACCCTTGTGCATATACCGTTGCAAATGTATTTAATTATTTCTCCAGGGTAAATTCTAAGAAGTGGTATTTCTGAGTCAAAAGGTAAAAAAAAATATTTAGCATTTGTGATATATAAACTGTCAAGAAAGTGTTCATAACCGCTATTTCTCACCAGAAGCACCCATTTCTCTGCACAGCTTCCAAAACCCTGGTTAGAATTCTTAATTATTTGAGTAAAGCATGAATTTTGTCTGTCTTTTGGGGATACAGAAACATGGTCTTTGCCAGCTAGGGAACCCAGCCCGCTCCCAGTCTTCATAATCCACATTGACTCTCTATAGAGTAGACCTAACGTAGTGAAACAACAACAATGACAACAGAATCTCAATTTTTTGGTGACTAATTTCTCCTCCAGGAAATCTAACCAAGAGGGCTAGAATACCGGAAGAGAGGATCATGAGGTCAGAGTGAAGGCTCTAAGCCAAACAAACACAAGGACCAGAAGAATATTACGTTCATTAGTGTAAACTGATATTTCTCAGAAGTCCCTGATGAACGGGACGTACTTACTCTACACGTGCATCAGAGGGTTAGCAAACTCAGCATGGAGAATCTTGCTATTTCAGAATAAAACATGCATTTATGTTCGTCCCTTTGAAATTTGGCTCTCTGGTGGCTGCCACTTCTATGTGGTCCATTTACATCCATGGCAACAGAATGGGGAGAGGCACTGTTAACTGGATATGGATATAGAGAAGAACTCCAAAATCTCTATTTTTTAAATCAGAAGGAAAGTAAGATTAAAAAAAAAAAGATATCTAGGGGCACCTGAGGGCTCGGTAAGTTAAAGCCTCTGCCTTCCACTCAAGCCATGATCTCAGGGTCCTGGGATCAAGCCCCGCATCAGGCTCTCTGCTCAGCGGGGAGCCTGCTTCCTCCCCTCTCTCTGCCTGCCTCTCTGCCTACTTGTGATCTTTGTCTGTCAAATAAATAAATAAAATCTTTAAAAAATTAAATAGAAAAAGATATTTATAAGCAAGTTTTTAAATAAAGATTTACTTATTTATTTAGAGAGAGAGTGGAGTGGGAGGGGTGGAATGGACAGAGGGAGAGGGAGCGAGAGACTCTATGCTGAGCCCAGAGCCTGGCATGAGGCTCAGTCTCATGATCCTGAGATCATGACCTGAGCAAAACCAAGAGTTGGATGTTCAACCTACTGCACCACTCAGGTGCCCATTATAAGCAACATTTAAGGCACATACATGCACATGTATATATCTTTTGAGTGCTAGCTCTCTGTGTTCTTACAATTTGGAAATGGCTCAGTGGAGGAATATATTTATACACAAGTGTTTTCCCAATTTGAAAAAGTACTTGTGAGGTTATTATTAAATTCTATAACATAGTTTTTGCTAAAATTGCTACAGATTTACTGTAATCAGATAATGTCAGTTAAGTCCATTTTCTTCTTTTCATATGTAAAGTAACCACTTTTATTGTTACTGATACATTAAAATATCACTTTTGGTTAATTTCACTTTGCAGCTAATCCCAAATATTAACTTATTCCCAGAAAATTCTTGGCATCGAGCTCCTTTGCAAAACTAGGGCTCGAAATCTTGGCAGTAATGGGAAAGTTGTACACTGATGGTAAGATCTTTCATTTTAATCTTGTTCCCACTAGAGAAGATTGATATAAATAAAATTTAAATAGAAAACACATTTCAGACGCCAACAGTGAAAAAGACTTTGTCAGCCTAATGAAAAGGTATTAATTTTCTCTACTTTATTCAATAAATTGTGAGTCATTTTCTAAATGGATTAGATTAAAGGAAAGTTCAAACTCCCAGTGAGATGCTCTTGGCACTGATGGAGACTTTAGACATGAGAGAAAGGACCAGGGCACATAAAACCTCTTACGCCTCTTCAGATCTATAACATTGATAGCGAGTAAGAGAGAGGCGTCTCTAACCCTGAACTCACCTATCACCCGAGAAGCCAAATCTTGGGGAATTGAACAAGACACCCTGTTTCTCTTATTTTATTCAGATGTCATAGTGGTTGAGTAAATTACAACTGAGAACATGGAAATCTTGGGAGGGGTGAGTCATGGATAAAAAGCCCGTGGCTCTCAATGCTTTATACGCCTGTCTCACAGATGTGTGATAACATAAGAGAACATTAGGCTCTAATGCGATTATGCTTATACAGCCTCTGTGGGAGACTTTGATACCTTCAGGTTTATTATAATTAATTTAACTTCAGAACATATAACCTAACTTTCATGTGAGGATGAAATGTGTAAACCTTGATTATAGAACACTCTTGGATCTAATCTGATTCTTCTGTATGTGTTTGAAATGGCAAAATCATTTGATAACTGGTTATTTTTGTATTTGGAAGAACTGCCCCAAACCTCAGTAAGCATATGCGTTCTTTTGCCAGCCCTTTGAGAAGTGGAAAATAACAATCAAATGTTTTTATTTTCCCCTACAGAATACCACACAACTAGCATGGTTGTTTTTGTGGAAATGCCTGAGTAGTTTGTAAGAATTTAGCTTTCCTTAACAGAAAATATTTATGGACTATCTGCTGTATGCTTAGCACCATTTAATATAGGCAGTCTGAGTTACATAAAAGCATGCCAGAGCATTCACGTGTGTTTTTAAGTAGAAGAGGAAATAAGAAATGTCATAAGGTCTTCATTTCTAAATAAATATTGAATAGTTAGAAACTGTGTGCATGATGGTGGAGAGGAGGACCCTGAATTCACTTCGTCCCATGGATACACCAAATCTATATCCACATCTATAGTTTCTGCACAACAAATGATAGGGGGACCACATAAAGAAGGGTAGGGTAGATGGAGAGATGGTAATGATGGGAACCCCACCCCATGATCTCTAGTAGGAAAGGATATCACCGAGAGGCCAGTGCACCAACTTGCCTGTCCTGGGAAACAGTGGAAAAAACCCCAGGAAACAAAAACAAAAACAGTAGCTTAAAGGCAAACTAGAGTATAAGTGCAGGAAATCCATTTACTAAGCTTAGATTGCTAAAAGGTGGGAACTGCTAGAGCTCCCCCAGGAGGGGGAGGCACTAGCAATTTCCTACATTTCCCCCTGCCTTGATAGCAAGGGTGTTGGCACCCTAGCTAGCCTTCTAGGGCAACCCAGAGAGCCCCAAGCCCCCAGCTCACCTCAGCTCCCACTGTTCTACCAAGGTGGCACTGATGTGGTGGGTCCCAGGAATCCCCTGACCCACCCTTGTTCTGTCTCCAAATGGCCCACTAAAGTGGTTCCGCTGTAACGTGCCCCAGAACCCTGATCCACACCCACATCAACTTGAGGCGTCCTACCATGGTGGCCCTGGTGTGGTGCACCTTGGGACTCCCCTGACCCATACCTGTCCCAGCTCCAGCAGGTCTATCAAAGCCGCCAGCATATGCAGGCTACATACAGAGGTTCCTACACGAGGGGACTCCTTCCCGACAGGGAGAGGTAGTAGAGCCACCCAATTCATAGGATCAAATACAACAAGTCAAACAAAAGGAGGAGACAGGGAAGTATGTTTCAAATGAGAGAACAAGATAAAACTCCAGAAGAAAACCATAATGAAACAGAGATAAATAATTCACCTGATAAGAAGTTCAAAGTGACGATCATAAAGATGTTCATTGAACTCACCAAAGAATGGCGGGACACAGTGAGAAGTTCAACGAAGAGTTAAAAATTATGACAGAACTAGTCAGAGTTGAAGAGTACAATAACTGAAATAAAAAAATATTCTAGGGAGAATTAACAGCAGATTAAATGACACAGAAGAATGGATCAGCAATCTGGAAGACAGGGCAATACAAACCATCCAATCAGAATAGCAAAAAGAAAAAAGAGTTTTAAAAAGTGAAGTTAGGGGGCGCCTAGGTGGCTCTGATGGTTAAGCCTCTACCTTCGGCTCAGGTCATGATCCCGGGGTCCTGGGATCGAGCCCCACATTGGGCTCCCAGCTCAGCGGGGAGCCTGCTTCTCTCTCTCCCTCTGCCTGCTTGTGCTCTCTCTCCATCTCTCTAATAAATAAATAAAATCTTAAAAAAGAAAAAAAAAACTTACTTGAAAAAAAAACTTAAAAAAAAAGTGAAGTTAGTTTAAGGAATCTCTGGGAAAACATCAGGGATATTAACATTCACTTTATAGGTGTCCCAGATGAAAAGAAAAAGAGAAAGAGGGCAGAAAACTTATTTGAAGAAATAATGGCTGAAATTTTTCTAACCTGGGCTAGGAAACAGACATCCAGGCTCAAGAAGTACAGAGTTCCAAACAAGAAAACCCAAAGAGATCCACACCACGACACACTATAATAAAAATGACAAAAGTTGAAGATAAAGCAAGAATCTTGAGCTTCTTTAAAAGAGAAAAGCAAATAGTCACATATAAGGAAAAGCCCGTAAGACTGTCAGATGAATTTTCAGCAGAAATTTTCAGGCCAGAAGAGACTGGCATCGTACATTTAAAGTTCTGAAAGGGAAAAACTTAGAACTGAGGATACTACCTGGTAAAGAATACTATCATGGGCAGGGATGGGAAGAATTAATGCTGTTAAAAGGTCCACACTAATCAAAGCATTCTACAGATTTAATGCTCTCCACATAAAAATACCAATGGCAATTTTCACAGAACAAGAACAAATAATCTTAAAATTTGTATGGACACACAAAAAGTCCAGAATAGCCAAATTCATCTGAGAAAGAAGAACAAAGCTAGAGACATCATGTTCCCTGATTTCAAACTATACTGCAAAGTGATGGTAATCAAAACAATATGGTACTAGCATGTGTTAGAACAGAATAAAGTCCCCATATATAAACTCACAAATGTATGGTCAATTAATCTATGACAAAGGAGGTGAGAATATAAAATGGGGAAAAAGCAGTCTCTTCAACAAATGGTGTTGAGAAAACTGGACAGCTACATGAAAAAGAAGGAAACTGGACACTGTCTTATACCATACATAAAAATCATTCAAGAGGGTTTAAAGCCTTGAATGTAAGATCTAAAACCATAAAAATCCTAGAAGATAATTGGCAATAAATGCCAATAAATTCCAGTCTCCTCAGGCAAGGGCAACTACAAGCTAAAATAAACAAATGGGATTACATTGGACAAAAATCTTTCACACGGCAAGGAAAACCATCAACAAAACAAATGGTAACCTACTGAATGAGAGAAGATATTGGCAAGTTATACATTCAGTAGGGGTTAATATCCAAAATACATAGAATGTACACAACCTAATATTACCCCCCCCCCCCAAAAAAAAACCCCAAAATGAGCTGAGAGCTTGAGTAGATATTTTTCCAAAGAAGACTACAGACAGCAAACAGGCACATGAAAGGACGATGAACATCATTAATCACCAGGGAAATGCAAATCAAAACCACAGTGAGATACCACCTTATACCAGCAAGAATGGCTAGTTTCAAAGGACAAGAAATAACAAATATTGGTGAGGATTTGGAGAAAAAGTACCTTGGTGTACTGTTGATGGGAATGTAAATTGGTGAAACCATTAAGAAAAACAGTATGGAGATTCCATAAAAATTAGAACTATCATATGATTCTGCAATTCTACTTCTGGGTGTTTATTCGAAAAGAAAAAAAGAAAACACCAATTTGAACAGAGATATGCACCCCTGTGTTCATTGGAACATTGAGCAGTTTACAAGAGCCAAGTTATAAAAACAAATTAAATGCTTATGGCTAGATAAATGAATAAAGAAGATGTGGCAAATATACTATGGAATATTAGTCATAAAAAAGAATGAAGTCTTGTCATCAACAATTGCATGGATAGACATAGAGGCTACTATACCAAGGGAAATAAGTCAGATAGAGAAAGAAATACTATATGGTTTTACTTATATCTGAAATCTAAAAAACAATATCAACCAACAACACAAAACAGAAACAGACTCCTAGAAATAGGAAACACACTGTTTGCTACCTGGGGAGGGGGTGCAAAATGGGTATAGGGAATTAAGCAGCATAAACTTCTAGTTATAGAATAAATAAGTCACGGGGATGCAAGGTACAACATAGGAAATATAGTCAGTAATGTCACAATTTTGTATAGTGACAGATGGTAACTAGATTTAATTATGGGGATCATTTTATAATGCATAAGAATACCAAATCGCTATGATATACACCTGAATCTAATAAGGTATTGTATGTCAATTATATTGTGATTAAAAAAATCAGACACTTTAAACATCCAGAATAAGCTTTTAGAAACTGCCAACACACATGGGAAAAGAAAACTCACAATATTTGCACTTTGCAATTTGTTTTGTTCATGTTAATGATAGCATCAGGAAAGCCGAAAAATCAAAGGAAACCGGTAATATAAATACAACAATGTTTCAGGTGCCGTGATGGGCAAAAAGTTCAGAATTAAGTTGTTCTGCCTTGAGCCATATATCCCCTTCTCTTCTGACTTGAAAAGCGGTAAGTTTAGCTAACCTGGAAGTAGAATGTAAACCCAAAATTCAATTTGAGGGCTGAGAATCTGGGAAGGAGGTGGGGATGGTTGTAATGGTTGTGGTGGTTTGAAAAATCTCAATGTAATAGCAATCCTGATTTAGTAATGCTGATTCATTTTAAATTTTCGTATTGATCATCTCTTTATGTCCAGTAATAGTAATATCCCCTTTTCTGGGGGTGCCTGGGTGGCTCAGTGGGTTAAGGCCTCTGCCTTCTGCTGGGGTCGTGATCCCGGGATCCTGGGATCAAGCCCCGGATCAAACCCCGCATCGGACTCTCCGCTTGGTGGGGAGCTGCTTCCCCCACTCTCTCTCTGCCTGCCTCTCTGCCTACTTGTGATCTCTGTCCAAAAAATAAAAAATAAAAAATAAAAAATCCCCTTTTCTGCATGTAGAAATGGCCAAAGAATCTTTCTCTTTGTGCAGTCCTTTGCAATGTGATGTTGCCTCTCTTCCTATAAAGGGCAGGGTGGGGGAAAGGGGGAAGGGGTGTAATAGGTGCTTGTGATGAGCACCCCATGAGGTATGGAAGTGCTGAATCACTACATGACCAAACGCATGAAATTAACGTAACATTATATGTTAACTAACTGGAATTCGAGTAAAAACCTTTTAAAAAAAGAAGAGGAGTTTATTTCTCCAGCCCTTCTTTTCTTTTTCTTTTCTTTCTTTCTTTAAGATTTTTACTTATTTATTTGACAGACAGAGATCACAAGTAGGCAGAGAGGCAGGCAGAGAGAGAGAGGAGGAAGCAGGCTCCCCGCTGGGCAGAGAGCCCGATGCGGAACTCGATCCCAGGACCCTGAGATCATGATCTGAGCCGAGGCAGAGGCTTTAACCCACTGAGCCACCCAGGCGCCCCTTTTCTTTTTATTTTAAATTCATTTAATTAACATATAGTGTATTATTAGTTTCAGAGGTAGAGTTCAGTGACTCATCAGTTGCATATAACACCCCGTGCTCATTATATCACGTGCCCTTCTTAGTGCCTATCCCCCAGTTATCCCATTCCTCTACCCATCTCCCCTCCAGCCACGCTCAGTTGGTTTCTTATAGTTAAGTCTCTTATGGTTTATCCCCAGGCCTTCTATCTGGGTCTGGTCATTTGATTTTTTTGGGCCAATCTGGATTAGCCAACATGACATAGGAAGAGGCTTGAACATGCTTGTGCTTGGGACGTGCTGCTCTTTGGAACCCCCCATGATGAAAGGTCACATGGAATGAGTTCACCTATTCCACCTGAGGCCTTCCTGGATTAATTAGCCTGCTAACTATCAGACATATGACTGTGGTCATCCTTGACTCCAGCACCACGAAGTCACTGCTGACCCGTCCTCAATCCTCCCACTTCCCGTCTTGAACACTTACATGACAGTTGCGACTTCGATGGCTCTCATGGCAGAAAAAGTGCTGCAATGCGGACACTTATGTCATTAACAATCCAATATTACCACCCAATGCCTCTAGATTTCTTGTTATACGAGAAAAATGAATGCATATTATTCAAGCTACTCCAACTGGGCATCTGTTACTTGCTTCCTAACACAATCCTAAGTAACACTAAAGGTCTTTAATAAATATTTGTGGTCTAAATGAATGGATGGATGGATGGATGGATGGATGGATGGATGAATCTGGTGGCCTCTTTGTACCGAAGCCAGCTCTCTGTCATTTCTATCCACATAGTGCTAGATATTCACAACAGCTGAATGATTTTTTTTTTTTGGCATTAAAATTCAGAAATTCAATTGACCTATAGACAATCCTGAGAGTGGCTTTCTGTCCTCATTATGTGTCTTCCTATTTTGCATGTACAATCACATTCTCCTTCACAAGGCACCAGATGCTGAGGATAGAGAATTGGCATGGCTCAGTGTAAATCAGGCATTTTCCCAGAGCACTTCAGTGTCAGTGGGAATGTTGAGTTTTCTTAAAGACAATCCAGATAAGCTCACAATGGAGTAATACTAACTATTATGGTCTAGAGAAGCTACATTCAATTTTACTAAACTATTAAGATTCATTTAGATGTCTCTGCTATGATTTGGGCAAGAAGAAGAGAGCATTTAGAAATTGCTCTCATGGTGAGGTTTTTTTCTGAAGCTTGCTATAGCACAAGAAAGAAATTGGGAGAGGGCTGAAAATTAGCCATCAAAAAAAAAAAAGGGGGGAAAATACCACCTAAAGAAACTTCTAATATTTATTTATTTGCTGGTTTAAAATCATTTTCTGTCTTACCTGAAGCAAGCTGAAACTCTACCTGAGTCCAAGCCATGGGGACAGAGCCTGAAAATATTTTTGAGTTGATATGATTTAGGGAGAAGACAGGTCTAAAGAAAATTTTTTACTTTATGCTCTGAGTTTCTTAAGTTGGCTCTAGCCCAAGTGCCAAGCTCAAAAACCATTTTCATTTCACTTTCTGAGATGACAACTTTTCTCAAAGACAAAACAATCTCCAGGGCAACACGGCTTCACATGAAATTCTGAGCAAAGGCATACTGCTTTGTATCATAGGATTTTGTTAGGTTGTAAGAGCCTCTTTCTATGGGAAGGATTATACCAAAAGTACTTCCTTTCAATTATGAATCTTTTTTTTTTTTAAAGATTTTATTTATTTATTTGACAGAGAGAGATCACAAGTAGGCAAAGAGGCAAGCAGAGAGAGTGAGAGGGAAGCAGGCTCCCCGCCGAGCAGAGAGCCGGATGCGGGACTCGATCCCAGGACCCCGAGATCATGACCTGAGCCGAAGGCAGTGGCCTAAACCACTGAGCCACCCAGGCGCCCCTCAATTATGAATCTTATTACGCAACCTTTCTTGAACCATGTTCCTCTTATATTCAGAAAGTTAAAGCATATCAAGAATGTAAATCCATAATACACACATATCCTAATATCAGTTAATTCTGAGATGCTTGCTATGGAATGTAGTTGATATAAAACTATAAGGCAATCAACAGCCCTTCCTAGAATGTAATTTAGACCAAGAGCCTAAATAGCTTGAAAACTATAGGCACAGGTGTCAATTCCTACTGCCTGGTAGTTGAAAAAAAATTACTGATACTCAAAAATTAAATCAAAACATTAAATTTAGGGGTACCTGCATGGCTCATTCATTGGGCATCTGCCTTCAGCTCAGGTCATGATCCTGGGGTCTTGGGATTGAGCCCCATATTGGGCTCCTTGCCCCATGGGAAGCCTGCTTCTCTCTCTCCCACTCCCCCTGCTTCTGTTCCCTCTCTAGCTGTATCTCTTTCTGTCAAATAAATAAAGAAAATCTTAAAAAAATTAAATTTAGTCTTATTTATACTCGTTGCTAAAACTGTTATCCTGTAAATTACCCAAGAAGCAGGCCTCATAGACAAATAAAACTTAACCTGAAACCAGTACTGTTCTTGTCTGCTATTCTGGCCTCTCCAGCAATAGTTTCATTTCCCCCCTAAATTTACTAATTGAGTTTACCTTTGAGGAAACAAGCTTCTTTCATTCTCCCAATGCATGTGGTCATGAGACCTAGTCCCAACCTCTTTGCATATCCCTCGCCCTGTGCCACAGTGGTTGGTTCAAATGTGAATGAAACTACCCAAGACTGGGTAGTGAGACGTTGGCTCTGAAAGAAGGTCTCTTTGCCATGAGCTCGTTAAACTGGTAAGTCATAAATCTGACATGTTCAGGAACCACCCGCTCCCTCAAAATGGTTCTGTTTGAGAAAAAAGACAACACACAGGAAATCACAGCCAAGAGGTGGTGACCAAGAGCCCAAGTCTTGAGCTCTGCTTGATGGTCTGAGTCCGGATATGCCTAAGTTGGTATTTGGACTATTCAGTAGCAAGCCACAGACCTTCTTGTTTTGCTCAAGTCAGTTTGACTGGTGCCTTCGTAACTGACAGATGGCATGAACCAGAGTTATATAATATTTAGGACATGGTTTTGATACAAATGGTGGTGACAATGTGAGATTTACCAAAAAGTTTATCATCTGCAATAAATTAACAACAGTCTATTACACATACCCATGCAGACGTATACCCATTATGCAAATTTCCTGGGTAGCAAATCATTTAAGTGCAGTTGTTCAAAGTGAAATCTTTGGAGTCTGGTTCCCTTGCTTTAAATCCTGACACTGCTGTATGATCTTGGGAAAAGCATGCTTCTGCCTCGGTTTTTTAATCTCTAAAGTGGAGATAATAATAGGACTTAGATTAAAAGATGGTAGAATGGAAGAAATTGATACACCTAAAGCCCAAGATCAGTGCCTGATACAAATGTTAGCTTTTAATTATTATTATACAAGAAGGCATCAGTTGACCTCATCCTGATGCAATTCAATTAAACATGAATGTACTACATTTCTGTACTATGCTGGGGCTAAGGACAAACTGAATTAATTTCAGTCTATAACCGAAGCCTAAGAGCTCTCGGGTTAATGAAATATAGTTTAATCAATCAATGTGTTACC
Organism: Meles meles; assembly: GCF_922984935.1. Classification (NCBI taxonomy): domain Eukaryota; kingdom Metazoa; phylum Chordata; class Mammalia; order Carnivora; family Mustelidae; genus Meles; species Meles meles. The sequence goes on along the minus strand of NC_060085.1, from coordinate 36,661,961 downwards.
ATGATAAAATAAATAAGACTTTGAAATCATAACACCAAGACTATACTTTCAGGGATCATTTCTATAGTTTGAAATCATAACACCTATTGAATACTTACTGTCAGCTGGGCAATGAGCTCATTGAATTGTATTGATTATATAATTTAATCCTTGTAACAATTCTGGGATGTGAGCAAAGTTATAAGCCCATTTTCGGGAGAAGGAAATTGGAGCAAAAGAACGTTACATAACTTGTCCATGCTTACCCAGCTAGGAAGAGTCAGAATTAGCCAAAGTAACTTTCTTCAGAGCGGTGTAGAGGTCAGAAAAGTGATGTCATGGATAAGTGCTGAAGGATGAATAGTTGTTTGCAAAGGAAGCAAAGTGGAGATGAGGAAGCAAAGCGGAGATGAGTAATCTCAGTGGAGGTCACACTGTGCATAACCCAGAGAATACAGCTAGAACGCTGTATTCTCACAGCTCTTGGTGGCTCAGTATTTCTGGAGCACAAGGGCACGTTTGTGGGTGAGTGAGGGCACGTGAGTCTGGCTGTGTTTGAGGTATTGTGAAATCTGATCACAGTTTCTTACTTAACTTACTTAATTGCTTTACACAAATGCAATTGCTGTGGCAAAGCAAGGAGGCCATGAGGAGAATGGAAGCAATCACTTTTGACCCAGCATAAGTTGTCTCATCTCAGGTGAGATGGATCCATCAGATGGCTTTCCCCTCTTGGGCCACGGTTCTGCATTTGGAAAGTGCAGTTTAGGAGATGGTTCTGGGCATGAGTTAATTCATTGGACAGAAGCAAGCAGTCTGGCTTCACCGAGTATTTCCTTCTGTTCAGCTCTCGGTCAGAGGCAGTCTGGAGGATGTTTGCTTGGGGTTTGTAGCTCTCCCTGATCGCAGGCCCCTTGCCTACCAGCTTGCAGAGCCCTCCCTGCCCCCAGGCTGCAAGGCGAACTGGGGATCCTTGGTTTATAAACAAGGAGCCAGGGCAAAAGCAACGGGATGAGGCCATGACCCAAGTATAGAGCTTCACTGAGTTTTAAGCCACAGGGTATCCCTTTGTGAATTTAAGCAAATTTATATCAAAAGGGAACATCACTTCCTTGTTATAAATGGAAAACTGGTATTTGCTGTAAGGTCTAAACAAAACAGAACAAAACAAGTTTACTGACTCTAGTTAGATACTGTCGTCCTGAGGTGAAGTCCTCAGTTTGGTTTAAAAAAATTGGTGACAAGTAAATTTTAGGGGGGTGGTAAAAACATGAGCGTACCAATTTTAGTATCTGTGCTGCCGAAGCGAGCACAACATGAGTGTACCAAACTGAGATCTTCTCTCTCAAGATGGCAGACAATCCCAATAAAACGATCTCTTTTTAGCTCTGGCTCTCGTGATCTTTGTTCTTGCCTCACCCCATAGTGGGAAGTAGCAAGAACTTGATCTATCCTTAGATGTTACACAATATCCTGATTGCTTTCAGTCTAAGACCACTTTTAATTGGGATCAAATCCAAGAACTAGGTATTTTAATCGAAGAGTTAAATAAATGAAACTGTAAAATACAAAAAAAAGCTGCAACCTAAAGAGCTTAAGATTTTCAGCTGGTGTTCACAGTAAAAAAATGTATAAACCAAGGCTAACCTTTCTTGAAGGACAGTTCGGTTTCAGCTGTGTCTTCGTGATGAAAAGCACCAGACTGAGAAGTCATCGGTCTGGTATTTTAAGACACATTTAATCATTGGATATGGAAGACAGTTTCCAGTACCTGAATGTCCAGAAAAAATATTAAGCCATCAAGTTTTATCAGTGATGACCAATAAAAGAGACAAGGTAAATTCCCTCCTAAATTTCATTATTAGGATGGGTTGAGCAACCTCTAACATTCCTTAAAAAAGACCCATGACCTTGAAGGCTTAGGATTGTGAAATGATTTTTGAAGATAAAACAGGTAAAAGACGCATAAAGGCTCTTTCTGAGATGAACGGAGACCAAACTGCATCTGCTTGTATTGATGAAATTAAACGATGTGAATTGGATTTGGCGAACCCATGACCAGAGAAGCTTGTAAAGAATGGTAGGTCTCTGCACACTTGAAACTTGTAGGTTACTACATTCCAAGCTACTCTCAGAGGGTGAGTTAGTTTTAAGAGGAGCTCATGGCTATAATTTAAGAGGTTTCATCAGGGAAGGAAAAGAAGGGGATAACATTTTTGAACAAACCTCAAGTGCCTTATACAGAGTACTTCACTAATGCTCGTAACAACCCTGGGATGGTTATTATTGGCCACATTTTATAAAGCAGGAAGGTTCAGATTTTAAGTAGTTAGCCCAAGCTAATTAATGGCTGGGTTAGGATACAACTCAAGCTTTTATGAGCCTGATGTATTTTTTTTTTAAATTTTGGCATTTTAAAAAAGATTTTATATATTTATTTGACAGAGAGAGATCACAAGTAGGCAGAGAGGCAGGCAGAGAAAGAGAGAGAGAGAGGAGGAAGCAGGCTCCCTGCTGAGCAGAGAGCCCAGGATCCCAGGACCCTGGGATCATGACCTGAGCCGAAGGCAGAGGCTTTAACCCACTGAGCCACCCAGGCACCCTAGCATTTTTTTTTTTTTTTTAATTCCACAATGCTATTGGAATCACTGATTTGGTGATGCCAACATCAGTTTGTAACATAGCTTATTCTTTCTACGTACCTAGCCTCTGCTTCCTTGCCTTTTGGCAATAATACCCTAATTTTCTTTTGGGGAACTACTTTTCTCAAAATGTCAGTCAGATGCTTTGGATGGAGCGGACTCCAACCTTTGGAAACAGAGAAGACAGATGACCGGGCTTGTCCAATCAGATCCACATCTATGTAGATTAGCGATTGCTGCAAAAAAATTAGCTACTCCTCTTGTTGAAAAGTAAACTATCATTTCCCTTCTGTTGAAACTGGGTTGGCCGTAGTAACTGACTCGAGCAACAGAAAATAGCGGAAGCGGCATTCTAGGATTTCATAAGGTAGGTCATAGAAAACCTTGTAACTTCCACTTTTGCTTCTTGGAATCCTCTCTCTGGGAATGCTAAGCCATCTTGTTGGAAGATCAACTACCCTGAGACTACCCTGCGAAAAAGGACGTAGATAGCATATTGATGAAGTCAGCTAAGTCCATCCTTACAGCCATCTATGTTAGACCTGGGCTAATGAACCAGTTTTGGCTTTCCAGACCAGACCAGCCCACTCACCAAATGAATACTGTGGAATGACCTCTGGTAATGTAATGTGGGACAGAAGAATCACCCTGTGGACACTTACAAATTACTGACTCCTAAAATAATAACATGTAATAAAATGATTCTTGTTTTAAGCCACTTAGTTTTGGGGTTATTATGCAGCAATTAAAAACGAGAACAATCTCTTTGGCCACAATGATTTGTTCAGGGATGAGTCTGTGACCTGGAGTCAATCAACGACATTCATTATAGGGGTTTTGCTAACGCAATTGGGAGAAAGAAGCTCTCTTTTCATTATGAGGTGGTGATCAGGTAAGATAGAAAACTGAGTTTTACTATTGGAACAGAGCTTATTTGACTGAGTTCAGAAGAGAAGAGAAGAGAATAACAGGAGAATGGAGAGAGAGGTAGTGATATCTGAAAACAATTACAGCACTTTTTTTAAAATTTATTTCTTTTCAGTGTAACAGGATTATTGTTCATGCACCACACCCAGTGCTCCATGCAATACGAACACTGGTCTTTTATTTCATGGCAAAATAAACTTTTTGTTTGAATTAGTTGATTTTTTTTTTTTTTTTTTTTGCCACCAAGAAAAGCTATACTAGGGGAAGAAAGGTGAAATGAGAAGGAAAAGTCTGCAAACAATGACATGAAGGATCTCTATGCATGTATATTTGTACATGTGTGCATTTTTTTAAAGATTTTGTTTTTATTTATTTGAGAGAGAGGGAGAAAGAGAGAGAAAACATGAGCTGGGGGAGAGGCAGACGGAGAGGGAGAGCCAGACTCCCCGCTGAGCAGGGAGCCTGACGTGGGGCTTTATCTCAGGATCCTGGGATCATGACTGGGAGCCGAAAGCAGGTGCTTAAGTGACTGAGCCACTCGGGTGCCCTAAAGTGTGTATATTTTAAGTGAATATCAAAGGTCCTGTTTAATGGTGGAGTCACACTTCAAGAAGGATGAAGGGGCACACGCTAAAGGCACATCTAAAAATATTTTTCCAGACCCATGGAGGAAGATCTCAATTCAAAGGCCATTTTGTTCTTCCTAATTGTGGTTCTAAACAATAACAAAAGTTCAGATACATAGGACCCTGAGATCATGACCGGAGCAGAAACCAAGAGTTGGACACTCAACTGACTGAGCCATCCAAACACCCCAATACTAATATCAATTTTTTAAAAGTACATTTTCTTACGCTGGATGTTCACTATTTTTTATTGATTGGTAGAATAATCTCTTCTTTTAAAAGTTCATGAATGATGTTTTCTAAAGTGTAAGGTTTTTGGAAGGGCCTCAGTTCTATATTGTGGGAAATCATCTGAGTCCACTAGATAATGAGAGAAGTAGAATGAAGCTCTTAAATTGGTAGTCCTCTTTACTGGGTTGCTGCTATGAAGTGTGTGAGAACTTTAAATGGGGAATCACTGAGGCCAAGTTTCTTGTAACCTTGATTAAATTATGTAACATCTATAAACCTTGGAGCCCTCTTTCGTCAAATAGGGATGATCACAGTGTTCCCTCTTGGTAGCATTGTTGGAATGATTTTGTATTAAACAGTTAATATAAAAAGAAGTTAGAAGAGGGCATGTCATCTACAAGTGCAATCTGTATTATTATTATTTTTTAAGATTTTATTTATTTATTTGACAGAGAGAGCACAAGTAGGCAGAGCGGAAGGCAGAAGGAGAGGGAGAAGCAGGCTCTCCTCTAAGCAGGGAGCCTGACATGGGCCTCGATCCCAAGACCCTGGGATCATGACCTGAGCCGAAAGCAGATGCTTAACTGACTGAGTCACCCTGGCACCCCTGTGGAATATTTACTATTAACGATGACGGTGGAGGCTGCCATCATCACTTACATTGCTTAGAACAATTCCTGGTATATACCAAGTCCTTAATTAAATTCTAGAATTCATTGATATATTTATTATTGTCTACTGTAATTCTACAATGATATATTTGGTTTTAATTTGAATAAATAAACTATATGGAAAATTATAATAAAGGCAAATAATTCCAACAAATTATCTCTGGCAACTAAGACCACTGGGAAAATGTTGAAAGATTGTTAAGTCTGGTAAATATTCATCTGAATTTAAGAGTATTCTTTTAAAATTTGAAACTATATTTCTTTTTACTAAATAATCCTTGATATTTACTTCTTAAAGTATTTTTTTATGGCAGGAAAAACTCACGTAATTTATCCAGTTGGCACCCCATTTCCTCTATTCCGTTGACTCAGGTTTTACTGTTTTGATATAAAAACAATGGTTACCTTTCCTAATGTATTTCTAAACCTGTTCTAGAAGGAACAAGTTATTTCAACTTGTCTGCCAGTAGAAATATGTGATTATTCAACCTACTGAAGCTACAGAGATAATTACGTTAATAACATTTATGGCAACTGCATTTGCTAATAGTGTTATTTTCACCTTCGTTTTCCTACCTATTACTTCATGTTTAAATTCATTATAGCAAGAGGCTGAGCCTTATTTCCATATTTATTGCTACTTAGATATTTATACTATATGTGTATTTAAAAAGTAGAGATGGGTGTAATCTTGAATGTGCAATGCAAATGAAATATGATTACCAAAGATCCAATGAGGTTTTTTTCCTTTCCCCCATTTCAGGAAATTGCTAACACAGTGGAGCGATGTACCCGCATTTGAGTTATCTTAATATATGCTCTGGAAAATCAATACAACAGATACTTGACCTTCCTCTTGTTCTTCTGAATAAACAAGTCCGTAGTGAAATCAAAAAGTGTAAAATCTCAAGTATCCTAACAAGCTGACTTACATCAGGGAGTGAATTTGTAACATATTTACCTGATAGGCAAGAAGAATAATGACTTGCCTATTACGTCCTTTTACTCTTTCGTAGAACCCAATACATCTGTCACTTTCCTGCATTTTTATATATGTTTTATTCATTTTTTTCCTGACTATGCAAAAGGATACAGTGGAAAGATCACTGAGCTGGGAGTCAGAATTCCCTAGTGTACATCTGTACTCTGTTAATGAACTGTGTCATTTTGTTCAACTTGAATTTCGTGAGTCTCCATTCCCTAAGAAGTATGTGAACTCTAAATTCTAATGGTAATATGCAATTTGATAATATCTTATGGACAGATCGGAGCATAGGTGGCTGAGGGCTTTTGTCCTGAGATGTGTAACTAGGAAATGTGTGGTTGGACCAGTCAACCAGGGGTGGCTCTCTGGGTTAACAAGGAAGCAGGCTTTTCTTCAGGAGACAGGAGGGTTAGACAGTGCTTCCTACAGCTCAAGGTGGTAAGACTGGGTGTCAGTTTTCATTTTGGAACCCGTAAGTGGAAGGGAAAATATCAAAAATAACATGATGTTATTATGTGTGTATCTGTGTATGAGCGTATGTGTTGGGGGTATGGGTAGGTGATCACTGATTCTTTGGTGGTCTACTAGTGCTTGGCCAAGGGCTAAGCCTTGGGAAACAGGGGTGGCCGAAGCACTATACATTTTCTTCCCTTGTTGCTCAAAATGCAGGAGAAGTGACAGTCATATTAATGGGTAATTATGCTTCAGTATAATAAGTCCTACTTTAGAGTAAGCAGTGGGTACTAACTAAGGCAGCACAGGTGAGAGACACCAGACTCAGCCTGGGAGGGAGGGTAATTAAGGAAGACTTGTGTTAAGAGATATTGATGCAAAACAGGGAAGGAAAGAGTACTGGGGGTGGGGGGATCAGATTTTGCAAATGCCTGAACATGAGAAGAAGTGTGAAATAAAAAGATGGGGACAGATGATTAAAAATCTTATAAAACCTAACAATGGCACTGGACTTTATCCAAAGATGATGGGGACTCGAAGTTACATGTAATATGGATCTTTCCCCCTTAAGTCCAGAAAGGGCATTAGACGAGTTATGGTAGCTCTGTAGAGCCAGATGCCCTGGGGAAATGGTCCAGTTCCCTTCAGCCTCATTTTATTCTTCCCTTCAAAGTCTCATTTCCCTTTGGTTTATCTTCCATCCTCTGCCTCCTTGGCAGTGTTCATATTCTGGGACCCTTCTTTTACTTTTCCCTGTGTAGTTGTCTGTCTTTCTCTGAAACGGATTGAACCAATAAATTACTTCACATGGTAATAGTGGAAAAACGACTAGATGTGCTTTCCTTTCAAAGGGATTTGGGTTTTAAAAACAATTAGGATTATAAGAGTGATTTTTAAAAAAAGTTTCCCATTTTTCATGATATCCATTAGTCCTTGCCTGTAAGCATATCTAAATTTTATAGGATTTAAACTGAAATTCAGTTAATTGTTTGAGTCCTTTTTTGTTCATATAAATCTGAGAATGTATTCATTTTGTCTTGATAATGGCTTAATATTGTAGAAGAGTAGAATGCGGAATTCAAGAGACAGGGCTGCCAGATACACCTGCATAGGATCATGAAAGATACCTGGCCAGTGGCCTTCAGTTAAATGTACAAGTGTCTTTCTCCCTACTTTTGTGAAAGGTAGAATGAACAGGAAATGAACTCTAGCAAGGCCACATACATTGACAACACTTGATTAACTTGTGGTCTTTCTTTTCCCACCGGACCATAAAATACAGACTCTCCAGACTCCTTTGGTTATTTGTTTGTGACAGTTAAACATAAAAGTATATGTCACCTAGCACTGTGCCTAACACGTACCAGATGTTCAATAAAAAGTAGTTCCCTTTTTTTAAAAGATTTTATTTATTTATTTGACAGAGAAAGATCACAAGTAGGCAGAGAGGCAGGCAGAGAGAGAGAGAGAGGGAAGCAGGCTCCCCGCTGAGCAGAGAGCCCGATACAGGGCTCGATCCCAGGACCCTGAGATCATTACCTGAGCCGAAGGCAGAGCCTTAACCCACTGAGCTACCCAGGTGCCCCCAATTGTTCTTTTTTGTATAGTGATTTATAGGGAGACATCAATATCTAGAGGCCTTATATGACAGTGATTTGGAGGTCAGACAGAGTGGTGCTTGATTCTTCAGCTCACTGCTGGTGCTCAGACACATCCACAATGTTCCTACCTTCCAGCCTCTGCTCTTGCTCTTTCTGCTGCCTCTTGTCTCCTATCCCATGGCTTTGCTTGGCCAACTCTGACATGTTCTGGTGCCTTCTCAACTCTAACTTGCTCTGTGAGCTCTAACTGTACCCTTTTATTTAATGTTATTACTCACCTCCTTTTCCCCCAGCACTGTGGATCTGACATCACCTACCCTACTTTTTCATGAATGTATAATTTCCTAATTTAGCATATAACTGTCCTTCCTATCCTCCCTCCGTCCCTCCCTCCCTCCCTTCCTTCCTTCCTTGGTGTTTAGGACTGTTCCTGTCACAAATGATGAAAAGTATTCGTAAATGAATGATTCTATCACAAGTCATGTGGTCACTTGGCCCGATGCTCGACTTTTTGAAGCATCTAGAAAGTGAATGACCATACACCTACCTACCACATAGGGTTGCTATGAAGATAAACTGAGACAATGAAGAGGATGACACCTAGTGAAAGCTCAAGAAATGCTACAAAAGATATAAATGCAAATCCAAGATGTCTTTCTGGACAAATGGGATTTTTCCATGTTGTTATGTACTGAATGTTGGTGTACCCCCAGATTTACAGGTGGGAACCCTAACCCCCTAATGTGACTGCATTTGAAGTAATTAAGGCTAAATGTGGTCAGAAGGATGGGGCCCTGATATGACATGATTAAAGTCTTTATAAGAAGTGACACCAGAGGGCACCTGGGTGGCTCAGTGGGTTAAAGCCTCTGCCTTTGGCTCAGGTCATGATCCCAGCGTCCTGGGATCGAGCCCCGCATCGGGCTCTCTGCTCAATGGAGAGCCTGCTTCCCTTCCTCTATCTCTCTGCCTGTCTCTCTGCCTACTTGTGATCTCTGTCTGTCAAATAAATAAAATATTAAAAAAAAAAAAAAGATTAAAAGAAGTGACACCAGAGGTGCCTGTGTCGCTCAGTTGGTTGAGCATCTGACTCTTGATTTTGGCCCAGATTATGATCTCAGGGTCCTGGGATCAAGCCCTATATCAAGCTTCATGTTGGGTTCCATGCTCAGTGTGGAATCTGCTTGAGATTCTCTCCCCCCGGACCCCCATTAATAAATAATTTTAAAAAAAAAATTGACACCAGAAAGCTCAGTCTCTGCCCGGCTCTCCATTTCTATGTGCACACACCAAAAAAAAGATGATGTGAGGACATAGGGAACCATGGGAACCATCCACAAGCCAAGAAGAGAGATTTTACCAGAAATATGAACCTTCATCTTAGACTTCCACCTTGCAGAAGAGTGAGAAATTGTTCTTGTTGTTGTTTAAGCTGTCCAGTCTGAGTATTTTGCCATTTTGCATATGGAAAAATGGGTTCAGGGAATTAAGAGCTTCATATAAGTTCACACAGTGAGATATGCTAAGAATCTGGCATTTGGTTGACAGGTATCTTTGCCATACACAATGCTTCTCAAATCTACTCTTTTTTTTTTTTTTTTAAGATTTTATTTATTTATTTGACAGACAGAGATCACAAGTAGGCAGAGAGGCAGGCAGAGAGAGAGGAGGAAGCAGGCTCCCTGTTGAGCAGAGAGCCTGATGCGGGGCTCGATCCCAGGACCCTGGGATCATGACCTGAGCCGAAGGCAGAGGCCTTAATCCACTGAGCCACCCAGGCGCCCCTCAAGTCTACTCTTATGGAAAATGTAACAATGTTAGAGTTTAAAAACTTGTAAGCCCTGTAATCACTTAGTAGGACAGACACGTTTCTTATAATGGATATTGTATTTCTCAGTGCAGTTCAGCTGAATGTTAAGTCTAGCTAACAGGTATACTAAAGGGCAGAAAAGCTGAAGAATTCTAGCTACTAGTTTTAGTAGTTAGAAATGAAATATTTGCTCTGATCTGACTACCTAGTAGTTATAGATTATAATTTGCAAACTCATACTTACATATCTCATTTTTTCCATATATAGTTCAATAAAACCTTCTTTCTACTTTATCTCAGTAGTGTCAGTAGCGGGTGTCTCTTTCCCCACCCCATCACATCATTGTTCTTCATCAGTATATAGTTGTTATTTGTTTTTGAGCAGATTATCTCATCTTTAGTTCATTTTCAGGGCCCAAAGCTAGCTCTATGGTAAGATAAATTAAGTGAATATCCAGAACAAAGAGGGTCAACAGGCTTTCACTCAAGTTCCAATCCAGTCATTGATAATGACTGCCTGGGGCACAATGTTTAAGATGCTAAAGCAGGGTCTAGATTTGAGGAGAAAGAATGCTTTGATCTATTATCAGTGTCTCCCATGGGTGACAGAATGGCAGCATGAAAGCTGTGGATTTGCTATGTATGGGTTACAACTTTAAATATTCAAGACCCTTCCTGGAACACAGGCCTGGCCTGTGGCCAGAACAAATACCCTAGCAGCCCAGAAAAAACAATGTAGGCTACTTTAGTGCCATAGAAAAACATGCTTCTGATTTATCTGCAAGATGGCTGCTTTGGGGGATGATTCAAATGAAATGAAACGGTATATTTCAATCATTCCAAAATGAAAGACATTTTTAGGAGTATTTCATCTATCAATTCATAGAAATAGTCACCGTTAGGTATTAAATTAGAGCAACCTGAAAAATTAACTCCCATGGCAAATATTTCAAATTTTAAAACATTTTGTCAATGCAAGGACAGTAATTTCACCTTGAATTAATGGGTATCAATGAACCAAGCAGACCACAACCAAACACTGACCAATGGAGCTCAGTGTTACTCTGATTATGCTTGCCTAAGATTTACACCAGATCTCAGATACTGGAAACTACCCTGGAGTATAAATTGATAAGGCATGGGGTACCTGGGTGGCTCAGTTGGTTAAGCGTCTGTCTTTGGCTCAGGTCATGATCTCAGGGTCCTGGAATTGAGCACCACATCAGGGGAGTCTGCCCTTTGCCCCAGCTCATGCTGTCTCTCTCTCACTCTAATATATAAATGAAATCTTAAAAAAATAAATAGCTAAGGCATATTTGCTATATGTATGGTATGTAGGGGACACACCCTAAGGTGACTGCTTATTCATGCCCTTATTCATGTCCTTGTGCAATATTTTCTGCTCCTAGTGAGCAGGATCTGAACCTTGATTTTAAAAAAGAGAATATGACTAAAGTGATGGGACTGCTATTCCCATGATTATGTTTCATTATATAATACTCTATCTTGGTAGACCAGAGAGAGATTTTCTTATTGACCTTGAGGAAGCATTCATGTGTGAATGTCTATGGAGAGGACCACATGATAGGGAATTATAAGCAGCTTCTAGGATCGAAGCGTCCATCTGGCATCCAATAAGAAGCTAGGTCCTTCAATCAGACAGCTACAAGGAAATAAATTCTGCCAACTCCCTGAATAAGCTTGAAATTGGATGCTTCCCTAGTTGAGCCTGCAGATGAGAACACAGCCCAGCTGACTTTGATGACAGCCTGGTAGACAGTGAAGAGAGGACCAGCTAAACTGTGCTTGAACTCCTGACATACAAAAACTCTGAGTTAATATATGTGTGTTAAGTTGCTAGATTTGTAATATATTATGCAAAAATAGAAAAATAATATAAAGTGGTGGAGAATTTATAAAGGAGACCTTAAACTTGAACAATGTGATTATAAGGTTATTAATGTGATTATAAAGTTCTACCCAAATGTCATGAGTATGAGAAAACCTGTTAAAAGACAGAAGCAGAAAATGTAGGAAGAATACAACTTATATGCGTATAACTATACCCTGGACCATGGTTCTTAACTTGTGTTTGGTAAACACAGCAGTTAAACACTTGAAAGGATTAAATTGTTTCTGCCCCTTTGGTTATCCACTGGGGCACTCTCTAAAACCTTGTCACTGTCTGAGCAGAAGCACTTGTTACCCCGACTCTGCTTTTTTATGTGCATAGGAGATAGCTCTCCCATGTCTCAGTGGCTTAACAGAATGCCACACTTCTTACTTTCACTTACAGCCAGATGTACTCTGTTCTTACCATTCTACATCATCTACAAACTTTATAATCTGACATCCTTTTCTCATACCTTTGCCTTTGAGTAGATCATTCCATTTCAGCAGGAATTATATTTATTTCTTAACCATATTTGGATTCTTTGAAGGGACTGTGGTAGAGCTGTGTACCACAGCACAAGGTTGAAACTAATGTCCTTTGGGTTTGTTACTGTTGGAGAGATTTTATGATCATTGATATTTTTATTAATGCAGATGGGGGACATTTTAAAGCTCACTACCTCAAATGTTTAGAGGCTGGATGGCAAATTTGTAGTAAAGGGATAAGAAAAGGATTAATGACCTCAATGTAGATTTGATAGAAGATTTCCTTTTTCTTTTAAAGAGCTGGAGTCAGTTGTGAGGACACTAGATATATTGACGTGGCAGGGAAAGCTACAGGGCTTTTGTGATTGTGCTCTTGTATGGTTCGGGTGAAACTAATTAAGTCAGCTCAAAGATTCAGTGGCGGAAACAATATGGCTGTCATTCTTGGCTCCTATTAACAGTTGGAGTTAAGAGGCTCCAGGAACACAACTGAGTCAAAGGAGGTCCCTCATGGGGCTGTGACAGGCAAATCTATACTTCCTGCTCAGAGAATAGTTTGTGCTTAGAGCCACTCAGGTTAGGATGGCAGTGAAACAGTCCTACTAGTTATCAAAATAAAGGCCTACCAAGCAATTCCCCCCTGGCTCAACCTGGTGAGGTTGGCAAGAGAAACTTGGTTGTACAGGAAAGATCCTTATGGAAAAATGCCTAGGTAGACTACAGGAATATATAGACTCCATGGCTGGAAAGATCTACCCTTTTCCTTTTATTTAGCTGTATACAAGTGAGACTCACATGTGGTTATTCATCTTCTCCTTGTCCCAGTTTATAAAAACCAGTCAAGTATGCACTAAAAATGAGTTTTCTATACACTGGATAAAATTTTCTTCTGTGATGACCAAGTTTATGCAGATGATGGTATAATGAGGATGATGATGGTTACCATGGTCATGGATCACCACCAGCTACTGAATCATTCTCTCAGCAGTGAGCACTTAGTTCAAACACAAAAACAAATCTATCAGTGCTGTTTCACTGGCTTCCTTTCCAAAATATGTGTTATAAGAAAATGAGGTCTCGGGGCACCTGGGCGGCTCAATAGGTTAAAGCCTCTGCCTTTCAGCTCAGGTCATGATCCCAGGGTCCTGGAATCGAGCCCCACATGGGGCTCTCTGCTCAGCAGGGAACCTGCTTCCTCCTCTCTCTCTCTGCCTGCCTCTCTGCCTACCTGTGATCTTTGTCTGTCAAATAAATAAATAAAATCTTTAAAAAAAAATTAAAAAGGAATTGCAGGGGCGCCTGGGTGGCTCAGGGGGTTAAAGCCTCTGCCTTCGGCTCAGGTCATGATCCCAGGCTCCTGGGATCGAGCCCCGCACCGGGCTCTCTGCTCAGCAGGGAGTCTGCTTCCTCCTCTCTCTCTGCCTGCCTCTCTGCCTACTTGTGATCTCTGTTAAATAAATAAAATCTTTTAAAAAATTAAAAAAAAGAAAATGAGGCCTCATTCTGGGGAAATGCCACATACTTGCTTGTTGTCAGGAAGGCCTTCCTATCAGGTATGATTCTTAAAATAATTTTTAAGAAGTCATCAAGGCAAAATTCACATAACTAAACCATATCATCTTGACCATTTTAAAGAGTAAAATTCAGTGGATTTTAGTGCATTCACAATGTATAATTATCACTACTATCCGGGTTCCAGAACTATTTCATCATCCTAAAAGGAAACTTTGTGCCCACTCAGCATCACTCCCCACTCCCTTCTTTCGACAGTCCCTGGCAACCTCACGTATGCTTCCTGTTTCTAAAGACTTGCATATTCTAGAAATTTCATACAAACGGATAATATAACATGTGGCCTTTTATTTCTGGCTCTTTCATAAAGTATAATGTTTTCAAAGTTCATCTATGTTGTGGTATGGATTAGTACTTCATTCCCTTTTAATGGCTGAATAGTATTCTACTGTATGTTTACCTGTTCATCCATTGATTGACATTTAAGTATTTTGACCTCTTGACTAATATGAATATTGCTACTATAAAAATTGTGTGAGTTTGGGTTTGAATAGAAATCTTTAATTCTTTTGGGTCTTGGGATGATTTTAGAGCTTGATTTTGATTCTTTTGCTCTGGTCAAGACTGGTTCTAGCAACACCATAGCTTCTGCCTGTTCTGTTTCTGACATCTCTGAGAAGGAGCTGTTTGATTTTCAAGGATGAAGGTGAGCAAGAGAAATGCAAGTAAAGTGGTGAAGTCAGGGAGGGAGAAGGATGCAGGCAAAGGGACCTGGGTCCTCTCTGAAGTAAATATAATTTTCCATCATCTATCATATATTAATAATGGTAGAGATTATATCCACTTGCCTAATGATGATTAGCCTATGTTCATCTGTGTTTCAGGAATATGTTCAGTTTTTATCCAGTTACTCAATGGTTAGTAATCCATCAATTGCCTGAAATGATTAGGGCTAATTATCACAAATCAGGATATTTGGGCACTGTAAGCCAGGTTCCATTAACAAGTATTTTGTGTTTGATGACAGTCTTTGTTTCTATGTATTTTAAAGCACAAGAAGACCCAAATTTATTTTTCCTAGCAGACAATAAAAAGAGTAATTATCATAATTATCTGTAAAATGGAATTAATAACAGGCTTGCTGTAAGGATTAAGAAACTTGACACATTTAAATTGCTTAGAACATTGCCCTTAATGTGAGTCAACTAT
Organism: Meles meles; assembly: GCF_922984935.1. Taxonomy (NCBI): domain Eukaryota; kingdom Metazoa; phylum Chordata; class Mammalia; order Carnivora; family Mustelidae; genus Meles; species Meles meles. The sequence goes on along the minus strand of NC_060085.1, from coordinate 36,646,936 downwards.
TATCATTATTATTACTCATTCAATACACATCAACAAAAGTGATATTAAAAAAAATAAGTCAAACCGTGCCATCCACCTGCTTACTAGGCTTCAATATCTTTCCACTTTACTATTCAGTAGAGAATTTGCATGTACTAAACCCTTGCCTGAATGATTTAGCCTCTAACTTTTCAAAGGTTTTTGGACTAATTTTAATTAATTCCATGTCAACCACACTTTCTTTCCTACAGATCAAGACTTCCCTGCTGCAGAGACTTGGCACCTGCTTTTCTACTTAGCTGGGAATGTTTGTACATTGTATTTCTTTTGGCTACTTGCTCCTCTTTTGTGGAACTTTGCTTCAGTGCTCCTTTCTCACAGATGTCTTCCTTGTCAAGGAAGATTTCCCCATTTTTGATCTCTAATTCCACTCCTTTTGGTTAGGTCAAATGATAGCCTAATTAAAACCTGAAGCTATTTTATTTAATTACCCACTGACTATAGTTTTGTTTCTCCCTGAGAGTCACTTGAAAATAAAAATCTCTAGCACAGTGTTTAGATATTCATGGTACACATTTATTAAATTATTTATTAAATATTTTCCAAATAAATATAATCTCCAATAGTTTTCATTTCCACTTCTGGAAATTAGAGTTAACTAGGTATTTAAAGGTATGATCATTTTAAGATTTATTTATTTACTTACTTATTTATTTGACACAGAGAGAGAGCACAAGCAGGGAGAATGGCAGGCAGGGGGAGAAGCAGGCTCCCCGCTGAGCAGGGATCCTGATGTGGGACTTGATTCCCAGAACCCTGGGATCATGCCCTAGCAGAAGGCAGATGCTTAACTAACTGAGCCACCCAGGCACCCATATATGATCATCTTATACACTGTCATGGTAGGTATCATCAATTCTCATATTATATATAATACCATTTTAAAATTATTTATTTATTCTTTTGCATATTTTATTCCTCTTCATTTCTGAAAGGATTTGAGATAACAAATTCTGTCCAGTCTTGGTTATGGCCTGACTTCACCTAAGGCATGTTTTGACTTTGTATTCTTTTATTTTCTTTTATTTATTTTTTTAATTTTAAAAAAACATATTTAATTTATTTATTTGAGAGAGAGAGAGACAGGTTGTGAGAGGGAGAGAGAGCACAAGCAGAGAGGAGAGTGAGAAACAGGCTCCCCACTGATCAGGGAGTCCAACTTGGGGCTCGTTCTCAGGACCCTGGGATCATGACCTGAGCTGATGGCAGAAGCTTAGCTGATTGAGCCACCTGTATGCCCCTATTCTTAAAATTTTTCATTTAAATTAAATTAGGCAACATATAGGACATCATTAGTTTTAGATACAGGGTTCAACAATTCATCAGTTGCTCATCAGTTTTTCATCACCTCATGTGCCCTCCTGAAGGGCATTCATTTCATATAGTGATTCAATTTTAAGTAGAATCAAGAAAAGAAGAATAAATGAAACAAGATGGGATTGGGAGGGAGACAAACCATAAATGACTCTTAATCTCACAAAACAAACTGGGGGTTGCTGGGGGGAGGTGGGATTGGGAGAGGGGGAGCGGGCTATGGACACTGGGGAGGGGAGGCGAACCATAAGAGACTATGGACTCTGAAAAACAACCTGAGGGTTTTGAAGGGTCAGGGGTGGGAGGTTGGGGGAACAGGTGGTGGGTGATGGGGAGGGCACGTTTTGCATGGAGCACTGGGTGTTGTGCAAAAAGAATGAATACTGTTACGCTGAAAAAATTAATAAAAAGGGAAAAAAAAAAAAAGAAAAGAAGAAAAAAAAGTGGAAAGATCTAAATTCTGCATCTGAAGGTCTTCAGCTTCCATGAATAATTTTCCCTTTCTTTTGGTAGCTGAATTTCAATTTCCTTTGGAGAATCATCCCATTCTTACTGTCCATGTATGTGCTTCTTGAGTTGACAGTGTTGCTTCTTCTTCTCCATAAACCATGGTCTTCTGGTCACAGTGATCGTTTACTGTAGGAACTGGCAAACTTTATTCTGTAGAGGGCCAGATAGTAAATATTTTTGGCCTTGTAGATAATAGTCTCTGTTCAACTACTGAACTCTGTTATTACATGATAAAAACAACCTAGATAACATATAAACAAATGGGCATGGCTATGTTCCAACAAGATTTTACTAACAATTGGGAGAGGAGGAGACTTGGTATATGGGTTGTGGTTTCCTGAACCCTCGCTTATAGCACCGCTCCTTCGAAGTGTGATTGTCATGGGTCTGCATCAAGGTAAGACAAAAATTAAGAGTAAGTGCTTAGAAAAATGTATACCAATCTGACTGAGTAGTCTTATGTCTTTGAAATATAATAATAATTTGGGCTTGTATTCTGTAGGTCAATATTTTTTTGCTTTCATTTTTATGTTAATTCATTTTTAATTGTATTTCACAAAGTTATTGGACCATGACAGATTAAATTAAAAAAAATACAATTAAAACGTCCTTCATGATGATAGGCTTGAGAAGCACTGGCTTAGGACACAACAGGACTTAAGCCAAACTCATCAGCCCAAACCAAGCTGATCTCAAGACTTTTATGAAGAGACTCCTGACCCCCTTGGCACTCAAACCCAGAAAAATGTGAGGGTGGAGATGTCCGGAGCCACCTGAAAGAGACTACGAAGAAAGACACAACCAAGAGGTGAAGAGAAATCAAGCACGATGACATCATTTGAGACTATACCTTGTTGAAACCTGCAGCTTACTTGTTACCCTGTCCTTATGTTTTGTCTGCTCCCCCAACTAGTGAGTTTCACCATGGGACTTGTATGTAAGCTAAAAAATCCCTTCTGCTCCTTCAAAGAAAAAAACAAACAGTTAAAACTAGGCTTCTGTCACTTGTCACCAAGAGAATCCTGACAAATATGAATTTTCTAACCCTTCACTTCCATTTACTAAATATGACATAATCACTTTCCCATCCATATATTCATTTCCCTGACTATGAAAATAATGAGGTTTTACCCAATATTCTCTTAGTTCTATTAGAATTTTAAAACGTATTACTACACTTGCATTTTTATGGTAAATTAAAGGTATTTGTGTTCTAAACTTGAAATGCAAATTCAAGATTTTAGTGTGTAGTGTGCATTCTAAGATAAAAAGAACTCTCAAACAATAAACAAAAAACAAAAAGCAAAAGTAGCAAGGATTCAAGTTTTAGTTAAGTCATGTCCTTGCCAAAACACATTTAAAAATCATCTGAATGCTTCAATGAACAGTAGGGTTTGGTGTTTTTTTTGAATTAACATATAAAGAGTTTTCATGGAAATACTGTCCCAGATCATTGTTATTCCTATCAGTTTGGTCCTGACAAAATGAGTTGCTTAATATAAATAAAAATTCTGCCTGGATCTCAAAAGGTATTTTAATACCCAGGCTGTTTAGGAGAGTTGAGAGATAATGTATCTCTTCGATAATTTCTACAGTTCCCATTTTAATGACAAGTTGACTATTTTGACTTCTATCAGGATTAAAGCAAAAGTCTGTTGCAAAAGTAAGAGAGGGAAAATTTACTTCTAGGCTCTGGCCAATACATGTCAAAAATCCCGTTTGCTGGAGACAAGCTTTCAAGGTTCTATTTCCCAGCAAGTGTTAAAAAAAATACCTCTTATACTCATGAAAGTCCCTGAAGACTGTTTCAAAGTCGATCACCCTGGCAGCCAATCCTCCAGACATAGGCACTACTTCAAATGTTTCCTTCTACATGGTGGCCACTAAGATAGTTTTTGCTTAAAAAAAAAAAAAAAAAGCCACGGAGGCATTTTTATGATCCAAAATAGGCTTTTTAAAATCTTCTACTTGAATCAGCTTTCGAAAGAAAATGATCTTTGCATCCTCAAGCTGTCTTGCATTTCCAGTGACATCTTGGGCTGTTAACTACCACAGTTTCAATCAGGGGTCACCTTGGCCTTGTTTTCTTAAAATAATAAACTCTGCTAGAAAGAGAGGCAGTGATTTAGGCTCACCTAGCCACCATGCGCTTTTCTAATTTGGCATTCACATTTTGCACAGATGCAGCACTGTTCTTTGCCCATTATCCTTGTGATTTATAGCTCAACACTTGTAGATTATAAGCATCTATAAGAGTGGGGACATTCACTAATTTGTCTTTGACTCCCAGGGCCTGGTTCCATACATATGTGTGGAATGGCTGATTATAAGATACCAAAAATTATTATTATTAAAGACTTTCTCCATTCCAGGTGCTATCATGAATACTTTCCCTACTTCTAATCCTCACTGCAACTCCATGAAGTAGACAGTACTCTTAGCCCCATTTTACAGATGGGAAAAGGGGCACAGAGAAGTATTTTTCCAAGATCATACAACAACCAGTAAGTGCTGAGCCAGGATTTATACTGTGACTCAGAATCTCTAAACTGTTTCACAATACCTAGGATTGAACTTTAAGCCACTGCTGATGAAGAACATACTTAACTACCAAGCAAGAGATTAGTAATCAGAATCACTCATAGGTGATGCTCTCCACAGTATCATCAGATTCAAGTGGATCTTTTGGAAAAATTCCATTAGTTCACTACCAACTAGGGATAATTATCCAATGGCAGGTGACTGCTCAGTATTTCTCTACTTCCTGGCCACCACTCTGTAGTCCAAACCATCCTCTTCCTCCTGGGCTAATTATTTCTTCTAATACATATACCCCACCCGTCCTTTCCAAGTTACAGCCACCTAAACCAACAAATAAACAAACATACCATACTGATTCTGTCATCTCCTTATTTAAACCCTTCACTGGAATTCCACAGACCCATAGGGAAAAAGTCAAAATCCTCATCTGAGCGTGGAAAGTCCTTAGTGAGTGGTCTGCTCATTTTTCCAGGCTCTTCTCAAGCTTCTTTTACTATATCCAGCCATACTCTGTCTACTTCCATTTCCTGGGGGAAGCATGCTCTTTCTTAGCTGAGGCCATTTGCTCAGGCTGATCCTTCTGCTGGACACGTTACCACTCCACACTTCCACCCACCCAACTGTGTCATTTTGACTTGCTTCTACATTTCCACTCATCCTTCTTTTTGGTGTCATCTTACCCAGAAAGGACCTTTTGATACATCCCAATCCCAGATCACTAGATTCCTCTAATTTATACAAACATAGCCTTGTCTTGTTTTTTTTTTTTAAACCCTCATGATACCCTTATAATTACGTGTTTACTATCCGTCTGTCTTTCTTCCCAAATCCTCTGTACTCGTCATAATAAGGTCTGCCATATGGCTGACATCCCATAAATGTTGCTGAATAAATTAGTGGACATATGCTAAATCATGAAAACACTGTTACTTCTAGGAGTTGTTACCTTGAGAGGATAAAGCGTCTAAAACATATCTTGAAAGTTTGAGTGGTTGATAGAGCACTAAAACAATTTACACAAGAACTCGGAAAAAATCAGAAAAAAAAAAAAGAGGTATTATAATAATAGCTAATATATGTCAAGTATTTTTGTAAAAGACATTGCAAAGTGGCCATTTTGGTCCTGCTTTTCTATTTTTTTTTTTTTATATTTTATTTATTTATTTGACAGACAGAGATCACAAGTAGGCAGAGAGGCAGGCAGAGAGAGAGGAGGAAGCAGGCTCCCTGCGGAGCAGAGAGCCTGATGTGGGGCTCGATCCCAGGACCCCAGGATCATGACCTGAGCCGAAGGCAGAGGCTTTAACCCACTGAGCCAACCAGGTACCCCACTATTGGGTTTTTTTGTGAAGACCAAGTCAGAAATCTCTCTCTCTCTTTCCTCCTAAAAGCTGGTGAGAAACAACAATATTAACAGTAGTGGTAGTGTTGATGGTGATAGCAGTAAAGATAATTATGATGATGCTGAATGTCCCTGTTCTTTATATGCCTCATAATCATATGTGAACTTCAGGACCACCCCATGAAGTAGATAATGTTATTACTCATACCCTAGAGATGAAGAAACTGAGCCACAGAAGCAGTAAATTATTCCCTACAATTACAAAAATAGTAAGGGCAAAGTCAGGACACATATCAACCCAGTCTTAACATTCAGATTACATGCCCCTGGCCACTGTGTTGAGAACATGTTTTAGTTATCTATTGCTTAAAATTTAGCAGCTGAAAACAGTGATATTAGATCTTAGTTTTGTGGGCTGAATGGGCTCAGATGTGAGGTTCTTGCTTGGGATCTTCCACGAAATTGCAATCAGTTGTCTCTTGGGGTTTCTTGGTGTCTATAGGTTTGACTGGTTTGGATATCCAAGATGGTGTACTTGGGGGACCAACAACGGACGCTGCTGATGACTAGGAGCTTTTTGAGACTGTTGGCTGGAGGAGGGCTCCATGAGGCTTGGGCGTTTCACAGCCCTAAAGCTGAATTTTGATAGGATACTGCAGCAGGATATTCCACGATACCAGAGGGAGTGGCAAAACCTCATGTGACCTGGAAGTTCAGAACCTGACTTCTCTCACACTTGATCAGTCAAGCAAACACTAAGAACCTGCAGGGTTGAAGGGCAAAAGAACTAAACTCAGTCACTCAACATGGAGGGAAGCAAATATACACACCAAGAGGAGAAACTGATGAAGACCATCTTGGAAACTATCTACCTTAAAATGCTGTCTTTTCCCTTAATTTATTCATACCTGCTACTCTTTAACCTTGAATACGCAGACTAAAAAGCTAGGCCTTGCTCTGTATATTCCTTCCAGTTCTCATGGGAGAACAACTTCAGGCATCTCTTAGACAAAATACAGACACAGTGGTATCTGATTTGAGAAGATTTGCTGTTTGTCTTTTTTTTTTTTTTTTTTGCTTGAGGAAAAGAAGATTCACTATCATTCTATTTCAAGAGGCAAGTGGGAAAATCCTACAGAACAAACAAGAGCACTTCAAAGGAAGCTTCTTAAATCATTGTCCATAGAGATCACTTTTCCGTTTAAGCCGGTGAGGGAACTTTGGAGTTGCCTAACTTACTTTGATGTAAATGCCTTCCTTGGTTTCCTTTCTTTCCTGATCCACTTGGGAGACAGGGGAGCATGTATCTTTCTGTAACCTCACAATCAACCCTGAGTTGCTTTAGATATTTGTCCTCAGGCTATGCCTGTAGCAGAGTAGACTGTAGATGGGATTGAAACTGTGCCCCCGATCCAAAATGATGGAGAATGGTAGTTGGTAAATTAGTTGAAAAATTCAGTTAAAACATTAAATGACCCAAAAAGCCCCAACAATAAATCAACAAGTTGCTACATAAACCTTATATACATTTTAGTATAACTTAAAAAAGCTAAAGGTATACTTATTTGCTAATTAAAAAAAATTTTTTTTAAAGATTTTATTTATTTATTTGACAGACAGAGATGACAAGTAGGCAGAGAGGCAGGCAAAGAGAGGAGGAAGCAGGCTCCCCGCTGAGCAGAGAGCCGAATTCGGGGCTCGATCCCAGGACCCTGGGATCATGACCCGAACCAAAGGCAGAGGATTTAACCCACTAGCCACCCAGGCGCCACTGCTAACTAAAAAATTTAAGGCCAAGGACTTTTCTTAGAGCCAGAGACCGGATTTTGAGGTTCCCAGTAGTCATCCTTGCATAAAATATATTTATTATGCATCATCTTTAATGCCATGTTTTGTGTTATTTAAAGTGAGAACTTAAGGCAGAGCACAGAACACTTCCCAAGAATACATTTTAGACAATTTTTCCCACCTGCAAAAGGGTAATGTTTCTTTTTCATTTAAACTTTTTAAAGCATTTAACTCTTTTCTTTTCCAGCTCATATTTCATTAGTTTATATAATATTTAATTAAGTTAACGTATTTCAATAGCAAATACAATATGCATGAACAAGTTTGGAAACACTATATCTTGCTGAGTATACAACTCAATTAGTGAGAACACAAGTATTCCAATGAACCAGAAAATGACCTACCAGCCGGCCAAATCTCACTATGTTGCTGGCCTCTACTGGGACTATTACAGAGAGAAAGGAGAGTAGGAGTTCACCGGGTGTGCTGGTTAGAGTCAGTTAAGGGAGTTTCTGCTGTGTTCTTTTGTTTTTCACACTGGCTGTCACTTAACCTCACTGAAAACACATCATTCGCCGTCCAGAGGAGAATCAACATGATCTTTTTGGAAAGTCCTATGGAATCCAAGCCCAGTTTAAGTAAAAGTTATCATTTTTAAAAACACGTTCTATGTGCCAGGCATTGTTTAAAGGGTTTCATGTTCCTTATCTAATTTTATCCTTACAGTCACCCTATGAGGTAAAGGATCAGTTAGGAATAGCCTTAAAATGCTAGTGTAGTTGCAACAGGGACTTAAAAAATTTAGGTTTCTTGTAGGAAAAAATGACTGGAAAGGTATTAGCCCAAGGTTTGCGTACTATCATTAGGAATTCATTCATTAGGAGTAACTTCTATTTTCAAGATCATTACATGATCCTAGATGATCACTGGTGCCTTCATATCTGTTTTCTGGCAACAGATGGTGGAAAGGAGAAAAGTTCTCTGGGAGACTTTTCTAAGATCTAGAATGCAACTGTAAAGGCCATACTTGTCCATGAGGGAGGTTGGGATATATATTTTTTTAGCTATGCAATTTGACACTCAGCATAAAATGTGAGTTCTTCAACAAATGAAAAATGTATGGATAATGGGCGTCAACTAGCAGACCAGGACCCAGGGAGTTCTTCCCACTGTTTCTGTTTCATAGAGGAAGGAACCGAGAATTATCAGGGTCAAGATCTTGATCATCAAGGTAGTAAATGATAGGTCTGAAATTTATATCAGATGTGGCATTAGAGTTAATCCTTACCACCAACCCTGAAAGGTTTATAATATCAGTCCTAGTTTTCAGGAAACTCAAGCTTAGAGGCTTAATCTACCAAAAATTACATGGCAAGTAAAATCAGATACTGAAATGGAATCCTGGTGTATCAGATTCCCATGTGAGAGCTCTAAACCATGACACCGTACTTGACTCTATCAGGTGCTCTAGAGGGGAGTCAACATACATTTCAGATACTGTCTCATCCTTCTGTGTACCATGCGCCCAGAGAACGTTGCTCAGTTGAGGAAAATATCACTCATTTACAATATGCAATTAGCAATATGGTCCATTATTCTTAAATCTGTTTTCAAACTCAGGATCCAAATTTGCCTGATCATAGAAAATAACTGATGGATTTGTCAAGAAAAAAATAAATTCCCAGTTCTTCTTCCTAGAAATTATATTGAGCAGCTCTAGGATAAAAACAAGAAATCTATGTTCAAACAGTGCCCCAGCTCATACCTATGAGCAGACTAATGTGGAAACTATACATTTTACATGTTGAATCAAGGGCTTTTTTTTAAGGCTGAGTTCACACAGAGCTTGAAGGTGGAATTGCATTCTCATAATAGTGGTGTTTTTGTTTTGTTTTGTTTTGTTTTATTTTTTAAGGATTTTCTTCTAACAACAACAAAACCCCCAAAAGTGTTGCCTTTCCTTTCCTTTCTAATCTTCTGTGTTTTCTACAAAATAAATATGGAAACAATCCCAACCAAACTGTGGGTCAAATTCCAAAGTCACTCATCTTGAAACATCACAGTTAAAAAGTCGTCCATGAAAAAGGATAAGAAAGAAAGTCCACAGTGAAACAACAGAGAACTTAAACAAATGCTCTTTTCTGATTCATTCATTGGTTTTTTCTTTCATTCATGGAGAGATCAGATGAACTCAAGGAGAAATGAGGCTATGTGGACTATCAGAGAAGCAACTCACTCAGAAATTCTCTCTGTAGTCTGGCTTCCCTGGGCTTTGCTGCCTTAACTTTCAGAAAAGAAATTCTCAGAGACATAGAAACCTGCACTGAGTGTTCTGGAAAAGGTTTGATGCAGAAAAGGCCACTGAAATAGAATAGGGCCAGAAAGAGAGAATGATTCTTAATTTAACAGGGCTCGATCACAGGAAGAAAGGGAGTTTTTACAAAGCCTTTTGCTTTTTCTGGAGCAACACAACTATAACTGGGGATTCACTTGGACAAGTGTCTATGAGTGCAAAATATAGAACAGAAAACCCCTCACCCTTTAATATCACTTGTATGTGTGTGTATGTATGTGTGTGCATGCAAGTTTCAGTTTTTGTCTATTGTTCAGAGTATACTAGCACAGATGATACAGACTAAATAAATAAGTATGCAAAACCTGAGGGTATGCTCGCAATTTTTATTATTTATTTATTTATTATTTATTTATTTATATTAACGAGGTAAGTGATGAACACAGTTTGATATAGAACAATATTCTATCTTTAGCTAACTTTATAATCACCTGGAAGTCCTGTTACAATGCAGATCTTTGAACCCACATCCAGAGATTCTGATTTGGTAGGTCTAGGATGGGCCAATAAACTGCATTTTTAACAACTTCCCAGGTGATGCTGACATAACTCATTCATAAACAGCACCTTGAGTAGCACTATCCTAGAGCAGTGGTTATCAAACGTACTGGACTCAGGATCTTTTAGACTCTTAAAAATGATTGGGAATACCAAATAATTTTATCTGTTGAGATCTATAGATACTTGACAGAATTAAAAATTAAACTGAGTGCACCTGGGTGGCTCAGTCAGTTAATCATCTGCCTTCAGTTCAGGTCATGATCCTGGAGTTTCTGGATTGAGTCCTGCGTCAGGCTCCCTGCTTAATGGGGAGTCTGCTTCTCCCACTGACCCTTCTCTCTCTCTCAAATAAATTTAAAAATCTTAAAAAAAAAAAGAAATTAAACTGAGAAACAAAAAAAATTATTAACTCACTTAAACCTAACAATAAAAACCTTTACATTAACATAAATGGCACATTTTAATGGAAAATAACCATATTTTGCAACACAAAATAATTTGTAGGAAAAGTCATTTATTTTGTTTGTAAAGTTTGTAAGTCTCTTTAAAGTCTCTGGATTAAAAGAAGAAAGTTGGAATTTCATATCTGCTTCTCTTTCTAATCTCTTGCTATATGTTTTTTGCTTGAAGTATATTAAGAAAATCTGGCCTCGTTTGCAAATATCTTCTCCCATTCTGTCAGCTGTCTTTTGGTTTTGTTAACTGTTTCCTTTGCTGTGCAAAAGCTTTTGATCTTGATGAAATCCCAATAGTTCATTTTTGCCCTTGCTTCCCTTGCCTTTGCCGTTGTTCCTAGGAAGATGTTGCTGCGGCTGAGGTCGAAGAGGTTGCTGCCTGCATTCTCCTCAAGGATTTTGATGGATTCCTTTCTCACATTGAGGTCCTTCATCCATTTGGAGTCTATTTTCGTGTGTGGTGTAAGGAAGTGGTCCAATTTCATTTTTCTGCATGTGGCTGTCCAATTTTCCCAGCACCATTTATTGAAGAGGCTGTCTTTTTTCCATTGGACATTCTTTCCTGCTTTGTCGAAGATGAGTTGGCCATAGAGTTGAGGGTCGATTTCTGGGCTCTCTATTCTGTTCCACTGATCTATGTGTCTGTTTTTGTGCCAGTACCATGCTGTCTTGATGATGACAGCTTTGTAATAGAGCTTGAAGTCCGGAATTGTGATGCCACCAACTTTGGCTTTGTTCTTCAATATTCCTTTGGCTATTCGAGGTCTTTTCTGGTTCCATATAAATTTTAGGATGATTTGTTCCATTTCTTTGAAAAAAATGGATGGTATTTTGATAGGGATTGCATTAAATGTGTAGATTGCTTTAGGTAGCATAGACATTTTCACAATATTTATTCTTCCAATCCAGGAGCATGGAACATTTTTCCATTTTTTTGTGTCTTCCTCAATTTCTTTCATGAGTACTTTATAATTTTCTGTGTATAGATTCTTAGTCTCTTTGGTTAGGTTTATTCCTACGTATCTTATAGTTTTGGGTACAATTGTGAATGGGATTGACTCCTTAATTTCTCTTTCTTCAGTCTTGTTGTTGGTGTACAGAAATGCAACTGATTTCTGTGCATTGATTTTATATCCTGACACTTTACTGAATTCCTGTACAAGTTCTAGCAGTTTTGGAGTGGAGTCTTTTGGGTTTTCCACATATAGTATCATATCATCTGCGAAGAGTGATAGTTTGACTTCTTCTTTACCAATTTGGATGCCTTTAATTTCTTTTTGTTGTCTGATTGCTGAGGCTAGGACTTCTAATACTATGTTGAATAGCAGTGGTGAAAAGACCTCGAATAGCCAAAGGAATATTGAAGAACAAAGCCAAAGTTGGTGGCATCACAATTCCGGACTTCAAGCTCTATTACAAAGCTGTCATCATCAAGACAGCATGGTACTGGCACAAAAACAGACACATAGATCAGTGGAACAGAATAGAGAGCCCAGAAATCGACCCTCAACTCTATGGCCAACTCATCTTCGACAAAGCAGGAAAGAATGTCCAATGGAAAAAAGACAGCCTCTTCAATAAATGGTGCTGGGAAAATTGGACAGCCACATGCAGAAACATGAAATTGGACCACTTCCTTACACCACACACGAAAATAGACTCCAAATGGATGAAGGACCTCAATGTGAGAAAGGAATCCATCAAAATCCTTGAGGAGAATGCAGGCAGCAACCTCTTCGACCTCAGCCGCAGCAACATCTTCCTAGGAACAACGGCAAAGGCAAGGGAAGCAAGGGCAAAAATGAACTATTGGGATTTCATCAAGATCAAAAGCTTTTGCACAGCAAAGGAAACAGTTAACAAAACCAAAAGACAGCTGACAGAATGGGAGAAGATATTTGCAAACGACATATCAGATAAAGGGCTAGTATCCAAAATCTATAAGGAACTTAGCAAACTCAACACCCAAAGAACAAACAATCCAATCAAGAAATGGGCAGAGGACATGAACAGACATTTCTGCAAAGAAGACATCCAGATGGCCAACAGACACATGAAAAAGTGCTCCACGTCACTCGGCATCAGGGAAATACAAATCAAAACCACAATGAGATATCACCTCACACCAGTCAGAATGGCTAAAATTAACAAGTCAGGAAATGAGAGATGCTGGCGAGGATGTGGAGAAAGGGGAACCCTCCTCCACTGTTGGTGGGAATGCAAGCTGGTGCAACCACTCTGGAAAACAGCATGGAGGTTCCTCAAAATGTTGAAAATAGAACTACCCTATGACCCAGCAATTGCACTACTGGGTATTTACCCTAAAGATACAAACATAGTGATCCGAAGGGGCACGTGTACCCGAATGTTTATAGCAGCAATGTCTACAATAGCCAGACTATGGAAAGAACCTAGATGTCCATCAACAGATGAATGGATAAAGAAGATGTGGTATATATACACAATGGAATACTATGCAGCCATCAAAAGAAATGAAATCTTGCCATTTGCGACGACGTGGATGGAACTAGAGCGTATTATGCTTAGTGAAATAAGTCAATCGGAGAAAGACAACTATCATATGAGCTCCCTGATATGAGGACATGGAGAAGCAACATGGGGGGGTAGGGGGATAGGAGAAGAATAAATGAAACAAGATGGGATTGGGAGGGAGACAAACCATAAATGACTCTTAATCTCACAAAACAAACTGGGGGTTGCTGGGGGGAGGTGGGATTGGGAGAGGGGGAGCGGGCTATGGACATTGGGGAGGGGAGACGAACCATAAGAGACTATGGACTCTGAAAAACAACCTGAGGGTTTTGAAGGGTCAGGGGTGGGAGGTTGGGGGAACAGGTGGTGGGTAATGGGGAGGGCATGTTTTGCATGGAGCACTGGGTGTTGTGCAAAAAGAATGAATACTGTTACGCTGAAAAAATAAATAAAATGGAAAAAAAAAAGACACAAAACAATGAGATGACACACAGCAAGCTCGCAACGAATAAAAGTGTTGTAATATTAGCATAAAAAAAAAAAAAAAAAAAGAAAATCTGGCCTCCCACTGGTATGTGATAGGAAAGGGGGATACTATATTACATGATGTTATTATAGAATCATAAGTCTTTTAAGGTAATTGTGGACATTTTTATTTGATACTCAAAACTCAAAAGTAGTCTTTCTTAAAGTTTAACAACAATGTAGCTCTAAAATCGTATCAATGAACTTTTCATGATCAATTACAGAAGAAATTGTTGATCTATTCCGCACTTTGAATGATCTTATTTCCATGCAAGATTTTGTAATACCATGAGTTGTTCATTGAAAAACATTGATTCACTGAGTTAAACAGACTTTCCAAATGTTGATGTATGTTATTATATGACATAAAATAAATCATATTTGTTAAGTTAACTCCCAATCATATCAGAAAGTCTTTAAGTACTGGGGATCTATCAAGTTAAAGTTTCCCCAATTTTTTTTAAAGATATTATTTATTTATTTGACAGAGAGATCACAAGTAGTCAGAGAGGCAGGCAGAGAGACAGGGGGAAGCAGGCTTCCTGCTGAGCAGAGAGCCCGATGCGGGGCTCGATCCCAGGACCCTGAGATCATGACCTGAGCTGAAGGCGGAGGCTTAACCCACTGAGCCACCCAGGTGCCCCAACGTTTCCCAAAATTTTAATGTCTCACTTGAAAGCTTAAATTTTATCACTGGTAACAAATATTATCAATTCTTTACTTGGAAGTCACAGGCTCACTTTTTTTTGGGGGGGGGGATGTGTGCCAAATATGAATTCTAAATAAACATAGTTTATCAACTTTCTATATAAATAAAAATGACGTTCCATAAAAACGGTGGCTAGTTCAGTCTGCCATTTGATCGATTATATAAGCCCTTCTCCTCTAGGAAAGGATTTTACATGAGTTTACCATTTTGTCACACGGACTATTAAAAAGATGTATGCTTAAATGTTTAAAGAAATGAAAACGTTTTACTGCTGTATTAGTGACATTCTTAGGTAAAACTGACATTTTTTATGTTACTGTATGTGGCAGTGAATAAAACAATAGTCATGGGTACATTTTGGTGAAACTGCCTTAATTCATGCTAAGGCAACAACAGTTTTATCTACCACTGCCTTTGTACCATTAGTGCACATGTTAACCCAATGAAAAAAATTGCTTAATTATTATCATGAAAATAATTTTGAACACGTAGCCTCCCTGAAAGGTGTCTTAGGGTACCATCAAAAGTCTATGGATTATACTTTGAAAACCACTGTTCTGGGGAAAAATAGCATTACAAACTGAATTTGGCATATATATACATACACACACATACATACATACATACATAGATATGTATATATGTATCTATTTATGTACAGTTGGCTGTCAGTGTTCACAAATAAATTGATTTAGCTATAACCATTTAATAATTAGGATATTTCATATCAAAATCTGGGTTCCAGACTCTTCCTGATGGATCACCGATCTGATAGGTAACGGATCCTTGATCCTTCATGGTGATAATGAGCATTGGTTACCCATTTACATGAGGCTGGTCCCTCCCTTGTGCTATCATCTCTGTCCAGTTTATTACATTTATTACATTTACCTTCCTAGGTATAGGCAATTTAAATGTGTAAATCCTTATAATATGATAAATATGTGAGAACTGGAACTGGATATGTGAGAGTCAAAATCTCAACCTTTCTGCCCATTGGTTATGTGACTTAGTGAAATTAGCTCAATTCTTTCTTAATTTCAACTTCCTTATCTTCTAAATGGGGAATAATACTATGGAAGTTGTGGGATTTATATGGCATTACGACAGTAAAGGGTCATGTCCTGAGTCTATCAAATCCCTAAGTGCACAATACATGTTAGTTCTATTGGCAATGTCAATTGGAACAGAGATGCATTTTCACTTAATCTTCACAGTGACCCAATGATATACGTGATCCCATTTTAGAGATGAAGAAAATGAGGCAAAGAAAGGCACTCAATACATAGCCATAGCTCTGGTGGTACCACTAATAATAGTGAGAAAACAAATGGCATGTACTGAGCACTTACCATATTGCTGGTATTGTGCGAATTATCTTATATTGAATCTTTTTTATTGAATGTCATTGACATGGACATTACGTAAGATTAAAGAATACAACATGCTGATTTGATACATTTATGTATTGTAATATGGTTACCACATAGAATTAGCAAACACCTCCATCACATCACTTATTTCATTATTTGTATTCATTTATTTTTTATGATGAGAAATCTCAGCAGCTTTCCAGGATTATTAACCATAATCACAATGTGGGGCATTAGATCCTCAGAACTTATTTATCTTCTAACTTCAAGTTTGTACCCCAGGACTAGCAACTTCCCGATTCCTCTACCTCCTAAACCATGGTAACCACCATTCCATTCTCTGTTTCTATGAGTTTAGCTTTTTAACATTCCACACAT
This sequence comes from Meles meles, assembly GCF_922984935.1. Taxonomy (NCBI): domain Eukaryota; kingdom Metazoa; phylum Chordata; class Mammalia; order Carnivora; family Mustelidae; genus Meles; species Meles meles. Next base: position 36,630,615 of record NC_060085.1, on the reverse strand, counting down.
AAGTGAAATCATACAATATTTGTCTTCCTCTAGCTTATCTCATTTAGTATAATGCCCTTGAGGACAAATGACAGGATTTCCTTCTTTTTCATGGGTGAATAATACTCTGATTTAAGAAATGGGCAGAGGAACTGAATAGACACTTCTCCAAGGAAGACAAACAGAGGGCCAACAGACACGTGAAAAGATGTTCACTATCACTAATCATCAGGGAAATGAAAATCTAAATCACAATGAGATATCACCTTACACCTATTAGAACGGCTATTATCAAAAAATAACAACCGTTGGTGAGGATGTAAAGAAAGGGAAACCCCGTGTTCTGTTGGTGGCATGGAGCTCAAACTGGTACAGTGACTATGGAAAACTATGAAGCGTCCTCAAAAAAAAAAAAAAAAAATGGGGGGCACCTGCGTGACTCAGTGGGTTAAGCCTCTATCTTCGGTTTGGGTCATGATTCCAGGGTCCTGGGATTGAGCCCCTCAATTGGGCTTCTCCTTTTCCTCCCCACTCTGCCTGCTGCTCTGCCTTCTTGTGCTCTCTACCTCTCTGCCAAATATATAAATAAAATCTTTAAAAAAATAAATAAAAATAAAACTACCATATAAACCAGCAATTCCACTTCTAGGTATATACCCAAAGGAAATAAAAACAGGCTATTAAAAAGATACCTGCCTTTTTTTTTTTAAGATTTTTATTTATTTATTTGACAGAGAGAGATCACAAGTAGATAGAGAGGCAGGCAGAGAGAGAGAGAGAGAGAGGGAAGCAGGCTCCCCGCTGAGCAGAGAGCCCGATGCGGGACTCGATCCCAGGACCCCGAGATCATGACCTGAGCCGAAGGCAGCGGCTTAACCCACTGAGCCACCCAGGCGCCCCAAAGATACCTGCCCTTTTATGTTCATTGCAACAATAACCAAGATATGGAAATAACCGAAGTGTCCATGAATGAATCAATGAATGAATGAATAAAGAACATTTGATTTAATCTTTATAAAAGCCCTTTGATTTTATTGCCATTATATAGATGGAAACAATGAGGCTCAAGGAATTCAAGGAGTTTGCTCAGGAGCCATTGTAGTACTTGGATGTGGAGCTGAATGGGGCTCTAAATTTTTTATCCTTAAAAGCCCAAAATACTGACTTCTATCTATAATATTGGCATGAGCTGAAATAGTCCGGTATCTGTCTGTACTGGTCACTGATGATCAATGGGTTGGGAGCCTCCACAAAGAGGAGATCTGGGCTACTTACTCAGTCTTGTGAATGTTAAATCACATTTTTCCCGTGGTGGAGATTCTCCGACACACACTGATGAAAAGAAAAAGCGGAAACATACACAAGACCCTAATGTTTCAATAAGATTAATTTATAATATATCATGTTATTTACCTTTTCGGTAGAGAGAACAGTCTGATACTGACAGACGTTTCAACATTTAGAGTGATAAATGTATATTTCCACCTCCACAAATATGCCACAATTTGTGAATCGGATAACAGAGCAGAATTAACTGCCTGTGAGAAATTAAAACTGCAGACACTTTTTTTTTTTCTCTTGTCAAACCTAGAGGTTTCAAACAATAAAAGAACTTCACATTACGGTTTTAAAAAAAATTTTGCTGTTTCTGACTGTAATTAGAACCACCTGAACTTTGCCGTAGAGTACCACCCAGTTTCCCCAAACCTTCCTGACATTGTAATATTTTGGATTTAGGTCACATTTCTGGGCGATTGACATTCTCTCTGCTTTGCAATTAAATTCTGGAGTTTTCAAACACTCTCTGACCCCTCATATCATTTTCATCTTTTCCTAAGTTTAAGAATGACCTTGCTTGGGTTAATTGATCCCAAAGGGCTATAATTTCTTGTATTTTATTTCATTTTGTCCTTGGCTTATTGTCAAAACTTACTGGAAATAAAGCATCCCAATAAATTCACATTTAGCGTTAAATGGTTTCAAAAATAAGCACATCAACAACCCATAGGGTGATGCCAAATTGCCTCTGAAAAGCAGTATAAACACTGGTTATGATGATGCGATGCCAAACAGACAGATGAGAAATAGGTAACTCAGTTATCCAAATGCCCAGATACCAAGACATCTGGGTCATTAACAGAACAATTGCCTTTTTATTAGGACTATTGCTAGGCTGACAATATCAAACAAAGTTTCAGGTCACAGACCTGTGAGGTCACCATCCCTGAATGCTTTGCTACGTTGCCACATCCTGGTAATTTCAATGCATCATCTCTTACATTAACTACTCTACAACGACCCTACTAGAAGGATGAGTTGTTATGTTCATTGTATAGATGAGAACACTGAGACCTGGAAAGATTAAGAAACTTGTTACAGAGCTCTGATCTGGTAAATGGCAGCTTTGAACCGTGTCTGTTTGATTTCAAAGCTCTGGATTTGTTTATGGCGAAGGCATGGTGTAGATTAGGGACTGCAAATGGAAATGCTCCCAGGGGTAGGCAAATGGCCTGAATTTGTGAACAGTGTCATGTTTCAGACCACAGCGAGTGAGCAGACCCACAATGAACTGCAGACTGCCAGCCCTGTCTGTAGTTTGTAAATCTAAAATTCATCTAAGGAGTAGGTAGGCAAAATGAAGAACTATCATCCAGTTTTCCCAATACCTTCATTTACTGGTCTAATGTAAACAAACAAAGCAATGATCCCCCCAATACTGGTTTCTATTTCTTTTATTTAGCTACTAATGGTTAGGCAGCTGAAATCTGTTTTAACAACATAGGGATAAAGGAAGGGCTCCCATGTTACCAAATTTGAAGGGATTATAGGTTAAACTTTTCAACCAGTGCCTGGAGTGAAGTCAGTGATTTCTAGCTCTCCACTTAAATCTTTACACTAGTGTTTTACTGTAGCAAAATGTTCATGTCAGTATGAAATATTTTTATTTTTAAAAATAATTTAAAAAACTTTTTATAAACATATAATGTATTATTAGCCCCAGGGGTACAGGTCGGTGAATTGCCAGGTTTACACACTTCACAGCACTCACCATAGCACGTACCATCCCCAATTCAGTATGAAAATTTTCTAAAAATTGTCACTCAGCGTGCTAACCAGTGGTGACCTACCCTCAGACAGGTGACCAGGGAGGGGAGTGGCATGATCTGAATAAATAACTGAGCACTTGAATTTTTAAATTAAAAAAAATTTTTTTAAAGCTTTTATTTATTTGACAGACGGAGATCACATGTAGCCAGAGAGGCAGGCAGAGAGAGAGAGAGAGAGAAGAAGCAGGCTCCCTGCTGAGCAGAGAGCCCAATGTGGGGCTCCACCCCAGGACCCCAGATCATGACCTGAGCTGAAGGCAGAGGCTTTAACCCACTGAGCCACCCAGGCACCCTTGAGCACTTGAATTTAGTTGAATGGACATAAAATTCCTTCTTAGGTAGACACAAAGTCTATTATAATAACTATAATTTACTTACATTTATTGGAGTGTCAAGAAAAGGAGAAGAATGAAAATATCTCAGATGTGCCCCATAAATATATTAAGTATAGACTGGGTTTCTCTGTTGTACCAAGAGTGGTTCAGTAATTTTCCATCACACGTACCCGCCTTATCTAAACCTTGACTTTGCCGGTAGGGGGAAAAACAGATGGACTTCTCCTAATTCTCTAAGGAAGCCAGTGGCAATTAGAAAAACAATCGTATTTATTTACGCCACTGTTCTGTGTGGAGTGTGGTTTGGGGTAGAGCAGCTTAATTCAAACAAGCGGTTATTTTGGAAACAACTGGCCGGAATCAGTGAAACATCCGGTAAAGCCAGCTGGCGAGTTGACAGCATTTACCCTTCTCCCCCAGCTGGCTTGTGTATGATAAAGTATTGGCACTGACTACCAGGGAGATTCTGTAGCCTGTAGCTGTGGAAATCGTTAAGAAGAGAAAAGACAGTCATTTGTTCTGGGTGGATTAGAAGCCCAGAAGGCTTGAGGGCTGGGGGCTGCAAGCAATGAGCCTTTTCATGGTTTCCTTGCCTGTGTAGATACTGCCCCATCCACCTCTTTGAAATTCCAATAATCCCTCTACCTCTGCAAGAGCATGAACCGCCATGGAAGGTAATCAAAAGATGGGTTAAAATAGCCCTGGTTATGATTCTTGCCTTGAAATTAAACCCCAGCAAGCAAATTGTTTCCTTTTTCCTGAAAAGATTTTAAATCCAATTTATTTGAGGTTTCTATTTAAATGGAAAGTACTGTAGCATCTCATGCAAAGTGAAATCAATCTCTTCAGGAAAAGGAGGAGGAGAAGGGAGAAGGAGAGAATGTGGGCCAAGCATATGTAGATTAAAACTTGCTTTTTCAAAGATTTTGAAATATGAGAAACTATCTCTGCCTATAAGATTAGTGATGGATCCCTGAGACAGAACCACCCTATTTAACTGCTTTCCTGGATGCCTAATAGGCATCTCGAACTTAATATATCGAAACCCAATTTCTCATTCTGCTTCCACCTAGCTTAGTTCTTTCCTAGGTTTGTTTAATCAGAAAATGGAACCAACAACCTAGGTGTTGATGTCCACCCATGGAAATCCTCTTTGATTCATCTCTTCACATGACTTCTCACATCCAACTCATCTGATTTTATCTCCACAGCACCTTCCAAATTAATCTCTCTCTGCTACTCTTACCCTGGACCAACCCCTTTCATCTAGACCACTGCTACGGCCTCTTAGCTTGTCCCCTGGCTTCCATCCTTAACTCTCGAGAATCCATTCCCTACAACAACAATGTCCAACAGGGCAGTCACAAAACGTAGGTGGCTATGAAACCCTGGAAATGTGGTTACTTCCAATTGAGATACACTCTTAAGTGCGAAATACACTCTACACTTCAGAGATTTAATACAACGAAAAAAGAATGTGAAACATCCCATTAATACTCTTTATATTGATTACATTTTCAAGTTATAATATCTTGGATGCATTTGGATTAAAGAAAAAAAATTACTGAAGTTAATTTCACCTGTTTTGTTTGATTTTTTTTTTTATGGTAGCTACTACACATTTAAAATCATGTGTGTGATTCACATATTTCTATGGGACAGCACTATTATAAAATATCAGATTGTGGTCCTTGAAAATCTTGTAATGGCTTCCCATGGTGTAAAATCCAAGCTTTCTACCATGATCTATAAAGCCCTAAGTGGCCTGCCCTCTGACCTCTTCTTGTGCTCCTCTATAAACCTCAGGTTCCAGTCACACTGATCTTTTGGGTGTCTTTAAAATATATGAAAGAAATTCTCCCTTTAAAGTCTTTTCTCTGGCTGTTCCTTCTTCTTGGAAGGCTTTTCTCCTGGGTATTCACTTGTCTCAGCCCCAAAGAACCTTTTTCTCAGAGAGGTATTTCCCAAACCAGTTATTGTCCCATTGGTCTCAAATTATCTTGCTGGTTTTCTGTTTTCTTCCTCCATCTCACCCCAACTCACCTCAACTGGGACAAAAAACAGGGTGGTGTGTGCACTTGATGTAGCTTTACATGTAGAGATTACAAATATATAGACCTGTTGTACAGCAAGTGCTCAGCAAATATTCACTGAATAGATCAATGGACAATTCTTGAATGAGTTTGTACCCATGAAGCATTAGAAAAATCAGGTGTTGGTAAACCAAGGCCAATGGGTCAACTCTCCCCCCCAACCTCCACACGTCTCCCATTTTGTAGAGCCCATATGCATTTGCTTACATATTGTTTATTGGCCGCCTCCGTGCTACAAGTGAGGAGTTGAATATTTTTGAAAGAGACCACAGGTGGCGTCTTGCTCCGCAAAGCTGAAGATACTCGCTATCTAGTTCTTTATAGAAAAAGTATGTCAACCTCTTATATATTTTTTAAAAAGTCATGCAAGATCCTTTATGAGTCGGGCCTTCTCTGTCTCACCAGGATCTTCTCTGTCCCATTCTATGCTGCAGCCAAACTAGGCTACATGCTGAGAACTGCTCGCACCATCATCCCTCAGGGGTACACCTTTGTACTTGTTTCGTTGGCTGGAAACATCTTTCTTCCCAACATGCTGCAAAACCCTATGTTCATTGCAAGAGACAACAGAAATGACTGCACCTGTTTAAGAAAGAAGCTGAATTCAGCAATTCCTTTAACTAAATAATCTGGATGAGGAATAACTTTGGTCACCACAAGATCCAGGGGTTTAAATGATGTCCACAGGATCTGGTTTTCCCCCCATTGTTCTGTTCCTCCTTCTCTGTTTTGGCTCCAGTTATAGGCAGATTTTTCCACTTAGATTACAAGAAGGCTTCCAAGATCTCCCCAAACTAAAAAGTTCCAGAGGTACCAGGGAGACTGTTATTGCATTGGTTCCAGCTGAGCCATATGTTCATGCTTGAACCTATCAACGTGGCCAAAGAATGTGTTGTTTTAATTGATTCAGAACTAGGATGATTGTCCACCTGCTGAATGAGGTCTGCAGACAGTTCTACCAGAAGGTAGAAAGTTGGCAAAGTGCTCTTCTAAAGAATATCAGGATCTTGTAACGGGGGGAATTAAGAAATGGAAACCATATGGTAAAAATCATGGATGTCTGCTGCCCAGTCCTTTAAGTCTTGGTGAAAATCCCAACATCTTCTTTTGGAGTTCTCACTGATTCTTTCACCACTCTTCCAGCTGAGTCCTATACCCATTCTGGTCTTCCATAATCCTGGGCTTTCTTCTATGTCAGCACATAGTAATAAGTCGTTAGCTGGCCTCTCTCTTGGGAAGCTTCCAGCTTCTTGAAACAGGACTTTGCTCTTTGTATCCACAGGGTCCAAACACAGTGCCTGGTATACAGCAGAAGCCTAATACATGCAGAACAAATTTTTATGAATATGTGCATTACCCACTGTTTTCTTGAGTAAGGCATATGTGTACAAAGGTGCATTTTAGGTGGATTACTCTTGTACTGACTAGTAGGATTAATTTGGAAACATTGCAGCTAGAAGACCCGTATTATTTTCCAGAGTGAAATGAAGAGGAATGACAGGAGGGGCAGAACCATGGCAGAAGGGAAAGAGGTGAAGGGACTGGAAATTCTCTCTCTCTGACTCACTAGAAATTCTCTCTCTCTCTCTCTCTGAATCACTCGTCTGGAAACAAACTTCTAAATTATTGATCCAAAGCTTAGACGGATTTAAGAAGCTACTGTTTGTTGATACTTGCTTACAAACTAAACACTGCGCTATCTACTGTATAGAAATTAACAAATTGAATCCTCTCAATACCCCTTAAGGGAAGTGATATTCTTCTTTTCGAGCTAAAGAAAGTTTCAACAATGTTAAGCAAGCTCTCCAAATTATGCAGTGCGTTAGGGTAGAATCTAGGTCTGAACAGATACTTACCTCTAAAGTTGCATTACTGATAGGGTCAAAAGGGATACGCAAAGTGACCTGATTTTTCTAAAACTCTTTTATGTGCTCAAATGAGTGACTTTGGGATTGCAGGCTTACATTCATTTTAATGATTTGAGCAAACCATCACTTGTTTATAGTCATGTTCTTCAGAAAACAAATACATTAAAGTACCCAGTGTTTACAGACTCCCAAAAGTCTATCACTATGGTAAAGTTGCAGGAGATTTCTCTGACTGCACCCAATAAAGTCACATTTCAGGTAATGCTCATGAGCTGAATACAGAGCTCATGGCTTTGTTGTTACAGGGTCTGAGAGTAAATATCAGATCTAGTAATAAAATATTAGAATTCAATCATTTAGCTTCAAAGGATAATTGTTGATAAGGTGGCCAAGCGTATGATGTATTTTTATACTGCCCTGATTATTTCCTGAGAGAAGTGACAGTTACTGACAATTAACTGGATTTTTGGCCCACTTCTTGCTCTCAAAAATCTCCAGATCTAAAAGGAACAAATGAGATACCTAGGGTCTTGAAGGTTTGAAAATTTCATAGAACATACGAGCTGGAAAAAATATTCCAGATCATTTAGATCGATGGTTCTGAAACTTTAGTGGATTTCAGAATGGCCTGGGGAATTTTGTTAAAACAGGTTAATGGGTCCCACCTTCAGAGCTTCTGACTTAGTTGGTCCTGAGCAGACCTTGAGAATTCACATATCTCAAAACTTTCTAGGTGATGCTGATGCTGCTGGTATCCAAACCACACTATAAAAGCCATGCGTCTTATTTTGATATGATTTTGAGATCATCTAAGACCAGAGAAGTGAATGACTTGTTTCACACCAGGTTAACTGGTGTCACAACTGAAAATGGGGCAAATGATAATTTGGTGGCCCCTCTTGAAAGAGGAGATGTGTGTTTATGAGTTTGTGTATGTGTCTGTGTGTGAATGTCAATGTGTGTCTGTATGGATGCATAGTGTTGTTTCGTTGTTGTTGTTGTTATTGCTGGCCTATGAAGCATCCTTTACTTCTTCTGGTCATGACAATGCCTCCTCTGCTCTTAATTTCTATTATTTGGGTGGAGGTGCTTTTTTTTTTTTTCTTTCTTAAGATTGATTTATTTGAGAGAGAGATAGAGAGAGCAAACAAATACACAGAATGAGAGGGAGAGCGAGAAGCAAGCTCCCCGTTGAGCAGGGAGCCCGATTCAGGGCTTGAACCCAGGACCCTGGGATCATGACCTAAGTTGAAGGCAGATGCTTAACTGACTGAGCCACCCAGGTGCCCCTTATTTGGGTGGAATTTTTAAATCATGCCTCCCTGCAGAGACCAGCATATGAAAAGAGCCTGGAAATATTTTCAGAATTTATGTTACCTGTCTGATAGAGCATGCAGATTTTCCAGAATCTATTCTACAAATATGGTCTCATGTTAAATAAAGATACTAAATATGGATGCTCATTCCAGCATTGTATTAGTGGGGAAAAAACAGCAAAGAACCAAAAGACCCATTAAAAAGAGAATGTTCAGCTGAATTATGGTATATGCTTATATTGGCATCTTATGTAGCCATTTCCAAAAATAAGAGAGATGAACTGACACTGATTCCTGAGAGTCTTGTAGAACTCTCACTGAAGACACTGAAAAACTATAAAATACAAGAAGTAAGAGAAAGATATATAATAGTGCCGAGATCTATCATTTTTACAAGGAATAGAACTATGTGGATTCATATAAATATGCACCAGCACATAAGTGTATATGTATGCATGGAGTTATCATTTTTAGCTTATAGCAATATATATTCTTAAATATATTTATATACATATATACATTCATATGCCACATATTAATGCATATGCGATTGCTATGAGGTAATACATATTCGAATGTATCATAAAATTAATTTTCTTTTTAGAATTTTCTTTTTCTCTTAGAATGTGGAACTACAGAGTTCAGGATTCGCATACATGATGCTTTTATGCATTTTTCAGGAAAACATTCACTCATTTAAATAATAGTTTTTAATCACTGTGCAGTTGCATGTTAGAGCTTGGGCTGTCCTCAAGAAAATGAAAAAAAATGGGGTTTCTTCAAAGTGGAACAGAAGTTGTGGACCATTTGAAATAATGTCTTAGAATTGATAGGTTCAATCTACATAAACTTATATTTATTCATCATTTCTCATAGCTTATAAACTACCATGGCACAGATATGATTCTAGAATTTGAAGGGAGAATGATTATCTCAGCTGTTAGCTTCTTATGGAAAGTGGATAAATATTCATTGAAGGAGGGTTTCGTGTTTCTCAGACTCTAAGTCTTACTGAAAATAGTTTTTTGTCTTATTTCCTTTTCAGGTCGTAGAAGTCTCTAGAGGTTGTTTTCTCACAGGGATTGCTGAAAGGCTTGCAGATCTCTCAGTTAGGAAGAACCCATTGATCTTTTTGCTGAGGAGCATAAGCAGACCACCTACTATGCACAGGTGTCCTGGCCACAGGGTAAACATTGCAGAGAACTCTCAATTCTTCTGTCAGCCTGCCACGCCATGTTCTGATTTGTTAAACAAAAAAAGCAGCAAAGTTAGAAGTACCCAATGAGAGAACAAATGCTGCTGCTGTCACCCGTGAGACCTCAAGAGTCACAGGGACTATCTCTGCTCATACCTCCGAGGACCAACCTCCATCTTGATCTCCAAGAGTCCTCCTAAAATTTAAAATGTGCCCCCCTTTTTTTGGTGAATGAAACACAAGATCCAACTCTCCTGTGACTAGATGAATGATCCCCAAGCCATTAGTAGAACTGTTCAGACCCTATCCCTCATTTTTTAAACTCAAATTCTAAAACTCAAATTAAAATGAAATGGAAGGAGGACTTGGGTGGCTCAGTGGGTTAAAGCCTCTGCCTTCAGCTCAGGTCATGATCCTGGGGTCCTGGGATCGAGCCCTGTATCGGGCTCTCTGCTCAGCAGGGAGCCTGCTTCCTCCTCTCCCTCTCTCTGCCTACCTCTCTGCCTACTTGTGATCTCTGTCTGTCAAATAAATAAATAAAGTCTTAAAAAAAATAAAGTGAAATGAGATACATCAACAGTATGATTTAACACCCCTCCCCCCAAAACTTGATAATACCAAGAGTTAGCAAATGCGTGGAATAATTTGAACTCTCACACACTGTTGGTAAGAGTATAAGTTGGTAGAACATTTTTGGAAAATCTTCTGATGGTACATTCTAAAGCTGAAAATATGTATATTCTTTAACCCAGAAATTCTACTCTTAGATTTATATCCAACAGAGATACTCACATATGCTTGCCAAAAGAGGTGTAAGAGAATGTCTATAAACGTACCATTTGAAATAATCCCAAACTGGAAGCTACTTATATACACATAAAAAGTAGAATAAATCAATAAAATGTGTCGTGTTCATTCTGTGAAATACTATACAGCAACGAGAAAGAAGAAAACAAATGATATGGATGAATCTCACCCACCAATTATGCTTAAAAACCAGACATTAAAGAGTAAATAGTATACAATTTCACTGAAAAAAAAGTTCTCTTTTTCATTCATTCAGAAAAAAGTTAAAACTAATATATAGTGTTAGAAGTCAGGATAGTTATTATATGCGAAGGAAAGTAGAAGGTAAAAGGAAACACAAGGGGGCTTCTGGGATGCTGATAATGTTCTGTTCCTTAATCACGTGCAGATACATGGATACGTTCACTTAGTTTAAATTCCACCAGCCTTTCATTATGTATGTTATATAATGATAAAGACAACAACAAAAAAGACAATAGCTACTGTGATAAAATTTACTTATTTTATTGCATCCCCAATATTGAAAATTGTAATAACTATAACATTGGTAACACTTTTTCAGGTCGCTATGTTTTATGTCTCCTTTTTAAAGTATTTGATCATGGGGAAAAATGGTCTATGAGCTTGCAAAGACAGACATTGGAAAGTAATCCACTTGAGGTTAATTTGGGTGAGGTCCTAGGTCATACCATGTATTGTAGTCTCCACTGTCCAGTAATCAACAGGTGTTAACTATGAAGCCATCCTAAGCCAATCTGGAGAAACACTATTTATTGGGTTTCCTTAATTATGGGAAAATATGAATATTTTCATATTCATTACTCCATAGTCATCCAATTCATCATTCTTACTCCATACTTTCAAATACACAGTGAATGGAGAAGAGATGTAAATTTTAAATAGCTAATCCTGAATTCTTTAGATTGTCACCTCAAATTCTTCAGTGCCTGGTACCTGTATTTTTTTTAACATTTTATTTATTCATTTGACAGACAGAGATCACAAGTAGGCAGAGAGGCAGGCAGAGAGAGAGGAGGAAGCAGGCTCCCCGCAGAGCAGAGAGCCTAATGTGGGGCTCGATCCCAGGACCCCGGGATCATGACCTGAGCTGAAGGCAGAGGCTTTAACCCACTGAGCCACCCAGGTGCCCCGGTATGTGTATTTTTAAAGACTAGTTGAGTTCCATGCGTCTCTTTCATAGTCTTTGTGTCAGAAAGGATAGGTTCCAAGCACTTTCTCACTGTGTCAAATGGCTGCTGGTTTCTGAAGATTGTGGCTATCTCAGATTTAACAGCTGAAGGTCAAGCCCTTCAAAATGAGAAGCCAACATTTAAAAAGTTGCTCTACAGGTTGGGGACAGAACCTCTTCACATCTGACCTTGAGCGAGATAGATTTTCGATTTCAACATCCATGGTAAACTCAAAAGGAACAGAGCTTCTTTGATAAGGAAGTAGGACCTTAGCTAATCGGTTCAGTAGATCTCATCTCAGCTGTGAGAGACTCTACACATTTCTAATAGTCAAGAGGAAAAACACTGTCACAGGGAAGAAACAAAGCTACACTAATGTGATAAGCAAGAACTTTGTCCCAGGAATCAAAGTTATCTTTGCCACTTTCATTGCTTCTCCCTCTTATGCTATTTTTTCCCCCTCTGCTAGAGACCACATCCTAGTGATGATTTATTTGGTTCCCTTTGCCTTAATCTCTTCTGTGCCTTTCTATGTATGACCCCTGCCTAAATTTTTCTTTCTGTGGAAAAGTAACAGAAATGGCTGGGAATATAATCAAGGAAATAATTTTCAAGGACTTCTGAAGCTGAGATGCCAAACCTATGATATATCTATATAAACTTGGTTCTCTTGACAACCACGCTCTCTGAAAGCTGCATTTAACTGTTTGATTGCTAGAGACCAAGGACTTCCAAGGGAGTCCATACCTTACTGAGCTCGATTCTAGTGGCTTCTGCCAAATAAGTTCTAAAGCTTCTGGACTGTAGATAAATTCTCACAGTTGGAAAGCTCTGGCTTGCTCCTATGGATGGTAGAGCCAGCTCACCATAGTTTTGAGTAATGGGGCATAGATGTGGGAATCAACCCTAATGCAAAGCCTCAGATTCTCAAATGGATGAGTGGACAGTGTTCATTCCTATTATAATCCCTCTTCCCAGGCCCTTCAAAGAAGTGAAGAAGCCTCAGTGGAGAAAATACAGGTTCTAGAAACACGAGGAATTACATCTTGAGTAATTTTAGCAACCTTGATTTAGTCACTTAATCTCTCTCCCCTTTGTTTTGCTGTCTCTCTATGGGAACAATAATATCTTCATAATATCATTCTGATTAGAAAACACCTATGTAATGTGCCTAGGAAAAGGTTTTTGGTATTTAAATTGTAGGCAAGACTTACAATGATAGCTTAGCATTTTATTTATTTAGGTGCAAATGCACCACGTCATATGAAGCTGTAAGCTAATCCACTTTGCCCACAGTGACCGTCTCCATGAAGACTTTCCTCATTCAACAAATATTTATCTCACACCTTCCACGTTTCAGGTGCTCTTATGCACTGGCAATTTAAAGCAGAATAACTTAGAAAAGGTAATAGCCCTTGTGGAGATTACATACTAACGGAGAGGAGATAAAGAATAAATAAGCAGGACGCCTGGGTGGCTCAGTTGGTTGGACGACTGCCTTTGGCTCGGGTCATGATCCCGGAGTCCCGGGATCGAGTCCCGCATCGGGCTCCCAGCTCCGCGGGGAGTCTGCTTCTCTCTCTGACCTTCTCCTCGCTCATGCTCTCTCTCACTGTCTCTCTCTCTCAAATAAATAAATAAAATCTTAAAAAGAAAAAGAATAAATAAGCACACAAGTAAATGTACTGGTTACAGATTGTGATAAGCTCAAGGAAGATAAACAAAAATAATAAGAAACTAGATAGAGTCACTGATAGAGTGACTGGGATCCCGGGAAGGAGTAAGCTAACTTAAAGTCCAGAAGGTCTCTCTAGAGTCTTTCTGTGCTTGTAGGAAGCTGCAAGTGAGTGACCAAATCTTAGACTAACATTTCTTTTGCCTGGGGTTCCTTGCTTGCCTAGCCTCACACGGCAGACAGACTTCAAACATGGAGTGCTCATTTCATGTAATCATTCTATCTTTGGTCAGTTCTAGTTGAGGAGTAGGCAAGCTAAACAGGTGAGTCAGTTGCTACTGGTGGCAAGTTTCATAATGGAAACAATGTCACCCACAGATAAGACCACTAGATCTTTAGTGTCTGGTGATAAATGCTAAACACAAAAATAGATGGGAGAGTTAAGAAAAAAAAAATCCATTTAGCAATTTACGCATCTAGAGATAACAGAAAATTCATTTTCTATGAAAATGAAAATGAAATGAATGAAAACTCAGTTCTCCTGGATTGTCTGTCATGGACTCACAATCATTACAGTCATCACTGTTATGAGCATCATGATCATCAGCATCATTGTCTTTGGCATGACCACCATCATTAATCTTCACTCTTCCCTTTTACATTCCCACTTCGTCATGGGGAAGAAGCTCAGAATTAGAATCCCATTCCGCCTGTGTTTTCTGGTTAGATATAGTCAATAAGAGGCATTTGAGTGAGTTTTGGAAGATGGGCAAGAAATAAAAGCCATTGTTCTCCGGTGGAAGTTTCAGCCAGTTCAGATCAACAGCTCTTCTGGGCTACCAAGGATTCCCAGGTAGCTGAGGTAATGAACAGTGGCTTACTTTATCATCTATGGGATCTTTTGAAAATCAAAAATGTTGGTCTTAAAAGCAGCTGGACTCATTGGTTCTGGCTTGTATGCAATTACATCAAGATATCCTGAATGTGGTCTCCTAACTTTCTTTACTTCTCCTACCTTAGCCCTCCTATCCACTGTTTAAGCCTGTAGCTCCTATATTAAAAGACGAGAGTGGCTTCAAAATCTCATCAAAATATCTAGTGGTTTCTATCTTTCTGTTGAAAGCTTGACTGATATACCATTCTTTATTTTTCATGTTGTGTTCCATACAAGAAACCAATTTTATTAGTGAAAGTAATTCATTAGATAAGTGGGCACTTAGCTTAAAAGTAGCTATTATTCATTGGGGACTTAGGACATCCCAGGCATTGAGCTAATTGCTTTATACTCATTTTATTATTTCTAAATTGAGGTAATTGTAGATGCACATGCAGTTGTAAAAAATAATATAGAGATATCCCATTACCTGGTTTCCTCTGATGGTAACATTTTGCAAAACTATGGTACAATATCACAACTAGGGTATAGTATTGATACAATCTACTGATCATATGTTTAGTCCTAAACAATCTCAGCACATGTTACAGACTTATGTGTCCACCCCTACAGTCAAGGAACTGAACAGTTAGTTCCATTACCACAATGACTTTATATGCACTTTTAAAGTTCAGTCCCACAGGTGCTATGATTTCTGTAGGTGATGTCATTATCTCTATTTTCCAGGTAAGAAAACTGAAGTTTACGTAGTGTAAGTCAATGGTTCAAGGTTATGCAGCTAAAAAGTATCAGAACCAGAATTTGAGTCTAAGTTGTTTAACATCTGACCCAATAGAAAACTAGGACTGTGCCTGGAAGACAGCAGTGAAGTTCCCAGCATCTGACTCCACTTCTCACTGACTTTTCAAAGGAGAAAACAGGAGAGCCAGTCTTAAAAGCTGGCAGGAAATGACAAATGAATCAGGGCTTTCCCTTGTTAACATGCCCCTTTTCCATTTCAAGAGCAATTAAATCTCTGGACTGTTTCTTTCAAATTCCTTCTTTCAACATCCAATAAAATGAAAACATAACAAAATACTCTAAATGCATTCTTCTCTCTTAGCTTTTTAAGTCTTTTCCAGCTCAGACCTAAACAAGTGATTGGAAAAGAACTTAAGTCTGAGCCATTGTGACACATTGTTCATCTCTTCTTTTTCTTCTTTTGTTTTTTCCCTCCTGTGACTTTCCCGTGGATCAACCACTTTAACAAGAAATAATTTGACACTGTGGAATTCATTTCCTACTAAAAATGATAGAGCTATTGATGAGTTGGCAGTTTTTAAAATCATGCAGGCAGCAAGCATATGTCTTTCTTAGAAACCAGATTCGAAGATAATAGAAAAGCGCTAATCTGAGCTCCACACTGGATGTAGCTAACCAGTGAAGAAGCATCATAAATCTCAACAATATTGCCAACTCTCCACTATTGATGGTAATAGGGGTCTAGGAGAGCACAAATACTATAATTGAAATCCACTGATAATCTAAAAACTTCATTTTACCCAATAGTTTCAGTGCCCTCTTGGGCCAAACCTTTGACAGGAATGGATAACAAGTGGTCAGTGTGACTGATTTGAGTTTCATCTCCTTCCTCCTGTCCTGGCACAAGCTAGCAGCAGAGGTGCTCAGCCTTGAAAATGCAAAATGCAGGAAGCAATGCCTGTCATTGAGGGACTGGGGGTGCAATTTGGCTCATGTCTCATAAATACAAAGAACCCCAGTTTAGACTCTCCAGAGAGTTTTTTGCACATAGTCACAGAGGCACAAGGTAGGACTGAAGAAAAGTATATCTGTCATGCATAGTTAAACATCTATGCCATTTCTAGATCACTATCTCTCTGGTTTAGTTACCACAAATCACTAATTTTTATATTTCCCATTATTAAGGTGTCGATAACACCAGGATACTATGTTTCTTTCATTTTGCATTTAAACCTTTATCACCTAGATAGCTAACACTTTTTTTTTTTCTTTCTTTTTTTTTTAGATTTTATTCATTTATTTGACAGACAGATCACAAGGAGGCAGAGAGACAGGTAGAGAGGAGGAAACAGGCTCTCAGAGGAGCAGAGAGCCCGATGTGGGGCTCGATCCCAGGACCCTGAGATCATGACCTGAGCCGAAGGCAGAGGCTTTAACCCACTGAGCCACCCAGGTGCCCCTCATTTTGCATTTAAAGCTAAAACTTGTTAAATGTAAGTCTTCAAATATTTTATAATTTTTGAAACCCTATGTTAACACTTCTTGGCTTATATGAACACTTTATGTATCAAGACCATCAAAATGTGACAATGTCCTGTGACACTGGGAGAAAATTTAAGGGAATTTAAGAGGCACTGGGTAATCCCTTCTTGACATCGCAGTAAGGTAACAGTTATCTTTATTTTTCAAAAGACAGAGACTACCTATTAAATATTTATGATATTGTATAAGAGGTTTATGAACCTCTCCAGATTTTGGACTATTTACCCACTCATAAGTATGTTCGTAGTATGACGGTTCAGTGGTCAGTAAGTTAGTGAAACTAGTGAAATCAAGGACTGTGAGGGTCCAGGAGACCTTGAAAAATATAAATATTGTTTTTTCAACCATATTTATCATTAGGATAAACAGTTTAACATTTGTAATGGAGCACAGAGAACAAGAAAGACTCAAGTATCACGCCTAAATGAGATTCAGTGTTTCAGGTATAGTCTTTGGCATGTTATCAACCTTCTCTGGCCATATGAAGAGTAGAAATGGTAATATTTATATTTTGGGGCTGTTAAAATCAAAGCGACTATATATATATGTCAGTCAAGATTCCTGGGTTACACCATGAAAACAATATCCAGATCTCAGTGGCTTAACACAAAGTTTTATTTTCCCATGTACGTGTCTCCTACAGGTTGGCGGGCGTGTTTGCTCCATCTCATAGTGTGGGAATTAGACCAACAGAACAACCACTCTCTGGAACACTGCCAGTTACCATGAAAGAGAAGAACCTTTGCACAGTTTTGCATCAGTAGTTAAAGCTTTGCCGAGAAGTGAAGCATGTCACTTTGCTCATGCCTTTCCCAATCTCTAGAGTACAAGGAAGTACAGAAGTCTACCATGTGACAAGATATAGAGCAAGAAGTGGAATATTTGGTAGCCAGTTCAAATGCAGAGCCTGACACTCAAGTCAGTGGTAGCTAGTACCATAGCAATACACGAGATGATCAGTGCTCACTACGCTAGTAATTGCTGCTCTTTCATTAGAGCTGTCTGTGGCAGAGAGACTGCCTACAATTCCCCTCCCCCATATGTCAATTCCCCTCCCCCCATATGTTATCTTCGTCTTCCTTTGGTGACTGGTTCTCCCAAGTCTAGACTGGATTCATAGCTTCTTAAGCCAAAAGAGATTTCCTAGCCTTCTTGGCAGCCCAGAGTCTTCCTGTGATGAAAGGCAATAGGATGTAGGTGAAAGTGATTGTTCTTAAAAGGAAAACCCTCATCCTTCGCTCTTTCCTCTTTCCTGCTAGCTTAGGAGCTAGAGCTGGAGCGGGTGCTTGTTCTATAAGGGAACTTTGGAACTGAGTTCACCGATAGCCGCAGAACAAGAGGAAAGACCCATTCTAGTCCTAGAATATCTACATCTGGATTTTAACTGAGAAACAGAATGCTATATTGTTTAAATCATTGCTATTTTGGGCTTCCCTCCTCATTTTACTGTTAAAATTTATAGCAAATTTATACACAGGCATATCAATTAGAATACATTTGGCTATAAATAGAACACCCAAATCAAAAGTGCTAGTTTAAGCATAAAAGACCAATAGAAGTGTCTAGATGTGGATGGTTCCACAGTTCTGATGCTCCATAGACGCGGGCTCTTTCTTTCTGATCTATGATCCTCCACATGTTAGATGCCGTCTCTGTGCAGTGGTAAGACTGCTGGTGTAATGCCAGTTATCCCCAGTCGTGCTTAAGACATAGAGAGGCAGGGCCCTCCTATTATCTCAATTTTTATCAGGAACAGTATCGTTTATAGAAGTTTAAGAAGCTCTCTGCTCCTTTCCCTTCCCACCCCACCCCCGCCAAGAATCTTCTTCATTATCTAGAATAAAACCACATGCTCTCCTTTAAACCAATCATCAGCAAAAGTGTTCTGAGATTACTGTGCATGGCTTAGGACATCACGACTCATCTCCTGGGACTAGGGAATTTATTGCCCTTCCCTGAGCAGACTGCTGCCCAGATCAGGATTCTACAGATTAAGGAAGAAGGGGGAAACAGTGTCTGCCTCAGCAGTTAAAGAATCTGTCTAGTTTGTCCTTTACTTCTATACTTGGAAAGTTACATGGCTCCGTGTTTATTCTTAAATATACAGAACTACAACCTGAGGGGATAGAGAGAAAGGATACCTGCCCTCCATTTTGTCCATCCCCCTGCCCCCTGCCGCCCGCTTCAACTCACTTATTCTCAAGCAGCAGGTGCTGGCTAAACTTTTTTTTTTTTTTAAACAGATAGTATATTACTGCCCTTCCTTATAAACCACTGAAAACTTCCCTCTGCATGGATGAAAACATCTGCTCCTCTGACAGAGTCCTACAAGATCCAGTGCTATGCGACCCTGGCTTCCCTCAGTCTGACATCTCATGTCACTCTCTCCTCTCACTGTTCAGTCAGATGAGATTTTGGAGTATTCTCCAAATGTTATAAACTCAATCCTACATGGGAGATTATGAAGCCGCTGTCATGGCTGCCTATAAGGCTTTACCTGACAGACCCCTTCCTGTTCACTCAGTTCTCACTTCAAATGTACCTCCCCTGAGAGACTTCCTCTGGTCATTCAGTGGAAAGGAGCTCCCTCCACTTCAACGATCCGTACCTTTACCTGCTTTTCTTTTCCTCTTGGTATATTCACTATCAGTAATTATCTCATTTATACTTTTTTATATCTTTCATTTTCATTTACTGTTTTACTCCCACTAGACTGCAACATGAAGGAGAGGCAGGTTGTTATCCATTTTCTTTACCTACAGAGCTCCGGCAAATAGACCAGTACTTGGCACCTGGTAAGTGTCCAACAAATGGGCAGAAGTTGGGCGATGCTGGTAGTATTCGAGACCTTCCCTGCCTGGCCATCAGAAATGGCATGAAATCAAGTTTTCTTTGCCTATAAAAGTGAAATGACATCCCATCAAAGGTGTGCTGACTCAAATCTATGAAGGGCAGGTGAAGCACAGTTGTTATTTATGAAATGAAGTGAAATATATATATGTATATCTTATTCCTGAGGGGTCTTCCAGAGGCTACTAAATTGCCTGGTTCTTTTTTTTTCAGCTTTGAAACAACTTTATACTAAATTGCCTGTTAAGCTATCATCCATAATTCAGCAGAAATGGCTCAAGAAAAATAAAACTAAATGTCAATCTCACCCAAAAAAAGTTCATCAGATTGGGTCACCACCCAGTATACTTTGTTCTTGGGTATGAAGCCATGCTTAACACTTTGTATTGGGGGCTTCTTTTCTGTGCAAATCTAGAACAATGGGGCACAGATTCAAAGTTGGGATGGAAAGATAATTTACAAGTGACAAGTATAAAGAAAATAAGCCAGACAATTCAGCAGGCAGGGGTACTTGGGGGGAAACCCAGGGAAAAAGCCAAACTGATTATAGAACTAAAATTCCCATTTGCTTATCTAGAGAAACGGCTAGGGCACCTGGGTGGCTCAGTTGGTTAAGCTCCGCCTTCTGCTAAGGTCATGATCCCTGTCCTGGGATTGAGCCCTGCATCCGGCTCTCTGCTCAGTGGGGAGTCTGCTTCCCTCTCTCTCTCTGCCTGCCTCTCTGCCTACTTGTGACCTCTGTCTGTCAAGTAAATAAACAAAATCTTTAAAAAAAAAAAAAGAGAAAGGGCTAATCAAAGAACTAACCAAAATGAAACCTTTTGATAAAAATCTTATAAGTGACTGCATTTGAAATGCAAGTTGTTTGTTTCAACTCTGAGATGAAACTGGTATTTCCATTATGCTCCAGGAAATAGATGCTTGCTGAATAACTCCTTTAACTTTTTTGTGGCATCTATTGATTATATGCATAGAAGTTAAGAGAAGAGGCCAATTAAATTTAAAATTTAATGGTGTTCCAATGCTGTTAATTTACTGGCTGACTCAATGTGTCACCCTGCATCGAAATCTATGCCCTCCTCCCATGTGCTAGAAAACTCTTTGATGCCCTTTCAGCTAAAATTATAGTAATCACAAGAAACCAAAGAACTCAGAAGCAGGTACCATATAAAGAAGTGAGAGAGTGACAACAGTTGCTTACAATAGCTAAATCCATATTCTTATAGAGGCTGCTGAAATTGAAAATAACAAACCCTTTGAATTGCTTTGTTTATCTTAGTGCTTGCCAATTTTGGAATTCATGAAATGGTATATAAGCCACACCCATAACAAAAGGTAAAAATTTCCCAATTTCCCTACCAATAGGAGCTTGCATGTGTGTGTATTTGTGTGTGTGTGTGTGTGTGTGTGTGATTTAGAATTTTAATTTGCTCATCAGGAAATGAAAAGAAGTTTCGGGTATATGTCATGATTTAATCTGAAAAAAAAATGCATGGTTATTTTTTTTTTTTTTAAGATTTTATTTATTTATTTGAGAGAGAGAGATCACAGGTAGGCAGAGAGACAGGCAGAGAGAGAGGGGAAGCAGGCTCCCTGCCGAGCAGAGAGCACGACGCGGGCCTAGATTCCAGGATCCTGAGATCATGACCTGAGCTGAAGGCAGAGGCTTAACCCACTGAGCCACCCAGGTGCCCCTGCATGGTTATTCTTATAGGAGATTATTCCTTTTCTCGTGAGATATTAGCATACTGGATAAGCCCAAAGCTTAAACCATCACTCTAAGACAATGGACTTTGTTTGTGATACTACTTATTTCTTTACTTATTTATTTACAGATTTTATTTACTTATTTGACAGAGAGAGACACAGCGAGAGAGGGAGAGAACACAAGCAGGGGCAGAGGGAGAGCAGGCCCCCTGTGGAGCAGGGAGTCAGATATGGGACTCCATCCCAGGACCTGGGATCATGACCTGAGCTGAAGGCAGACGCTTAATGACTAAGCCACCAGGTGCCCCTTTGTGATACAATTTAAGACAAATAATTAGAATATCTAACTTTCCCCAAGATCTCTCAGTGATCTTTTATCTATTAGGGCAACCTAACTATTATTTCCTTTTAAATTATATTTTATTAAAAATTATTTTGTATATATGTATATATATTCATGAGTACTTCAAAATACAGAAAGATATAAGGAATGAAACAGAAACCTTCTAATTTCCTAAGCTCCTTTTTATCTACTATTGTAATGAGAATTTCCCCAAAGACTTCAAAAGTGTAGCTTTAATAGCTAAAATATATTCTATCTTACTAACGCCTCACAACCAGTAACTTTCTTCTACATAGTATGATTTTACCAATTTTGCTATCATGGTTCCCCTTGACAACCCAGAAAACAATTCCTGGGGCAATTATTTATTTTTCTCCAAAGGTATTAACCCATCTGCATTACACCCAAAAGTGCCCCCAGAACTCTCTGTCATGGGAGGAGTAACCAGAAAATCAGCAGAGAAGGATACATCTCCTGTCCTGCCCTGAATCCCAGGGGAGCACTGCTAAGATTACCCATGATTCCAGTGGAAGAAAGGCAAATGGGACCACAGGCCAACTGTCTTCTGCTTGAGAAGAGATGAACATAATGCATGAGATCGGTTTTCATTCTCAGTGACATGATGATGGTATGTTGTGGTAAGCTTGTGCTCTAACACTAGAGTTTCCACAAAAATCACAGAGACCATTGTTACAGAAGGGGTATGGAAATAAAGTGAGGGAGGTGTATGGATTAAGGCTTCCATCCCTCTTCAGGCTGGCACTCCTACCAAGATCCAGGACTCAGTGAGAATAGTCAGAGAAGCTGAGAGCAGATTGGATGCTGTTAGGAAAAAATAACTGGGTCACATAACTCATTCCAACTGGCTAAAAACCTGTACATGGGATATATACATATTCATATACATATACATATACGTACATACAGACATATACATATATAGTGTAATTGGTGTGGATCCCTTCAGGATATCCTGGCCAGGTTATCTATATTGTTTCAGTTCCCAATCTTGGGCTCTTAGAACAGAACTCTTTAGGTTTGGAGAAAATTTTCACTTTAAGATATCTTCCTCTTTTTAAATATATTTAAAAATTTTTTCTAAGTTTTTAGGATAGTGGTGCTCAGATTGTAGTCCCCAGGCCAGTAGCATCAGCATCACCTGGGAACTTGCTAGAAATAGAATTTCTCAGGCCCCACACCAGCTCCACCAGAATCAGAAACTCTGGCCGTGGGACTCGGCAACCTGGGTGTTAGCAAGCCACACAAAGCCCAGCCTCTTCTTTCCCTGGCACCTGTGTGGGTGTATATTCATTCTCTGTGTATTTGGGCCCCACTCCCGGAAAGGGGCAAGGGATGCTTTGATCCTCGAATGTAGAGAAGAGAAAGATACCCTCACAGAGATCTTGCCTCTGAATGCAGGATCTAAAAATATAGTTCAACTTCTTTTACTGAAGGTTATGTTCCTGCTGGCATTTACTTTGTAACTTATTTTGCTAAAAGTCTGTCTCTTCCCTGGATCTGAGTAACAGTATTGAAAAATAAAAATCCTGCGTTCGTGGGGGCAATGAGACCCCACGAGGGGAATGGCAAAAAGAAAAATAAAATCATCTTTCCATTGATTTTTCTATGATGTAAGAAGGGGAAAACTTGGTGCCTCAGATAGGCTGGGGCGGGGCAGGATGAGTTAAAATTTCCTCCTAAATCTGGAATGCCAAGATTTATAAACACATGCTTTGTTTATTCCCTTTTTCATTTTAAGTAATACCACCCTAATTACTTCCTGATTCAATTTTTTTTTAGATTTTATTTATTTATTTATTTGACAGAGAGAGGGAGAGACTGTGAGAGAGGGAACATAAGCAGGGGGAATAGGAGAGGGAGAAGTATTCTTAGCTTCCTATTGAGCAGGGAGCCCGAAGCAGGGCTTGATCCCAGGACCCTGGGATCATGATCTGAGCCAAAAACAGACACTTAATGACTGAGCCACCCAGGCACCCCTCAGTTTTTACTGTAGAAAGAAGAAACATCAAAAAAGCCGTAAGAAACAAAAAACCAAAAAACTTCATTCCCCGTTTCCTTCTGATACCTAAAACAGTTATTTTTTAAACCCACTTGAAGACTGGGAGGAAGACCCTAAAGTCATCATTTCAGAGATGGTAGAGCGATTGCTCCTCTCTCCAGCCCCAGCAAAAGGTCTTGAGCTCCTTTTTTTACGACAAAACAGGGGGTAAGTATTATGCGAATGTGAACAAACTGACATGGATAACACAGCTCGATTTTAGAGATAATGATTACAACCTAGCCTCTCTGTTTCCCAGAGCTTCGGGAATCTTGGATTACAATGAGAAGTTTACCTTTATTTATCATTTTCTTTTATTTCACTGGGGATGATATTACTTCACCGACATTTGGCTGGGGCATCTTAAAATGAAAGTCTTATATGGGTAAATAGGGAATTAGGGAAAAGCAGCAATGAGATTTCTCTGTATTGATCTTATCACTCATTTCAAAGATGAGATAATACCTTCTATCAACTGCAAACACTTTCATTTAGCACCTATAAAACTAGTATTAGTTCCATTCATTTTGTCCTTAGAACCAGGATTTAGCTATATTTATTCAATTCTCAGAACTTGTATTTTGCCAAAATGAACATTCAAGTCCGAATCATTGCTTACTTCTCTTAGGGCATTCAAAGAAGGCCAGAGCAAAAAAAAAAAAAAAGTGTTCGAAATAAGTTCCTACTTTAAAAATTTTATTTCTAAGACACTCCTTCTGAACTCAAGATCAAAGTATAAAAATATGAATTTGCAAACAATATCCAGGGTCCTTAATATTCTAAGACCTGTCTCTTATTTTTCTTTTTAAATGCCGCTGAAGCTTATTAGCCTCAAGATTAAGAACTTATTACTTGTAGTGGATCCCCACTCAAGACCAAGATGCTCATTCTCCCAGTTTCTGCGGTGGCTGATGGGTCCCCAGGAACTGCCCTCACCTGAAGTGAGCCTCCTTGCCCCAAGTCATACACCCTCAATAATATGGGGAGAGAAAGGCCTGCTTCCCTGCCTGAGGGAGCAAATCCCGAAGAGCTATCCTGATAGGATGTCCTTCCTGCTACTCTGTGTCGCCCCTCCCACAGGTGCAGCGGCCGAGGCCATTACTTCTGCAGGCACATCTGTCTTGGAATCTGTATCCCAGGGAACTGATCTAAGATATTACTAAATATATATAACATGATTTACTCTCTTCTAGAGATGTAGTGATACACTTTTTAAAAGGTAGAAACTTGGGGCGCCTGGGTGGCTCAGTGGGTTAAGCCTCTGCTTTCAGCTCAGGTCATGATCCCAGGGTCCTGGGATCGAGCCCCGCATTGGACTCTCTGCTCAGCGGGGAGCATGCTTACCCCTCTCTCTGCCTACTGCTCTGCCTGCTTGTGATTTCTCTACCAAATAAATAAATAAAATCTTTAAAAAAAAGGTAGAAACTCTTTGAATATAGGAATTCCAACCATATAAGATTCTTACCCCAGCAACTCAAAGTGACCTACCTATGGAGTGTTTGCACACCAGACAACTGGCAATGGCACAGTGGTAGCTGCCATCATGTGACTTATTCCCGGTGGAGAACCTACAGAGCTTCTTAGGAAGACTGAGGTGGGCAATAAACTCAGAATTAAAACCCTAGGTCCTAGTACTGAATTGAGTCAATGTCTTCAGATGGACCACTTAACTTCCTCGAATCCTTGTGGAAATGATCAAAGACTGAAGAAGCAACCCTGGTAAGAAGCAAAACTGTAACTCTGGATTGTCAAATATCCACCGACTCTTTCTTACAATAAAACCAGAAATTAACATGTTTTATAGATTCATTGCCTTACCCAAGAGTGATAACGGTCAATCATTTCAAAGCATGATTCACAGGAAGACTTCATCAGAATGACCCAAGAAGCTTGCTAAAAATGCAAATTTGGGGATCCCCACCCCCATCTACTGAATCACAGTCTCTGGGGGTGGTGTTAGAGAGAGAGCATTTTAAGTAGACATTCTTGGTAACTGTTATGCAACCTGAAGAGTAGCAGGACAGGGGTGGGTGTGGGGGCTCAGGGAAGAAAAAAAAAAGGGTCTGAACATACAGCCATGATGGATTAGCAACAACAGTCACAAAGAGTTACCACTGAGAACTCAGGTATGGGTGGATGAAATGGTTTTATACCATGTCCAGATGTCCCAAGACTTCCAGTACTTCTCAGAAGCTTAGGAATGGGCCTGAAGATAATGGACTCCTCTACCAATCCAGAGCCAGGGGCTGTATCAAATAGGATATAGTGAGGGAACGTAGCTATAGGCTGTCAAGTTCACAGTCCTGGGGCAAGGCTGCTTGAAACACCGGACACTGATCTAACTCTAGGGAAGAAGAACATGAGGACCAACGAGGGGATGACAGATGGGAAATAAGGAGGGACCCGAGGGGTTTTTCATGAGGGATACATAGAATTGGTTTAATAGGAGCAACAGAGTAGATGAAACATACAAATGTTTAAAGACAGAGAACATTTAAGAGATGAAATACGTGACCCTATTTCTTATAAAGGAAGTGCTGGAAGCATGGATAATCTGCCACAATTCTTTTGCACTTGGGTCGAATACAGTAGAGTTCATATTTGAAGTCACAGAATACTCACGCTCATTTAACAACACAATTGCAGGCACTGTTATAAATTTACAAGTTGCCCTGTGTCCCCCATTGATAACAAACATCTGTTCAACTGCTTCTACTTCCAGAGACTGTGCAAAGAATTTCTCATTTCAGTCCTTCTCCTTAAGCTTTATTTACTCTACGGGCCCAAGAGTTAAGTTCAGATTTCCAGCAGAGTGCCAAGGTGAGAAGCCCTAGAAGTCACTGCCTCTTTATCAATAAAGAATAAGCATGGAGAAGATTATGGGGCATGTGAATGCCTCGCCTGTGATGAAAGACTTGTATCTCATTGTCATTTAAATCATGGGTTTGATGAATAACATACCAGGAATAATGAGTATTCAGCTTGACAAATAGTTCCTTAAAAATTATCTAACACAATTTTGGCATATTGCTGTTTGTCAAATTATTCCTATGCCAGATGCTTACACGAAATCTGTTGCCCATTGCCAAATGGCCTAGCTGCACATTTTCTCATTAGATAGCATTGATATTCTGTGCAGAGGATGTATCAAAATATAATTGGAGACAAAGAGATCTGTACTTGTGTTTGGCATGGACAATGCCTGGTGCCACTCCATACCTCCATTCACCTGCTGGTCCAGCTTACTCCTCCTCTTCTCATTTTGGGGCATCCAGAATGTGCCAGCTACTGAGGACAGGTCTATAGCTTGCATTTTTATCAGAATGGAAGTGGCTTGAAGAAGAGTTGCATTTATAAGGTGCACTATTTCTGTCATTTTTGAAACATGCTGTATTTTCTGATTGGAGACATTTTCACATCCTAATATAGGACCTGTCACTCCCCAGCACAAATTACATGAGGGTGAGAGGAGTCTGCAATGGCTCTCTTGTCAAGACAGAGGGTTTTGGGCACCACCTCTGACCCACTCAAACCCCATCATTCTTAAAAAGAATTCGAAAATCTTGAGCGGGTAACTCTCAAGGTTAGTGAGCACTTATGTCTCTAGCGATTAATCTGGTTTTTCAATCTTAGTGAAATAAAGCAATACCATAGCAGTAAGAGGGAAAAATGCGTATCTGGCTACATGTAGTGTTTCAAATGAATTCATATTCTCATTCAAAGAGGAGAGGAGACGAGTCCGTGATTGACAACTACAGTATGCAACATTTACAATTCCCTCTTCAGGGAAATTCAGAATCGATTGAAAAAGAATGCAGTGTTTAGAAACTACTCAGGGGTACTTTCAGTAAAATGCTTTAAATAATGATTGTCCAAAGCTTGCTAGACACTTGGTAAATGTCAAAAATACATTAAATATGTTAAATGGGCTTGTTCAGCATGTAGAAAACAAAGCAAGTGATTTACAATCAATTTCACACATGCCCAGGACTGTCTCCCTGATGGAAGACAAGAACGTCCTCTTTGACTGGGGCACACCAAACACAAGTCTTCATTTTGGTACAGGATATGATAAACTCACAAGGCTGGTCAACACAGAAGGTGGGGCATTATTCAGCCAGAGCAGCCCCACCCGGGTTGAACTGCCATTTTGTTGTAAAACTTAAATTGACTTTGCCCACTCACCCAGGGGAACTTACTTAAAAACAAGTCCGGGAAACCAGTCCCACGTAACAAAGTCCAAATACAAGGGTGGGTCAGGCCAGGTGGAGGTATTCAATCAGTGGGGGGCGAATACTGTCTCCTAGCTACCAAGGAATATGGGCCCCCGCCCTTTGGGAGCCTTTTGGCGCCAATCCTAACCAAGGTGTGATAGGCTAAATCAAATGTCTACTAGGGTAAATTGTAATTCAATTGGTCACCTAGCATGACTGTGCAGCTTTCTCTGTGTGTTACAATTTCATTGGCCACCTGTGTGTGGCCAGGCCCAACCACATGGCCTTTGCTCTATAAAAGTTAGTCTGGAAAGCAGAGAGGGGTCACCCTCTCTGTAAGAGGTGCGGCCCTGGCTGGCCAGTTTGATTCCTGATGCTTGGCATGAAATAAAGCTTTGCTTGACCTTTGCTTTGTACCAGTCTCGCTCCTTTAATCATGGACCCATTATTGGGGTACCCAATTTTGGGGGACCCAACATTATCTAGAGAGTAAAATGTATGTGTTGGTGTTGAATAAAAGTTCAGTGTGCCTTCCATGGCTGAGGAAGTGGCTGATAGCTGGAGCTACATTCCCATGGAAAGTGGGGTATAAAGGAGAATACTTGGCTCCTTGAAGTTCAGTTCCCATTCTCTGACTACTCCCTGTTGTCCTTGGGACTTTCTCAGGCTCTTCCCCCCCCCCATCCATACTCTTCACCATTGTTGAGGCACTCATACACTTGGTTCTTTTATCTTCTCACAGCCCATCATCCCCCTCCCCTGGCTGCTCAGTTTTGAGTGATCATCTGAACCACTTTCTCATAAGGCATTTGGATCCTTCACAGTTGCATGCCCCCATCACACATGTCCAGAAACACTATGATGCAAACCAGCACTGAACTCATCTTCTCCCCATACAATGGCTGGTCTCCAACCTCAGTCAGGCCATCAGAAGTGCCATTTAAGCCTTTTATTTGTTATCAGCCAAATGTCTGCCCCATGGCCATTGACTGTCCCAAACTTCCACCTCTCTCCTGCAGCTTGCACAACTCCCAGCAAATGGCTCTGACCTCTTCCTCAGAGAGCAAGCCTGATTCATCACTGTGGTCTTCCTCAACTTTCCATCCTGTGTCTTTATTCATTTTTATACTAGCGTACATCTGCACCTCTATTTTTCCCATCTTAGAGGCTGAATTTTACCCTTTCCCCCCCCCCTCTTTTTTTGTGGTCAACCCTTCTGCTTTCTTTGGAAAAGAGTCTGTTCAGGCCTTTTGCCCATTTTTTGACCAGATTGGTCTTTTTTTTTTTTTTTTTTGGTGTTGTGTAAGTTCTCTCTTTATTTGGATATTTACCCTTTATCACATATATCGTTTGCAAATGTCTTCTCCCATCTAATAGGTTGCCTTTTTGTTTTGTTGATGGTTTCCTTCTCCATGCAAAAGCTTTTTATTTTGCTATAGTCCCAATAGTTTATTTTTGTTTTTGTTTTCCTTGCCTTAGGAGATACATAGCGCAGTATAACCATATGGTGCTTCCTCAAAAAATTAAAAATAGAAATACTGTATGCTCCCATAATTCTGCTACTGAGTATTTACCCAAAGAAAATGAAAACACTAATTCAAAATATATATGCACCTGTATGCTTATTCCAACATTATTTATAGTAGTTAAGATATGGAAGCAACTTAATGCCCATGAATAATGAATGGATAAGAAAGTTGTGGTGTGTGTGTATATATATGTACATATTTACGTATATATACATATATGTATATGTCATAAAGATGAATATGTATACATGTATATATGTTACATATATACATGTATACATATTCATCTTTATGACATATACATAATGTCATATCATATATATATATACATAATGTCATATCATATATATATATACATGTATATATACATATATATACATATATACGTGTATATATCACAAATATACATATATACATATACATCTTTATGACATATACATATGTATGTTTCATAAGTATATATGTACATGTATACACATATACACACATATGTATATATACACACATACACACACATATATATAGTTATACACACATACACACTATTAAATATATGCAATGATAAAAAATGATGAGATTTTGCCATTCGCAACAACATGGATGGACCTAGAGAGTATTATGCTAAGTAAAATAAGGCAGACCGAAAAAGACAAATACCATACGATTTCACTCACATATGTGCAATTGGAAAAAATAACCCAATGAATAAACAAAAAGCAGAATCAGATATGAATACAGAGAACAAACCAATGACTGTCAGAGGGAAAGTATGTGGAGGGATGGGCAAATGGGTTAAGGGGAGTGGGATATATATGCTTCCAGTAATGGAATGAGTAAGTCACAGGAATAAAAGCACAGAGTAAAGAATATACAGTCCATGATATTGGCACAGCACTGTATGGTAACAGATGGCAACTACACTTGGGGTGAAAGTCAGTAATGTACAAACTTATCTGTAGAATCACCGCATAATACACCTGAAACCAATATAACACTGTCAACTCTACTCAAAAAACAAAACAATAAAACAAAGTCAACCTCTCTGCACTTAGAACATTATTAGGAGTCAGTAAGTGTGCATTGAATTTACAGATGAATGTACAGACGGAGAGAGAAAATGACAGGACTATGAATTCATGGATAAGGTCATAATAGCCTTTATTTTCTTTGTGATGTAGGAGTGCCTTCAATACCATCTCTTTCTCCTACTTTTGAGACATGACTGGATCAGTCATGTACCTTTTTCTATGTTCCTACAAGTTTCTCAAATCCTTTTAAATCTTATTAATATGTTTGAGTTTTTACCGTTCTAGGTACCAATTTCCCTTCTCCACTTACATTGAACTTTCTCATGCATATGTGTAACAAATGTTTCTTAGAGCTTATATGACCTGTAATACTCTGTGGTTCAAAGAGGTATCCAGGCTCACCATATTTCTCCAATGTTCATTCACTGTGTGAGTGAGGTCATCAGATATCTAAATCTAGAGAGTACTTCTTTTTGGAGAGGATTTGGGACAATAGGCATAAACTGGGTCACTCTAGTTATTACCCATTGCAGTGTGAAAACAGAGCCAAATAGTAATAAAATCAAGATCTTGGACTCTGGAGCTAGACTGCCTGAGCTGAGGCTCTCTCTCTTGCTGTGTTACCTTGTAAAAATATTGTAACCTCTCTGTCCATCATTTTCCACACTATAACATGGGGAAAACCAGAGTACCTCATAAGGTTATTGTTTTAAATGAGTTAAAATGAAAATACTTAGGACTCTGCCTGCAATATGAATTTATTCTTGTTATCTAGTATTGTCCTTACAATTTCACTTACGTTGCTTTCACTAAGATGGACAATGAACTTCAAATTTCCAAAATGAATGGGCCACGCTTTCTTCATTCTTATTGCATTTGACACTTCTTAAAAATCTATTCCTTTGCGGTGCCTGGATGGCTCAGCTCGTTCAATGTCTGATTCTTGATTTTGGCTCAGGTCATGATCTCAGGGTTGTGAGATCGAGCCCCACATTCGGCTCTGCTCTGGGTACAGAGTCTGCTTAAGATTCTCTCTCTTTCTCCTTCTGCAATCCCATAAAAACAAAACAAAACAAAACAAAACCCCCCAAGCCCCCCCCAAAAAACCTTATTCTCTGCCCTCCATAATATCCTCATGTCTGGATTCTTTTTATTTTTATCTGGTTGCATTTTGTCTTTTTTCCCCCCAGGGTGATTTTGTGGGATCTAGTCCTTAAATGTGCTATTCTCTTGGCATCTGCCCAGGAGCCATTCTTGAACCTCAGGCTCTCCCTGAGTGATGGAATTTACTCTCATGGCTTCACCTACCAACCATCTGCTGCTGACTAGTTAAATCAAACTTTTCACCCAGATCTCGCTGCTGATTTCATGCTCACATATCCAACTTTCTGCTCAACATTGCTACTGTGTGTCCCAACTTTACCTCCAACACAACATATTCCAAATTGATCTCATCTTCATCCTACATCTGCCTTTTCCTTTTTTATTCCTTTAGTTGATGCAACCACGACCAGCCTCCATATACAAAGTAGAAACCAAAGAAATCATTTTTTCCTTTCTGAGCCTCCAAGCCAATACTCATGAACCCAGTGATTCCATCACCTATGGATTGTATGAATCCACCTCTCCCTTCCAGGCTCAGCACTATAGTTTTTAACTCTCACTCTTAGCCTGCCTTGTCTTGATCATATCAACTTCCCACCTGGTCTCTCTGTGCTCCATGAAACCCATCTCCCAGGAGTCCATCAGGCCATGCTGTTTCTGGCAAGAGGGGCTGCAAACTCAAATGTCAAGCTTGGGCAGGTATTGTCAGTGAGGGGAAGCATGCTAGAATAAGAAAGAAAATATTGTCTCTCTCATTTTTCTTAAAACACATGGTCCTCTTGGTCTTTCACTTTTTCACTTTCAACAGAGAAATGAGTACAGAGAAATCCTTCTTTACCATAGGAAAAATGCTGTATGCATGATGATAAATGGCCTCACTTATTTGGGCTCAGCATTGGTAAGGAAACAAAGAGTGGTGGAACTAAGACCACCTGGAGAACCTCTGTCCACTGAATAGGACAGTCACTAGTCAGCTACGGCCAATAGATGCCATGCACAATATGAACTCAGAGATAATGTATCTTTCCAGTTTTTGGAAGGAGGGTAGTCTCCTGATTTTTAAATATAGGAGGAATTTTAAAAATTCAACATACTGGCCAAACAAATATGTTAGCTAGATATTTCCAGAGGGTCATAGATTTCTATGATCTAAAACATAGATTAGATCATGTAAATCACTAACTCAGAAGACATTAGGGTCTCCCATCCTCTACAAAATACTGTCCAAGAGCCTTGGCACAGTATTTAAGAAGGCACATGCTCTGGACCATCTTTCTTCCCTTTTATCTCTCCAAAAGCTCTCTCCTTTCTAGTACTTCATTCTCTGGAGATGGTCAAATGACACTCATTTCCTGCATTCATAAGCTCATATTTTATTCTGTACTACCTCTTTTGCTGCCCCCCCCCCCCCACCGCTATACCGTGAATACCTCTTTCTATTCAACTTTCACTCAACACGTAAGGCTTGGTCATCACCTCCTATAGAGGTACGGTCTTCTCTGGCTCTTCTTCCTGCACCTCACTCTCATTGTGCTTCCCTACTATTTTGTGGAGATGTGTCTGTCTTTCCCATAGTAGATTTCAAGCATCTTGAAGGAAGGAAGGTGCTTGTTCCATTCATATTCACACCTTAGCAACATGAGCCCTATCCTAGTGTGGACACACAGGAAACAGTCAATAAAAGATGTTTGTTGTTCCCAGTACGAATGAAATCTGAGTAACAGGCAACTCAAATTCTTATACTACCTTGCAGTGGCTTCTTGAAGAATAATTAAGATCTCTTAGAATTTACTGATAAAGGGTTTTACACCTAACATGGTCATTTCCAACTATGTTATTGTTTTTTTCTTTCCATTATCTGTATGATAGAGTTTTATTCCCACTTTACAGTGAGAAAAGGAAAGTTAGAGAGTATGGGAGACTTATTCAGATTATATAGTTACAAAGAAGTTATTAAATTCTACTTCTACTATCCTATCCAGTTTTCCTTTAACAACATCAGAACTACTCTTAATGTAGTTCAAGTTTCAGTGTATGGAAATAAGAGGGTCTGTGACCTTCAACAGAACAAAAATCACATCCTTACTTTCATTAACCTTTAACCGAAATTTAGCATCTCTTTCAATTACACAAGAAGGTAACAAACCACACTAGAATCAGAAGGACCTGTGACTTTGTCTCAAATGGAAACCACCCAGATTTTCACAGCACAGCTGTTGCAGATTATTTGAAATATTGTTTATGTTCTTTATTATTTCAAACTATGGCTACTCTTAGATCCATGGACGGATCTTGTTGTTTATTGCATTAATAAAGGAGCACAAATTTACTTCAAAAAATATTTTAACAAGTGGATTTCAGTATATTTGACTTTCTTAGTTATCTCATGTGTTTTGCATTATGCATTTAAGACACTATTCTGAGAAAGGGGTCTGTGGATCTTACAAGACTGTTAAAGTCTCCATGGCACAAAGCAGATTAAGAAGCCCTGAGACAATCTTCTTATGTTGTCCCTCACTAGGAGAGGAGCTCAGGGACCCAAGGTCTGTCATATACACCCTGCCTCACTCCAGCAGCAATGATCACACCATTGACAGACTCTGGCAGACTTCTTGGGCTCATATGCTGGCTCTGTTCCTTAATAACCCTGCGAATTAAGTAACTCATTAATTTTGGTGCTTTTGTTCCTCCGTGTGTACCAATTTTATAGGATTGTTGTAGGAGTACCCAAGTTTATATATTTAAATGTTCAGTTCTGTATCCGGCAAGTCATGCAGTATGTGCTGATTCTTCTGATTACTATTTATAATAGTCTTTCTTTCTACAGCAGAAGACAGTCTCAAAATTCTTCTCAGCATAGCACTGCAGTAACCACTAACAATTAATCGGAGGTGACTGGAGAGGTAGAGATTACTTGTCAGTCAGAGAATTATTTAGTTTATGGGCCTGGGCATGCCTCCCCAGGTTTTGGAGTTACATTGCCCTATGAAAACATATACTTTGAAACATTTCAACTACCAGCTACTTTTATCTACATATTGACTGTGTCTTTGGAATGAACACTTTTGGTTTGCCCACAATCAGACCAAAAGCTAGAGAGTTTGGAATCTATGGCCACAGGTACCTCACGCGAAGGTATTTTCTGAAGACCAGAGAAGAGACTCCTAGGGGAACAGATGAGACCAAAGTAAATGATGCTTATGGATGAATGTAATGATCACATTCAGAAAATTTACAGGCGGGAACTTACTTGGGCAGAGTGGAATAGCCAATAGTTAGGTTCTTAGTCCACAGTTCAATCCTGACTACAGCATTCCCTAGTAGGGTAAACTTGAGAAAGTCTTTTTAGCTCTTGAAAGCTCAGTTTTTTGGGGCACCTGGGTGGCTCAGTCATTAAGCATCTGCCTTCAGCTTAGATCATGATCCCAGTGTTCTGGGTTCAAGTCCCATATCAGGCTCCCTGCTCAGCGGGAAGCCTGCCTCTCCCTCTGCCTGCTGCTTCCCCCTGCTTATGTTCTCTCTCTTGCTATCTCTCTCTGCCATAAATAAATAAAATCTTAAAAAAAAAAAAGCTCAGTTTTTCATCTACAGAAAAGAATAATGCTACCATGAGTATCTTGAGGCTGCCATGGTGTGTCTTGGAGCTGATAAGCATCAACGTAAGAACACTACATGACATGGTTAGGAAGACTCAACAAATCCAAGTTTCTTTCTTTTTTCTTTTCTTTTTTTTAACCTTACTTTTTAAGTATAAGATATCATCTCAAAACCATATAAATCCTTTCAGAGTTTCTTATCTAAATGGCTACAAATGACCAAATACCACCGAAGAGAATCTGACAGTTTACCCTTTACTAGTGAATAAATTCAAAAGTGCAACAGACAGATATCTGACGGCTCTAAGTAAAACACAATGATCAGATCTAAGGAGTCAGCACAATGACGCAGACCTTCCCTTCTGTCTACTCCACTGAAGACCTCATCAAGTAGCGATAGCCTTGAGATGATGTGCTCCCGTCCAATGAATGCCATGTTTCATTACTCGTGCCTCGCGTCCAGATGAGCAGGTCTAATTAAACGGACACGGCAGTAAACCATTCATCACACTCACTGAGCCCCTTTGTCAAAGATTAAGCTTCTAATGTGTCTTTTCTAAGAGTGAAGAGTTTAAGATGAAACTTGACTTTGTGATTCCTTTTAGATGGAAGTCTTCTATCCATCTGGCAGAAATTGGGAACTGAAGTGTGTAATTCAATTCCTTTTAATTTTTGCTCTTTAATGACAGGCATATATAAATGATTTGTCTTTATAATTGACTGTGCTATTAGTGAGCACAGAGCTGATACCTAATTCCAAGGCAATAAAGGGAACACAATAAAAGGTACAGATGGAAGGGGAGGGGCAGGTCTCTTGCCATTGTCTTACACATTCACTTCCCTGTCCTTTAGCCAGGGGTCAGCAAATTCTTGCACCAAAGATCTGATAGTAAATATTTTTGGCTTTCCATGTTGTATGGTCTCTCTTATAACTATTCGTCTCTTCCATTGTAGTGTGAAAGCAGCCACAGACAATGAGAAAACAAGTGGTCATGGCTGTGTTCCAGTAAAACTTTATTTGCAAAAGCAGATAGTAGGTCAGACTGAAGGGGCAAGATGGAGCTTGCCAAACACTGCTTTGGGCTAGTGGTTTCCAGAGTGAGATCTCAAGAGAGCACCAGCCGCAGCATCATTTGAAGAGATTTTAGAAATGCACAGTTCTGAGACGAGATGTACAGAATCCGAAATCTTCAAGATGAGGTCCCCAAATCTGTCTTTTAAGAAGCCCTCTAGGTAATTCTGATACATGAGAACCACTGCTTTAGCCTCAGAGACCATATGTCTGATCCAGATAGGATTCCCTCCTACCCAGTTAACAGCTAGAACTCATTTCAAAAAATTTTCATGCTGAATGCTAATTTTAATGTCTGGAACTGCATCAGTATTTATATATTTGTTCAATATAAATTATCCATGGAGAATTCCTCTGAGAAAATTAGTTTGCCCATACTTCATTGCATAGATCATTTGTTCATTTGCTGACTAATTAAAACAATAATCTTGTAAAGCAGATAATCCTTCAGTGCTAAATTCTACAGAGGTGCACAGCCAACCACCATACAAATTGGGATCAAATTATGCACTGTTTGGTGCTGTCAGAAGACTTTCTTCCAACTGGATTGAAGTGGTTGATATCACTTTCCCAAAATGCAAAATTAAAAATGGCAGAGATTGACAACGTAACATTCATACATCAGCTAAGCGGGTGTCTTGGTAAATCATCAAGTTTTACAGTAAAGAAAATAAAATGCTCAAGATGAAAATGTAAAGTATGAAATGCCTTAGAAATGTAAATATCGCCATGTCCAAGTCTTGTCTAATTACCATTGGATCATGACAAAAACTAAACCAAGATAGTAACTATAATTACCAAGATAACTTTTCACACACATTTTAAATTACTGGGAAGTTATTGGTAAAATGAGATAAATTTATCATTCAATAACAACCTTGTGAATTTTTTATAGATAAGAAAATGTGATGCTCAGAGGTAGTAGGGTAATGCTGGAGATG
Source organism: Meles meles (assembly GCF_922984935.1). Classification (NCBI taxonomy): domain Eukaryota; kingdom Metazoa; phylum Chordata; class Mammalia; order Carnivora; family Mustelidae; genus Meles; species Meles meles. The sequence goes on along the minus strand of NC_060085.1, from coordinate 36,593,429 downwards.
ATAAGGATTGCAGATGGTAAATGTGGGAACGGAACACAAACTCATCTCGAAGAAGAGCAGCAGCAGCACCAATTTACATTTCACGTACATGACAGAGTGTTCCTATTTCTGCAAATATTCTTTGGGAAATATAGTTGGATGGTCAGCTCTTCACTGAAGAGCTGTACCTTTTCACGACATAACATCATTAGGGAAAGCCCAAACAAGGACTGTATTTCGCCGATTCCCTTCACTTAGAAAGGGTCATGTGAAATAGTGGAAATAATGCATGGCATACAAGGGTGAGAGAGCAAAGACCTCAAACAGACTTGAGGGGTCCCTGGGTGGCTCAGTCAGTTAAATGTCCCACTCTTCACTCTGGCTCAGGTCATGATCTCGGGATTGCAAGATGGAGCTCTGTGTGGAGCTCTATGCTTAGCATGGAGTCCGCTCAAAATTCTCTCTCTCTCCCTCTGTCCCCCCTAATGCACAGTCACACACTCTCTTCCCCTCTCTCTCTAAAAGAAAAAAAAATGGAAGGAAGGAAGATAAGGAGGGAAGGTGAGAAGGAGGGAGGAAGGAAGGAAGGAAGGATGTAGGTTGAGGATTGTTTCCAAGAAATACCACTGGGAATGATTACTGGTAGGTAGAAGTTATAAGGGGAAATAGGTCAGTAGTCTTCTGAGTGCTTGAAAGAACTATGTTGCCCTAATAAGAAGCCCAGATCAAAAAAAAAAAAAGTATTTAGCCATCTGAGCTTGAAACAACCCTCGGGTTCCCAAGTTACTAAGAATACGATGTACAGTGTGAGTGCTGCAGAGTCCCAAAGAGTACACACTGACTGGCACTCTGTTCCGATGGGGCCATGGGGGATGCTGGACAAGGAAAACCTGCCATGGGGCAGAGCAGGTCCATGGAGGGACTTGGACCAGGATGTTTTCACACACTGCTGGGGCAGGTGTCCCTACAATAGCTGTAGGGCAGGATTTCAGATTATTAGAAAATGGTGACTGCTCTGTCCTACTCTGAAAGGGAGTTTTTCATTGTTTCTATGCCGGCTTGAACACTGTATTTGGTATGTGGGGTGGGATGGCGTGTTATGGTTTCTAGGAGGCCAGATAATGAGGAGTCTCATCCAGACCTGAAGAAACTTCTCACGACCTGGAGACTCTGGACTTCGGGGTAACTCTTCTGTTGGGGGGAGGGATGTTCTACATATGGTGAGATATTTGGTGTCTGGAGAGAAGCACTATGGAGGAGACACTTAGCTGCCCTCCAGAGCTTCATGTTCTTTCATGGAGGAAAGAGATGACCAAGACGAGGCTGCTTTGTCTTGCTAGAAACTCTATTTTCCAATTTCCTTACAACAATGTGGGACCACTCACCACTGCAGTGTGAATAGAAGTGACCATTTCTGAGCCAAGGGGAGGTGAAGTAAGTGGGCCTTCTCTACTGTCTGCCACTTGATGTAGATGTTCCAAGTAGCCATGCATGATAGAGTTACAATGTAGAAGACTCAAGGTTTCCTGAATCACCACACTGAAGAGAGCCGACTGCCATTCAGCTTTCTGTGAATCAGTTTTCATGTGAGTGAGAAGTAAACTTCTGTCATATGAAGCCACTGAATGAAGGTCTAGGGCGACCCAGGAGAGTAACATTCGATTTCTGCCCCTCAAGTCTTCTGAGATGCCCGGTAGAGAGTAGCAGTCTTGAGAAAAGTTGGCCTTCGGGAGAGTGAATTTGTTCTCTTCCCTAGGTACTCAAGTCTATTTCTGGTTTCAGTCAGACTAGCCAAGTACTGATGCCTGAACCGGGTCATTGTGCGTTACACAACCACCAGAACTACTTTTATTGAACTGTGGGAGGCCATCAGCCCACACCAAGGAATGTTGGCAAAGCATCCCGTGAATTTGGGGATATATAGTACAGACCCTCCCATACTTTCTTTCTTCTTCCATTCACTCACTAAATATGTATTAGCAGCCACTACGTGCCATGGACTCTATTAGGGTGTGGGGTGATGCTGTAGGTTACTATTATTTTATATAGGATTCTCTTTTTTAAAACCTGGAAATGCTTCCTCCACTATTGTGCCAGAAATAGTTGTTCCTCTCTTAAGTAAACTGCCTGGATGGAGCTGGGAACTTCCTCAACCTTGAAACCACTCTCATTTCCCTCTTTGCATTGCCTACAAGGCTTAGAAGGCTTCAGGCCAATTTGTAGCCCACTGCTGGCATATTTATAGTCCCTGTGACCTTCTCTCGATGTGTTCACTTCCCCCTTGGCCTCCTCTCAAGTCTCCTACGCCTGCTTTCCCTGGATCCTGACTTTCTTCATGTGTACATTACATTTTATCCTTCCCTGCTGTGTTGACTGCATCCCTGTAAGTTACCTTTCATCTTCTTTCAGAATATTTATAAATGAAAGATGAAAAGAACCGAAACCGTTTTCAGCACCATTTAGAGATTCCTAATAAAGTGGGCTGAATGTGGACAACAGAAGTGAGTTGGCTCTCTCTATGAATGAAAGCCACGGTGTCACAAAGATGAGCCTCTGTCTCCTTGAGCACCAGGGATTATTAACACCCAGTAATTCGCTGTTCATTTTTGAAGTTCTATGCTGATCTAACCTCAGCTGATCACAGAGATATTTGTTGGTCCCACATTTGTGTTAAATTCACACCAGAGTCCAAGTTTTGGAATGGACTCAGAGCCACTCTTTAATTTATTCTATTTTGTACAAAATACACCTGCTTGCCTCACATTTGGGGAGCACGTTATTAGATGACCAATTAATGAACACTTGCTCAAATGTGAACATTAGCCTAGAACTCAAGAAATCAATTTGGCTCCAACTTACCTTTCTCAATGTTTTTTTCTATTACTCCCCGAGGCACCAGCCAGACTAATTGGTGCCCTTGAAACATGCCTTGTGATTTCTGTCTCTCTGTCCTTGCTTCTCCTGTTAACTACACCTGGATTAAGGACAAGAGTTTATATTCATCGAACACTTACCTGCCAGGCGTTTGGAGATCACCTTACTGCTTAATTCATTTAGTCCTTGCACTGATCCTATCAGAGAGGTACTATATTTTCCCCCATTTTACAGATAAGGCAACTCAGTAAGGCAAAGGGCAAAGGAGTAAGAGCTAAATTCCTTTCATGTTGACATTTTGTCTATGTTAGATAAATCTATGTAAGTCACCTTTAATGCATGATACAGAGTTAATAAATGAAAAGTTAAAAGTGCCAAAAATAATTGTTTCCAAAAAGAAATGGAATGCCAACTGACACTACCTTGTTCTCCAGCCCATGCTCTGGGCCATGCTCTACCCTTTTGGTTCTTGAACCTGTTTACAATTTAGTATCCCTTGCGGAGCTTTAAGAAAATACAAATGCCCAACCCTTCCCCCAGCACAAGTAAATACAAATGCCTAGGAGTGTTGTCAAGACACTGGTATTTTTAAAAACTGCTTTAGGTGATTCTAAGGTACAGCTAAGTGGCATTGCACAGTGTTCTTCGATCTTCCTACACTGGGGAGTCTCTTCCTTCCATGGTTACATAATCCCAGTCCTTTTCACTTCTCCTTTAGTGGAATTACTTCTCCCCTAGCCATAGTGCTCCTGATAACTTACCAAAAGTTTTCTTAAAGAACCTCGGAATCCTGTCCTTGACCTTCTGAATACACACAAGGCAGGGCTTTCCGGTCATAGGTCTAATTAAACGCAAGCATTTCTCTGCAAGTTACTTCCTCCCGCGTCACGTCCTCTCTGAGTTTTTGTCTGTAGAACCGTGAAGCACCTTTGCTGAGTGAGCTTTAAGCCAAAGATGATAACTGACCTGTAGCCTTTCCTGCATTCCTTTGTTTTGTTTTTTTTTCCCCCCTGCCAGTTAGAAATATGGGCCCAGGTACAATGAAGAGCAGTCCCAGAAGAAACCACTTCTTTAATTCTTTGCTAGCTAATGATACACTCTGAGATAAAGTCAACCACATCATGTGCGGGCACCAGACCCTTTAGTGCCTGACTCCATCCGTTTCGGACTGAGTTCTGCTTTCGCATGGCTCCTAGGGCACCGCATGAGTTCACCCCAGTGACCACCTGCCTCACTTCTTTTTACATCTGTCCTCTGTGCTTCCCTCCCCAGGTATGCCGAACTGCTGTCAGATCCTTGGGTTCATCGGACCCCTTCTTGATTCCAGACTTCTGGCTGTGCAGTTCTTTCTGCCTCAAACTTGCTTCACATTGTCTTACCTAGATGCTTTTAGGTCTCAGGGTGAATGTCACTTCTGTTGGGAAACTCTCCAGAGCCCTCCCCACCATGGGTTAAGACAATCACCTCTATTCTCAGAGTATACTGGGCTAATCCCCATCATAGCCCAAATCACACGATTTTGAAATTACCGGTTTATTGCGCCTCCCCTGGATTTCAGTCTTTAAAGCAGGGTCCATGTCCTATCAGTTACTCTGTCCCTGATGCTTAATATCAGAGAGGATGAGTCAGTGTTTGTGGAAAGAGCCTTCCAATGTCGGCATTTTCTTGGGCCATATTACGTATCATTTTTGGTTTACACAGGGGGTAGTATTAAACACTTTTCTCCTGATTTCTATGGATCCTGTGAGATGAAATAATAAAAAATGACAGGTTTAAGACAAATGGTGTTAAATCCAAAAGATATACCGAGATTCTGTATGTCAGTTAGCCAGTAGGCTGCAAGGCCTTTTGTGGAATTTACCTGTCTGAATAAACGTTGAGTACCCCGAATAATTCTACCTTTGATCAAAAGTTCTGGGTAAACGTCATACTTACATATGTTTTGCCTCCATTGGAACATAGGAAGAGTCAGGGATGGAATATATTTCTGCTTAAGGTCTTTTTGTTTGCCTTAAAATGGAATAAAACACTCTCAGCATATAAACACAAGGAAAGGAGTAAGTAATGTCATGTTCTTTAACATACTTTAAAAACAGTCATTGGTGAGTTTTTATGAAAGAATCTATTTCTATACCATTTCTTATAAGCAGCAAAGAATATTTACACTGTGTTTTAACAAGTGTTGCTTGTAACAAGTGCATAACTAGAAGAGGCTGCATTTACACAGAAGTACGGAAGCCAGGGATAGGCTAACCCTTCACAGAACATCGTCCTTTAATTGCTGCAAAAGCTAACTTAGTGTGAAGCATCTCAAGTTACCACAGCACACAGCACCAGCAATGCAACAGTAACACAATATACAAACTCTAGTTTATTTATTTTGGGTTGAGTAAATATTTAAAAGAGTTAGCTGTCAATTTCGTTTTGTTGATAGTGATTACCCCTTCTATGAAGTTAAAAACTGTCTGACTTCTGATCCCCCCCCCTCCACCAAGTACAAGGAAGCATCTTTTTTCTGCTTTCACCATGCAGAAAAATTAAAGAAGTATAATACTTAAGTTGCATTTGTAGAATACGGAGGCCAAAAGAATGTCCTGTTATGTATCAACTACACACACTCAAGTCTAATTCTGAAAGTTGCTCTGTTGGCTTTATTTCTTCTCCATATTAACAGTAGAAAGTCCCACAGATGATCCACCAGAGACAGGGGGGATATTTACTGTCTACGAATCTTCTAGACTCTTAGAACCAGTATTTATCAAGAATAACTCTGTGTTAAGTGCTGTGTATGCCTTTCCTCAATTCATCCTCGTGATCACACCACGCAGTTGTCCTGTGTAATGCCTGTTTTCAGGAATGTGGAAACTGAGGATTAGAATCACAGTAGAGCTGGGACTGGAACACAAATCTGTCTGACCCCACTGCCTGGGTACAAAAGGCGCACATTATTTGCATATTTACTCCAGGCATTGTGCTGGGCAGTGCAGTAGAACCTGAACGAGACCTTCACGCACCATCTGTTGTATAGCAGGGAAGATAATATTGACCTGAAATTTAAAGTGGGAATTATGTTACAGATGGTGAAGAATAATAGGCACTGGTAGCATCCATCAGGAGGAATTACAGTAGTTACTGAAGGTCAGGTATGATAGAGCCATCAGGCAAAAAGAAAGAAGACCTTTCAGTAATCAAGGCAAAGGATGACCATGGCCTGAATCTGGTTCTTAGAAATGGGGACAGAAAAAAGGGAAAAGATTGGAGAGATGTTTAGGCACTAGAATCAAGGAAGTCCGGTAGAAAGGATATGGGCCATGAGGAAGTGAGAAAAGGCAAACCTGTTTCCCAAGAGGTTGGCTTGAATAAAGAACAGATGCATGTCTAGGTTCTTACAGGAGGCTATAATAAAGTACCATAGATGGGGTAAACGTATAACCAGAAACTTATTTCTCATAGTTCCAGAGGCTGGAAATGCAAGATTGGAATGCCAGCAGGGTCATGTTCTGGGGACGGTCCTCTTCCAGGTTGTAGATGGTCAACTTGTATCCTTACATGGTAGAAGGAGTTGGGGGTATCTCTGGGACCTCTTTTATAAGGACACTAATCCCACTGTGAAGGCTCCACCTCATGACCTAATTACCTCCCCAAAGTCCTACCTCCTAATACCATCAACTTGGGGTTTATAATCTCAACATGTGAACTTTGGGGGGACATGAACATTAGGTCCCCTGCCATGCAGGTGCTATTCACTGATGTGGAAGTCATCCTTGCATTACTAGGCTGACAGAAATGTGTGCTCCATGTTGGGGTGTCTTTGAGAAATGCAAATGGTGACATCTAGTAATTTTCTGAACAAAAGGCCTAGAGTTTGGAAGAATGGATTAAGTTAGATAGCTACTATCTAAGTTTCCGAAGCCATGAAAGGGAATGAATGAAGTCACATAGAGAAAGTGTCTATAGCAAGAAGAGAAAAGGCAGCTCTCCTATGAATGCCGAGAAAAGACAAAATGAAGGCTAAGTCAGTCTACACCTTATGAACCTTGTCTTTGACAGAATGCACACTCTCTGCTCCTTTCTGAAACTGACCATGTCTATTGAGATCTTTTATCTCACCGATGCTTATGTGTACCAACAGGCACTTGGAAAATGATGTTTTCTGCTATTTGGACTAGGATTGGAAGAGGATGTCCTCAATATCTTCCCTTCTGAATGGAAAACAAGCACCACTTTCAGCTTGCCCCTCTCTTCATGCTCCTCAGGAGACAGGCTTCTATATCATTATCCGACATGCTTTTGTTTCTACGCACACATTTTTAGAAGCTCAAGAGCCTTGTTCTATGGTTGGAGATAATCAAATGAGGAAGAGGTATATAACTATTGGTATTTCAATCAAAACTGTAGGTCTGATTCAGGGTTTCTCAAAATCCAGATACACACTCATTAATGAAACTACAAATTTAATTTTGTGTTCTTAAAATAATCGTGAGTTTATTAAGGCTAATATAATTGAGGTCTCACAATAGGCCTGGAGATTGTATTATAGATTTGTGATTTCTATGAATTATCTCATTTGATATTCTCATCACTCTTTGACATTGCACTTTTTTTCACCCCTGTTTAACAGATGAGGAAACCGCAGATCCAGGAGAATAACATGCTGAATGAAAGCTGACTCATCAGGGGCAAAAGCAGGGTTGAAATCTACACGTGCATGGGCTTCAATTGGCACGATTCAGTCTTGCCACGGAAACGTACCTGCTGTATGTCTTGGAATGAATGCAATCTTAAAATCTTACATGGGTGCTGCTATCAGACTGTCCACAATTAAATACTGGCTCTGCTGTCTGAAAGCTGTGTGACCTTTGGCAATCCCCTTCTTGCTCTGAGCCTCGATTTCCTCATCAGTAAAATCGGAATAATAATAACAGTACCCATTCATATTGTGAAATGTGATGTGAAAGTATTAACGTTCTTTGACACATCGTGCTCAACAACCTTCACTCTGTGTAGTTATAAGTCTAATTTTTCTACAAGGGCCATTAAGTAAAGAATTTTTATAGGTACATGTGACTTTATTAACATTGTTTCTCAAAAGCATGTGCTTGAATAGTTTGAAGGGAGCGGAACTGGGTAACACGAGAAATGACCATTTCTCTGTAACCTTCTTCTTCACAAAATAGACTCATTAATGCCTACATACCCATTTAGAATTTACACGGTACCCCAGATTTCAGGAACAGGGTTGTCAGGCATCCTTTGGTAGAGATATTTTAGAAACTTTTTTGTTTGTTTGTTTGTTTGTTTTTGGCTACATAAAATAAAGCATTATCAGTTCATAAGGAAATGGAGTTGAAGAAGATACAAGTTAGTTGGGAAGAAAATAAACTGACAGGAGCCTGTAGTTAGCCACCGTGTTTAAATATATCCGCAGTTATAAACCCTTTGCCCTAATGCCCCTTCTGGTATAAAGAACCTACTGGTTAAAATGTTAGCTAACGTCAGACAATAGAATGGAAAGACAGTGACTGAACATTTCTATCAGAAGCTGTTGTGTGCTTGATTTGGGGGTGGTTACGAGAATTCTTTCAACAATGTGAGTGGTTGGCAACAGAGAGAGGGTGAGACATTCAGGTGACAGCAACACTGTGGATAACAGTGTGTGAGGAAGGCGGCAATATCGAAAAGACAATTTGATTTGCCTTGTTTTGCCATTGTCTGAAGTGGGAGTATTGAGGTTTTGCAATCTGATGTCAGACACTACAGAAGGAGGTTTTTATCTCAGTAGAGGGCTCTCAATGCCGTCTCCTCATGCACAAAATTCCAGGTTGGCTTTCCCATCCAATTGCCCACAACAGATACCACATCACTGCCTTCTCTAAGAATTTGATGAGCACATCTCAGTTTTAAGAATTATATTAGGATAACATATAAACATGTTGAAACATTACATTGTATACAGGAAACTAACGATATGCACTGTGTGTCAACTATATGCAAATTAAATGAAGAAGAACTATGTTAGGAACAGGAGATGCACAGCTCAATTATAGAACTACTGTTTAGCTCCCCCTATCTTTTCTGCCTCCTCTCACATATGATCTTATTGTTCTATGGGTTTCAGCCACAGTGACTGTCTCTCAAGTTCTTGATCAAAACCTAAGGCTTTTGCCCATGCTGGCTCTCTTCCTGGAAAGCTCTTTACCCAGCTAGCTTGAGTTATACCTCACATCTCCAAATTCCTGTCACTTTTTCACAGAAGTCTTGGCTTTCTGACCTCCTTTGATTCTTTGTGATAACACCCTCTCCAAAGACTGAGTTATTTTCCTTCTGAACTTGCACTTTCTGCTCGGAACATGTTTATGTATGATTAGATTGAGGTGTGTTCACCTGACGGATTATAGGCAAGTGCTTTGTTCATCATTAGGTGACCAAGTGTTTGGCATAATTTCATGCAGTCAATGTTCTGAAATGAATTGTTGAGTGAATGGGTGAGTCTCTCTATCACAGAAGATCACAAGTCAGCAAAAGCATAGAGGACAGTATGGTAAGTTCTGATAAATGTTTACAGGAGGCTTCAGGGATGTGGAGGAGGGTATCTATTGGTTTTGAGTGTGGAGGTTTCAGGGAGGACCGGAGGAGTTGGTAGTTCAAGCTGGGTGACCAAGTCAACATTGGGTAATACAGGGTATGGGTGCTGAGGGCACATTAATTAGGGTCAATATAGGAGTCCTGATTATGGCAGTCATGAAATTAGGGAATGGTGAGGGAGTGAAGGATCAGATATTCATAGGATATGAGGATACTGGTGTATGTGCTGGAGGGGCTGCTTAAATAAAAAACAAAGCATGCCTGAATGGTGGTGTCATTCTCGAGGAAGGGAATACCGAAGTGAGCTGGTACTCTGAACTTTGCTCCCCATGCTGCTTAGGTGATCTCCTACCTATCATTTCTAGCAGCTCCTCATTTGGGGTCCCAGGTCTCCTGCTGCCATGTCTTGGAAGAAACTTCTTTAAGGCCTCAGGTTCCTCCTCAATAAATTGGGGATAAGAATAGTAACTATCTTATAAGGCTGCTATTGGAGGAGTTACATAAAGTAATAGACATATTTCAGAAAGCAAATATTGCAATAAGGTAGGTCAAGAAATTTTTTAATTTCCCCGTGCATATAAAAGTTATGTTTATATTATACTGTAGTCTATTAAGTATGCAATAGCATTATGTCTAAAAAACAATGCCCATGCCTTAATTTAAAAATGCTTTATTGCTAAAAACTGCTAAGTATCTTTGGAGTTTTCAGCGAGTTGTAATCTTGTTGCTGGTGGAGGGTTTTGGCTCTAGGTTGATGCTTGCTGACTGATCAGGGTGGTGGTTGCTAAAGGTTAGAGTGGTTGTGGTGATTTCTCGAAATAAGATGACAAGAAATTTGCTGCACTGACTGACTCTTCCTTTCACAAATGATGCTATGCTGTTTAATGACATTTTACCCATAGTAGAACTTCTTTCAAAATTAGAGTCAATTCTCTCAAACCCTGCCTCTAAGTTTATGTAATATTCTAAATACTTTTGGTCATGTCAACAGTATTCATAGCATCTTCACAAGGAGTAATTCCACCTCAAGAAGCTCATTTTTAAAGAAATAAACAAATAAATAAATAAAATTTATTTATTTAATTTGTTTGCTCATCTGAAGAAGCAACTCCTCATCTGGTTCAAATGTTCTCATGAAATTTGAGCAATTTCAGTCCCACTTTCAGACTCCACTTCTAATTCTAGATTTCCAGTTATTTCTACCACATTTGCAATTACCTCCTTCACTTGAACCCTTCAAAGTCTTCCATGAGGGTTGGAATCAACTTCTTCCAAACTCCTGTTAATGTTGATATTTTGACCTCCTCCCATGAGTCACAAATGTTCTTAATGGCATTTTAAAGTGATAAATCATTTCCAGAAGGTTCTCAATTTAGGCTGCCCAGATCTATCAGAGGAATCACTATCTATGGCAGCCATAGCCATATATTTCTTAAATAAGACTGGAAAGTCAAAATTACTCCTTGACCCATGGGCTGCAGAATGGATGTTTGTGTTAGCAGGCACAAAACCAACATTAATCTCACTCTAGGCTGCCATCAGAGCTCAGATGATCAGGTGCATTACAGTGAGCAGCGTTTTCAAAAGAATCTTTTATTATAGCAGTAGGTCTCAACAGTGGGCTTCAAATATTCAATAACTATGTGGTAAATAGATGTGCTGACAGCGAGCATTGTTGTTCCATTTCTAGAGCAAAGGGAACGTAGATTTAGCCTCATTTTTAAAGTTTTTAAAAATTTTAATTCCAGTACAGTTAACATACAGTGTTATATTAATTTCAGGTGTACAATATAGTGACTCAACAGTTCTGTACATTACTCAATGCTCATTATGATAAGTGTACTCTTTTTTTTTTAAGATTTTATGTATTTATTTGACAGAGAGAGATCACAAGTAGATAGAGAGGCAGGCAGAGGGGGGGGGGAGCAGGCTCCCTGCTGAGCAGAGAGCCCGATGCGGGACTCGATCCCAGGACCCTGAGATCATGACCTGAGCCGAAGGCAGCGGCTCAACCCACTGAGCCACCCAGGCGCCCCTGATAAGTGTACTCTTAATCTTAATCTCCTTCACCTGTTTCACCCCCATTTCACTCACCTCCCTTCTGGTAACCATCAGTTTGTTCTCTGTAGTTCAGTCCATTTCTTGTTTTTTTTTTTCCCTCTGTCTTTTGTTCCCCCCTTTGTCTTGTTTCTTAAATTTCACATATGTGTGAAATCAGATGGTACCTGTCTTCCTCTTATTTCACTTAGCATTAAACTCTCTAGCTCCATTCATATCATTGCAAATCCCAAGATTTTATTCTTTTTAATAGTGGGATAATATTCCATTATAGATATATACTCATCATCTCTATCCACTCATCTATCAATAGACACTTGGGCTGCTTCCATTATTTGGTTAGTGTAAATAATGCTGCAATAAAGATAGGGGTGCATGGATGTTTTCGAGTCACTGTTTTTGTATTTTGTATTGGATAAATACCCAGTTGTGGAATTACTGGATAGTAGGGAGACTGAGCATAATTGTTAAGGGCCCTAGGATTTTTGAAATGATAAATGAGTACTGGCTTCAACTTAAAGTCATCCACTGCATTAGCCTCTAACAAGACCATCGGTCAGCCTGTCCTCTGAAGCATTAAAAGCATGTGTTGAGTTCTCCTCTCACGCTATGGTAGTCCTAGATAGCATGTTCTTTTAAGAGAAGGCTGTTTCATCTACGTTGGAAATCTGTTGTTTAATGTAGCTACGGTCATTAATTATCTTAACCTGATCTTCTAGATAACTTGCTATAGCTCCTACATCAGCACTGCTTACTTAACCTTGCATTTTTATGTTATGGAGATGGCTTCTTTCATTAAACGTCATGAACCAACTTATGCTAGCTTCTAATTTTTCTTCTGGCTTCCCCACCTCCTTTCAGCCTTTGTAGAAATGAATTTGTAGAAATGAATTAGGGCCTTGCTCTGGATTAGACTTTGACTTAAGGGAGTGTTGTGGCTGGTTTGATCTTCTATCCAGACCACTCACACTTTCTCTGTATCAGCAATATGGCTGTTTCCCTTTCTTACCACTCATGTGTTTGCTGGAGTCGCACCTTTAATTTCCTTCAAGAACTTTTCCTTTGCATTCACAACTTGGCTAACTATTTCATGCAAGAGGCCTAGCTTTCTTCTTATCTTGGCTTTTGACATGTCTTCCTCACTAAGCTTAATCATTTCTAGCTTCTGTTTTTTATTGAGAGATGTGTGACTCTTACTTTTACATGAACACTTTAGGGGTTGTTGTAGGGGTAGTTGGTCTAATTTCAATAGTGTTGTGTTTTAAAGTATAGGGAGGTCCAAGAAGAGGGAGAGAACTGGGGGAGTAGGTCTGTGGAGCAGTTAGAATATATTCATTGCTCCTTCAAGAGTATTGATGAGAACAGATGCCCAGCATGAAGCAAAACTGGTGTATAGGCACCAAAGGAGATGCTGAATGATAACTTCTAAGTCATCACATGCAGACCATTCTAAATTTGAAGAAATGGGACCTCCCTTTGAATGAGTGGCTGGCTAACCATGGAATCATTTTACCACCCTAAGTAATATTAGATGGCATGGAATGTGAGTCCATTGAATTTTCCATTGAATTCTTTAAATGATGCAGTAATGAGGGGCACCTGGCTGGGTCAGTTGGTAGACCATGCATCAATCCCAGGATCAGGAATTTGAGCCCCACATCTCTGAGTGTAGAGATGACATAAGAAATAAAAGATAAATAAACGACAAGGGGCGCCTGGGTGGCTCAGTGGGTTAGGCCTCTGCCTTTGGCTCAGGTCATGATCTCAGGGTCCTGGGATTGAGCCCCGCATCGGGCTCTCTGCTCTGCAGGGAGCCTGCTTCCTCCTCTCTCTCTGCCCGCCTCTCTGCCTAGTTGTGATTTCTCTCTGTCAAATAAATAAAATATTAAAAAAAAAGACACAAAAATGAAGTACCAAAAGATATCAAGGATTATAAAGATTCCATTTATTTATTTGACAAATGGCAAGTAGGCAGAGAGGCAGGCAGAGAGAGAGGAGGAAGCAGGCTCCCAGGTGAGCAGACAGCCTGATGTCTGATGTCTGATGTCACGATCCCAGGACCCTGAGATCATGACCTGAGCCGAAGGCAGAGGCCTAACCCACTGAGCCACCCAGGCACCCCAATATCAAGGATTATAAATGAAATAGCTAAGTTAGGGAAGGTGAACATGTTCCACCAACGTCTTAGCTCAGTTACAAATCTAGTCTTACATAGTGGGTGCATGCAATCTTGTTTCTATGTCCACTGCACCCATTAGGGAGCCCAGGTCTCCCTCTCAATTCCTGGAATTCATAAGCATCCTGGAGGTTACCTCTGTACCATGGAAGCCTAAGGAGGCCTTAGGATACTGGTGATTATGACTCCTATTGGACAATCAGGCGGAATATGCTAGCTGCTGTTTATGGATGGTCTTCCTGGGAAGGCAGCCAAAAAGATGAGAAGAGAGTGTGTTGAGCTATCGTGTGTGGTACTCTCTTGGCTGGAGGTTGGATCGATGAGTCTACAGATGGCGACACACTTTTCTGGTGGTAGTGGCAGACAGCCTTTGCTCCAGTGGACCACATTTTTCCTACCCAAGTGTTCCTTCCTTTCTCCCTCCCTGACCTGACTCATCATATTACTTTGGAAACAGGAATAAATGAACCCATCCATTATATATCTGAATCTTAGAATGACTTTTGAACTTAAATACCAAATATTTGGGCCTCTATTCTCTGGTTAGTGGGCGATTCATGTTCTTTTGTTTGGGTTGGGGTAGGCCCTCAAAAATCCCAGTAGCTTGGGTGGATTGGGGAAGACATCATTAATTTTTCAAAATACTATTCATCTGCATAAATTTCTACACAGGCTTCAGCAGGGGACATAAGTTTTACCATAGCCTTAGATGAAGTCTCCAGAACCTTCCATAAAGAAATGTACTGATATCCTCAGCAGCTCCCAGTGCTGTTGCAGAAGGACAGGGCTATAGATTTTCCTAGAAGTGTGAAATAATTCACAGGGCTTCTCGTTATTCATATGGACAGCGCATTAATAACATAGGACCCTGAAATCTTGCCTTATCTAGGCTGAAGTCCAACTAGAGGGATGAAGAACTCACTCCTTAGTGTGGAACAACATTTTTCCCCCTTTCCAAAAAAAAAAAAAAAAAGAAGAATTGATTCAAGGTGCTCTCATATCAGACAAGAACAGGTATTTGAAAATACCTAAGCTTTATGGGAAAAAAATGGAAACCAATGGCTTTAGAGCTACTTTTGGGAAATTTTCTTTATGAATTTGGAATTTTGTGTAACCAACTACATTCCAACTAGAAAAATGATAAGGACTTGGGGTGTGTTGTACCATGATTACACTCACACACACACACACACACATAGACACACACTCACACACATGTGACATACACACCACTACAAATGTTTGTGTAGAGAATTTTGTACCTCCCAAGTGGCTACATTAATTGACATTGAAATGGGGACTTACTATGCTTATGCCCAAGCACATGCACTAAATATACTTTCACATATAAATTTCCCACAGACGTGAGATCAAGATCCTTAGAAGATTTCTTAGATGATACCTAGACATATGAACCTGATCCTATTGAAGAAATGGTGGGCATTATGTATACAAGAATCGTTGCTAAATAAAGTCACTGTGCATAGTTATAATGCATGTAGTTTGTATTATGTTCCACAAATATCCAGTCCCATTATAAGATTTCCTATTTATCTTCTTCCTCCTTGGTGAACCAAATAAAGAAAAGTGGCTAAGTAATTGAGTTTGTAAGCCATTTATCACTGAGTATGATTTATATGTAATTTTTCTCTTCTGCCTCCTTAACTGGGTATTACCAAACTTTTTATCTCTGCCTATTTGATTGATGAAACATTACATTTCAGTGTTCAATTTACATTTCTTCAATTGAATGATGATGGACCTTTTTTTCCCATGTTTACCAGCCATTTTCTTAGGCAAAAAACAAAACAAAACAAAACAAAACAAAATACAGGTTCAGACGATTTTTTAAATTATATAACACCATTTTGATTCATCAGGTTGTCTGCGTGTGTATCATGCGTGTGTATGGATATTTTCTATAGGGACTCACAGAAATCTGGTGGCAGTGGTTTCTTCTGGCAATGAAAATATGAGAGATTCAGTGGGCAAGTGGAGGAGAAGAAATACTCTATTTTTCCTTTCTTGCAGTTTTTGTGTATGTATATTTCGATTTATTTCAGGTTTATATATCAAAGAGTAATTTTCTCCAGAAAATTAATCTTTTTATTTAACTTGAGAATAGTAGGGAAATAACTCTAAGCCAGGAAGCAGGGATTTCCAGATCTTCAGGGATCAGGCAGGTCACATGAATGGGCCAGAGCCAGGTGTGTCATAGACAGGGGCGGGGCCTGTACATACTGGAGTATCCCATCCAAAGGCACACAGTCCATTTTTTTCACTACTCTGCCAACCTAAGGAACAGGTCTGAAGGTACTTTCTGCCAGTGGGCTGTCAGTTGGCAACTACTGCTTTAAACTTTAAAAAAAAAATTACATCTACTCTTAGTTTCAGAAGTATGGGAATATCTCAAGACTGAATTCCTACTCTCTTTATTATGCAAAGGAACAAAACATAGAGACAGACCTTTTATGAGATGGTACAAAACACTTTGTCACTTCTTCTACATCTTTTCTCTCATTCCTCATGCTAATGCAGACTTGGATCCCTCACATACCTGGGCAGGATTAGGTGCCAAGGAAGGGAGCAAAAGAAAATTTGTATGTAATTCAGAAATTATGTCTGAATGTGCCACTATTTTACTAATGATGCTCTAGTAGACCTTCTTCAATAATAGTAGAAACCCCTTCAGAAATGCCTCCTGATAAAGTCAGCTGAGCTCGCTATCCCGTCTATTAAACAAACTAGGGTCTGTCTTGAAAGAACAGGCAGGCATCGAACAGAAATGGCAATGAAGGGACCCCAGACTGCTGCTGTGTGGTGCATCCCTGATCCACCAAGGCAATTCATTATCTTGGTATTTCACTGTGTGTGGACGACAAGTAACAAATGGTGGAACCAAAATAGGTCATCTTCCCTGTCCTCTAAAACGTCTAATATTTGTGAATAAAAATAAGGGCTTAAGCCCTTATGTTGAGCCTGACATGTCATGGAGATATTATAAATCACATTACTACCAAGACCTGTTGTGCAATGTTTGGTTAGCCAGTGTTAAGAAAAGACACTGAGCTATTGGCATAGGAATTATCAGTCAGTCTCAAAAGACCTCAAATGCATTTCTGGAAACAAAAATAAAGACGTAGTCCATATAGTCCGTACCAGCCTGGCCTGAAGTCCATTTCATGGAACATTGGGTCTATAGGGCACAGTTAATTGTTGCAGAGAAAAAGGTTCTCTAGCCAAAGAAGTCTGGGACATAGTGGGTCCAAGTTCTTGTTTGCAGAACTTCTCAGAGCCTTTAATATGGTATCATATTTTGGAAGGGGCTATTATATGCAGTATTTCATATATATATATATATATATATATATTTCATACCACTCTGTAGAACAGTACTGCAGAATTTCAAATTTGCTTTAGTTCTCAGACTTCTTTTTCACCATGGTGGTCTCTAGGGAATATGATGGTATGTGGGCAAGAAAATTTTGTCATGTATTTTCCAAAGGAGCAATCTCCAGAAGTAATTTTTATAGATATTAGGGTTCTGGAATCTCATATAATGCAACTTGGAAAAAAAATTCAAAGTCTCAGTCTACCAAATAAATCTTATTTGTTAAAATTAGTTGTAAACTATAAGAGTGAATACAAACAATTGTTTGGGGAAGAAATGAACAAAGCGATTTTATAGGTAGATGTTTAACATACCGCTTAAGCATTCATTGTCTCTTCTCTCTTTGATCACTCTTTTTCTCTGAACCCTCCTTTCCTTGTTCCTCTTTGTATGTCCTATCTCTCTGTCTCCTTCCCTGTAAGTCTATCTGTTTCTCTGGGTCTGAGTCTCTGCATATCTTGGTTGCTCTTATCTTATAGGCTATTTAAGATGAGTCGAGAGCAAAACATCTTCTTATACAGTAGGGTTTTATCTTCACAGAAATAGGCAGGAGTATGAGGACTTTTTCTATTATGTTAACTGTACACTAATCCTAGTGACGAAAAAAAGGTAGGATTTCCATCGGTGTGAAAGGTAAAAAGTTCTGTGATGTAAGGTAGTCACTTCTGGCTGGTATCCAGTATAAGAAGACAAGAACACCATGTTTGTAGCAGGCAGTCAGAGAAATGATCAGAATTCACACTGAGTGAAAGGAAAGGCCTATGCACTTGTCATGTAAACTTTTCTTAATTAGAGTGATGCTCAAATCCACAGAAGATTAAAAGCCCTTCTCTACAAACCGGTACTTAAAAGGATGTTTTTCACATGTTTGTCTAAATCACAAATAGACATAAGTTGCATGAGAATAAGAACCTAAATAAAGAAAGCTGCATGAGAATTTCTCCATAAAATAGTTATTTTATCCCCCCATGCCTTAAACAGTTACATTTCAGTCATTCTATATAACACAAACCATTATCTATAAAAATGTTTCTACAGCGAATCATGGAACACTACATCAAAAACTAATGATGTACTGCATGGTGACTACTATAACATAATAAAAGTTGTTTTAAAAACATAAATAATTTAAAATGCTATAGAATGAAAAAAAAATTCTTCTAATTACTCAAAGGCCATGACCTCAGAAAGAGCAATTAATCAGTCCTCTCTGACACAGAAAGGGAAGGGGCAGGTATGGCCTGAAGGACCAGATGTTTGGTCTCTTACATGAAAGGCTTTGGAATAGAATGTGTGTTTAAGTCACAACCTCATCTGCTCATGCTTGGTATATAGGGCCCTGGAGTGAGATAGCCCAGACTGGATTTCTGGCTCTGCCACGATTGGCTGTGTGATTTTGAGCAAGTCACAAAATTCCTATGCCCCAATTTTCTGACTGGCAAGACGGAATAATAGGAGACCCCACTGGGAGTTGGAGTTAGAAATAAAGGAATGTACAGACATGACGGACCTCAGAGAGGAGTACAGGATAGGCCTTCAAGAAATTTCTGGCCATCATGTTGATTACTGTTACCAAAGGTAGTAAGGAAGGTGCCCTCCTTTTGCGTTAGAGAATAATTAACAAAACACGAGAAAGTGTGAATCAGTGTCATGACCTAATATCCAGTCAGAATAGTGCTAGGCACACGTGCAAGGGTATAACACCTTTCCAAATATTTATAACTACCCATCACAACGTTTAAGCTGTTGAGTGTTTTTCTTTGGAATTGTCACTTACTAGGCAATAGAAGACCATTTTTAAACTCAAAGTCCACTCTAAAAATTTCTCCCAATATCCTGTTTTCTATTTTTTAGTACATTGCTAAGATTCCACTGCAAAATTTATACCCCATTTTAAATCACCTGGTCTCTGATTTTGAATCCTAAAATAATAGAATATATGCTTATTTTAAAATCATAGCTGTTTCTCTGGTTTTGAAAACACTGTAGACGACAAATGACTTGTAATTTCAGAGGCAAGTAAATAACAGCAATTGGAGCACTTACATGGGAAATGCACTATGTACAACAGGATATATTCAGGACAACTATGGTGTGTGGATTGTCAGCTGCTGTCGTGGAGAGAAGCTGGTTTCTATCCATTTTTAGGCTTAGAAAGGGAAATGCACGGAACACTATAGTGTATCCAAATGGAGAAGATAGGTAGATAAATGGAAGAGTATCCACCCCTAAAACCCTATGTAGCTATTAATAATGTTTTTGAAGAATATGTTTTAAACTGGGGAATGTTTGCTGTATGTTAAATGAAACAAGCTGTCGATAAAACAGTACTATGACATCTTAGTTCAATTAAATCCCTGCCATGTGAGTTTCTTTTTCATGACGGGTTAAGCCTAAAAGGACAAGCACATGTTTTCTTACAAAGTAATGATAATCTCTGAGCAATAATACCATGTGTGACTCTAATGTGTAGATTATTTCTGTAGTTTTCAAAATTCCTGTAAGAAACATGCATTCCTGAAGACGACTCACTAGCATTAATGATATGCAGGATAATTAGTTAGAAGCAGTTCCAGGAGAAGATGGTGGCTACAATGTCACTATGTTCAATTACAATGCAGCAAAACTTTGTAAAACAATGTGCCTTTCTAAGCATTACCCACAAGTTACTAGTAAGATAGGAAAGAGCCACCAACATTCAGCGAGTATTTAATGGGAACCAGACATTATGCAAGACACTGTACACATGAACAAGGCTTCTTTAATCCTCACAAGTCGGAATAATTACCATCTCCATTTCATAGCCAAGGAAAAAATTAAAAAGCATATGTGACTTGCCCAAGGTAATTCTATTAGTAACTGGTATAGCTGAGTTCTGCTCATGTCTGTGTAATTGCACAGTTCATGATCTTAATAACTACACTGGAATTATTAATTTATATCTATGCTTCATTTTTCATTTGCATGTAGAGATTTGGGCCATAAAAACAAATTTGATCAAAGCAACACAGAGACTTTTCTCATGCATGCCAATGGATTCAAGGATTTTAGAACAGCGGAATGCTACAGAAACTAAAAACCATCAGGTTGACACTATACACCACTCTACAATTTATTGACTTTGCTTGGAAGATAGGAACCAATAGCCTGCCTGCCTGAACTTACCACTCTAAAGGACTCAGAGTTCCCAAAGTCAAACAAGCCTGCTCTGAGAGACAGAATATTCTCATTACGTGGCTTAACTTCTCATAGAAAGTTAGGGCCAGATGCCATTTCCCCCTCTGCCAGAATAAACAATGTATTGCTCTTTGTGTCTTACATCCAAATCCTGAAGGCAATTCTATTTCTAGATCATTAGAAATAAAAATGAACTGGAGACAAAATCGGGATTCATAATCAACAGACTCGAGGCTTTCTTTGGCAGACAACTTGAGACACTATTATGGTTTTATAATGTTTGTGGGCTTCAAGGGCCAAGAGTTCCCTCCTGCAAGTGGAGCAAAATGGCATTTCTAGTCTAACTGCTTGCCTTTCCTGCATTGGAGGTGCCTCACCATGTTGACTGTGATCTGGAACAAAGAAAAAACCATAAGCACAAATTTTCGACCTCACCTCCATTGACCTTTAGGGCTGGGTAATACTTTGGTGTGGGTGCTGTCCTGGGCACTATAGGATGTTTAGCAGCACTGATGGCTTTTACCCACCGCATGTGAATAATATCCCCCTAATTGCAAGAGATGTCTCCATCTCTTGTCTCCATAACCAAAAATATCTCCAGAGAGTGCCAAATGACCTCTGGAAATCCATTAATGGAGAATTTACTGATCATAGTAAATTCCCAAATTTGGCTTTTTCACATCCTTTGGGGGGAAAAAAAAACAAACTTGGTCTTACCATGGGACACAATGGGCAGCTGAACAAGCCCCATGTACAGCTCACTGGCTATGGTTGATCGGTCAAAGGCTAATGTGCAACACAAGTCGGGCCAGTTACATTTGGTCCTTTTGGAGAACACATTTAAAACACAGGAAGCGAGGCAAATATATTTGAGCTGTATTGTGAGGCTACGTAAGATCAGAGTTGGCCTCATGGAGAAAAAACTTCACACCAGCCCCTAAGTTATAGGGATTCAAAAGCTAAAATCTTGGAAGCGGGAACCAGCCCACACAGAGGAGAACGAGGGGAACAGAGGTCAGAAATAATATGTCCCATAAACAAAGAAAATGAGATAGTGGATGCTAGAAGAATTTAAGAATTCCATGAGATTTTTGGTAACTGGGCTCACCAGGATTCTTCTGTTTTCTTAAAAAAAAAATAAATAAATAACTTCACTTGGTCTAGCTTGAGTATGTCTCTCTTTCTAACTACCATATTTCATAATGAAAATATACAACACAAGCCAATCTAGAAAGTGTCCTGCTCCCTCTGTTTCTAGAGGTGGAACAATGGGTCCTAAGCCAAGAGATTCAGGTTCTATTTGCTACTGTGTGACCCTGAGCAAGTGATTCATTTGAGTCCTGATTTTCTTACTAGAAACCAGAGTCTTGATTTTCTTACTGAAGAATTTAAACATCATCTCATACTTGGCTCTAAAATTATGAAAGATAATGACGGGGAGAGATACTTGTGGTCTTTTTGAACCTTGGACTCACTATTAGCACATATAAAGTTGATTTAAAGATGTGGTCAAGACTTGGTATTACGGTCAGTTACTCTGGACTTAAGAGTCAGTTAGTTTACAACTTGTCAGCCATGGGACCACTGGAACAATACATAACCCTTCTAAGCCACAGTTTCTTCATGTTTAAAATGAGGGGGGAGGGAGTGTATCTTCCACAATAATCCTTGTCTTCTGGCCTTCAAGCCCTTAGAGTTCACTCCCACACTGAATGGGGATGATTTAAATAACCAAGAGGATATTGTGGAAACAGTCAAGTGTTAACTTCCAAGGCTAGATTAAAAAAAGAGAAGGTCATTATGGCTTCTCTATTATTCTCTTGGGTGAAACCAGCTGCCCACTGTGAGGACACTGTGCTCCTATGGAGAGGTCCACACAGCAAGGAATTGAGTCCACCTGCCAACAGCCATGTGAGAATGAACCATCTTGAAACCATCCTCCAGGACCAGTCAAACCTTCTGATCTTGACTGCAACTGCAGGAGAGACCCAGAGCCAGACACATTCAGCTAAGTGAAATTCCTGACCCACCAGACCTGTGAGAGAATGTTTGCTGCTTCAGGCTTCTACGTCATTGGGAGTCATTTGTTACACAGCAATAGGTAACTGTTGTACGATTGTTGGGAGGAGTAAATAAAATAATGCATGGGAAGTGTTTAGGACAGTGCTTGGCAGATGGTGAACATTCGGAGCACCTCTATTTGCTTATGAATGCATGTGAAACACCCAGAGCAGTGTCTGGCATAGAGTAAATGCTCATTAAATACACACAGGATAAATGTTACCTATTGTTATCTTTAGTACCGTCATCACCATCATCATTATATAAAACCTCAATCCAAAATCACTTCCCAAATGAACTGGACCCCCTAATTTCTTGACTTGACAAATTATTTTACCTTAATCTTCTCTACAAAACATTAAAATAAGCTAAGAGAAAGCCATCAAGCCAGAGAAACAAGAATTCTAACTATGCAGAGTACTGTCCTTTGTACAACCTTCCAGAGCTTTGGCTGCACCTTGTTCATTAACCTGAACCATATGTAAGTGAAAAATATATATATAACAGACAGTGAACACCTAGATAACACCTTAAGAGAGATGTAAAACCAGCTACTTACCATCGACACAGGAAGGTCTGTTTCTTGTCGTGCCAGCCACTTTTCCAGGTAGACAGGAACACTTGACTGTTTGTGACCGCTCCTCAATGCGATTCTTATTACAACATCTGTGCGCGGCGATCACTTCACATGTCCCTCCTTCTGGCAAGACAGAAAGAACAGGGACACTGATTAGAAATAACTCAGTGGCCATTAAGACCTGTGGGGGAATGTGTGGAGGGGCTGGGGAAAGTGAGAGAAAATACCGAAAGAGTTTCCATGAAACATAACGACGGTGGGACTCTCTCCCATCTATTCTCAATAACATCTATTTATGCATGTCTACAAAACTCTATACTCCATACGCATAGTCCCGGAGAAGACAGATATCCCAGCACTATCTTAAAATGCAACAAAGAGCTCCGATTGATAGCCCTTAAGAGGCAATGATTCTAGGCTGTAGGTACCGAGAAGCGGTGAAAGAATGCATGCCTGGAGCTAACAGAAAATAAAGAGTCTACCTGATTTAAATGCATTATACTTGGGGAGCTCCCTCCTGTGTTATCTTTTCATTCAGAATTCTCTGAGCTCCCTCCCACTAATGACAAGCAACTGACATGCCAGTGATACAAAACCCGTGATGGCAGGAAGACTGCCCAGAAATTAGCTCTCCCTCCCACTGCCTGCCCACTCTCCAGGTGGCCGAATAAAAAACCTAGGTGGGGAGTCATTTCCCAAATCCAGATCTCATCTGAAAATGATAGAAGGAATTGCTGGAGAAAATAGGTATGTGCTTTAAATGGCATCTCAAATTACAGAGCTAGGCATATGGCTTCACTTAATTGTTACAGGTCAGCCATGCATTCAACATTTATTAGCAACCTAATGGATGTCACTCTCCACTAGGTTCTTAACAGGTGCACAGCTGGGTCTGCCTGAAGGTTGGTGAGCATTCAGGTGACGCTTGCCAGCCTATAGGACAGTTCTTCAGGGACACAAAAGATACCCCCAAGTGACCAGAAACCAAGAATTAACTTTTCCAATATCGAGTTTTATGTTCCAGAAGAATGTACTTTATTTGACAAGAATGGACTCTGAACATGTAGGATTCCGTTGGCATAAATTCAGTAAGCATTTGTCAAGCAACCACTATATACAAGTTGCTGCGTTATAAATTGTTAGGGATATGTGTTCAGCCCATTCACGGTAGGCCCTTAGGAAACCCTGGAGAAAAAGAGAGGAGGGAAGCAATAGAGGAGACAGCAAAGACTTAAGGCCCAGCTTCATTCTATCCTAAGAATAGGATTCTCAAGGCAGGGTTAAGAATGGGTTGATTTTGCTCATCACCCTCCCCACTAGTGATACAACTTGGAAAAGTCTGGAGACATTTTTAATTGTCATTACTGGTGGAGGGTAGGTGCTACTGGCCTCTAGCAAGGGAAGGACATGAATGCTTCCCACCCTCCCACAGGACACAGGGAAGGTCTCACAACGAACTGTCTTGTTGAGAATGTCATCAGTGCCCAGGCGGAGAAATCCTGGTATAATAGGAAAGAAATGCAAGAATCTGCTTCAAGACAGACTAATTCCGCCTCTTCTCAATGGGAGGGGAGAGTATGGGCTTTTAAGCCAGTCACTTTTAGTATGAATCTCAGCTCTGCTACTTACTGAGTGCTTTGCTTTCCTCATCTGTGAAATGGGAATAATATGAACACCTGCCTCACAGGGTTGCAGGAGTATAAACCAGCATAACACATGCATAGGGGTTAACATTGAGCCTAATACATGGTAGAGTCCATATGTGCTACCGATGATAACATCTGGCCATGATGATGTATTTCCTTGGGAAAGTCACCCCCTTGCTGCCTCAGTAATTCTGCAAATACGGTTTCTCCTAGAATGCTCCCTCCAACTTTCCATCCTTCCACCCACCACCCACAACCCAAATGCACTCCCTACCACTTCTTTGAACTCAATGCAGAGGTCAGTTCCGCCGAGAACATCTCCTCACTTTTACCACTGCTTGTTTTCTTGCCACTCTATGCATTTTCTCATACAAGTGTATCCACAGATCTGCAACCACAGGCAAACCGAAAGCTTGGTCAGGGTCAAGGTTAGCCTTATTGTCAACAACTGCTGTAGGTACACTATAACTGTTGTCTGAATGAATGAGGAAATAAGTGCATTACCTTAAAATAAACACTAAAGGCAAGTACCAAGTTCTATGGACATAGGCCGAAGGGGAGACCCATTTGTTTTTGAAGAATTCAAAAGGTTTCTTAAGTTGCAAGTTGAAAGGTTGAACTTCAACAGGCAATGATGAAGGAAAAGCATTTCACTAATGTGAAAGTTTGGCACATATTTTCTTAGAACAACGTTGTAGTTATTTATAGAATAGTTTAAGATTTATAGGAAATTTGTGAGGATGGTACTGTGAGGTCCCATACGCCACACCCGATAATTTTCTATTTTTATTCCACTAATATTAACATCTTATATTTGCATGCTAAGTTTGTTATAAGAAATGAATTAAAACTGATACATTATTATTACTTAAAGTCTATGCTATATTCAGATATCCTTAGTTTGTACCTAATGTCTAATTTTTCTGTTCCAGGATGCCACATTATATGTAGTGGTTTTATCTCCTTGGGCTTCTCTTGGCTATGATAGTGTCTCAGACATTCCTTCCTTTTTGAAGACCTTGACAGTTTTGAGAAGCATTGTTCAGGTTATTTTGTAAAATGTCCCTCAGGAGGGATTTATCTGATGCTTTCCTTATGATTAGACTGAGGTTACGTGTTTTCCACAGAGGGAAAGTGCTATTCTTATCACATCATATCAAGGGTACATACTATCAACATGACTTACCACTATTGAAATTGACCTTGATCACTTGGCTCAGGTAGTGCTTGTCAGATTCCCCCACTGTAACATCACTCCTCCCTGCCTTTCCATACTGTCCTCTTTGAAAGGAAGTCACTATGTGCAGCCCACACTTAGGGAGTAGAGAGTTATGCTCCGCCTGTCTGAGGTTACAATATCTACTAAAACTACTGGGAATTCATCTGCATGATAGATGTGTCTCCTCCCTCCCATCTACATACTTATTCAATCATTTATATCCATATGGACTCACAGATGTTTATTTTACACACTGGGTTATAATCCAGTACTACGTTATTTATTTTGTCCCTCCAAATAGTCCAGCCCTGGCCATTGTGAGCTCCTTCAGTTGGTTTCTATGTTCTGTCTCCCTGTATTGTCCCCCACCCCTTTTTTGAGCACTTCCTTACTTTATGACTCTATGAGATGTCTCAGGCTCATCTTATATATTTCCTACACCAGTGCGAGAATAGATTCCTCTAAGGAGCTGGTCAGGGCATTTAAAAAAGGATGTTAGATACTTACTAAAGGCCAAGAAATAACTCCCCTAAAAAATTAGAGGCCTGTTTTTCACTGGAGTGGCATTTAAGAAAAAGAAATTGTTAACTTTTTTGGATGAGGAAAAGAAACGAGAGTTAATTTTCTCTCATGAATCTAAAGGCAAATAGGTGTCCTGCATTTTACAAAATGATGTAAGCAAAGAAATGATGTCCAAACTTTATTAGTTTAAACATCCTGGAACTATAAACTAATCTTGTCATTATATACAGACAGGTTGCCAGATTACAGGTCATTTAACCAGCGGATCCCTTCCCCAGAAGTATGTGTGTAATAAGATAAATTCATTATTCTCCTTTTTGGTTAGCATGTGTACAAGAGATTATTTGCAAGATTGAAAGGCCACATTTTTGAACTTCTTACTAACATGATTTATTGGCTCAAATTCCAAGGTTCATGTATGTGTTTTCTCATGTATTTCTCCTAATGCTGTCATGTAGCCATATTTTCCTTTTCATATTTCAAGAGATTTTTGAAAATGAAGTATGAATGTACAGTTGAAAATATGGAATAAAAAATGGAGCTTGTAAACAAACAAAAAAAGGATGTTAGAGTCAATGGAACTAAGGAGCTGAAATAGGATTAAATTGGAGAAAGATGCCCTCTCCAGAAAGAGTACTTGGTGTGATTCTGTTTCAGTGAGGCACAGATGGAGATTTTGAAGCCAAGAATGGATAGGACCTAGATATTGTTCAAGAGTCACCCCCAGAGCTGTGTTAAGGAGGAATTGGGGAAGCACAAGGTGGCAAAGCAGAAGAAACAAAAGGCCAACTCAAAGTTCTAAGCAGAAAGTCAGGGGGCTTGAACCTGGAACATGGGAAGAACATCATACTGTTGCTATATGCCCTTCATTGGGATGAGGAGTAATGAAACATTAGGGCTGTTCACACATTGAACTCCCCAACCCAGATTCCTCAACTCAGGTGGCTTTAACTTGTAATTGTCAGCTCTAAGTACTCTTAGCCAGTTCAGTAATTGCTGGTTCTATACTTCCTGAAAATACCACCAATTTTAAAGTTACCACTTGGCATTCATACAAGACTGGAGCAACATTTATGAGTGAAAATGGCACAAGTTATAAAAAAGCTTCTGGAATATATCTTGAATCCCATCTGATTTACACTTAAGTCAATGACAGATATACCAAAGCATCCAGATCATTGTCCTGAGTTAAATAACGTGGACACTGAGGCAGCCACTGGAGGCCCAAAGTCAGTCTCTCCAACCACTCTTGTAGATGAGCCAAAGGAACAGTTCCAGGTCAGCTCAGGGCTCACGGACATTTACTGAATTTCAACTGGATGCCGGGCACTGCATTTGGCACTTTACCTACATTATTTGTAAACCTTCCAGTGACTGTAAAAGCTTTTGTCCCCACTTTACAGATGAAAAGCTGAGACTCAGAGAGGCTGAATATGAATAACATGTCCCAAATTATGCAAATGTGAATCTGTCGGCTGGACTTCAAAACTTTGCTTTTGTGCATCTTGTCACGAGTCATCATTCTTTGTTGATAAAGAACTTCCAAAAGGAAGATGACACTTTGCTGACAAAGGTTATCAAGGTTAAATATCCAATTCACTCTTCTTTCCCCAATTATATTCAGACCCCTCTTGCTGCCACCCTTCCTTCCATTGCTCTCCTTTAGAGATGCTGGTCTGCTTGTAGGCTACCGCTTAAACATGGCAGGCATGGTCCCTCTCAAGGGTTACTCTAAAAAGAGGCAGGCGGTGCTCCAAAAGAGACTCATTTGGTCTTCTTGACAAGTTGAACTATGTCCCACATGGGACATGGCAAATCCATGCTCTCTCTACATCTTTGCCCAAAATGTCATTTTTTTTCAGTCACACTTGACCACCCTATTTAAATCATAATCTCTTGGAAAGCATTCACAATCTCCCTTGTTTTGCTTCATGTCCTTACCCATGTCACCTCCAGAATATTTGCAATTTTCAATTACTGTATGTACTTTATTTATTATCCTGATTGTCTCTACGTCTCCCCTCCCCCCTCCCAAATAACCTCCTCAAGGACAGGGACTCCTACTGTTTATTTATTAAACACTGCCTGGCATAGTATTATTAGTATTTAACAAGTGTTTAACAAGTGACACAGCCCCGTAACTAGTGGTGACAACTACTGGCATACAGGAGTTGACCGCCTGACCGCTTACTATGTTCCTGACATCATGATAAATACATTATAAACTTTTCATTTGTTTTATGGTTACCAAAACCCAATGAGGCTACAGTTACCCCTATTTCACAGGGTAGGCAGCTGAGATCAAGAGCAGCTAAAAAACTAGCCCATGTTTTAACTACCCAGATACCTATTCTCTGGCAGCATATGGACCAGAGCCAAGATCTTCTGACCTCCTCTGCAGTGCTCTTTAACCCAGTCCCACTCGGGCATACGTGCTGACGTTTCTCTGAGAAGGGGAGGAGAACTCACGACTGGACATGTGCCCCATTTTCATGAAAACCCTGTGTATAAAGTCAGTGACCCCAGATCATGTCTTCCTTGGGCTCACAGATGATGGATTTGCACACAGGAAGCCAGAGAGGTGTTGCTCTAAATAACAAGCTCATCTGGTCTTGACCAGACAGGTTCAACTACAGCTTCATTTTACACCACTTTCTTAGGTATGCCAGTGTGGAATATGCAGCCAGGTCCTGGAGCCCATAGGACCCTACAATTTAGAAAGTCTGATTAGGCCTGTCATAGCCAATTCTCTTGAATCCACAGGTTTATATCTGTGACCAACCTAGCCATAGTCAACCAAAGCAAGTTCATCTTCCAATCTCTGCAGATCATGAAACTCTGGTTCACTGACTTATGTTGGCAAAATAAAAATATTTGATGGTTGACAGGAAAAAGCTCAGTTCTTTTATAACCACAGGGAGATTATTTTTCAAGACCCTCTGCAACTGTGATCTTACTAACCTATTGTCCTCATTAGCAGGCTGCTTGAAAAAGGGGACTAGAAATTAAAACGTCCCCCAGCTTTGTTCCTGATGCATAAGGATCATCATAACCCTTTCTGGAAACTGGAAAATTGTTCCTTTAAATCTATTTTATCTGCATGTTAAAGATTACCTAGTGCACTGTCCTTTCAAACCTAACTGCCAAGGTTATTGCAAAATCATAATGACAATATTTGTCATGTAAATGTCTTTCAGACTTTGCTTTGGTGCCAATGTCAATCCATTCCTAAATTTTATCTCAATCCAACTCAAAATGATTTCAAGACGAGCTATGGCCTCTCAAAGCAGTCATTTAAGTGCTCAGAAAATTGAGCTTCCTTTTTTGCTTACGGATTATCTGGAAAATGGCTTCTTTTCTAGATTTCACCCAGTATCTGTAGCTCCAGCAAGTACAATGATGAGGTAACCTATTAGCTAATGGCAAAGAATGTGGCATAAAGAATAAGCCAGTATAAAGGTTGTCTGTACTATTAGGATTTTCCAGATTATTGCCAATATCATCACTTGACTTTGTCTATGGGAAAACATCTAAGATAAAATATAAGAAATTCACCTCATACCTTAAATCTCATTTTATAAGAGGTCCTATTGTTCTTTTAGATTAGAAGGTAAATGTAGCAATTACCCAGCTAACACAGGTCAGTTGAAAAACATTAGATCTGTTAGACGAACATCAATTTCTGTTCTCCCTCTACCACATATTTTCTGTATCGTGCCCTTGCTTCTCACTCCCTTTGTCCATGTTCACCCAAGTGGCAATGGCAAAGGCCCCTGCAGGGGAGCTCCACGGGGTAGCTTTCCACTTTCCTTTCTGCTTTTTCTCTTGTGTTTGTCAGACCTCTGAGTACATTATCAAAACCTATTTTTAACAGGAAGAGAAAGTTTCTAATATCCAAAAAGGGGGTGGGGTGGGAAAGACAGCATTTCAAGATTATTTCTGGCAGCAGCAGTGCTCTCTGAGCTGGAGAAGTTTAAAAAAATGCCAAACCCAATATGCTTCTAGCAATGATCCCTCCTTCCCAGCTCAATGCATCACTGTCTTGCTCTGCACAAGCAAGGAAGCACAAAGAAGATGTATTGCTAAGGCTAACGCTTCTCTTAAAAAAAGTCCCCACTGATGACAATGATATGTCAAGATAGAAAGAGATGATGAGGTTAGAAATGACTGGCAAGCAGATGGCCAAAAACTTGAAAGCTGGCATCACGGAACAGGGTCTGCTCCCACAATGGTCATCTAAGAGAGCTCATACCAAGCCACTAGATTCCTCTGGGCTATGAACTGGGTCAGCCATTTAAGAATGGGCACTTATGGGAAACTGCTGATGTCTGATCCTTTTCAACTGCCGGGGAATTTGACATTCATTAGTTTAGCTTGGTTTGATGGCCTCATGTCAATGACGAAGCATGGCCAAGCAATTCAAAATGATCACAACACCAGGTTTTCTGGGAAAGAAAATGCTAGGGGGAGAGTATAAAGTTGGAATAGAAGAGAATTACCTTAAAAATAGGAAAGGAAAGAATACAAGTCTAAACCTTATACATTATTTTTATTTTATTTATTTATTTCTGCCCCCGGACTCATCATTCAGGTATTCTTTAGGTGTCCTTGAACCATACTGACGGTTAGATTCCCCTGCTATATGATTCTACAACCTCACAATCTCCCAGAATAATATTCACAATGTATTATTTTGACATTTCAAATAATCTTTTGCTTTTCCTGTAAAGGGTAAAGGCAGCAATTTTTCTTTTTTATCATTCTATTTCTAGTACTCAGCTTGGAATCTAGCCTATGTTTGGTCTGTAAATATTTGTTGAATGAACCTCTTCCCCAAAGATTAGCTTTGGATCCCCATGGTATGATCTCGTCACAAGCCCAAATTCTCTTTTGCAGCCTATCTCCCGGCAGGAATGTTTGGTTCACTGCTTGCCTGTCCTGCTGGGCTGGACCCTCCGTGATACCAGGACCACATCTTGTTTACTTCTCTATACCTGGTGCCTGGCATAAGAGTAGGAATTCCCATGTTACTGAATGACTGAAGGGAGGTAGGAAGGAATCAGATGAAGAAAGAAGAAAGGGAAAAAGTGAGGGGGAGAAAGAGTAAATAAAGAGGGAATAAAAGAAGGGAAAAGAAGAAAACGCAGTAAAAGTTAATCCTCTTTGGGGGATCTTTTCCTAGTCAAACAATCATTATGTGATCTTTAAGAAAACGACTTGAGTGATAGATGTAGTTTTTGCCAAGAAGTGACCTTTTAATACACCTTCTAGAAAAACTGTCTTGGAACTTTGGTTTGGGGTAGAGCCAAAAGGCACAAAAGACAAGCTTTTTATTCTGCACAAAATGACTAGAACAAGAAATAGCAATTAAGAGGAACCATAAGGAAACTTCAGTCCTCATTAAAAGTTTAGCCAGGACATATCTGCTTCGAGTCGAGGGCAACTTTTGGAGGAAATGAATAAAACGTAATCAAGGAATGTTAAGACTGACATCATTATTCAGACCCTTCCATTTTCACTTCATTATACATGGTCCCTCCTTTAAAAGCTGTTATGTCTAAGACAAAGCACAAATTTTTTTTTTTGAGATTCACTTTTATAGGATGTCGTGATCAAGGCCTTATAAATAGTTCTCTTGGAATGTATTGTAGTGGATGTCAGAAATGCATATTTAAGACTCTGTTAAAAATGCTTTATTGACCCAGTAGACTGGAAGGAAGCTGCAAGTGTCTCTGTCTGTAAATCACTGACAAGAGAGACACTAATGGGTCCTTAAGCATGTTTTGGTCGAGGAGGACAAAATGGCTGCTTGATTTGTTTATGCTTCAGACTAAACAAATGACCATCTCCTCCCTCCTAGGGCTCTGGAGTATGTAGAAGACAGATGAATGTAGGAAAAAAGAACAAATTCGGGGCTGGGCAGCCCTGTTTGAGACAGTATATAGCATAATGAATGCGATCACAGATTCTAGAGTTAGACTGTCAAAATTCAAGTACTGGGTCTGTTGCTTCCATTTTCCATGCTGTGCCTCAATGTTCTCATCTATGTGGATAATAGTAACATTAATTTCAGCTGTGCTGAGGACTAAGCGAGTATGAGAATTAAATAAGTTAAGGCAGTTATAATAATACCTCCACTCAGAGTGAGCTCTGAAAGGTATTCTGCTGTTAGTAATACTATTGGAATCAGGAATAAGACTGAGAGAAAATTTGACTCTTTCCTGGTTTTCTTTCTTTTCACTAACATGGACCATTCCTTACACCTGTATCCCTACTCTCAGTCCAGGCCAATGACTGGGAAACATTTAGAACCCACTCTTCCCCTAAAATGAGATCGCTAAAAGTAATGTAATACGGCAATAAACTTATCACCCATCCCCCAGATTTCTCCTTTTTTTTTTTTTTTTTTTTTAAGAAAGAAAAGGGCTTGTATGTTGGATATGCTGAAACTCTACCATAGAAATCATTTTTAAGAACAGCTCTAAAAACATGGAAATAAATTTTACCCAAAGATACACCAATGAGCTCATAAGAAGAATACCTTTGATTCTTTAGTGTTCTTTAAATAGTACAGAACTTTGACTCTTTCCAACAAGGTTGCCTTGGATAGCAACAGCAGGGGGGAAACCCAAGTGACGGTTTAGATATTCGGTGATGAAGAATAAATAAGTTGTATTCTACTTTTTGGTGAAGGCAAAGGTTAGAATGAAATGGGGCTTTTATTTATTTATTTTTTTAAAAGAGTTTATTTATTTATTTGACAGAGATCACAAGTAGGCAGAGAGGCAGGCAGAGAGAGAGGAAAGGAAGCAGGCTCCCTGCTGAGCAGAGAGCCCGATGTGGGGCTCAATCCCAGGACCCTGAGATCATGACCTGAGCCGGAGGCAGAGGCTTTAACCCACTAAGCCACCCTGGCTCCCCAAAGTGAGGCTTTTAGAGGAAAAGCTATGCCCACTGTTGCCGTCTAAGGTACAACACTCATCTAGGTCCCACTCAGATCTTCCCCAACTTTTTGTCTAAACTGGCATCCCTGGTCCAGCTGGGTGATAGGTTATAAGGATTTTCTTCTCCACTGCTAACTCTCAAGGCTGGGAATGATATGGAAACAGTTTTTAGCACAGACAGACAACCCTATTTTACATGAGCAACTCCTCTGGCTGTGTTAATTTCCTGAAAATTACGTGAAACACTGACTTGGAAGGTTGAATATATTAATATTGAAATGATATTTCAAATAACCTACTTTGGGTTACTAGCTGGGTGACTAGGAACAAGTTGTCATCTCTAATCTCTGGACCCTCATAAGGAAAATACCCAACTCTATAGGATATTAGAATGAGAAAATTGTGCATCGGTACACCAAACAGCACACAGAAGGCAAACAATAAATAAAAGCTAATGTTCTTATGGTTAACATAAAAAAAAAAGTTTTAAAGACAACACTGGAGGCAGTTTCTTCCTGTACAAGTGTTGATCAAAGGATAGAATCATGAAAGGCTGAAAGATGGAAGAATTTACCTTTCAGCCTCCAGGACCTCCTGTCAAATGTCTGAACTGTTCATGCAATGGTGGGTCTGATGTGTTTTCTTTGTTGAATCCTTGCCTATCTGCTCCTACGTCTTTATTCATTTTTCTCTGTGTTTCCTCATGGCATTTATTTAATGGCATACCACTAGTAATTTTCTCTGAGTTCGAAGTCCAACAACAATTATAAACTTGTTTTATTCTCTTAAAATGAGATTCTTCTATTCTCCTTTGCAGGTTGAGTATAGTGGTTGTTAATAGGAACATGGATGGTAATTATACGTAAAGTCCATTAGGAAAACAGAAAAGTCCGGCCACAAAATAAAGCAGACAGTGCAATGAATCCAAATCCATCACCTCTAAGCCATAACTCTTCTCTGACATTTTTTCCTCAAGCTAAACAACAACAACAAAAATGCTCATGGAACATCATTTCTGACTTGGCTGAGAAGCAAAGACAAGAAGGTTAAGATACACTCTGAGATAATCAAGGAAGAAAGGGACCATAATAGACTCTCCTCTGAAAGAAGTCTTCTCACTGTAGGAGCTGATGCCCACTAGTGGGTCCCCCTGCTGAGTCAGGAACTGGTCTTAAATCACAGGCTCTTCCTTTAGTATCTGTTTAGTAGATATGGATCTGAATATCCATATCCATCCGTGGGCTAACGAATCCCCAACTCCTAATTCTTCAGTAAGCATTCTGTAAATCTGTTCCACAAACATTAAAGTTAGCATTTTGCATTCACTGGCTTTTATCATGAAGACTTTTGTCAGGACGCAGTCTCTGCAGTAGCGAGGGCTGGGGTTCCTATAAGTCCCAAGACAGTCCATGTGTGGGGCAATGGTTAAGAGAACAGTGTTCAGGTTGGATTTGGGAGTTCTGGCGGCTGAGCTGAAATACTGGCTTCCCCCTTTATTAACTGTATTAACCTCAGGAAAATGACTTAAGCTTTTCATTCTTAGTTTTATCATCTGTAAAATGGGGAAGGCAATAGTGCTTTCAGGATGAGGATGTGAGGGATGGTGTGTGAACGCTGGCAAAGCACTTAGAACAGTGCCTGAAGTGTAGGAATAATGCAGTTTCCTGCTATTAATATTCTGGCTATTATTAGTTTTAGCCATGGCAGCCATCAAAACTGCTAAATGACTGTCTCTGGCTCTCTTCCTCCTGGGCTTACTGGTATTCTTAGACCCCTTGTGGGAGGTGGGGCCATGTGACTATTTCTGTGTTCATACAAGTGACTTACCACTTCCAGGCTGAGTTTTTAAATCCCTGTGCAGGACTCTCCCGGGCTCTCTTCCTGTTGCTGTGACAACCCGGAAGTATCTTAGATCGGGGGTCAGCAAACTTTCCCTATAAAGGTCCAGATAGTAAATCTTTTTGGCTTTTTAGGCCATCTGGTCTCTGGGGTTAATTATCAAACTGGGATTTCACCATGAGAGTATCCTCTAGGAACAATACCTAGACAAATGAGTGGGGCTGTCTGCTGATAACATTTTATTTTTGGAAACTGAAACTTGAGTTTCATGGAATTTTTATGTGTCACCAAATATTCTTTTGAGGGTTTTTTTTTAGCCATGGAAAAAGGTACAGGCCATCCTGAGTTCACTGGTGGTGCAAACCAGATGGTGGACCCGATAGGACCACTGGGCCGTCGTTTGCCCACAGCTGTTCCCTTGTTTTTAGATGGTGGCTGCTCCAGCAAGTCTAGTCATGAGTGACTTCTACAAACACAGCCCCTCTGTCGCACCACGAGAGGCATGGTGCCTGATCAAGAAATACAGCTTGGTTGTTTCAAGCCAATAAGATTGGGGGGTGGTTTCCTGGTCAATCTAGATGTTAGTCTAATCTGTCTAATAAATTATTAGAATAATAAATTATTCTTTCAGATGATTTAAGTCAAAGAAGTCTCTTACCCCCATAAGAGTGTTTCAATAACTTCTATAAACATGTTTAGTGGTAACTGGGCGGGGGGCAGTGTGTCCAAGGCTTACACCTGTGAAATATAGTCTTTCAAATCTGTACCTTCCTCGGAGAACTAGACCAAGATAGAGCCGCTTAGCTTCCTCTGTGCGTATACCTCATCTGAGCCAAGAATCTGGCCCCTGTCAGCTTGATATTTTATCGGGTGAGCTGAAAGGTAATAATAAAAGGATATATTTATTTATAGGATGAGACTGTGCTTCACATTCACAGCCAGAGAGAGCAGAAACCACACATTTAGAGGGAAAGAAGACAAACAGAAACTCTGATTTGTGTTACACATTGTAGAAGTCATTAACTATGACTCAGGTAGAGAAACTTATTACTTCCCTTTTTGACAGTGATGACAATTTAATAGTATTTGACTCTACTGAGTTACATACGGTGTCCAGAGGCACTGAAAGGGACTGTTTATCAAGATGATAAACAAGGTTTCATTTCATCCCTGGCTGCATGGATGTGATCAGAAGTCTAAGGCCACCCGAAATCACTTAGTCGGGCCACCAGGCAGAGGAGAAGCTACTCGGGATCGTCTGCACTTGAAATGAGCTTCACTTAATGGACCTTCTCTGAGCAGGTCAGCACTAAGCAAGGTATGTGTGCAGGAGTGTGTGAGGACCGCGGCCGGCGGTGTGGACCTGAGGGCTGAGGGAAGGATATTAGTCCTACTCAAAACCCCACTCTCTGGGAATCCCATACTTCACACGTTTTCACATAGTTTTGCCTTCTGGGTTGGGGAAAGCAGGCTGGATAGATTTTCAACACACCCAGGAGTGTAGAACGAGTTTGTATGGGTAGCTATAATAAACCCTTAGAAATTAAGTGGTTTTTCTTTGTGTTATTACATTAGTTGTGTCTACACTGCAGTAGGTCCCTGTTCTTTCTGCCTGCCCAACAGACATTCCCACATCTACTGGTGAATCCTTCTTTGTTTTCCAAGAGAAGCCAATGGTCTTCTTTCTTGTTCCCAAATCACAGAGTTTTGGAGATGCTGATTCTGTCCCCA
Organism: Meles meles; assembly: GCF_922984935.1. Lineage (NCBI taxonomy): Eukaryota > Metazoa > Chordata > Mammalia > Carnivora > Mustelidae > Meles > Meles meles. The sequence goes on along the minus strand of NC_060085.1, from coordinate 36,556,650 downwards.
GTCCAGGAGACAGCACAAGACTTAGGACTAGCAAAGTGGACCTGACTTCTCTTAGATTGCTATAAGGGCTGATACCTGGCCTAAGCCACACACAGTGAGAACCAACTGTAAAACATTTATTCCTGAGAGAAGAAAGTTTTTTTTTCTACAAGAGTTTCCGATAAAAAGCTGTAAGTTTGGAGCTAGCCACTATCTTAGTATCATGATAAAAAGCTTCAGGTAAATGGAATCAACACCAAGGGAAGCCAAGTGGAAAAGGGCAGTGTTAGCAGGCACCGTTGACGGTGCTGCTTGATGTAACTGTGCCTGAAGGTGGAAGCTGAACTTTAGCCAATACATGCCTTAAAAAAAAATCATCTTAACTTATATTTTCTGATACTTGCAATAAAAAGAATCATGAAATATAGTTATAGTCTAGGCATCAAAAACTATCTGCAATTACTGTCTGCAATTATCTTTTATTCTTTTCTATGAACTTTGTTATAGGCAGGCCACTACATTAGGTGCTTAAACTGAACTTGATACCACCCTAACTGCCACCTCCTCAGGGAAGCCTTCCCAACTTTCCTAATTAGGTCACTCATGTCCTCCCTCCCATTCCTAATGCTCAGAGCACTGTGACCCTTTTCCCTTTAGCACATTTATAACTGAATTTAACATGTGTTCAACAAGTACTTTTCATGACTATCTGCATCCTCTAATTAGTAAACAGCCACATGAAGCAGGGTCCATAAGTGTTTTCATTGATCGTGGCATCCTGAATGCCCAGCACAATGCCTAACTAGGGAAATCATGTTGCCAACTCAATACTTCTCTTCTTTTTCATAGAACTAGAACACTCATTTTGAGCAGAGTGGCCAAACGTCCACACATTCAAAAATATTTTTCTCTTCTCCTATTAACAGTGGGTGGAAACATGACATAGTTCTTATCACTGGGCTACAAACTAAAGTTTGGTAAGTCTACCTAGGGAGACTTTGCCTTCCTGACATATTAACTACCCCTTTCAATTTAGCATGTTCTCCATCCTGCCTGAAATGCAGGCTTGCCGTCTGGAACTACAGTAGTCATAGGGTGCCAATGAAAGAAGGGAAAAAAAAAAAATCCAAGAGAATCAGAGAGACTTCAACCTTGAGAGTTTTTGGCCACTGAACCAATGTCACCAAAACTCTGCTTTCAATCATTTTATTGTATGAGAAAAAATAATAAACCACATGGCAATCTGTTTAACCTACCCATCAGTTGGGGTCTCTGTCATTTGAAACAAAATGTAGTTCTGATACATTGGCCCATGTTAGGATTTGAGAGAGAGAGAGAGAGGACATGAGCAGTTGGGGGGGGCAGAGGGAGAGGGAGAGGGAGAATCAGGCTCCCCACTGAGCAAGAAGCCCAAAGTGGGGCTCAGTCCTGGGACTATGGGATCATGACCTGAGCTGAAGGCTCACGCTTAACCAACTGAGTCACCGAGGCACCTGAGGGTGGGAACTTCTAAAAATAGATTTACGAATGGAATACAACAAATGTGATAGGAGGTTGTTACTCCTGTAATTAGGCTACATTATGTGGCAAGGATGACGTGATGTCCCACCATGAATATCTCTATCTTTATCTCTGTGTAGGGTCTTACTAGTATACAGTAGGAAGATTCTCTCTCCATGGCTAGCTTTGAAGAAGTTTCCATGGCACAGACTTGCGGGTGGCCTCTATGAGCTGAGAGGGACCCCTGGCTGGGTTTCATACAACCACAAGGAGATGAATTCTACCAACAACCTAAGGGAAGTTGGAGGCAGATATTTACTCAATGCATCCTCTGATGAGGGTCTGTGTGTCCGTCATCGCAGACTGTCTGGTACATATTCTCACAAATGATGAGGGATTAATTAAGTAATTTTAGGTAAAACGATGTCTATTACATTTGATGTTGGATTCCATTTACCACAGACATCTTCCAAGAATTAATAGCCGCCATAAGATTTGTATGAATGTGAAAACATATGTTTTGCTCTTTAAGAATCTGTTCAGGGAAGAATAGTACTCAGTAATTTTACTTTACAGCATCCAAATATAACTCTTTGTTCCAAGTTGTGAGAATTAGGTCAAGGGATGTGGAATGATCAGGGTAATTGTTCCTGGTTTCTTATCAGGCAGAAGCAACAAACTCCTCTTGACAATCTTCACTTGTAGAAACTTAGTTTCTCAAAATGCATTGTGGTTTTGTGACTACCCTGAGAATTCTTGGCTGAAATACTGGTTTTATATCTGACTAATGGGCAGATATCGACAGGTCACTCTAAACTTCTGAACCTTAATTTACTTGTCTGTAAAATGGGGATAATGGTGACTATCACCTTCTGTAGTTGAAACCCTCTTTTCTTGCCTGCCTATGACCCACCTTAACAGCAACAGATAAACAGCATTTAATCCTTTGGGGACTGACCACCCCACCTTAGTTTCAGTCCATGGCACACAGGTGAACAAAGTCTCCAGGGTGGGATTGTGACCTAACCTGGGCCAAACAGCAAAGTCCATTCCAGCCACAAAACATGATTTGAGGATGAGCCCATGATCCAAGTAGGTATAGTCAGACGAAACCTGAGAGCTATGTGGAGGTACAAGGTAAAAAGCAGCTTGCTTTCTGCTGGGCTGGAAGATGTGAGCTGACCTTTGGGAAGATTCTGGGTGAGACCAAGCTGGTAAGAAGCCCTAGCAAGGGATCCAGCCCTCATGACATGTTTGAGCTGCCAGATTCAACATGGCAAACTCTACCTTTGAACTTTTTAAGTATGCCAATACATCCTCCACTTTTTATTGTATGTGCATAGGCCATTGGGGATTCTGTCTTCTGCTTCTCACACATCTCTAACTCTCCAACAGAGCCTGATATCCAACAGTTCAATTCAGTTTTGACACTAACTACTTGGAATTTGCACAGACTCACAGGTTAAAAGGATCAGTCCGGCAAGAGTGAGCTCACTTCAGACACCAGTCCCAAATGGGGTGCCCAAAACACCTACACTTCTGTCTGACTTGGTGATAAATTTGGAGATTCCCAAGACCCATTGTCAGGTTCAATAATTTGCTAGAATGGCTCATAGTACTCAAGAAGGCCGTTTACTTACATTTACTGATTTGTTATAAAGGGTACAACTCAAAAATAGTCAAATGGAAAAGATGCATAGGATAAAGTATGGGGGAGGGGCAGAGTGTTTCTGAGTGGACCTTCCACCCAACTGCCCAGCATCTCAATGTGTTCACCAACCCAGTTCTCCAAACCCTGCCATTTAGGTGTTTTTGTGGAATTTTCATTACGTCCACGACTGATTAAATCATTGGTTATTGCTGATGAACTCAACCTCCAGCTCCTCTTCCCTCTGGAAGCAGGGGTGTAAGGTTGAAACTTTCAACCCTCTAATCATGCACTCAGTCCTTCTGGTAATCAGCCCCCACCTGGAAGCTACCTAAGAACCCTCAGCCAACAGTCATCTCATTAGCATACCAAAGACACCCTTGTTACTCTGGCAGTTTCCTAGGGTTTTAGCAGCTGTGTGGCAGGAAGAAGAGGCAAGGACAAAATGTCTTTCTAGAATTCCACAGGAATTAAGTTTTAGGGTTCTAACCTTATACTTCACAGAGTCTTTGTGGGGACTAAGTTTAAAAATGCACAAAAAAAGCATTAAGCACATTGCCTAGGACATCATAAGCCCTCAGAGTGAATAGTCATTTTTGCTGCTATTGTTGCTATTATAATAATAACTATCATCCTATCCTTTATTATGAAGTGACTGGAATTTTGTTAAGCTAATATGCGTATGGGTCTACAAGTACTGTTGGATATCTACAAATTTACTGAGAGCAATTGAGCAAGAATCAATTTTTTAAAGATTTTATTTGTTTATTTGAGAGAGAGAGAGAAGAATAAAAGCAGGAGCGGGGGGGGGGGGGGGAAGGAGACTCCCCGTGAGCAGGGAGTCCTATGTGGGGCTCAATCCCAGGACCCTGAGATCATGACCTGAGCTGTAGGCAGACGGTTAACCGACTGAGCCACCCAGGGTTCCCAAGAATCAATTTGATACTGATTTTCTGTGACTTCTATTGTAGGTGATGTCCAAATAACTCAGCATATTGATCCCTAGGAATTGATAGTTAAACAATCAGCTGAACTGACTCATCGTCAACTGGATGGTTAAGCTTGCGTTCTTAGGAAATCCCAAGCAGCAGAGCCATGACATAATTGGCAAAATACTACAGTGAAGTCTCTTGGGCTCAGTAACTGCCAAGCATGGGTTCGAATCCCAACTCTGCTGCTTATACATCATGTAAAACAGATCCATTTCTTAATCACTCTGAGCTTTGTAAAACAGGGTCATAAGAACACCTTCTTCAAAAGGTATGAGGATAAATGGAGTAGTAAAGCCTGACTCAAACTGAATAACACCATAGTCATCGGCACTTCTGATGTTTTAATTACATTGACTGATATGAACAAACAAGTTCGAGCTAAAGCAATGCAAAGTGACCTTAGCATTTTTATGGTCAAACAATATTGACCAACAGTCATTTGAGCAATGTAGTAGCAATATGTAGAAGTAGGTTAATTTAAACATTTAAGTTATGTATACTAAATGAGGGAGACATTTTCCCATCTAATGTAAAAGAATGCAATCTTTGAGATATTAAACTATTCTTTTAGATTAAGTCAGAAAGAAAGAATGAGTGACCCTGCAGTGAGAAGCCTGGAAAAAAAAAAAAAAAAAGGTCATTCTTCTTTGATTAGATGTCAGTTTGTCAGCAAACAATGAGTGATCATTTGAAAAAGCAGAATATTGTTACTGAAGAGTCAAGTTCCTTCAAGAAATAGTCATGGAAGTTAATGATTTTAATGAAATAACATTAGGAAAAAGTTGGCCAAAAAGTACATAAATTTCAGCCTGAGGCTAAAGTTTTCTTCTTCAGCAAATTATATTCAGGTTAACGGGGTCAACCTGGGGATTGCAGCTACTGAGGAAGCCTCCTGGGCTCATAACCAGTTTCTGCTAGAGTCAATAAGGCACAGAAGCATTTGGAAGAAGCTATTTACAGGTGATATATGTGAACAGGTGAACAGATGAAGTCTTCGTGGCAAGAGCCTTCAGAGAGAATGCCTTTCTCCTATTTTTCTCCATAGGTTTGTTTAGACATTTGTGTCCACCTAGAATGGTTTCCATTCTCTTCAACCATTTTTCACCTTACAATCTCTCACCCCCAAACCCACCACTTTTTCTTTTCTTTCAGCACATTGTTTTAGAAAGCTCAGAGAAATAATATAAAACAGTAGCCAAAGGGCACTGGGTGGCTTGGTTGGTTGAGTATCTGACTCTTGGTTTTGGCTCAGGTCATGATCTCAGGGTGGTAAGACTGAGCCCCACATCAGGCTCCACACTCAGTGCAGAGTCTACTGCGGATTCTCTCTCCCGCCTTCAGTTTCCCTATCTATTAAAAGGGTTTATTTTAAAACTCATGGAGGGGGGGTTGGATAGACAGAAACCACAGTGGGTCACAATGACCTTAGAAAATCATTAACTCCTTCATTGGACTGGAGACATGCCTACGGTGTAGGAGGCAACGAGATTTAAGAGGAAGTAGAGAACAGGAAACACAGGACGACTAGCTCTTGCCCACGCACTCTGGGCAATCCCAAGAAGAATGGTGAGGGTTAGCACCATGTAAACTGTTACTCATTCACTGTTGGCTCCAGCGCTCCCCTCCTCAAGAACAAGCAGCTGAACTGAGGAGTTCAAAGCGTGTGGAGGAGCACTCCTACTCGAGGTCTTGTAAGATGAGAGAGGAAAATCAATTTCACTCTATTATGTTTTTATCTTAAATTTCGGCAATAAAAAAATCTGTGGAACTTTATGTTCTCTCAGCCATTTAATTTAAGTGCCTGCATAATACCCTCAAGTTTGCCATTTGGCCCACAAAGCAGAAACTAGTTCTATCTTGCCCTTAACAGAAAAAGTTTGCCGATCTTTTTTGTAGTTGAGTTCAAACTTTCCTCACTTTTTTAAGTCTTTCCTTATGCATCTGATAAGCAGAGTGAGGGGCAGAGAGAAGTTTCTTTCTTTCTTTATTTATTTACTTACTTACTTGACAGTGAGAGAGAGAGAGAGAGAGAACACAAGCAGAGGGAATGGCAGGCAGAGGGAGAGGGACAAGCAGGCTCCCCGCTGAGGAAGGAGCACAATGCCAGGATTGATCCCAGGACTCTGGGATCAGGACCTGAGCCAAAGGCAGAGACTGAGCCACTTAAGCATCCCAGAGATTAACATTTTTTGTTGCTAAGAGAAAAAAAGGCTGATTTGCCCCACTCCTCCTTCATCTCAGACAACTCAGCTTGAAGTTGCAAGATCAATCATGACCATTAACCCTGGGAGATCATGGTGGCTTATCTTTCAGACTTCAGTATTTTTAATCCTACATCACACTTAAGAATTAGTGTCTGTTATTATCCATTTTATAAATAGGAAAACTACGACTCAGGAAGACGTACCCCAGGGCGCAGTTAGTAAGGTTTGGAACGGAGCCTCTAGTTTTCTATATACGGATATTCACGATAGTGAAGTGATATAAAATTATTGTTCACTTTGCTCTAAAAGTGTTAGCGCTGATTTTGTGCAGTGAATGTCTGGTAAGTAAGCCACGGTGGAGTGGACACAGTGGAGTGGAGTAGAAGGGAATGTATATAGAGAGACATGCTGTATGGAAGACTTTCTAGAAATTCAAGTAGAAGAATTACAATTCTATAGGACCTTATTTTAGCCCGAAGCTTTAAGTACTGAGGCATGGGAGTGATTTTCCCCAGTTCCTTTACACAGTCATTAATTCATTCAACCAATATTTTGATGACTACCTATTGTTTGTTATCACTGTGCTACGCGGGAGGATATAACAACTTAAATATCCTCAAGGTTTTTACAGTTCAGCGGGAAAGACAGACCAATAAAAAAAAAAATCCAATATGGTGATGTAAATGCTATGATTTTGATACACCTGAAAGAGGACCTGACTCCAATTTGGTGGGAAGGGGAAAGTTTCCAAATGTCTTAGAACCTGAAATATGAGCAACACTTTCTCAGCCAATGGCACAAAGGAGAACCAAAAAATTTCCCGGTGTCTCATTTTTTTTTTTTTAAAGATTTTTTATTTATTTATTTGACAGAGAGAGATCACAAGTAGACAGAGAGGCAGGCAGAGAGAGAGAGAGAGAGAGGGAAGCAGGCTTGCTGCTGAGCAGAGAGCCCGATGCAGGACTCCATCCCAAGACCCTGAGATCATGACCTGAGCCGAAGGCAGCGGCTTAACCCACTGAGCCACCCAGGCGCCCCTCCAGGTGTCTCATTTAAAGAGGTTTTGCTGTAAGCAAAATGGCAAGCAATCAGTGTGGCAGAAGATTCCTGTGGTCACATTGGGGGAAGGTGCTTTAGAGAGGAGAATAAAGGAAATGGTCAAAGATAACCTGGTGTAAAATTCTTAAAATCCATGTTTAAAAAGTTTTCAGTTTAAGGACACGGAGCAACATGACGTGGTCGAAGCATTGTTGTAAAAAAATGTTTAAGCTTGTGCAGAACATTGTTACCCTTCTTCTGTGATCCACCCCAGGATAATGAATGCATTCATCCAAGGAATGTTCACGAATGCTCAGAGCTGCTTTAATCCGAATAGCCCCGAACTGGAAAGAACTCAGATGCTCATCAACAGCAGAAGCAGGCCGTGGAGTGCTTCTACGTGGAAGACTGTACCGCAATGAGAAGAAGCTACCTACTGCTGCCCACCAACAATCAAGGAAAGCGGCCCGATGGCAAAGAGGATACTTATAGTAATGAAACTGTTTATTTTTAATTTTTTCAACTTTTTAAAATTTTGTTAAAAGATTTTATTTATTTGTCAGAGAGAGCACACACAAGCAGGGGGAGCGGCAGGCAGAAGGAGAAGCATGCTCCCCCACTGAGCAGGGAGCCTGATGTAGGATTCGATCTCAGGACCCTGGGATCATGACCTGAGCTGAAGACAGACAATTAACCAACTGAGCCACCCAGGCGCCCTAAGTATATTAATGAATTTAAGTGAAGGCTTTTTTTATTTGTGTGTTTTAGACAAGACTAATCTGTGGTGTTAGAAGTTAGGAAAGTGGTTACCTTGGGAGAGAGAGCAGTGAGTAGAAGGGGTCTCCAGAGATAGTTTTGGGTGGCTAGTAATCTTCTCTTTCTTGATGTGAATTGTAGTATCATGGATGAGTTCAGGTAATGAAAATTCATTGAGCTGTTCACTCACGACTTTTTTTAATGTATATTATGCTTTTTTCAATGTATATTATATTTCCATTAAATAAATTATTTACAAAGAAGCAAACACTGGGGGCACCTGGGTGGCTCAGTCAGTTAAGCATCTGACCTCAGCTCAGGTCATGATCTCAGGGTCCTGGGATCAAGCCCTGCCTCTGGCTCTATGCTCAGCAGGGAGTCTGCTTCTCCCTCTCCCCCTGCTCCTCCCCTTGCTCATGCTCTCTCTCTCTCAAATAAATAAATAAAATCTTTTTAAAAAAGGAAACAAATAGGGGCGCCTGGGTGGCTCAGTGGGTTAAGCCTCTGCCTTCAGCTCAGGTCATGGTCTCAGTGTCCTGGGATCAAGCCCTGCATCTGGCTCTCTGCTCAGCAGGGAGCCTGCTTCCTCCTCTCTCTCTGCCTGCCTCTCTGCCTACTTGTGATCTCTCTCTCTCTCTCTGTCAAATCAATAAAATCTAAAAAAAAAAAAAAGAAAGAAAAAACAAAATAATGGAAACTTTGACTTTCTTATTTTATAAGATCCCTACTCAACAGGGTTTTTACTCTAAAATAAACAAAGAAATAAATGAACAAAAACAAAGACCATCACTTAAAACAAAACAAAACAAAACAAAAAAAACCCTTAAGTTAATATAGAAATATTTTCCCTAATCAGTTTGGTAAAAATGATAGAGATGGCAGATATCCAGAGGTGATGGAGACACGTAGGAAAAAAAAACTACTCAAACACAATTAGGAAATATCAACAGACACTTTTTTTTTTTTCCCTTAAGAATACAATTTGGCAGTATTTATCACTATTTAAATGGACATATGTTTTGGCCCAGGGACACCAATTCCAGAAGACTTTTCTACCAGTTTCTTGCAAAAGTTTACAAAGCTCTATGCACAAAGATACTCAATGCAGCCTTATTCATGATAGAAAAATATAGGAGTTATTGAAGATGTTATAAAAATGAATAAAGCATTTTTACTTACAAAGAGGCCAAGCTGATGAGAGATTTCTGTATATTTTAGCTGATTAAAACAAACAATCGCCAATCCCACCCCCCCACCAACATGAGCTTAAAAACCCCAGGCATATACCTACTCTGTTTATGCTTAGAAAGAATAACTGAAAAATCAAGGCAAAGCACATTTCAGTCTTACAACTGTACAGAAGGTCTCCTTGATCCAAGGTAGAGATTGTTTAGGCATATTTTCCAGGATAGCTACTGAAGGTGTTCACAATGAGCCTTGCCAAAATGTGGCACTTTGGCATGTGGATAAATCTGAGCTGAAGATAATCATGCCCCCAAAGACACAGGAAGACTGTCCTTCTTCCCCCTTGACTGCCCCCTAAGAATTTGGACAGAGGGCTGGTCCAGAAATAAACACAGGGAGGATGGGCCAGGTATAAACAGGGGAGGTGGGGGAGTGGGGGTGTTGGGAGGGTGGCAGGGTTGGGAGGGTGGCGGGGGGAGCTCAGCAGGGCCTGGAGATCAAATGCCTCTCTGGGTCTCACTGTCTCTGCATGGCAAGACAAACATTTTTTTGTCAAACGTCTGCTCTTCCCGTCTTCCTGTGAGTTGTCTACCTCCTCTTGTAGTCTCAGACCCCATCTGCTTTGCCTTCGCTCAAGATGCATCCAAGCCTTAATTGCCTGTCTCAGAGATGCTCACGTCTTTGTGGAGCTCCTATAATAGGTAGACTTCAGCTTGCTTTTCTCTGTTAATTTGTATTATGTCAACTTAATTAATAGATCACACAAAAGTACCCAGAAAGAGAGGAGAAGGGAAATTGTCTTCTCCCTTGCACTACCTACAATCATGAACTTTAAAAGTACGGAAATACAGAAAATACGGTCCTTATCAACACAGACTAGGTGCTAGGTGGCAGAAGTCACAATTTTATTTTTCACTGGGGAGACAAACCATGAGAGACGGTGGACTCTGAGAAACAAACTGGGGGTGTTGGAGGGGTGGGGAGATGGGTGAGCCTGGTGGTGGGTATTAAGGAGGGCACGGATTGCATGGAGCACTGGGCGTGGTGCATAAACAATAAATTTTGGAACACTAAAAAGAAATAAAATTAAATTAAATTAAAAAAAATTTATTTGTACCTTTTGTTCCACGGCCAGGAATACTGTTCTTATTTTCCTTGTAGAAAAAGGTCATGCAAAAAATACAAATAAACTGACTTGTATTATGGCTTATTAACTCACACAATAAAAACTCCCTTTTCCAAACTACTAATGTACAATGATTCTCTTGGGCCAGTTTCCCAGATGAATATCACTTAACAATGCAAACAATTACAATCTAATTTTCTACAAAACAGATTTTTGAAGTAAAGCTAAAGCATCAATGGCTAATCACATGGAGATCTATATCCCATTGTGATACAATTGTTGGCAAATTATTAAGCTTTAGAAAAGCCCATTCAAAAGGCTTCTTTTGCTGCTTTAGTTTATATTTAAAAAAAAAATCAAATGGTCATAAGCTTTTCAAAAAGAGCACATCTTTATTAAGATTGATTTGGCCCAGTGGAGTTGTTTGCACTTTTTGGCATACGGGACCAAATGGGTCCAGAGGAACATGGTACAATGAAGATCTCGTTGGCATGCTCTCCATGTCTGCAGGTGATGGGGATTTATTATGGGGAGCAAATTAAGATGCTGGTGGGAAGTTCCAAAAGAAATTCTTAGGTGGGATAATGAGCTGAATACAGCAAGAAGGAAGTAATAGAGATAAATGTTATGTACTACATTAGAAAAAAGTCTGTAAATATAGATGGAAAGGAGGTTTAGCAACAGCAGTGGGTTAAAAAAGAGAGGTTTAAACTGATGATGAATTTAGAATGAGGCCTCTGTGTGATGTGGTTACTAAAACTGCTAATGTGCTTTTGGGTTTCATTAATAAAAGTTTAGTACCTAGTTTAATTTTTTTCCCTTTAAGTCCAGACTACCTCTTTATAAAGCTAGGATTTAAATCTAGTGATTGTAATATGCATTTATTTGGTGGCATATCCTCCCCTAAGCCCTTTCTAAGAATCTTGTTTCCCCTCCCATATCTCTTCGAGCCAAGATTCCTTTGAGCCTAACTTTTGGTAATGTCAGTTAAGACATAAGGAATTTTATTTTATTTCTAAGAATAACAATGTGCTGAAGTACTGAATATGCCTCTTCAAACTATATGGAGTATGCTTATTATGTGACCAATGATTAATATTCTTTTATAAAATAACACAAGTACCTTTGGTGGGATGGGGAAAGGTTACCTCAAATCTCAAGAATTAGTTTTAATGTTATAATCAAGAAAGGATTTAGAGGGGCGCCTGGGTGGCTCAGTGGGTTAAACCTCTGCCTTCGGCTCAGGTCATGATCTCAGGGTCCTGGAATCGAGCCCCACATCAGGCTCTCTGCTCAGCAGGGAGCCTACTTCCCCCTCTCTCTCAGCCTGCCTCTCTGCCTACTTGTGATCTCTGTCAAATAAATAAATGAAATCTAAAAAAAAAAAGAAAGGATGTAGAGACAAAAGGAATATAATTACTGTTTTTATATGAAACCATAGAGCTGAATGGATTACATATTAGAAATAACCTTCCAAGGGGGCGCCTGGGTGGCTCAGTGGATTAAGCCGCTGCCTTCGGCTCAGGTCATGATCTCAGGGTCCTGGGATCGAGCCCCGCATCAGGCTCTCTGCTCCGCGGGGAGCCTGCTTCCTCCTCTCTCTCTGCCTGCCTCTCTGCCTGCTTGTGATCTCTCTCTCCGTCAAATAAATAAATAAAATCTTTAAAAAAAAAGAAAAAAGAAAAAAAAAAGAAATAACCTTCCAAGGCTGTGGTCTCAGAAAGCAAGCATGAGCTCCTCCACTAAATAAGAGAAAGAGAAAGAGAAATTTCACGTCACTGTTGGAAGCAGCACAACCCTGTATGGCGATCCTTAACTGTATGACAGAGAAATGACATCCTGTGTGAGAGGAGAAAGAAGACTCACAAAAGAAATAGAAAATCTGAGAAAAAAGACTGACCTAGTACACCCTTATTCTTTGGTTTCCCGGGATCAGCATCATGTCAGGCACAGAGTTATTTCTAAGTAAATGTTTGTTGAAGACTGAACACAAGGTAAAATCATACAAAGACGCTTCCCTGAGACATAAAATTTCCGTGGTATAATGGCACAAATTCCCATGCATAAAAGTTCTCTGGATGCTACGACTTAATGTAAGAAAGCATTAGACCTGATTTTTATTTAAGAAGTGATCCTAAGGAGACATTTTTAGATAACTGGAAAATTCCAAAAATTGCTCGACAAACTAACAGAGTCTTTCGTAATGTTTTGAAGGAGATCACCATTGCAGACTGAATTACAGACTACCATTTGGAGTCTAGCAGAGAGGACATGAAATCCGTAAGAAACGAATTATCCTTGGAAATACAATGTCTGGATTTAGAGCCACCAGAATTTTTAATCCTGCTTTCAGCCAACAGAAAAGACATCTTTTTGAAAGTTTGGATTTGAGATTCATTCCATCACACACTTCTTGTGCTTAGGAAAATGTCTATGTGCAGACCCCAAAAAAAAGGAACATTAAGGCACAGGGTGTATGGATTTAATTTCTGACTTTACATAGAAAATTTGGAGCACACATGTGGGGCAAGCGTATGTATTTCCATATCAAACCAACATCCACACTAGAGAAGGATCTTTCTTTCGAAACTAAAGGTTCCTACAAATTGATCTCATGGGGACGTTTTTTCCTAGGACCTAATTCTTATGCATATCATATATTTTAAAATGAATCAAAGGAAAACGGTACCTTCTTAAACAAAATAAGATGCTTGCAGGCAAAGCTTCAGACATGTGGCGTCCCCACTGGCTCCAAGTCTACTAGTTATGGAGTGGATATCCAAGAGGCCAGGAGGAAAGAAAGTCACAGTCTGTAACAGTACTTCACCGGTTACAGTTGGCTTTGTGGGGGCAATGCTGTTGTGAAGGCGAAGAATTCCCTCTTGAAAGGGGAGGATGGTTGTCGACAAAGATGAAGGGAGGGAGATGGACCTGTCACAAGGCTGGCTTTATTCGGGCTTCTCAACTTACAGCAAGCGCATATGGTCCTGCATGAGTTCTCAGCGCAGGTCAAAGGCAGCCGACCGGCCCAAATACAGACTTTTAAATATGCACTCTCTGTACCATCTACATATGAGGTTAGAGACAGAGTAAAAGAGCAGTGGCCACCACAGCCACTGTTGATCATCAAAGAGAAGCCTGACGCGATCTGAGAAATACGGTTAGAAATGCAGATTTCGAGTCATAAAGTAGCAGTTCTGGGTCCGTCATTTTTACCACTTACTAGTGGTGTGACTCTGAGCATGTTACATAATAACTCTGAATTTTTGCTTCTCCTTATGCGAAATAGGGATAACAATAATACCTATCTAATATCACTGACTGAAAATAGTTTTCATGGTATGGGGATGACATTGAGCCTCGTGCCTTGCTTATAGCAGAGATCAGCAACCTATTTCTGGAAAGGGCCAGATAGTAAATATTTCAGGCATCAGGGGCCACATGGTCTCCCTCGCCACCACTCAAACTGTCACTGTAGCACAGAAACAGCATGACAATATGTAAAGGAACGAGTATGACCATGTTCTGAGAGAACTTTATCTACGAAAGCAGGAGAGGAGCTCAATCCGGCTTATAGGCTATAATTTGCAATGGTTTAGAGACATGCTTAATCTCAGTATTCAAATAAACCTAAGGATATCAAATATCTGAAATTGTTTAAAAAGTGCTACCTATTGGGCTAAGTGCTTCTCAGGGGTTAATTTATGTAGCTGTCATAAGGTAGAAACTATTTTTTTTTTTTTTACCATTTTGGCAAAAATTTTTATTATTATTTTTTTTAAAGATTTTATTTATTTATTTGACAGAGAGAGATCACAAGTAGGCTGAGAGGCAAGCAGAGAGAGTGAGAGGGAAGCAGGCTCCCTGCCGAGCAGAGAGCCTGATGCGGGACTCGATCCCAGGACCCTGAGATCATGACCCGAGCCGAAGGCAGTGGCCTAAACCACTGAGCCACCCAGGCGCCCCCATTTTGGCAAAAATTAAATAGGACTGGAGATGTTAAATAACCCAATCAAAGCTGCATGGCTTAATAAGCTGAAAAGTTAGGATTTGAACTCAAGTCATCAGGCATTTGAGTCCATCCTCTTAGCCACTCAACGATGGCACTGAGGTTTACATCCTAACTCCTGGTAGATTGCGACTATATGCCAGGGGAAAGGCACTCGGCATTTAAACTTCAAACAGAACTCTCACGTGTTAGAATTTTGAGGAAATGCATCATTCAGAATTATGATCTAGATGAGACAAAGTGGTGAACTTAGAGGAATTTCAATTAGCTTTATCTTTGATCCTTACCATCACTATGGAGTTTTCTTAGAAATATGTTCTACCTCTCAGTTGCGGTAAGTCAATGCTGTGAAGTTATTTGAAGGAAAATGAACTAATGATGATACTGATGAAGATGGATAGGGCTGATCGAAATGATTCAGGTCAAAGAGAACTTTAAGAATGATTTATTATGGGGGCGCCTGGGTGGCTCAGTGGTTTAGGCCTCTGCCTTCGGCTCAGGTCATTATCTCAGGGTCCTGGGATTGGGCCCCGCATCGGGCTCTCTGCTCAGTGGGGAGCCTGTTTCTCCCTCTCTCTCTGCCTGCCTCTCTGCCTACTTGTGACCTCTCTCTCTGTCAAATAAATAAATAAAATATTTTTTTAAAAAAACAATGATTTATTATGGCATATATCCACTTGCAAAAACAATATACGATACTCAAGACTTCATTTAAACACACATATAAATTGGGGCATCTGGGTGGCTGAGTTGGCTTAGTACCAGATTCTTGATTTGAGCTCAGGTCATGAGATTGAGGTCATAGGATCAAACCTGGTATGGAGCCCCTCGTTAGGCTCCATGGTCAGCGTGGAGTCTGCTTGTCCCTGTCCCTCTGCTTGTTGCCTGGCTTGTGCACTCTCTCGCAAATAAATAAATAAACAAAGTCTTTAAAAAATAAAAAAAAAATAAATAAAAACACATAATAACTTGATTTACCAAGAACTTTACTCTTTGACCAGGACTTATCCTAAGGAAACACAGTGGTTTTAACAGCCATTGGAAATGTTTTCACAATAACAAGCTGAAGATTTTTTCCTTCTACAGGGGACAATGGGAAATGCAGTTCTTTGTAACATGCTAGAAGCAGGCATTATCTCATTTAGTCCAGTAAGGTATGCTCTATTATTACCACAGATGAGAAAGTTGAGGTCAGAGAGAATAACCTACCCAAGCTCACCTAGTTAGTAAATTCTAGCACCAGGATACAACACCAAGATATTAGATTCCAAGGTAAAATATTGAGGCAATTAAACTCTATGCTGAAATGTCCCTTTTCAGCTCAGGAATGTCACATAATTGATGGAGACTGAGGACTTGGGGCCCCAAAGACCATATCCTGCTTTAAGACCAGAAGACAAACAAAATGCAGGGAGAGATCAATGGAAAACATCATCTAATTAAGATACCCGTACTCGGGTCACCTTGGTGGTGCTGTCAGGTAAGCCCCTGACTTGGCTCAGGTCCTGATCCCAGGGTTGCGAGATCAAGTCCCACGTGGTGGTCCATGCTCAGTGTGGAGACTGCTTAAGACTCTCTCCCTAGGGGCGCCTGGGTGGCTCAGTGGGTTAAAGTCTCTGCCTTCGGCTCGGGTCATGATCCCAGGGTCCTGGGATCGAGCCCCATATCGGGCTTTCTGCTCCACAGGGAGCCTGCTTCCTCCTCTCTCTCTGCCTGCCTCTCTGCCTAATTGCGATTTCTCTCTGTCAAATAAATAAAATATTAAAAAAAAAAAGACTCTCTCCCTAACAGCTGTGTACTCTCTCTCTCAAGTAAATAAATAAGCCTTTAAAAAAAGAGATACTGATAAATACTCACTGGTGAGTGTCTCTAGTAGGCTTTAAAAATATATAGATGCAAAAAATAAAATATATAGGGACACCTGGGTGGCTCAGTCTGTTAAGCATCTGTCTTCCGCTCAGGTCATGATCCCAGAGCCCCACATGGGGCTCTCTGCTCAGCAAGGACCTCCTGCCACCCCTCATGGACACATGCACCTTCTCTCCAATGAATAAAATCTTTTAAATAAGTAAATAAATAAATAAAATATATAGATGCCTGGGCTGCTTGTTTAGAGATTCTCATTTATTTGAACTAGGGTGGAGCTAAGCACAGAGGTTCCTCTTCAAGTGTACATTTGAATAATCTGGTAGAACTTTACATATGTCTACAGAAAGGCTGGGCTGCAGGAGACTTGGCCCCCACATACGAATCCCTTGTGTATGTAAACTACTTAGTACAGAGCCTGATATGGAAACAGCACTCAAAAGAATTCACCCCTGTTAGCTAAGAAGGTTAAAAATGAAGGAGCAGGTTTCAGGTCCATTTTAATGAATTGAGTTACACAAAGAAAAATGATTCATAGTGGTCCTTGCAAGTCATCTATAAATTAACCTGATATTGATTTTTCCCAGATGTGGGAGTTGATTGGGCTTAATTATATACAGAATGTATAGATCCCAACTGACTTAAGGTCAGGGACAACATTTGATTCATCTCCATTCCTTCTGCTCAGTGACTTGTATAGAACATATGCAATCTACGCTCACAGCGTTGATTTCCAAAGTGCTTTATGTAGGTAAGCCACAACCTATGACTTTAGTGGACCATATTTTAATCAATACCAGTTTAGAAATTATTTTCTTGGTAATAGAAAGTCCTGATAGACATTATCAAACGATAACATCAGTGTCTGGAGTAGGACACACAATAAAAACCAAGCCTATTTGGGAAAAAAAGGAAACTCTCCCCTTAGATGACAATGGCTGATGAGCAAACAGATTGAAAATCAGAAGACCAGAGGTCTGTTTATGTGTGAGAGGATTAGCGTTCAGGTAGGAGCTCTGAGAAAACGTCTGGCACAGTCGTGTCAAAAGAGGACCTTCTTCTACAAAGATTTGGGTTTGATAAGATCAGCACCAGATAAATGTATCCCCAAATACAATTATTTTGAAATGTGATTAGCCTATGGAGAGTCCGTGATGCCATCACCAAGACAGAAAGGTGGTTGGAGATAATGCTTTTCTTTTATTTTTCCACTGGAGGATGATTTTGCAGGCAGGGAGATAAGAGGCGTTGGAAGTAATGCGATCCATAAAGAATGTATAGAGACAGAGCTCCTGAGATCATTGAGATAATGTGAAAAGGCTGAACTGGAGTTCCTAGCTGGAGTTCCTGGGACATTTATCTCGCAAGAAAGCATAGTAAGTGACTTAATAACTAGCAGACCTGTAAGTAAATGGCTTTCATCAGTGCAAATCATAAGGTGAATGCTGAATGTGACGCTGGCGTGTTGTAGTGATCTTTAGAAACAGTTGAGGTATGATTATATAATACAGAAAGGTTGTCGAGTGTTTAATAGTCATTTTACACATGAAGGCATACTGAATTCTAGAGTGCTCAAAGAGCCAATTTATCTCAAGTAATCTTAATCTATTAAAACCTTGACAATTAGGGGCACCTGGGTGGCTCAGTCAGTTAGGCATTTGCCTTTGGCTCAGGTCATGATCCCAGGGTCATAGGATTGAGCCCTGCGCCAGGCTCTCTGCTCAGCAGAGGGTTTCCTTCTCCCTCTCCCTCTGCCTGCCACTCCCCCTGCTAGTGCTCTCTCTCTCTCTCAAATAAATAAATAAATCTTTAAAAAATAATAGGGGCACCTAAGTGGCTCAGTGGGTTAAAGCCTCTGCCTTTGGCTCAGGTCATGATCCTGGGGTCCTGGGATCAAGCCCCACATCGGGCTCTCTGCTCCGCGGGGAGCCTGCTTCCTCCTCTCTCTCTGCCTGCCTCTCTGCCTACTTGTGATCTCTCTCTCTGTCAAATAAAGAAATAAAATCTTTAAAAAAAAAATAAAAAAATAAAAAAAAGCGAAACCTTTACAATCCGTAAACTTGCAGTCCAAATTCTACTCCGTACAAGATTATACTCAGCAGGGATGTTTTTCTTGATAGATAGATAGATGATAGATAGAGAACAGTATGGAGGACAACTGAAAGTTGCTGATTTGCTGAGAACCTACTCCCCCTCCCTCCCTTCTATATAGAGACTAGCCTCTTACTATTCTTCTCTATCCATGTTTACTGTGCATACGACCATATTTGTAAAACATGATCTCTGTCTCCCTAGTTTTAGTTGATCGGTGGGGGTGGGTCTGAGTGGGGGGAAGAGGGCCACCGACCCAAGTTAGACCAAGGGGAATTTGGATTTCCTGCATTTGTGTGCTTGGCCTCCTGAATAGATTTAATCACAAAATGCACGGAGGGCTATGTTTCACGGGGTCTGAGAAGCAGGAGAAGCTAATTTGCAGAGTAGAAGGACGCAGAAAGGAGAGTGGCCTTGTGTTTGGTCTATTTCTTTTTTTTTTTTTTCTTTTTTTTCTTCCATTTTATTTATTTTTTCAGCGTAACAGTATTCATTCTTTTTGCACAACACCCAGTGCTCCATGCAAAACGTGCCCTCCCCATTACCCACCACCTGTTCCCCCAACCTCCCATCCCTGACCCTTCAAAACCTGAGGGTTTTGAATGGTCTATTTCTGAATCTTAGCTGCTTTCCTGCCTTCAGGTTTGAGGAGACACACTATATCCTTATAATAAATTTTCTTCCCTGTGTTTTATTCTTGCTCAAGTGGGTTTCTATTCCTGTCAGACAAGAGTGTGAACTAATACAGAAATGGGCTCTAGCTGTTTGCAGAATCCATTTGCTTTTACTTACGAAAAAGGGTCCTAACAAAATGAATGTTTGCTAGGCAGAATGACCCGAGTTTTCAGTTTGAATGCTGATAAGCATTTTCCTCACACCGGAGTTAGATTTAAAAATCTGGCCTCAAATTAAGATTGGCATATCTGGTCTTCCAGACGGTGACTCCGTGTCTTGATGTAAAATGAAAAGACTTCTGTCTCTTATGGTAGCTCCGACATCAACATTTATTACATGGCCAGAGTGTGCCAGTGGCCGCTGAGCAAAACACGCTCAAGACGTATTGTTGGCCAAGGCTTCGCTGAGGAAAACAAAGCAGGTATGGGACCGGCGGTATAAGAGAAAGAGCAGCGGGGTTAGAGGAGATAACCTGCCCGGATTTCAGTCTTCTGTGTCTTTATGTAGCTTGAGCCACTTCCCCTAAGCCTATCTGGATAAGACTAACAGAATACTATAGAGAAACGAGTGGGCTTTTAGAATGAACCAGCTACAGGTTCAAATCTCACTTCTGCCATTTAGTAGTCATGTGACTTTGATGCAGTTCCTCTCTTCGTCAATCTCACTTTTCTCAGCTGTGAAATGAACAGCAGACTATCCTCTGCCCTTCTGGAATCACCGTCACTGTACACGGCAGTGATTCGTCACACAGGGGTCCCCAGATCGAGCTCCTGAATTCATTCTTTCCTTCACTTCCTTATTCAGCTATTCCACAAGTTTTCTTTTGTTTGTTTGTTTGTTTCTGCACCTACTGTTTCCCAGGCACCATGTTAAGGGATGCAACTGCTCCAGTCAGTGACAGAAGTGATGGTCATGTCTTTCTGGGGCTTACAATTCAGGAGACTTTGGAGAGATTAAACAAACTTCTTTTTATGTGGAGACCCCTCATGGGAGAGACACCCTAACAAGATCCCGTCTGAGCCTGTAGGGGTCCCTGTTTGCCATCGTTTTATCTATCGATCATCTATCATCTGTCTATGTATCTAAAGATTTTATTTATTTATTTGTCAGAGACAGAGAGAGAACACAAGCAAGGGGAGTGGTAAGCAGAAAGAGAAGCAGACTCCCTTTTGAGCAAGGAGCCCAATGCAGGACTCAAACCTAGAGTCCTGGGATCATGACCTGAGCCAAAGGAAGGCGATTAACCGACTGAGGGACCCAGATGTCCCTGTTTCTTATCATTTTTTTGGAAAGATATTATTTATTTATTTGAGAGAGAGAGAGAGTGAGAGAGAGAGCATGAGAAGGGAGAAGGTCAGAGGGAGAAGCAGACTCCCTGCTGAGCAGGGAGCCTGATGCGGGACTTGATCTCAGAACTCCAGGATCATGACCCAAGCCGAAGGGAGTGGCTGAACCAACTGAGCCACCCAGGCGCCCCTGTTTCCTATCATTTTAAATACAATGTCCATGAACATGCTTTTCCCCTTCCTGCTCATTCTTCAACCACCTGTAAGAGGGGTTAGACTCTTGGGCCCTTTTCTCTTGATGACAGTGGCATGGCTATGATCTGTACCCTCTTCATAAGCAGCACCCTCTTATTCCGCCAATGGTGGTGGAAACTTGCAATTTAAAACTACAAGGATATAAAAAAAATAAATAAATAAAACTACAAGGATATAGTAACTGTGAACTCTACATTCGGAGGGACCAGCTTTTTTCCCCAACGCGACTGAGGCCAAATAAATCCATTTCCGTCTCCATTGTGAGATTTGCCTGCAGACAGATTGGGGGTCCTGTGCACGGGCTTCCTTTATAAACCTAGACAGTTTTTCAAATAACTTCTCTATTTTCCGACAGATTCTGAGGTTTACTTTTTTGTTGAGGCTATTCCTTTGTGTCTTTGAGTTCTTTTTTCTAATCACTGGTTTCTCCGGTGCTGGCTTTTTTTTTCCCCTCCATCTGATTGGTTGTGCTATTTCATTGTATTAATTCAACCTTTGTTGAATCAGATCTCGGCAGTTTCTTCCCTAAATTGTATTTTTCCAGTTCAGCTTCCATTTGCCTCTGTCTGACAGCAAGGCTCCGCTGTATTATGCCCTGAAATTCCTTTACCCTGCATTTTTGTATCACCTGTCCTTTCTGTACTAGGGCATTCATCATGTGTTTAGCCATTAGTCAAAATGGCATTTTGAGCACACACCCAGGGCAGCACCAAAGATAGGAGACCCCATGTCCAAAGCCACCTGGCTCTCTTCCTCGAAGTGCTCATGAACTCAGAATCTGGGCTTCCACGCTGTCAGTCTCTGGGACCGATCATTCTCCATCAGGGTCTGGATCAGCCTCCCTGACAGTCTTGCTGTTGACCTCCATGTACATCTTCAACTGATACCGGACCGTTGTGTTGCTGCCAGCCTCTAGAGGAGCCCCAAATTGGGCAAAGTTATGTTCTTCTGGGGTCGGTCAGACCACAAAACTATCAGCACTATTCCTCTTATATTTCCAAAACAAACAAATGACACCTAATTTCTGTGTTTCGTTGATGGCTTGTTTTCAAGCTATGGGGATATCTTTTTTTTTTTTTTTAAGATTTTATTTATTCATTTGACAGAGAGAGAGATCACAAGTAGGCAGACGGGCAGGCAGAGAGAGAGGAGGAAGCAGGCTCCCTGCGGAGCAGAGAGCCCGATGTGGGGCTCAATCCCAGGACCCTGAGATCATGACCTGAGCTGAAGGCAGCGGCTTAATCCACTGAGCCACCCAGGCACCCCCAAGCTATGGGGATATCTTAAATAACTTAAATATTTATCCTATAATTTAAAGTATAAAACATAAGAAGTTTATTTTTTATTAAATACCTTCTATGTGTTAGATCTCAGGTGTCCAACAGCCTATAGAACATCACCCATTAAATATTGGCCTACCTCAACTTTTTCAAATGTTTGAATGAGTCACCATCAAATTTCATGTAAGAATCTAGGTTTCTAATTTCTCTGCAAAAGAGCAGAATGTTTAATGACATTTGGCCTCCATGAGAATAATTATCTGGTGCTAAGGTTGACTAGTATCCCCCATTTAACTGAAAGTATGTACTCAACCCCTCACCACTCCCTTTTATCTCCAAATTGGCAACTTTGGTTACCTTTTTTTTTTTTTTTAAGGTTTTATTAATTTATTTGTCAGAGAGAGAGAGGGAGAACAAGCTGGGGGAGTGGTAGGCAGAGGGAGAAGCAGACTCCCCACTGAGCAAAGAGCCCAGTGTGTAACTCAATCCCAGGACTTTGGGATCATGACCTTGGGATCATGACCTGAGCAGATGCTTAACTTACTGAGCCACCCAGCCACCCCAACTTTGGTTACTTTTAAATCTTCTATATCCTGTATGTAATTAACTGCGACACCTGCATTAGGTGATTACAAGCATTTTAGCTTCATAAAAACCTTGAGAAATAATTATTATCTGCAGCTTACTGATGAAGAAACAAAGGCTCAGAGAGATAGCTGATGGAGAGATGAAAAAAAAAATTATGATCTTCCCTTAACAGAAAACTCAGTAAATCAAATAAAGTATTTCTGGCTTGCTTAACCTGTTCATGCCTTTTCTTCACCTATTTCTAGATGATTATACTAGTTTATTGTTGGAGGATAAAATAACTAACCAAAGATAGCTACAGGGCAGGGGAGGGGAGGAAAGAAAATCAGTGTTCTAAAAGATTATACCCCCAAATACTTTCTTGAAACCAGAAGATTCAACCACATGGTGACAATCAATTAAGTTGATAGATTTTTGCTCTCCCTCCACTGGACCAGGCTACCTTGTTTGTTCAATCATTGGCTAGAAATTGGAACTGACTGGCAGGTGTCTTAACACACTAAATAAGGGGAATTGTGTGAACATCACTTCTGACTGCTCCCAGCCGTCTCTAGGACACTCTACAACTTATCCAGTGATTATGGAGTCCAGACAATTAAAAAACAAACAAAAAAAAAAAAACAAATAAAAAAGGAAGATTTCACAAAGATATCAGCCATTCTCCAATTTTCTAAGAATTTTTTGTTGTTGTTTTGTTTTGTTTTGTGTGTGGCTTTTCCATGTGGTTTCATAAAGACAACTTCTAATTCCTATAAGGTTTTAGATACCACTTTCCTTCCCTAACACAACAAAAATTACCATGGCATTTGTAACACCCATTTCCTTAAGGAGTCAACAAGTCTCATTTAGATTTTTTGCATTTAAAGTTCAGCTCTTTCTTTCACTTTGGTTAAATTCAGACTACAAAACTCTTCCTTTTTGTGAATGTTCTGCAATTTAAAACAAATATTTATTCAACCATTAAATCTCTTGTGTTTTTTAAAAGCATATGGGTGGTCTTATTTTCTTTTCTATCACCTTAAGGGAGGATTTCTCCTGTCCTTTGAAGGTACAACCCTGGAAAATATTTTGAGAAGGACATGGGTTTGTTCTTAATAAGAATCCAAGAAAGAGAAGCTCTTGTTTAATAAGACGAATATTTGTAGAAACAACATAAGAAGCAGAGCCAATTTATATTGAGATTGAAAACAATGTGAGAGTGAGTGATGGCAAATCCCTAAGAAATTGAGGATTTAAATGGAACAAGAGCTATAAAAATAGAATTGGCAAAGGGAGAAAGATCACTCAGAAACCAGATCGGAAAATACTGTCTTTGAACTGTGACTGCGGATGCCTAATAGCCAACTGGGTAAAGTTGCCAACAGAACTGAGTTTAAAATTTGGCTCTCATAAAGATTCGGCACATTTAAATTATTTGCTTAAATACATATACCTTCACTGCAGGCATGGTTTCTTGCAAAGAATAAAAAAACCTTAAAAATGCACTTTATCTGTTTTGTAATTTTGTTGAACTTCACCATTAATGTATTGACATGTGATGCGAGCCAATGCATCACCTTTCTTCACATCCATGACAAAAAAATATTCTGATTCAAGGATTTCTTAAAAGCTCATCTCAACCGGTGCAATGGCATTCCATGCCAGACTCTTCAGTTCTACTTTTGTTTGGGGTGTTTGTATGTGTGTTGTGTGAACATACACACACCAGGCTGACGGGTGATGACCCAGAATGTTCTTCTCTTGACTAGGCAGCATGGAGCTACAAAACCTGTTTTGGAGAAGTCTCTGCCATAACCAAACACATGCTATATATTCTAATAATATCAGAAGTTTATATCAAGTAGAAAATAGCCATACACACACACACACACACACACACACACACATGATACTATACTATACTATATATATATATATAGTATCTCCTGCACAATAAATTTTATCTTTGTTCAATGCTCTCCTTAAATGATTTCTTAACTCTCCAGCATACATTCTTCCTGGTCCTAATATGAAGTTACACATAGAGGAAATAGAAGAGAAGAACAAGGGAGAACAGGCATAAATCAGGAGTTCAGGATGTATTCAGGTGTGGTGAGATATGGCTCCAAAATCGTAGCTGATTCCAAGGATTTGTTGCCCCCAACTTCCCTTGGGTGTAGGTGAAGGGATTGAGACACTGGTAGCATAGATGGGACACATTTGTGTTCCCTTTCCCTCTTTTACCTCTGCGAATACGTAAATCTAAAAAATGATGCTAAAGAACTGAAGGAAGGAATAGAGAGGACAATTTAGAATCGCAGTTTTTCATCACAAAGAACATTAAAAATCTCAAGATAGTCTCTGGTTACTTAGATTGTCATGCTAGCTGTCTTTATGAGGCATTTCTGTCAATGTTCTATGGGATGGGGTTTTCTTTCCTTTGACTGTGTTACCTTAATGGGACATAGAGATGTCAGGGCTTTATGGTCCATTGGAAATAATTTCATGGTACAGTAATGAGGTCACTGGTCCATGTTGCCCCCCAAACTATCTCTCCGTGGGAACTGGAAAACAGCTATTCTTTTTTTTTTTTTTTTTTAAAGCTATTGGCCTTGTTGTTGTTGTTGTTTTAAAGATTTTATTTATTTATTTGACAGAGAGAAATCACAAGAGAGGCAGGCAGAGAGAGAGGAAGGGAAGCAGGCTCTCCGCTAAGCAGAGAGCCTGATGTGGGACTTGATCCCAGGACCCTGAGATCACGACCTGAGCTGAAGGCAGCGGCTTAACCCACTGAGCCACCCAGGCGCCCCGGAAAACAGCTATTCTTACTGAACCAAATTCTATGATGTTCAGTGCTACTCTTGTGTACAAACTCTAAGACAGAAGGTTGGATTACCAGAGAAAACCTATATTGAGCTAATGTCAATCTATTAGGTATGTTTCATCTAATACATTCAGTCTGATTAAGAGATTATAAGAGAAAATAGTGAGGTTAAGTACATTTTCAAAGGCTGCCTAGGTTGTCTAGAACCTTGAGGGCAGATGGGGATGTAGGAAAGTGGGGGGGGGGGTAGGGAGGAGGGGACTGGGTGGGTGGAATTCCTAGCTTTCTCCCTTGGGAATGTGAACAAAATGAAGATTCCAGGCAACTAACTGCCAGAATTGCATGTGTATTTATAGGTAGGATGCTGTATTTTTCATTATAATTAGCACTTAGAGCATCAGTTGAGATTCAAATAAATGCATGTGACTATGTTCATATAAATAAACTGTTTGCATTTGAGTTAATTTGTTTCACCACTAGATACAGGCAGAGGCTAAGTGAGAGATTAATGCTGAACATTAATTTGGCAGACAATAGAGCCACTCCCTCCATCTAGCCAGTTGCCCTTTGTTTTTCTGTTACTATCCTAGAATCTGCCTTATTAGAATGTTTATGCCCCATTTTGTAACCTTGACTTAACATTGGAAATGCTTGGAGACTTTTCAAACAAACACATGCATGGGTCCCACCATGAAGAGCCTTACATTTTTGTCTGGGGTGTGGCTGGACTACAGTAATTTTTAAAAAGCTCCTCAGGTGATGCTCATATGTATCTGAGATGGTAGACCAAAGAATCCCAGCTTGAGCTTCTTCATATATTAGAAGCATCCCCTGGATAAGCACCCCTCTTCCATCCTTGTCTCCTCCCTTACAGGTGACTTTGTGCTGATTTTAGCTCATTTATCCCTTACCACCTGATGGAGAAAAATCATGGCATATGACTTTGATGGACCCTACAAACTGGTACTAGACCAGAGGGTCAGGTGGTCATTTGATCTAATTTTTTGTTTCCTTTTTTTCTGTTATACCTCACCATTGCGATGTTGTTAAAACCCAAAGAGATCTTGCATACTTTCTAAAACAACTGGATCAAGTTAAGCCCCCAGCTACTGCTCAAGAGTGGCGCTAATTATTTACATGAATTATAATTTGTAAAGGGGGAACCAGAAGACATCACACTCTGGGAGACTTCTGTGCCAGAAACCTCTTCCTCAAAGTTTCAGGTGGGACTTAAAAATTAGACAACCTGACCATTTACGTGTGGGCATTAAAGTCTGAATGACTTTAACATGGAACTTCACTTCACTCGGTACTTAAAGCAAACCCAGGAGGTAGATGATCCCTATCATTACCCCTGTTTAGGAGCTACCGAAACTAAGATTGGCTTAGAAGAAATGAAGATGTAAACAGTGAGCTCTGGAAGCTTTGAATGAGTCATGGCCACAAGAGAGATCAGAGTATACATAACTTTGAATATGATCTGGCTTTCGAGGCATAGATATGTTTCCAGATTTTTCATTCTGTATCTTATGTCTCATAGTAACAAAAGGTACTATTTATTAAGCACATACTATTCATCAGGCACTGTGCAAAGCAAGTCCTATTAATTATTTCATCTAATCCCCATGATCCTATGTAAGTACTATTCTTGGTCTCAATATATAAAACAGAAACTCTAGGCTTACAGAAGTTGAGGAACTTGTCCAAAAGTCAAAGTTGAGTTTGCACTTCCTTGCCTTGAAATTTTGAAACTCCGCCACTACTGCCCGGTGATAAGGTAGGGATTAAATACAACCATGCCCATTATATTGCACTACTTCCTGTGTCTTTACCTTTCTACCCAATGAGGTCCCACCTCCATTTTAAATCTTTCTGCTTAAGAACAATCAACACATGAGATGCCTGGGTGGCTCATTCGGTTAAGCTGCTGCCTTCAGCTTAGGTCATGATCCCAAGGTCCTGGGATCAAGTCCCACATTGGGCTCCTTGCTCAGTGGGGAGCCTGCTTCTCTCTCTATCTCTGCCTGCCTCTCTGCCTGCTTGTGCTCTCTCTCTCTCTGACAAATAAATAAATGAAATCTTTTTTAAAAAAAGAACTTAAAAAAAAAAAAAGAACTATCAACATGATATAATGTAATGGTTTGAAAACAGGGACTTGGTGGAAGGATGTTCAAGGAGGTCTCTGACCTTCTGTGTTCCTCTCAGCGTCCGTGTCTCTTGCCCTTTCTGGAAGTCGGGATTCAGATCAGTACACTCACTTGCCCTGCAGCAATTCCCTGGCTCTGCTACTACCTCAAGAGAGAGACTGGAAAGGACACTCACCCATCTTTACTGGAAGAGTCCCCCATGGTAATTCACATCCTTCACATTCTGCATCTGCGTTCCCTCCTCCCTCTCTGCACCTGTCCCTTGGTCAAAGTGTTTCCTGGATTCCATTTTTGGAGCATCTAAACTGTCTTGCCTTCTTCTGTAATTTGGAAGTTCCACAAAGACTTTCAAGTGTAGACATGGCTTCACTAGTCATGGTCCTTGTGTTAGAAGTCACATGTAACTCTTGTGTCCGAACTCGTGTACCAACCCATACTGATTCCACAAGAAGGAGCAAAACAGTGTCCAGACATTGGGCTTCCCAGTCGGAGAGACTTACATTTGAAAGCAGATCTATCATTCACTGTCTGTGAAATTTTAGCTGTTGCTGAGGATCTCATGGAAGAAATTCACTTTCCCTAGCTGAAAAAGGACCAAAGCACACTCACTCCATTGGGCCATCCATAAGGCAGCGCATCTGAAGAGCCAAGAACCATTCTTGCTTAGTTAGCTGCTACCGCAAAAACAGCTATAATCATCACTACTCTCCCACACCACTACTCAATAAAAGAGTCTTTCAGCTTTATGACCAAAGTGAAGGGCACAAGCCCCTTTACAGACAAGCTGGTTGTTATCCAAAGGGGAAAAAAAGAGAAGGTTTTATGTAGCAGACTCTCCATAGCTAGACATTTGGATTTGAACCCCCGTCTGGTTCTTGCTGTGTGAAGTTTGGTTAAGTTCCTTCAATTCTCTGTGCTTCAGTTTTGTCATCTATGAAATTAGGAGGGAAAAGGTTGTTGTGAAGAATCAAAAGGTAACATGAAGGGGCACCTGGGTGGCTCAGTGGGTTAAGCCTCTGCCTTCTGCTCAGGTCATGATCTCAGGGTCCTGGGATCGAGCCCCACATCGGGCTCTCTGCTCAGCAGCGAGCCTGCTTCCCTTCCTCTCTCTCTGCCTGCCTCTCTGCCTACTTGTGATCTCTCTCTCTCTGTCAAATAAATAGATAAAATCTTTAAAAAAAAAAGGTAACATGAAAATTATTATGTGGGAAGTTCCTTCAAACAGTACCTTGCACATAGTAAGCAATAGGTCAAGGTTAGCTATTTTTGTTATGATTTCAGTTGAGTTCACCCCAAATTCACAATGGCAAAACAGATTTGAAGGATGTGCCCTCTATGATATTCTTAGGTAGCTGTCTATGTTTCTAGGGAAACCTGCTTAGGGGTTATAAAGTTATACGCCTGTAGATTTATAAGATAAAAATATTTCCTAGAAATAGGTTTCCCTTGACATGCATCCCTTTATTATCCTCAACCTCTTAATTAAATCTGCCACTAATCCATCTTTCTTTCTTTTTGTAGGTTATTTTCTTAAAGTTTAGGGATGGGCCTTCTGACTCATAACTCACACACATCATCTAGGCTTTGAGATGGTTATCAACTGCCACGAATCCCTGTTTCCTAACTTTGTCTCTTAGGATCCACTCAAAGTGTTTGTGAAGCATGCAAATGACCTGGCCACTAACTGGAAAAGCCAGACTCTGAAGGTTTGGGTTGGAGCCCAGGAATCTGTATTTTAAATGAACACCACAGGATATGCTTAATGCTAGATCCCTCTGTCCTAACAGCTGACTTACCTAAAGCTGAGATGGGAAATAGAAGCAAGGCCTCCACTTACACTTCTCAGTTAGCCTTCTGTTGTCGCTCCCCCCAAGCCCATTGGCTACATTTCTCAGCTCATTCCTGGGGCAAGTTTTTCAAACACACTGTGAAGCCTTCCTTTCCAGGATTCCTAACATCTGGTAGCTCATGCTTTCAGAGCACCCCAAATCCCTCAGCTGGAAGCAGTTTTCATGGCATGTTGAACAAGACATTAGGCCATTCAACACCCAAGATGCTGTGGAGTGGAGTGAAATATGTTAAAAACCTTATGTGGGCATTTTTGTGACCTTAAAAAATACAGTAAGACACCTGTACCTTCGTTTGGGTACCCATACAGAAAGAAGTTACAACTTGCCTTCATTTTGGGATGCATTGGAGAATTTCCTTAGTTATTCCAGGCAAGAAAATGAGTCAATGCTTTAAAAAGAAACAGGGTAAGGGGAACCTGGGGCAGCTCAGTTGGTTAAGTGTCTAACTCTTGGTTTCTGCTTAGGTCATGATCTCAGGGTCCCTTAGATGGAGCCCTACAATGAGCTCAGCATGGAGTCTGAGTCTGTTTGGGATTCTTCTCCCCCCTCCCCTGCTTGAGTGCATATGCTCTCTCTCTAAACCAAATAAATAAAATCTTAACAACAACAACAACAACAAAAAGAACCAGGATAAGTCTTCTAAAGAAAATCAGATTTAAAAAAGAAAGAAAAGCAGGCAGAAGACATTTCTAAAATTACAAATTTTTTCCTTGTTTATGTTTCCCTCAAATTACTGTTTCTCTGGCAATGGTTAGAAGACATAAGATTTCTTTGCCCTGCTGTAGGTAGGACAGTATAAATATAGCTTTGAGGTCAAGAGTTGCCATGCTTCCATGTACTAGTTCTGAGATCATAGAAGTTGCTCAGCTTCTCTGTGGATTGGTTTTCTCAGCTATCAAGTAGGGTAATACTATCTACTTTGTAATATTTAATCCAAATCGATTTTGGATTTAGCCACCTTCGCTACTCACCAACTTGGTAACTCAAGTATATCTGTAACCGTCTCGGAAACCAGGTTTCATGTGTAAAACAGAATAATAACGCATACATCACAGATTTTTTTTTTTTTTTTTTGCAATGCAAATAAATGAAATAATGTGCAAAATCACCCGACACTAAAGGTTACAAAGAGTGCACGTTCAGACACGCTGAATCTTTGGCTTTCTTAGGTCTTATCCAAGACAGGTATGCTACAATTTAACGCTGTTTATTGGCTTGCTCAATACTTCCTGCAGGCAGCCAGGGAAGAACGACTACCCACTTACCCTTATTCAAACACTTGAAGAAGACGAATGTGAGATCGTTCTTCAGATATCAGTAATTAAGTTTGAGTTTTCAGCAAAATTGTATGTTGCCTAATTACCTCTGTAGCATAACATGGTACTGAACTTCTATCCATCATCCTAACGACTGGAAACATTCTTTCTTGTGAACATTAAACTTACAGATTTAAAAGACTCTTACCAGCTCTAATGTTCAAGGAATAATAACCGATGTTAATAAATTTTAAATTTTCATTAGGGTACCATAAAGCCTTTCTCAGGGCTGTAGTAGGTTGTCAACATGCTAACGTATAGCACAGTGACTTCTGTTTTAGCAGCACATGTAAGCATTTCCATATGAGTCAGTGATTTTAGCATTGTTGTGTCTTCATATGGGGCCAAGCTGTGAATTTAAATAGTAGCATATGTCATACTTATGTATACAGGCAGTATTTTAAATGACTAACTATGACAATATTAGTGAGACTGATTTGAAACTTTCAGCCTGAGTGAACATTTGTGATTTTAAAAATCTACACTAAGCGACATAGACGCTGAGTAACTAATAATGTGCATTTTGCCCTTCTCCTTCCACCCACGGCCTTTTTGTTTGCAAATGTGTGTTGGGTGACAAGTGGAGCTGGCACCCTGCTCTGGGAGGAAAACTTGAATTAGTGATGCCAACAACGGTGCTGGGACTCCGTGATGTATAGTGTGTCCCATATTATGGCCGTAACTAGGCAAACCGCCTTGCGGAGAGGATAAGCACCTATGCTCTACTCAGCATTTAAATTGTTAACCATAAAGGCTCTGCATTTGTTAAAGTGGTTGCTCAAAACGGTTGCTATTAGCGGTGCAGTCAGAATCCTCTGGATGTTGTAGGCCTCCGAGAGGATGTGTTGAATAAATATCTTCTGCCAAATCACCATGTCCTTTAGCATTAGGAGGCACAGAATTGAAGGGCCTCTGAAGCTGGGTATGTACCCGTGTTGTTCAAGGGGGGAAATCTGTACCGGTGTTGCGTGGCTGTGAAACCTGCAGGGGCGTGGACTGAATTCTGATAAATAAAAGTTGGGGGTCTGGAAAACATACACAACTACCAACAGGAACGGGAAACCCATGAGCCCTTTCGATGTAAAACTTCATAAGGGAGGAAAGACTTGAAGTTTCTCACGCAATTTATCTATGTTCTGTTAATATGTCTCATATCAAGGTCCCTGTTAATAGAATCTACAAAATGACTCATTATGAAAATAGAAAGGCAGTTCCTTTGATGGAAGAAACCCTCTGCTTTGACACTGATTAAAACTCAGCTACAGCCATGATTCGGCCATCTATGAAAGGGTATTTAGGGGCTGTATTTCTTTCCTATTACTATGGTAGCAGATTACTACAAACGTGGAGGTTTAAAACAGCATAGATTTATTATCTTACATTCTGTAGTTCCGAACTCCAGCATGGGCATCATGGGCATCATTGGGCAAATCAAGGAGCTGGCCGGGCTGTTACTTCTGGGTGTCCCCAGGGTGGAATCCAAGTCCTTGCTTTTTGTAGCTTCTCATGGCACATGGTCCCCTTCCTCTGATGTCAAAACCAGCAAGGACAGGTTGAGTCCTTCTCACATTCTATTATGTCAATCTTCTTTCCTACCTGCCTTTTCCATTTTTAAGGACCTCTGTAATTACACCGGGCTCCGATAATCCAGGATAATCTCTCTAAAGTCAGCAGATAAGCAACCTTAATTCTATCAGCAACCTTAGTCCCCCTTTCTCTTTTAAGACAACATATTCACAGGTTCCAGAGATTAAGAAGTAGTTTTCCCGGGCCACTCTTCTGCCTACTACAGTGGCCAATCCCAAAATTACTGGAATCTGTTTGGCAATTTCTGAAAAAACATGATTTTAAGAATATTTGCCTTCTGGGCACCTGGGTGGCTCAGTGGGTTAAAGCCTCTGCCTTCAGCTCAGGTCATGATCTCAGGGTCCTGGGGTCGAGTCACACATCGGGCTCTCTGCTTCCTCCTCTCTCTCTGCCTGCCCCTCTGCCTGCTTCTGATCTCTGTCAAATAAATTAAAAATTATGAAAAAAAAAAAGAATATTTGCCTTCTGCCACAGAACATGTAAGAAGAATTTCACATGCATGAACCATGTGTGAACAAGAAACAAACAGGTACCTCCAGAAGAACAGCCTTATAATTGACATGTATCTGATTCAAGAGTAGAAAACTACGCGTTGGACAGAAGTTTGTACTGCCAACCAGAGTCTCAAACACACACACACACACACACACACACACGACTTTCTGTTAAAATGGCAAAACTCAGGTATAATTTAGTGCTAAATTAGCCATAATCTTAAGAAAATATCCAGTTAATTCCTTATGTTAAGGTAACTTATTTTTAAGATTGATTGAGTGATTGATTTAGAGCAAGAGCAAAGAGACGGGCAGAGGGCAAGAGAAAATCTTTAGTAGATTCCATACTCCACACAGAGCCTGACTTGGGGCTCCATCTCACAGTCAGACACCCAACCGACGGAGCCACCCCAGTGCCCCTGTGTAAGTAACTTCTTCTTCTTCTTTTTTTTTTTTTTTTTTTTTAAGATTTTATGTATTTGACAGAGAGATCACAAGTAGGCAGAGAGGCAGGCAAATAGACAGAGAGGAGGAAGCAGGCTCCTCACTGAGCAGAGAGCCTGATGCGGGGTTTGATCCCAAGACCCTGAGATCATGACCTGAGCCGAAGGCAGAAGCTTAACCCACTGAGCCACCCAGGCACCCAGTAACTTCTGCCTTAGGTAAGATTAAAGGCAGATTTATGTCTGGAAACAGAAAATAAATTCAGATCACTCAGTGGGTGCCGAGAGCTTAAAATAACAGTTGTGCAAGGATTATTGTCTTCTCCATAATGCCACGGTGAGTTTTCTACAACTATATCTAAGAACCATAACAATATCACTAACATACGCCAAAAGGGCTGTATGTCTGAAGGCTATAAAAAGAGGAACAGCATTCATTCATCAGCACTAACTGTAGCTGAGGGCTCTGGGTAGTGAGTGATGGCGACAGGGAGTTAGTTACCTAGGGATGTGGGGTGGGACTGAGGGACATCTCAAGGAGGAATTGGTTCTGTTGAAGTTATGGCAGAATAATGAGACATCCACATGTTGTAATAATATTCAACCATTTAGGAAGTGAGCTGTATTTTCTAGTGATTGAGATGGTCCTTCTGTTACCAGCTTGTGCATTCTTGAGCAAGTTTCTGGACCTCTCTAAGCTCCAGTCTCCTTTCTGGGAAAATGGAGATAATGCTAAAACAGGGATAATGCCTCAGGTTAATTGAAATGTTAATGAGATGGTTAAAGTAAATATTTTAGTACAGAATCTGATATGTGGCATGTCCTTCATAATTACTGGCTGTTCCTGGCATTTTATATATGAATATTCTTATTAGCTCAGTAAGAAAACATGGAACAGTATCTGGGATACAAAAGTAAGGATGATTAAGATATAGAATTAGAATGATTTTTTTCTTTGTAAAAGCAACTCAAAATTATGTACACAGGTAGCTCATATAAGAATATAAAAATGTCTGAGAATACACCTGTTAATGATAATTCTGGGAGTGGGATTAGATACAGATATCTTTGACTTTCAGCTTTATTACCATGGTAAGAATAAAGAGCTTTGCTGAATGCTGGCTTCCTGAAAATATCACCAAAACAACCTGCTGATAAGACAGTCTGTTTGATAAATCCGTAATACTTTTGTAAAAACAGCAACAAAGCACATAAAGCAACATGTAAAATAAATATGAGCACTTGCACGTAACATTTGAAGACTTTCATAATCTGAAATCATTCCATCATCTCTCAACAATTCTTTTTCCAATTTCCAAGATTCAAAAATCTAAAGGAAAATGGAACGTCTTCCTCATAATTCTTGGGAACCAGAACAAATGTAATTGGAAATCCACAAACTCAAAGAACCCTGACGTCTCCAACAGGGACATAAAATTGCCTGGTCATTTCACCCTCAGGCTTCCTTTTGCACAACAAAGAATAAGAAAGCTTGGAAAGCATGCAGTTGCCAATAGTCCCTTTCTCCCTCTGCCCTCAGTCTCAGGAACACTTGTGAACTAACCAATTGTTTATTTCACTGGTGTTTTCTCCTTGGCTGGTTTAGCAGAGATATTGACTAAGGTGGGGGAGAGCTCTTAAAATAGAAGGGGTGAAAACAGTCTAAAAAAGATGAACAAATCCTTTGTTGTAAATGCCAACATAACTGTTTAAGAAATTAAACAGTAAATCAAAACAACAAAAAAATTACTGATGGGAACTGTATCAGCCAAATGCTTTTTGCCTCCCCTATGGTCCTAGTTAACCTGAGAAAAGATGTTTTCACCCTGTCAACAGCCATCTACCAATCATTCAAGCGATAACAAATATATACATAATGAGCATATGTTTTGTTTCATGAAGGTGGATAAGTTTCCACTGAAGTTAGTTGCTAAGTAAGAAACATTTCTTGGTCAGTCTTGTCCTTTTAGAAGATTTACCTCCACATAATTGGGCAAAAACTTATTTAATCCTTGTCTGTTGTGTACAGTTCTGAGAGACACAGAAGAAGCAAATGTTACAATTAGAATTCCTGTCTATTGAGGGCTTATAGTATCATTGGAAAGGGGAGAGAAATATTTGGTATCTTTATTTTTGTATGACAAAGGCCACAGTCACATCACTCTTGAAGATTCTGCTCATCTGTCTTATAAACACGGAGCCTAGGCTGGGAGCACAGTAGTTAAACACCTAGAACTAGAGAGACTTGAGTCTAAATAAGCAATGTCAGTTCCTTTGTATGAGGTATTAAAAACAAGGCATTTAAGTCTTCAAAAACTTTTCACGTATAAAATAGTTATTAGAATTAAATGAGATGATGCATTAATATTCTTGGCATAGGACCTGTCAAATGTAATAATCTCTATGTATTAACTATTAAAAGCAAGAACTATTGTGAGTCCAAGGAATCTGCATTTGAATTCTGTATTCACCCCCTTTACAACTGTGGGCAGATCACATAATCTCTCTAAACTGTAGTGTCCTCAATATGAGGGCAGTATGAGTACTTGCCTCCCAGGATGGTGGTGGGAATTAAATGAGATATTACATGCAAGGAGTTTGGCTTGGAGCCAGGTACATGTTTATGTGCTCCCTGATGGTAGCTATTGGTTTTTCGAGGGGGGGGGGGGCAGGCTAAAACAAAATGGATGCTTTACTGTACTTGAGATTGCTGACTTTATGTGGTTTCTCCCCTTCAGTTTAAGAAAGAACCCAAGCACGCGTGTGTCATCCCACTTTCAGCTAGGTGCTAAGCCTGAGTTTTATCCATTTATACTCATAATCACACCCTGATGCAAGTTTTAATTATAGAGCTGGGGAAACTGAGGCTCAGAAACAGTGTTTTGCCTGGGACTATGCCTGAGTTTGAAATCCATAAATCCATGGGTTTGTGAGCTTTATACCATTCAGTATCTTCGTTCCTTCTATCGGTTCCAGGCTTCCTGGATTGACCTTTGCCAAGTGATCCCATTCAGATCTGCAGTGCAGTATCTCTGCAGTGTGCTGCTCACCAGAACCTTCTGTGATGACAGAAATGGTCTAAGTCTGTGCTCCCTGGGGAAGGATGCCCTGGCCACTTCTGGCTATTGTTATTAGCGCTTGAAATGTGGATAATGTGATTCAGAAGCTGGTTTTTAAGTTTCATTTAATTTTAAGTACCAAATTTAAATGGCCACGCCTACCTCATGGCTACCAGTTTGGAGAACAGATCTACATTATCCCTAGCAGATAATTGTCTAGTCCATGCTTGAACGACCCAAGTGACAGTTTGCCCATCTCATGATAAGGATCCCCTTCAATTGCTTTCTATCTCTGAACATAAGAGATGGGCCTTGTTTATGGTAGACCAACACCTGTTGCCCTCCAACTTTTACTTGCTTATCCTAACTTTTCTCTGGAGGAACATGAAGTATGCTTAATCAGATCCACAAAATAGTATCCCCTGATACTCCTTACCAGGCACATATCTTCATAATTGCAAAACATTCTGGGATCAGGTTTTTTGTTTGCTTGTTTGTTTGTTTGTTTGATGAGGCTATTATGGGGAGTAAGCATACTGGGATGATGATAATAGAATGATGGGAATAATAATCATTACCGGTACTAAGCACACACTACATGCCAAGTATTATTTTGATCCCTTTATATAAATTATCTCATTTATCTGTTATAACCACCTTACACATTAGGTCCTATTTATTTAAGAAAAAAGAAACTGAGACAAAGGGAAGTTAAGTGCACTGACCCAAGTCATACCTCTTGGGAGTGGTGGAGCCAAATTTTGAAACTTAGTACAGTGAGTTCAAAGCCCATATTTTCTCTCTCTCTCTCTCTCTCTCTCTCTAAGACTTATTTATTTGAGAGAGAGAGAGAGAGAAAGAGCATAGCGGAAGAGGCAGAGGGAGAAGCAGACTCCTCACTGACTTGGGAGCCTGCTGGAGAAAGAGCTGGATCCCAGGACCTGGGATCATGGCAGATGCTTACCTGACTGAGACACCCACGGGACCCCCAAAGCACATATTGTGAAGCAATCTGGCTTCACAAGAGCCACATTAAAGGAAATACAAAGCATGGATATCACATTACACTGACTGAGGGCTCAGGGCTCAGAACTCCAGCATTTAGTAAGACAGGTTTTTTTTTTTTGGTTTGTTTGTTTTTTGTTTTTTTAAAAAAAAAGCATTATAGACCCAGTCTGCAGGAACCTCAGCTGCTTATCACTGTCATGGTCAAGTGCATGAAGCTCTGCACATATGAATCTTGTCATCAGAACCCTTGAGCTTTCAAAGGAGGTGTGAAATCCAGGATTTTTTATGCGAAATCTTTAACTTGTTAAGTATTGACAATTAATCCAATTTTAAAAAACCATCCTATCCTAAATGCACAGTGGTACCCTAGACTGGATCCTTGAGATAGAGAAAGGACACCAGAAGAAAAAACAAATGAAATCTGAATAAAATCTGGAGTTTAGTTTTTTAAAAATTAGGGGAAAAAAAGACCCTGTGGGCCAGACTGCAGGGTCAGTTAAAACATACATAGCCCATGGGCTGCTCATACGCCATCTCTACTCCCATCCAACTTCCACATTTAATGATGAAGAAGCAGAGGCCCAAAGCTCAAAAACACTCTGCTCAAAGTCATATGAATCAGTTGCATTTGTTTTGTCTGGAAACTCCATTTCATACTGTTCAGGCCAGGGCTGATTAATTCTGGAACTGTAATAGAACTCTCTGTGTCTCAGTCCACGCTTGGAATAAAGCAAGCCTTATGGATTTTACTTGTGAAGTTCGTTCATCACATGTGGTAAGACGTTACGCGGTGGAAATACACCACCAAGCTAGTGATGAAGGCGCTTCCTCTTCTTCCTTCCCCACTGGCCTTCCCTGGCTCTCTGCCTCAGGCTTGATTTTTCTTTTCATTGCCTTTTCCTTGACTATTTAGGGCTTTCCTTCTATTGTTCCCCACCTCCTTATAGCCACTGTGGCATGAAAAGCCAGATTACACAGCTAACAGTGGCTATGAATACAAAGCAATGTGCTTATCTGTAAAGTTTAGGAACACCGTTCCATTAAAGCATCAAGACATTTTCACACCAAGTAAGAATTATTACTCGAGAGCTGGTGCCACACCAGTCACATTCTACGCTTGTGCAACCGAGCAGAAAACGATAAGGCTGGGATCAACTATAAATGACCAACAGGATATATGTGTCTTCAGTAAAGAAACAAAGAGGTGCCTGCAGGCAAGTCCGGCTTGGCCATGTGACCCTTATGGAACAGAGAGGACTTAAGAAAGCAGACTACAGACTTCTTGTTTGTCCAGATATGGCCCAGAAGTTTTAGGTGAGCTGCATAAAACAGGTGGGAGACGAGTGAAAAATCAGAGCCTGGGATAAAGGACCATTCCAGCAAAGGCAGCAAAGGAGAACAAACGTGGGGCACACTCTTTTCTGCACTGGGTACAATTCAAGGACTGATAAGGGAGTAACTTCAGTGAAAAAGGCAGAATTTTAAGGGGACAAGGAAGCCTTTTTTTTTTTTTTTTTTTTTTTTTTTTTTTTAAGGAGAGAGAGGGAGAGAGGGCTGGAGAGCGGAAGACGGAGAGAGAGAATCTTAAGTAGCCTCCATGCCCAGCCTGGAGCCCAACATGGGACTCCATCCCACAGCCCCAAGATCGTGACCTGAGCCAGAATCAAGAGTTGGACACTTGGGGGCGCCCGAGTGGCTCAGTGGGTTAAGCCTCTGCCTTCGGCTCAGGTCATGATCTCAGCGTTTTGGGATTGAGCCCCACATCAGGCTCTCTGCTCAGCGGGGAGCCTGCTTCCCCCTCTCTCTCTGCCTGTCTCTCTGACTACTTATAATCTCTCTCTCTGTCTCTCTCTCTGCACCAAATAAATAAATAAAATCTTAAAAAAAAAAAAAAGAGTTGGACACTTAACCGACTGAGCCACCGAGGTGCCCTCAATGAAGCCATTTTCTAAGTGTTGTGGTGTACTTTACTGGGTCCATTTGGCTAGCGTGGAGCTGGGTTTTCCAGATTCTTTGCTTTGTGACTCTGAGTCAGTCTTGAACACAACAGAAGTCTGAGATTCTGAAGTCTTCCACAGTTAGAGGTGGTCAAGGAAAGATACGGACTCTTGGTCGTCCTATTCTCTCCAACTGCTGACCCTACAGATCACTGGTGACCTCAGGGCTAATATTAGACCCTGGGAGCCTTCCAGGGGCTTCTCTGCCGGGGGCTAGGGCCCCTGCCTTCCCACATTCCCATGCAAGCTCCTGCTTGTCCACCTTCCCCAGAGCTTTGTGAGGGCTGGTTTGTGACTTTTCACACATCTTTGATTTCTTCAAACCCTTGCTTCTCCAGCTTCTCCCGCGAGCCTGTATCCTTACTCCTAGTATACAACCCTTATTCCTTAATACTCTTAAAAATCCTGCCACCATGCGGGACTTTGCTTAATGTACCAAAGCAATTCTCTGGGTGGTGTCTTCCTGTTTACCAGATTACAACAATTACCTCAATTGCTTTTTCAAAACATTCCCAGGACCTATCTCAGCCTCAATGAATTAGAATGTTCGGGACAGGGGCCCCGAGAGCCTGCACTTTGAATAAGCATCTCTTAGGTCACTCTTCAAATGGACTAACTTTCTGGCTACATGGTTGGTAACTTAGGTTGCACTTAGAAAGCCCTGGGGAGCTTTCATGGGAAATTCTGATGCCAGGGTCCCACATCCAGAGACTTGGATTTACTTGATCTGAGCCTGGATATTAGGATTTAAAAGCTCCCATGTGATGTCCATGTGCTGCCAAGGGTGAAGAAGAAGAAAGGTGAGTCTTTTGGAAGAAAGGTGAGTCACCTAATAAGAGGGAATAGTTTCCTTCTAACTCACTAGCAAAATTTGATAGGCACCATATGCTCCAGGAAAAGAATTCTTTTATAGAATTTTCAAGTCAATGTTCCAGCGAGAAGGGGTCTCAGTGGTCATTTAGCAACGCCCTCCATTCTGCCCTCAGGTTAGCACACTGAGGCCAGAGAGGTTAAGTGGCTGGTTCAAGGCCACACAGCTGGTTATTAGAAGACCCAGCACAGAGCTCTTTCTGCCACAGATAAGCAACCTTTCATCAATGCTTAATTGTGCCTGGAATAAATGGTCTTCCATGTAATTGACTCTGTTCTGAAGAGGCACCCTGCTGCTTTTCTGTTAAAAGGGGGTTTAAATTACGTCCAGTAAACAAGCAGGAAGTCCTCCATCTATACTTACCTCCTTGCAGTGGTTCTACAAATTCTACCCCACACAAAAGAAACACTGGGACCTTTTCAATGTGCAGATCCTGAGATGCCGATTGAGGAAATACAGGGCCAGCCCAAGCATCTGCAGTTCCGGCCTACTTATAAAAGTGCATCCCTCCTACCCCCCCCCCCCCCCCGATTCTGATGCAAATAGTCCAGGGCCAGACACTGAGAAGCCCTACCTGTCATTTGATTCCAAACACTGGTGTAAAATATTTAAATGAGAACAGCATCTAGCTCTCATCCTATATAACACAATACTTGACATTTTGTTTCTCCAAATTCGTGCAGAACATTAAGCTCTCAGCTCTTCTACTTTGGAGATTATATCCACAGCTTCTAAAGAAATGCTCTATCAAACAAAGCCAATTTAATCACTGACAGAGTACATATAAATTTTTGCCTAACTGCAGTCTTACCATCCATAGTTGGTAAGACTATTACCAGACTTTTAAGAGAATGAATGCTATTGATAGCCCAATATGTTTGCATGTCAATGACACAGTTTATATCCCTTAAACCATCACAGACTCTGAATTCTACAGAGGTAGAGGCCAGAGAATTATCACTGATGCATCAAGCCAACTGGGTTGGGAGTTTCATGGGAGGTCCTGGGGCTGTGGCTAATTTATAGCTCATGTTTTGTGTCTAAAAAGCACAATTGTTACTTGGCACGGGACTATTATGGTGCTGATCCTTCTGGTCTTGCTCCCCCATCCCACACCTAAGAGAAGATGAGAATCACCATCAAGATTCTACAACCAAGACCTGAGAGCCAAATTTGACCCCTCACCTTCCTTTGCAAATCCAGTTTTATTGGAACACAGCCACACTCTTTTTTACATACCACCTGTGGCTGCTTTCTCCCTACAATGACAATTAGGTATCTGTGACTGAGCTCTTTGGCCCTCAAAGCCTTAAAATACTGATCCTTTGGTCCTTGATGGTCTTGTTTCTCAATCCCTGACCTAGATTTGTTATGTGTGAAATTTTAAAACGTCAGCTCAAATTTTTTTTTTTAATAATTTTTTTTTTATTTATTTGAGAGAGAGAGAGAGCAAGAAAGAGAACCTGAGCAGCAGCGGAGAGGGAGAAGCAGGCTCCCCGCTGAGCAGGGAGCCTGATGCAGGGCTGGATCCAAAGACCCTGGGATCATGACCTGAGCCAAAGGCAGAGGCTTTAACCCACTGAGCCACCTAGGGACCCCGCCAGCTCAAATTCTAAAAACACTGCATGTCCAAATAAAACAGATATGTGGCAAACTGAACAATCATTCCTGTTGGCCCTTCCTCTGGTTTGTATGGGTGAGAGTATGACTCTCAGGCAGAGCAGAGATGGGGGAGTCATTTCTGTAAGACCTTTTCATAAAATAGCATGTCCAGAAAAATGGCCACTAATGAATGGTGATATTTGGTGGAAAAATTTGGCAATTGGAAAACATTTTGCTTGTGGAAACAAAAAAACAAGCACAAAAGATTCTGAAGACAATTAAGCCAGATTTAAGGGGGAAAAAAAGGCCTCAAAGAAAAGGTACAGTCTAGGTAACAGATATTGTGGGAGATTCTATCTCAAATTTTATCATGCCCTAGGAAAATTAGCAAAATTTCCTGACTACATAGAGAATGATTGAGAAGTTTCCCAAAGAAAAATTTACCAGTCCCTTATAAAGAACAAGAAGCAGGTTGGCATCCAGTCTCCTAAGAAAGCTTTAACATCAGAAATCCAGTTTGTTTCAGAAGCAAAGCCTTCTAGAACTTTTATGAATTGTGTTTTAAAATTATCAAAAGCTGTTCCTATTGCTTTCCCTAACCCTTGATTTTATAAGAGTCCTTGATCTTTTCTACTGCAGTTTTTCCAACCATTATACTTTTCATGCAGGAACGTGATCCCTGTGGCTGTTAGGGGATTGCAGTAATTCATTCCTACATTTCATGTTGAGTTTTAAAAATTGCTTTCAGAGGTTTTGGGAGTAAAAGAGAGAAGGAAGAAAACAAGGGTCGTAAAGAAACTTGGGTTGAAATATTTCAAAACTGTAGCAAGATGGAAATCCTCTATAATTCACTGGTGTTTTAGGAGCCAAACTTAACTAACAGCTCAGGCAAAAGACCTGACTTGGGTCTTACAGCCTTAATTTCCTTTCCTTTACCCTCTCAGAGGCAGCCAAGAAAGAAAATTAGGAAGATAGCTCTTAAATAACTTACAAATGTTGTTCCATCCTCCACTGCTTCCCAATTTCTAGCTCAAAAAAAGCGTGTGTGTATGATGAAATAAGCTCTGTTATTCAAGGAGTCAAACACTTGGATGGTAGGAAACAAGGAACTTCAAGGATACCAGCAAGACAAAGAGACCTACATTGTGTCTGAATCTGTACTTGGGCTTAGAACTCAGAAAGCATTCCATCATCAAGTATATGGATAAATAAAACACTAGTTAGTATAGACTATGTACAAAGTTCTAGAATGGGATTTTTATATACATTATCTCTTTAATTCTTACAGGCGATGATGCTGAGGTTAGAGAATTTACTTAACTTGCTTTACATGAT
Source organism: Meles meles (assembly GCF_922984935.1). Classification (NCBI taxonomy): domain Eukaryota; kingdom Metazoa; phylum Chordata; class Mammalia; order Carnivora; family Mustelidae; genus Meles; species Meles meles. The sequence goes on along the minus strand of NC_060085.1, from coordinate 36,513,660 downwards.
ACAGCTTGCAAGAAGTACAGATTGTACTATGTATTATAATTGTATATATGTATAAATGTATATAATTACAGATACAAATACTTTGGTTTTTTTTTGTTTTTGTTTGTTTGTTTAGATACAAATACTTTGAAGAATGAACACCATGGAGTTGGTAAATGGGAGCATCAAGATAGAATCTGGGTCTTCTGACTTTTGTGTCCTTTCCATAACACCACCCCATTTCTCACCTGCAAATCTTCTAGCCCACCATTCCCAGGAAAGAGTGATACAGAGAAACAATCTCAATGGAACAGAGCGATTCAGAGATGTTAACCAGTCAATAAGCTGCAGAGGATAAAAGTGACTACCTCAAAATGGACCCTTCCAAAGGCAGATCATGAGCGACTATTATTAGAATATACATTGTCAATAAAAGGTAAGGCTCTTACACACACACACACACACACACACACACACACACACACACATACACAGTAGTACCAAAGCTAGTGATCTTAGAGCAGGAATCAGCAAACTGTGGTCCTGTTGGCCAAATCTATTCCCAAGTTTGTTCATTTGCTTTAGTTTCAGATTCTACATATAAAGGAGATCATACAGTGTTTGTCTTTTTCTGACTTACTTCATTTGACATAACACTCTTTAGGTCAATCCGTGTTGTTGCAAATGGCAAGATTTCATTCTTTTTAATGTCTGACTAGTATTATTTCCTACATATCCCATTTTTCAGTATATTCATCTATTGGTGGGTACTTGGGTTACTTCCAGATCTCAGCTCTTGTAAATAATATACAATGAACATGGGGAGTGCATTTATCTTTTTGAATCGGTATTTTTATATTTTTGCCTTTATCGGATAAACACTTGGAGTGAATCGCTTGATCACATGGTAGTTGTATTTTTCATTTTTTCGAGCGCCTCCATATTGTTTTCCAGTTACACCCCCAGCAGTGCAAGAGTATTCTCTTTTCTTCATTTTTGTTTGTTATTGAATTATTTGAGTTCTTTTTATAGTGTGGGTATTAACCCCTTATTGGATGTATGAATTGCAAATATCTTCTCTCATTAAGTAGGTTGCCTTTTTGTTGATGGTTGCCTTCACTGTGCAGAAGCTTTTCATTCTGATATAATCCCATTTGTTTATTTTGGCTTTTCTTGCCATTGCTTCTCTAGTCATATCCCAAAAAACGTATCACGAAGACCAGTATCAAGAAGATTACCACCTGCGTTCTTTTCTGGGAACTTGATGTTTTCTGGTCTTACATTGAAGTCTTTAATCCATTTCGTGTTAATTTGTGTATGTGGTATATAATAGTGGCTCAGTTTTATTTTTTTGCGTGTGGCTGTCCAGTTTTCCCAACACCATTCATTGAAGAAACTCTTTTCTGCATTGTATATACTTGCCTCCATTGTTTTATATATATATATATATATATACATATATATATATATATGTATATATATATGGCCATATGTAGATGGTTTTACTTCTGGGCCATTTTCCACTGATTTATGTATCTATTTTTATGCCAATACCACACTGTTTTGATTACTGTAAGTTTGTAGTATCATTTGAAATCAGGCCGTTCGATGCCTCTAGCTTTGTTCTTTCTCAGCAATAGGAGTAGAAAGAGTTTTGTTTGAGATCTTTTGTTGTTCCATACAAATTTTATGATTGTTTTTTCCACTTCTGCAAAAAATGTCACTAGAGTTTTGATAGAGACTGCTGTGAATCTATAGATTGCTTTGAGAAATATGGACACTAAAAATATTAATTCTTCCAATCAGTAAACACAGATTACCTTCTTTTTAATTAGTTCAATTTATCTCATCAATGTCTTATAGTTTTCCATGTATAGGTCTTTTACCTTTTTGGTTAAACTTGTTTCCAGATATTTTATTCTTTTCAATAGAATTGCAAATGGGTATTTTTCTTAATTTCCCTGATACTTCATTGTTAATGAATGAAGGTGCATTAGTTCTTTTATATTGATTTTGTACCTTGCAAATTTACTACGTTCATTTGTTAGTTCTAATAGTTTTTTGGTGGAGTCTTTAGAGTTATTATATATGAAATAATGTCATCTACAAATAGTGACAGTTTTATTTCTTCCTTTCCAGTTAGATCTCTTTTATTTTTTTTTTTTCCTGCCTAATTGCTCTGGCTAAGACTTCCAATACTATGTTGGATAAAAATGACATCCATGGGGCACCTGGGTGACCCAGTGGGTAGGCCTCTGCCTTCGGCTCAGGTCATGATCTCAGGGTCCTGAGATCAAGCCCCACATCAGGCTCTCTGCTTAGCAGGGAGTCTGCTTCCTCCCCTCTCTCTCTCTGCCTGCCTCTCTGCCTACTGTGATCTCTCTCTGTCAAATAAATAAATAAAATCTTTAATGAATACACAAATAAAGTAAAATGGCATCCATGTCTTATTCCTGATATTACACAAAAAGTTTCCAGTTTTTAACTGTTGCGTATGGTATCAGGAGTCAGCTTGTCACATATGGCCTTTATTATGTGGAGGTACACTCCTTCCGTCCCAATTTTGTTGAGAGTTTTTATTATAAATGGGTGTTGAATTTTGTCAAATGCTTTTTCTGCATCTATTGAGATGATCGTATGATTTTTTAATCTTTCAGTTCATTAATGTGATGTATCTCATTTCTTGATTTGCAGATGTTGAACCATCTCTGCCTCCACTTGATCATGGTGTATCATCCTTTTAACATATTGATGAACTTGGTTTGCTAACATTTTGTTGAGGATTTCTGCATCTATATTCATCAGGAATATTGGCCGATTTTTTCTTAAGATTTTATTTATTTGAGAGACAGAGAGTGAGAGAGAGCGAGCGAGCACGAGGAGGGTGAAGAGCAGAGGGATTCCCCACTGTACAAGGCGCCCGATGCGGGGCTCAGTCCCAGAACTCCAGGATCATGACCTGAGCTGAAGGCAGATGCTTACCCTACTGAGACACCCAGGTGCCCCAGCCTGTAATTTTTTTGCATGTGTGATGTTTTTATATGTGTTTTGTGTTTATGTATTTATACATATTTATACATTTTAATATTTATTTATTATCTGTATATTTTAGTGTATATTGTTTATACATATTTATAAATAGTATATATAATAATTTTTATAATAAAATATAAATATTATATAATGTCATAAAAGCATAAAGATGTAACATATAAATATATTATGTTTATAATAAAATCCATATAAAGTCTCTCTCTCTATTTTTTTGTCTCATGTGAAGGAAAGAAATTGGGAATCTGGTATGTAGCTCATTATTTAAGGTTATGGAACAATTCTAGCTAGAAATTGTAAACTTGGGGTAGTTACTCTGTGGATTGAAATCTCTAACCACGGCTTTGGCTTTTAAATGAAAAAATGTCTATCAAGCACTGCGTATAACAATGGTCAGACAATAGAGGTTCAAAAAATTTAAGGATCATTTGCAACCAACTCTTCTGCTCACTTCATAAAAACCAGAACGTAATCCCTTCAAGTATTGCTCCTTGGAGACATTCACGCTGGGAGGTCCCTTTGTGCATAGGGTAGTGGTGATTCTGGACTCAGAGAAGGAACACGCCAGGTAAACAGAATCCCCTGTTAAATACCTACATATAAGCTTAGATGTATTTTGGTAGGAAACCCATTCTTTTAGTACTTTCAAATATTTTTCCTTGTCAGTTAGACAAATTTCATCTATATTCAGGTAATAAGGTCCCAGAGAAACTGTGAATCTACAAGATCAACTCAACAGCTAGCCATTCTTTCTAGAAAAAATTCTCAGCAGATTTTTAGTTGGCCAGTAGAGCCAGGTACGTAATTCAGAATGCGGCTCTCTCTTGACAGTATTTCCCATCTTTGTCTCTAAGAAGAAGAATGTACATTTCATTATCACCTATCCTCAGAGTATCTTCTGACTCACCCTTTCCCCTTTACCTCCCCTCCCCTCAAAATACAGTTCAGATTTCTAATGGAATACCCTTGGCCTTCCAGAACCTTCCTTAAAAAAATTCAAAAGCTATCATCTGGTACACACAAGACTTTTTGCTGAGGCCTGTTTTTTAGTTTTTTTTTTAAATTTCTAGCTGTAAGAGTATTTTCCAGGCAAAAGCAAAAACTTGAATAAGACGGTATCTCACTGCCTTAACAAAATGCTTGAACATGATCTCCTGGGTGTCCTCGTCAAGCTGAAATGTCACTCTGTGGTTCACGTCAACGCGTTGCCTATTCCTCACGTTCTTCTCTGACTTCTTACACTCTGAGTACTGCTAATGCCTTTTCTATTTTCCTTGAGTCGGAGGATTTGCCTGTGTAAAAGAGCGGCTCTCTTTCTTTGTTTGTCCTGGTGTATTAAGAAAGGCTGCAGTGCTGAGTCTAGGACGGATGGGAAGTACAAAGCAGGAACTACCTGGTTCTTCTTCGAGGTCTATTTGCCTGGACTTCCATGGAGATTACATGCGGCCCTGCGTGTGCCCTGTGTTTCAGTCCCGTGCCGTCCCCTTGCCTTGACGACAGGTCTGTGGAGATTTAACAGCACAGAGTGTCTCGAGAGGTCAACAGCTGGGTCAGGTCTGAAAGGGTGGTGTCTTCCAGGCCCTGGGTATAGACTGCTAGCGAAGGCTACAATTTTATAAGATTCCATGTGCTATCAGTCTCCTAAGATCTACCTATGAAGTAGACACTCGATTTTACTTCTTTGTTTTATTAAAGATGGTGATGGAACTTAAATCGACTTATTGATGACTCTCATAGAGTCAAGTTCTTGTAGAGTGCAAGTTCTGGTGGTGAAAATCCTATGGCACCGTCACCTCCCTGAATCTCAGCGTGCCCATCTGTTCAATAGAACAATAACCTGACTCAGGGATATTCAAAGATGCAGTAGAAATAACGACACAATGCACTTGGCTGAGCACCTACAGGTAAAGACCCTGTATGAATTTATTCCTTCTCTCCTTATCTGTTATTAGCTGTGATACACTCAACGAGAACCTAGAAATTCAGAGAAATTGAGTGACCCCACCTAAGTCACATAGCCAGCTAGGGGCAAAGTCAGAGTAGAACCGAGGTCACCTGCTAATCTGATTCACTGTGACTGTCTGTCGAGGACAGGGACGCTGACACTAACAGCTCGGATCCAAGCAGGTCTCATGAGAGCGGACTTCCATGCATCCCTGTGCTCTGGAGTTTGCTGATCAGATTATGACGTAGGAAGCATGGTGAAGAGCCATGGTGTGTACCGATAAGCAGACTGGTGTTTGTAGTCTATTTCCACAAATTCGTGCCTTAAAGCAGAGGTTCCCGAAACTTGTCAGGTCACATGGTACCCACAGTGTCTCAGGGGTTTGTTCACAGGCGAGGCCCCATCAGGACTTTACCTTTCTACCTACTGAGTGGATAGTAAACATTTCACAGATATTTATGTTCTAAAAGCTTAGCAACCATTTGAAAACAGAATATATAGAACCTGAAACAGTAAATATTATAAAAGTTATATTTTATATATAGCAAAATAGTATATAAATATTTCACATACTCATGTATTTCAATATATGTATAATATATTTATAGATATTTGCTTATTTCTTTCAAGATTTTATTTATTTATTTGACAGAGAAAGAGACAGTGAGAGAGGGAACACAAGCAGGGGGAGTGGGAGAGGGAGAAGCCGGCTCCCCGCTGAGGAGGGAGCTCAATGTGTGGGGCTCAATCCAGGATCCCGGGATCATGACCTGAGTCGAAGGCAGCTGCTTAACGGAGTGAACCAACCAGACCTCCTTAGATATTTATTTATATTTAAATATGGAATTATATTTAAATGTATTTACTGTATTTATATATAAAATATATATACTATGAAATGGAATATATATTATATATAAAACACAGTATTTTTCATCCAGAACATTCATGTAAATACGCATATATGATGAAGTATTATAAAATAATATTGCAGCACAACCTCGTAGACATCAGAGTGAGATTAGACCCCACTACTCTTACTTCTTGTTCCACATTCATTTTCTCATAGTACAGGCTTTTGATCATTGCAACTGCTCGGAAGACAGCTGCACAGAGAATATAACCTCATCAAAATATGTAGCCAAAAGTACAGATGCTATGGAGTCTGAAAGTGAATGACCTTGAGCTAGTAGCTGATTCAGTGTTCAAGAATCGTGGAGCATCAATGTACCTTTCTTAAAAACTTGAAAGATCTTGTTGGATCAATGTAATGGTCAAGGGTACCTCAGAACACAGTTTGAGGACCATGCACTTAAGCCCTGCCTAATCCTCATTACCCTTACCTACAGATCTGGGGAGACTAATAGACAGAATAAGGTTGGTGGGGCTAAAATTCAGGACTATGACTGCCAAGCACAGAAACTTAGTGTGCATAAGAATTACATGAGTTCTTTTTTTTCCGAACGTGAATTATGGGTCCCTTGTCCCCAGAAGTGCTGACTCATTAGGGATGGAGTGTGCCCCAGGAATCTGCATTCTTTTTCTTCTCAGGAGACTTATAGGTAAGTGGCCTGAAGCCTGCGTTTGAGAAAACAAAAACAAAAACAAAAGGGGTGCCAAGGGGCGCCTGGGTGGCTCAGTGGGTTAAAGCCTCTGCCTTCAGCTCAGGTCATGACCCCAGGATCCTGGGATCCAGTCCCAGGTCGGGCGCTCTGCTCAGCAGGGAGCCTGCTTCCTCCTCTCTCTCTGCCTGCTTCTCTGCCTACTTGTGATCTCTGCCTCTCAAATAAATAAATAAAAAACAAAAACTGATTGAGATGTGATGTTTATTTATTTGGGATGCAGGAAAATGCCGCATTTGGAACACAGGGTTAACCCATGACATTTCCTTCATTGTGGTTAACAAGAGAGCTCCAAATGATGCTGGAGGCTGGCTCAGTAAGTTTCTTTCGTCCGGTTCCCTAGGTAATCAATGTATAGATTCTCACCCACTCCCACTATTAGCCACCTGATAGCACTTTGTTAAAACAACTAACCTATAGGAAATTTGATCCATGCATTAAAAAAAAAAAAGGCCTAGAAAGGATAAAAGACACTTGGAGTGTGTGAAGAATCCACTATTAAGTCTTAAAAGCCTGCACTGCATAAAGTGAAATTATTGTTATTAAATTCTCTACCGATTACAAGGTAGGAGCAGCTCATACTGTAAAGGCCAGACTGGGTCTCTGTGAAGTGTACCGTGCTAAGCACAAGGGAAGCCGACTTTGCTTCTTGAAGGATATTTGCCTACAGCATAATACCAATAATGGAAATAATATCAGATCACATAAAGTTGAGGGTTTTATTCTCCAGAGAACTGAGAAATGATGAGAGAAGCACTCTGGGAATTTTCTCTTTAGATTAAATATTTGAATCATGACTGTCTGAGACAATCACATTCAGCTTGAAAATTACTTTGCTATCTCAAGCATGCTGAGAATAAAAGACACTTTCGGTATCACAATTAAGACATGAAAATCTTATTTTCTACGGGATTTGTATAGTTAAGAAAAGAGGAAAAAAAATCTGAATGGTACCTAATGTTTCAGCTGCATTTTACTCACTCCATCTTCCTGCCGTCATATGGGAATAAACAAGTTGGCAGCCTTTTGGAGCTGAGTAAAGCTCTCATCAGTTCTAAGCGGGATGGGAGAAGAGAAACAAAAGAAAAGGCAACAGGGCAACCGCTCTATGGTTCTGCATTGAGGTGGCAAACCTTAGGTTTTTTGGCACCTTCTTAAAACAACTTCCAAGCTGGCTTGGATCTCAAATTCCCTTGACACAGTATCAAGGCTTGGGTGGCAGAGGCAGCATTTACTTTGTGGGTTTATTCCCTTTACCTAGTTTTTGCCTGGGTCAGATGTCATTTCTTTTGGAGGTTACCCAGCTTCTGGAAGAACTGATCAGAAGGACAGAAACGTTCCATCCATCTGTGTATGCATGTGAGATTGGCCTTAGGAGAAGGTGGTAACAGTGAGTGATGTGATCGTTTCTTTAGCAAGAATTCCTTCCAGTTACAGGCCCTCACTCAATGATCCACTCTCAGCAAAGCTCATTCTCAAACCATCTTGGTACTGGAGGCCTTTGTATCAAGGCTACACTTTCGTTGCCTGTCTCCCCTTTTGTCCTTTAACCTCCAGGCAAACTGAATAACCAGGATTTCTTGGTGCATAATCTCTGTTCCGTCCATCTCTCAACCCTTCCTATAATGGAACATTATCTTACCCTTTCTCAACTTTCATGTGTTAACATCTTACCTATTTCTTTTTTTTTTCATTTTAAAATTTTATTTAGAATCTATGTAGTGGTGTGCCTGGGTAGCTCAGTCAGTTATGCGTCTGCCTTCTGCTCAGGTCACGATTTCAGGGTCCTGTGATCGAGCCCCACGTCATGCTCTCTGCTCAGAGGGAAGCCTGCTTCTCCCTTGCCCCTGCCTTCCCTCCCCATGCTGTGCTTGCTCTCTTTCAAATAAAAAAATAAATCTTAAAAAAAATAAAATCTAGGGCACCTGGGTGGCTCAGTGGGTTAAGCCTCTGCCTGCGGCTCAGGTCATGATTCCAGGATCCTGGGATCGAGCCTTGCATCGGGCTCTCTGCTCAGCGGGGAGCCTGCTTCCTCCTCTCTCTCTGTGCCTGCCTCTCTGCCTACTTGTGATCTCTGCCTGTCAAATAAATAAATAAAATCTTAAAATAAATAAATAAACAAATAAATAAAATCTATTTGGTTAACACATATGGTAACATCTTACCCGTTACTGATGCCACCTTTTCTAGTAAGGCTTCTATGGCACCCAACACCCTGCTGATGAAGTCTCTGTTTTACTCAGTTTGGACCTACAGCATCAATCTCCATGTGCCTATCACTGTCCTCCTGAGAGTAGGAAGTGTGGGTATAGGTTGGATCCATGCCTTACTCATTACATTATAATTTATTAACAGATTTAATTCACTTTTGCATCTTTCCTGGCATATAAACAGGGCATATAGCCTGTCACTGATGAGTAGTGAATCAGAGAAAATAATTGATATGCAGTTTCTCCTAGAAATTCCTCAAAGACGCTGATGTATCTAAGGTATATGTGACTGAGCCTTCCTGTTTCAGCGCAAGGCGATATTCACGTAAAGAGAAGAGAAGGAGTGCACAGAGAATATGAGATCATCACTCAGCTCTGGGGTCAGGTGCTGTGGAAGGAGGACAGCACAGGGAGACACTTAAAGGTACACTTCACCTAGTTTATTTATTTTGCTCAGCACTTGGCAAGGGGGGGACAATTTTTCCCTGTTCAAATCCATGTCCATCGACATGAAAGGGACAAGAAGGCACAGCTATCTCTCATACTGACCACAACCTCCAGTGTAATCCACAGTTACTGCTCTGGATTTCATGTAGCAACCCCCCCCTTCCCCCCGCCGATGGAAATGGCAGATGGAAAAGGACGTGTCTTCTTTGGTCCACTGAGACCTTGACTATTGAAGTTCAAAGAAAATATTAGTTTCTTTCTTAAACTACAAGGAACCGGTAACAGACGACAAGCTACAAAATCACATAAATCTCTATGTAGAATATGTAGTTGGCAGGTACATCAAAAATACAGAGGCTTGTTTTCAAGGCTTTGAGCAAAGTATTTTCACCCTGACCATCCCTTACACATGAAGCATTGTGTTGACAGTGTCTGGAAAGAATAATCAGGGGAAAATAAAAGAGATAAGAAACTCCCCAATAAAACAAGGAGTATTATTTAGCTGGGAAGAGTTTCATGGAAGCTGGCTAAGAGCGGTGTTTTGTTACCAGGTTTTTAAGCCATTGGCATATTGAAAGGATCCATGGTTAAAATATTTACAAATTAGCAAACATGAACAATCGAAACCTTTTCTTTTCTTTCTTTCTTTCTTTTTTTTCTTCCTTCCTTCCTTCTTCCCTCCCTTTTTCTTTCCTTACTTCCTTCTTCCCTCCCTTTCTTTTTCTTTCCTTCCTTCCTTCTGTCCTTCCCTCCTTCCTTCCTTTCTTTCTTTCATTTATTTTTTATTTTTATTTTTTGAACTGGTTTATCAATACACTAATGAGTAGACTCTAGGGTAGTTGTAGTTTGCAGAGAAGAGTAAAAAAGGTAGATTGAGATATTCTTACTGATTTTTTTTGTCTCCTCAAAGATCTACATGAAGAGCACTCTTAGTGACTACAGATTGAAGAACACTGGCCATGTCTAAGTAGAACGGTACACATGGCAAAAGTATGATTCTATTTAGAACAAGAGGATTATAAATCCTAGCTTCACGAAAATCAAAAGAGCTTTTAATAAGATGCCTTTTTAATACATAAATTTCCTATTTCTCATGTATATATAATCTTTCAATAATGACTGAACCTTGAATTACTTTCTCCATCAATTTTAGTTGGACGTTATCCTCCGTATCTGCCGTAATCACCTTTAAACAGTAATCATGAGGTACACTAAGCCCCTGTTTCTAAAAATACAATTCTCCCCATCTTTATGGTTGTTTTCTGTGGTAAAAACACCATAAAATGACAGAAAAACTTTAATAAGAGTCACAAAATAAAATCCTGTTACACTTTGTAGACAAGTACAGTTCCTTCAATACTGTGCTCATTAGAATCCAATTCCGTGTCTCTGATCATGAGAAGAAAAGGAAGCATTGTTCTGATACGCCCAATCGTTGCTGTAATCCTTTACGTATCTGCCCGTCTCCCGGTGGTCACACTCAGTTTCCTCTACTTCCCGTGGCACTGCTGATGGTATCGGCCATACAGAAGACAGGTAGAACCCACAATAAGTCTCCCCTTATCCCAAGTCCTCAAGAACCATTGTCCATTTCTCTCTGTTCTGACCACTGACTGTGAGAAGCCCTAGAAAGCTTCATCCCTTAGCCTGACCCCCAGAATGAGAAACAGCACAGACTTGAACCCAACCTACAGCCTCATCCAAGCTCAGAAAAGACTAGCTGAGATCAGCCAAATTCCAGGCAACTCATTGACCCACGAGTGAAAAAGAATGCTTATTTTTAAGCTGATGAGGTTTTGGGTTCCTTTTGTTTTGTTTTGAGAGAGAAAATGAGAGGAGGGGCAGGGGTGGAGTGAGAGGAGAGAGAATTTTTTTTTGTTTTGTTTTGTTTTGTTTTTTTAAAGATCCCATTCACTCATTCATGAGAAACAGAGAGAGAGAGAGAGAGAGAGAGAGAGGCAGGGGGAGAAGGGTGCTCCCAGAGCAGGGAGCCTGATGCAGGAGATCCTGGGAATCATGACCTGAGCCAAAGGCAGACACTTAATTGACTGAACCACCCAGGCACCCGGGGGGAGAGAGACTCTTAAGCAGGCTCCACACTCAGCACGGAGCCCAACGTGGGGCTCAGTCTCAAGACCTTGGGATGACGACCTGAGCTGAAATCAAGAGTCAGAGGCCTAACCAACTGAACCACCCAGATGCCCTGTAAGCTGATGAATTTTGAAATAATGTGGTATGCAGCTGTGGGGTAGAATAGCTGACTAATATAGCCACCATTAGGTAGAAGTGGAAATTATGTGAAACTTTCCTTATGACAGCTTGAATAAATCAACCTTGCAGAGGTTTTGAGATGAGGAAGTGAAGTTTTGAATCATGGCTCAATTATTTACAACCCCTCTTGCCCCCGTTTTGTCATCTATAAAAAGAGGACAATAATAATTATTTTGTAAGTTTTGGTGACGATGAACTGGGGATCCTCACCATAACATGATCCTTTATAATAAAGGGCTTGACATAGAATCTGGTACAGAATAAAAGCTGAAAAATTGATAGGTGTAAGTAGTATTTTTACTCAACAGCATTTACCAAACATTTACTGTTGACCAAAACACTAATAGTAACTGAAATCTGGAAGAGAAATGAAAAGCATTTTTGGTGTAGAGTCAGAAATCACTAATAAAACAAAATCACCTGCAAAACAACATATTTAATATTGACTGTGTCAAACACAGCCAAAGGTAATTGCTTTAGAATTAAACACAGGTTTGGAACAGGAATTTATTTTTTGAAATCTGCTAAGCACTGACCGTATCAAAAAGCCTCTGTAAAATTTGATGGATGGGTTCCATTATGGAAGTAAAAATTAAAGAGAGACCTTATCCAAGCGTTGTTAACAGCAGGTACTAAAGATCCATAACAGATAGCCCAGAGGTCATCAGGGAGGAGAGTTTTCAACAGAAGCTTGTACAGCAAAAACAAATATTCACATCATTAAATGAACTCCAAGCCAAAGAACCTTAAGCTTTGTGCTTGAACAGAGGCTAATCTAATTTGACAGAAGCCCACTAAGTGGTTAGAAAATTCAAACATATTGTCGTCAGTGAATTAATGAAATTGGTTGGGGACTCAGTGTCTCAGACATACCTTAATGTTCTTTTTAGCTGTAAGAGAGAAAAGAGATAAATAGTAAAGAATGTAAAGCTTAGGTGGATGTGTATATCATTTCATGTGGCCATGATTCCTCTTAGAAACCACAGTATCCCCCATCCCTATATCTCCCAGGCACTGTCTCATGATTACTTTCAAAGGACAGAACTTCAACTAGTCAATGGTGTCAAACATTAGAGACTATCGAATCATGCGAGAAGCTTCTTTAAAATGTCTGTGGTGCTGAACACAACACTCAGATCCGGACTCTGTGGTCTTTGGAATTCAGCAGTCTGGAGCGATGTTTGGGACTTTCCTTTTTTGCTTTTGCCCATTTGTTCCAGGTAATGTCAAGCAGATACCGTGAAGACTAGACTTTGAAGAATACTGAATTAAGCTTCATAGGAGGTCACAAACTAGTAGTCCACGGGCCAAACATGTGTTTTCTTTGGCTCATGGATTTGTTTTACGTGGTAGTTGCCAAAAAGTAGGAAATTTCACAAAAAACAGATTTCTGGATTTCTTTAAAAAAAAAAAAGAAGTGGATATAGCGGTACTAGGTTTCTGTGGCAAAGGCAGGTTTCTGCATGACAGAAGTACCCTGGACAGGAATACTAATGAGGTCGTTAGCATGAAACAGAGGATCCTGTAAGCATGAAACAAGAGATCACGGGTATAGTCCTGGTAGGGCAGGAGTTCAGAGCTAAAGCTCTCAGGGTGAGAGCCCAGGTCACATAGCCTTCTAACAATCATACCCAACATTTAAAGCATACATGGAATGAGTTGGACCCTCTCCTAGATTCTTTACGTATATTGTTTCTAATCCTCAAAACCACCCTGCAAAGTAGATATTATGTTCTTTATTGTAACATTAGAAAACCAATGATCAGAGAGATGAAATGTTTTACCTAAGGCCACACAGCTGGCAAAGGGTGGTGCTGGGCTTCATGCCCAGGTCGGCCTGGCTGCAAGCTCCCTTCCTTAATGACCCATTGCTTTTCCAACTCAGTACATTAAGGAGAAAGAAGAACGTGCCACAAATGCTGAAAGCAGTAGGCTAGGATTTAGGAATTGCAGAAAAGAGTTACAAATCAAAACTTGACAAAGCAACGACGCAATGTTTTCTAGAACTCAACCTTCCATGTTGCCAGCAATATATCCTGTGACTTTCTTCCTTTCTAAGGGCATTTTTGTTTGAGCAAATAATTCAAAGACAACTTGGTGTTTGTTCTGACTACTGACTTCATCTATTATTTATCCTGTAATTTTTAGAATTAATGGAAATTCTTACAGTAAGTGGACTCAATGACCTGCCAAATTTGGAACATGATTATGCATCCTCTGCTGTCACTATCTGTGTTTGTGTGTGTAAAATGATTTGTTCTTAAATTTTGTAGGATATCCTCCAATTAAAAAAAAAATTGGTCCCATTGTGCCTAAAAATCATTGGAATGGCCTAGAAATTTTAGTTATTCAGCATCTAAGTTCCATTTTAATTCACCTATTTTAAAATTACAAAGAGTACAAAGTTCTTTATAAAATCATGTCTACTACATGGATATGGATATGGAAAAGTTGCTCCCTGGATAACCCATCCATCACTTGCCACTTATTGGAGTAAGAAATGGGCAGTGGTACCATAAAAAAATTTACAGAGCGTAAGCCAAAACAATGAATCTGGACCTAGTATTTCCTTTTCTTGAAAGAAAAGTGACTACCCTTCTTTTTTATGCCTCTACAAATAAAAGGATTAGAAAAAAAAAATTCTTCAATTCTTTCTGGCTGCAAAACTCTAACAGTGTAGAAGAATTATTCTATTAGCCTATCCTATGAGGAGAACAAAAAATCATTCCAAAATAGAGAGCATGTAACTAAAGCCTTAAGGCAAATCTATTTCCTCTGAAACTTGTGAGTAACTAGTATATTCACATGATGAAATCCCATGCCCAGGCCCTCAACATGACAAGTTACTAAGATTCACTAATACGAGGTTCTGCTCTACTTCCGACTACACAGAGGGTCACAATTCTCTGCTCCCTTGAACATAGGCATGCTCATGGGGTGTGTTCTAGCTAAGCAAATATGATCAAAAGTGACATGGGACACCTTGAGGGCAAGAGCTTAATTGCTGGGATGCAAATTTCCAACCCTCTTTCCCATCCTTGAAGGTTGACTACAAGGTGGTAGATTTTCCCTTGATGTAAGCACCTGAGTGACTCTGTAGTGCTAAATTTCTCACTAAAACTTCATCAGATATTTAACATAAGTAAGACATGTAAGACTTACAGCGTGTGTCAAAACCATGAGATTTCAGAATTCGTTTCTTCCCACAGCAGATACCAAAGGGTGGTGTCTGATCTAAAGCACTGGTATCACTTGAGAGGTTAAAAATGTAGAATCTCGGGCTCCACCCAGAATGACAGAATCAGAGACTGCATTTTAATAAAATCACCAGGTGATTTGTATGCACAAGCACTAATGGTCTCTTCCAATTTATGCAATCCTTGAGTAATTCTGTCCGATGTAGATAGATCTAGCATTCCCCCAATAATCACGACCTTCTGCTTAAGGATAGTCCTCAGCACATTCCAAAGCTGTCTCACAAATCTGACAGATGCAACAATGGAATAATTAACAAATGGCATGTCAAAGCTACATGAAAATATACTTAATAGTATGAATGCCCTCTATTTCTAACTTGAAGAATCAAGAGGGGGGAACACATTTAAATGGTCTTACTCATAGAAATGTCTTAATGGCATCCTAGAAGATGGCTTCAGTTTATCACAAAGAGCATGTTTCTCTGAAAGAGGTGAGTGGAGTCCTCATGACTAAGTTACTCCCTAATATTTTTAAAGATCTGATATTGCATTAGTATCCATTCATTTGTTTACTCAACGAATATTTCTTGTGTAGCTACTACGTGCTACCTCCTTTTTGTGGTAAAATTCCAGTAGCAAAATTTCACCACTTCAACCATTTTAAAGTGCGCAATTCAGTGGCATTTCACACATTTACAGCGTTAGGCAACTCTCAACACAGTGTACTTTGAGAACATGTTCATCAGCCCAAAAGGAAACCCCATACCCTTCACACAGTCATTCTCTCTCCCTCTCTCCCTGTAGCCCCTGGCGACCACTAAGCTACTTTTTGTCTGTATGAATTTGCCTGTTGTCGTTATTTTTTCGATACATAATCTTATGCTCTGTGGCCTTTGTGTTTAGCTTCTTTCAATTAGCATCATGTTTTTAAGGTATGTCTCTTGTCATGTGAACTTCATTCTTCTTATGGTTGACTATTTCATTGTGTGTATCTACCACATTGTGTTTATATACTCAGTTGATGGGCATTCTGGTTTTTCCATCTTTTGGCTATTGTGAACAAGGTTGCTATGAACATTTAAGTTTTTGTTTGAATACATGTTTTCTTTTTTAAAAAAATATTTTGTTTATTTGAAAGAGAGAGAGTGAATGTGCAAGCAGGGAGGGGCAAAGGGAGAGGAAGAGAGAATCTGAAACAGACTCCACACTGAGAGCAGAGCCCAACTCAGGGCTCCATCCCACAACCTCGAGATTATGACCTGAGCTGAAACCAAGAGGGGATGCTTATTTGATTGAGTCAACCAGGTGCCCATGAAGATCTGTTCTCAATTCTTTTGGGTATGGAAACTCTTTTAAACTGAAAAAAGGCAAAACAAAACAAAACAAAAAAAACAAAACAAAACAAACCACAAATGAAATTCCCTGTGGTCAAGGGATTTAAATCTAGTAAGGGAAAAAGACATTTAACTATTGAAAGTAGAAAATGTCACAATCTCTTAGACTGAGACAGTTAAGAAGATCAGCTTTCCAGGCTAAAAGTCTCGAAAGTTAAATAAAACAAATAAACAAGGTTAGAAGGGGTGGAAGTGAGTCACACTTAATTTCAATTCCACTTCTACCACTTGCTGTTTGTATGACCCTGGATAACACACTTCATTTCTTCAAGCCTTAATTTCCTCTTTTGTAAATTGGGACCATATCTTATTTCATAGGGTTGTTTTGGGGATTAAATGTGATCACATATGTAAAGCTTTATAAGAACTAAATAAGTGGTCATTCCTATTATAGGCATTTGAGATAAAAATGGGGTTTGCTTGAGGCAAAGTGCAAACACATAGAGGGGACCTGGCATACTTCTCTTTCCAGAGTCCCTTCCTTACTTGATTAATAAAATTCTCTACATAGTAACTAATGCATTTTATGTAGTACAGTGAGGCTGGCATGATTCTCCAATTTCAGGAAAGGGCGCCTGACCCAGCTTGGCCAGTCCAAGGACTCTAACTATCACTTCAGGAAATGGCAGGTGCCCTTGAACTGGAGTCCAAGGTGAAAAAAAAAATTTTTTTTTAAATGAAGATTTGCAGAAACAAAGCAAAACAAAACACCTCTAGCACAACCCAGATGTAACCTGTGACTTCTTTCAGCCATTTGATCATGCTGCGTGGCTACAGCCAGTGGTTAAGAAGAAAGACTTAGTCCAACACATGCATATAGGTGGTACTCACAGATGGAGTGAGAAAATCCTGACAACTTTTCAGCCTCTGGATCCAGCTCTATCTGTAATTAGGAACTAATGATACTTACTTGAGTTTATGTATGTATGTATTTACTTATTTATTTTGCTTAAGCAACCTTGAACTGGGGTTCTGTCCCTTTCAACTTAAAAAGCCAAGACCAATGCAAATTTAACACAGCCCAGGTAAATGAACTTGTTTACATAATCCTAAATTTATGAGGCATGAAAAACATGCAATTTCTCCATCTCTCTGCATTGAGCATCATCATAAACATAGTAGTCTGGAGGTTACTCATACTGGCACAGACTGTCTATGGTTGTCCTGTTTTCATTTTATACATATAAAACTCTTCCAAAATACAGAGGAGTTTCCCAGTGGCTAGTACTGAAGATGTGTGCCCGGGGCTTGGAGGAAGTCAATGGCCATCATGTAAGAGGAAGGCATTTAAACCAAAGCAAAAGAGCAACCACATGGGAGTTTTGTTTAAGCAAAGCAGGAAGGCTCTTGTGGTCGACAGCTATGAGCTTCGAAGCCAGTCTCGAAGGTGTCATTAAACATCGGCACCTAGTACATATTTATGCTGGGACAGAACTTGCTTTGTGCGGCTCTGCTGGTGCAGATGACCCGAGGCAGACAGACATTGGAAGCTGAGACAATGGTGGATTAGAAGAGTGGCCACAAGGGACACCCACATGCCACAGTTGGTTAAACTTTGGGCCCTTGGTTTTGGTTCAGGTCCTGATCTCGCCGTTGTAGGATGGAGTCCTGCCTCTGGCTCTGAGCTCAGCGTGGAGTCTGCTTCAGATTCTCTCCCTGTCTCCCTCCCACTCACTCTATCTCTCTCAAAGAAAAAAAAAATAAATTAAAAAAAACTGTGGCCACAAATACGTGATGTTCTACTTCTCTGAAGAAGTATAGGAGACATGACGAGAGGCACAGGCATCAGAATACCTGAGCACATCATGACGTTATTTTTTCCCCTATTTTCCACCTAGCTTGAGACCAACCTGCCAGTCCATGTTTGCCTTCCTATATGGTTTTTATTTTATACCATTCAGTCTCCCCTTTAAAAAAATTTAATTTTTTATTAACATATCATGTATTATTAGCCCCAGGGGTACAAGTCTGTGAATTTCCAGCTTTACACACTTCACAGCACTCACCATAGCACATACCTTCCCCAATGTCCATAACCTCACCACCCTCTCCATACCCTCCTCCCTCAGTCTCCCCTCTCTACCACTAACTCTTCTTCTCATCCACGCACTGTTCCCTACCATTAAGCTCTGATCGCTAGTTCAATTTCATTTGTCCCTCTTCTTTGCAGCTGTAATGCTAAGTACACATTCATTACATGTAAAGAGCTTATTCTCTGAAATGAAGAAATAAAGAGTATGCAGGGCTCAGTGTTATCCACGAGCTGATGTTCAGACAGAGTGAATTCCAAAGGAAAGTACACAATAAAAACAGCATAATGTATCCATGCCTCATATTAGCCTTCTGCTTTATGTAAGTCCCTGGAAAGGGCCCTGAACAATTTGTGATAATCCACAGAAGTTGAAATGTGTGCGGGGCCAACCACACGGGCTTCTTAATACCTCTCAGGAAATAGCTGAGATGCTTAGACCAGCTTTCCGGCCCAGCAGACACTATCCCCAGCAATTTCAGCTCAAGGGGCTTCAAAGCTGGGTAATCACTACTTTCCCCAAACACAAATCTGAAACTAAACAGGATCATCAAGAAGAAGAGACTGCCCTTCTGAAACTGGGGCGGCAATCGCTGTGTCCAATAAAAATAGCATCTTACCGAACATCAAAAGCAATTTTATGAAATTGGTAATTTTAACACTCCACACGGGCCCGGCCAAACGCTGGGGAATGCATTTGTGAGAGCAGCACAAAATCCCAGTTGATCACCAACAAGCCGATTCATGAAAACTAGACATGTAGAAAATAGAGAAGTTGAGGGCAGCTTTCCAGTTGAGCCGCATGAGGAAAATGAGATCCTAGGCAGCAGCAAAGAGGAAAATCTTGGGACACCTGGGTGGCTCAGTCGGTTAAGCTTCTGTCTTTGCCTAAGGCCATGATCCCAGGGTCCTGGGATCAAGTCCCGCATCGGGCTCCTTGTCCAGCAAAGAGCCTGCTTCTCTCTCTGCCTCTGCCTGCCACTCTGCCTACTTGTGCTTTCTCTCTGACCAATAAATAAATAAAATCCTTTAGAAAAAGAGGAATATTTTTGTATAACAACAGATTCATAGGTCAAGAGCCTATGTTAACGAAGATGTACTTGAGGACACCATATTTAGAAAGTTAATACCCTCTGATCAATTGGTTGTTTCAACATCCAGATACCTCTATTGAAAATGTCCTTCATATTATAAACAATTAGAGAAATAATTCTCAAAAATTTGGAGGATGTCTTTTTTTTTTTTTAAGATTTTATTTATTTATTTGACAGAGAGAGATCACAAGTAGGCAGAGAGGCAGGCAGAGAGAGAGAGGGAAGCAGGCTCCCTTCAGAGCAGAGAGCCGGACGTGGGACTCCATCCCAGGACCGTGAGATCATGACCTGAGCCGAAGGCAGCGGCTTAAACCACTGAGCCACCCAGGCGCCCGGAGGATGTCTTTTTTGTAGGTTGTCTTGGTCCACATGTTTCTCCTGATAGAGACTGAGAATGAAGTAAGGCAGCCCTGCATCTTCCTTTGCATGATATCCTCTGTTTGAAAAGATTTCTTCAATGAAAAGTCCTGTCGTTAACCAGAGGCTGAAGATTTTCATGCCTTTTAGTTAATTACAAACACATGATATTGAACTTCAGGCAGAGCAATAAACACTCCAACACACACCTTTTTGTGCGTACTTATCACTGTGCCAAGGATTTATATGAATGAACCCATCACACACTCTCAGCCAGCCTATCAAGTTAGTGGAGTTATCTCCATTTTACTGATAAGAGATTAAAGCTTAATGATGTTAAGTATTTTTTTTTTAAAGATTTTATTTCTTTATTTGAAGAGAGAGATCACAAGTAGATAGAGAGGCAGGCAGAGAGAGAGAGGGAAGCAGGCACCCTGCTGGGCAGAGAGCCCGATGCGGGACTTGATCCCAGGACCCCGAGATCAACCCACTGAGCCACCCAGGCGCCCAATGATGTTAAGTATTTTGGGCAGAGTTTCATGCAGCTGATTAGTGGTGAAGCCAGTGCTTGAGCCCCAGTTGGTTTAGTATCACAACCAGTACTGAACTTATATAGCCTCTCCTCAGTTATAAATCCATTTTTTTTAAAGATTTTATTTATTTATTTGACAGACAAAGATCACAAGTAGGCAGAGAGGCAGGCAGAGAGAGAGGAGGAAGCAGGCTCCCTGCTGAGCAGAGAGCCCGATGCGGGGCTCGATCCCAGGAAACTGGTATCATGACCTGAGCCGAAGGCAGAGGCTTTAACCCACTGAGCCACCCAGGTGCCCCTAAATCCATTTTTATTTCAAGTTTTTTAAAAAGATTTTATTTATTTATTTGTCAGAGAGAGAGAGGCTGCACAAGCAGGCAGAGGCAGAGAGAGAAGCAGGCTCCCCGCTGATCAAGGAGCCCGATGTGGGATTTGATCCCAGCACCCTAGGATCGTGACCTGAGCCGAAAGCAGTGGCTCAACCAACTTAGCCACCAAGGTGTCCCTTATTTCAAGTTTTTATAAAATTTATTTCTTGCTGAAACCCTAAGGTTAAGGCTCAACATTCCTAAAATAGTTTCCCTGTTCCTATCCAAATACCTGTGGGAAAGGGAGGCAGTTTGGGCAACATGGTGTCTGGAAATTGGATGTCTTTAAAGTAAGATGTCTAAACCCCATTTCGGAGTTTTGACTTTGTCACATAGCACCTCTCAGTCCCATCTCTTTATCTGTTCAAAGTAGA
The DNA here is from genome assembly GCF_922984935.1 of Meles meles. Classification (NCBI taxonomy): domain Eukaryota; kingdom Metazoa; phylum Chordata; class Mammalia; order Carnivora; family Mustelidae; genus Meles; species Meles meles. The sequence goes on along the minus strand of NC_060085.1, from coordinate 36,492,790 downwards.
TGCTCATACCTCCTTCCTAAAGTTGGATTGAGTGAGACAGTATATAAAAATCTCCAAATTGTGTGCACCCAGTAATAACACCTGTTTAGATGCTAATTTGTTTTCATTCTGCCAAGATTACTCTTTTATTCTTCATGGTGAAAATGAATGTGTCTTGCCTTTTCTTTTTTTCTTTTTTTTTTTAAAGATTTTATTTGTTTGTCAGAGAGGGTGAGAGTGATCAGAAGCAAGGGGAGCAGCAGGCAGAGGGAGAAGCAGACTCCCTGCTGAGCAAGGATCCTGGGATCATGACCTGAGCCAAAGACAGAGCTCAACTGCCTGAGCCGCCCAGGCATTCCATAAAGTGTAGGTATCTTTTCGAACATCAGATTCTGAGGAGGCACTGGCCATGTAGAGGGGGCAGTTAGCTAAGGGCAGCAGAGATGGAGGAGGCTGATACAGGACAGAAAGGATGCGGTGAATGCAAAGACTCAGGTAATCACGCCCAAGACTGATGTGAATATACACGTAATTCAAATGGGAAATACTTACATGTCACAGAGAGGATTAGTGAATCCAACATATTCCCAATGGTTCTTATTGGATTCTGTGATAATCCCTCCCATTCCCCAGGCTTCACTTCCCAAGGTCAGTGTCAGTGACACAACCTAAAGGATCCAGCAGTCAGAACTCACTGAAAACAATGGCAGATTCTCATACAAACATGTGAGACAAGGGACACGCCCGAGTTGGGTTTATTCAACGCTAACATCAGCAAAGAGGAAACTCAGTATTCTTTACCAGTCTGTAAACTTCAACTCCATTTTTGTCATGGGAAAATGTAAACAAACAAACAAACAAATAAATAAATGAGATTCAGGAAAACAGCATTTGGGACTTGAAAGTCTATAGTAAATTCGACTAAGCCCTTCACTTAAATTTTTTTTAAGAATAGCCATATTCTTGGATTCTCAACATTTTAACTTGTCCTAATTCTATCTCAAATGATCCCCTACACCAGCTGAGACCAAAAAAGTCATTATATCTGCTGCCCCATAATGAATCCTTTGCATTGCATCACCACTCTCATGGAGGAGTGGTTGAGGATTTGGGATCTGGGCTCAAGTGTGCTTTATCACCAGCAAGGAATGTATCCCTGGGCACATTATTTAATCTCTCTCAAGTCTCAGGTGCCTCACTCAGCTTAGGGGAGCCTGTAGGAGTCTCACAGAATTATGAGAACCAAAGGGATGGAGAAGTCAATAAATGTCAAATATTACGTGTGATCAATACAACAATAGATCTTAAAACCTCAACTGGTTTGTCTCAAAGGCCACTGCCATTGCTTCTCCCAGAGAGTTCCCCAGGATGCCAGGCCCAGCATCTGGAATGTAACAGGTACACAATGATGACAGTGATCTTTCTCATCACCATCATACTGGTAGCTACAACCACCAAACACTTATTCAGTGTCAGGCACGTCTCTAAAAACTTTACATACGATGGGGCACCTGGGTGGCTCAGTTGGTTAAGTGTCTGCCTTTGGTTCAGTTCCTGATTGCAGGGATCCAGCCCTGCATCAGGCTGTCTGCTCAAAGGCGAGTCTGCTTCTCCCTCTCCTTCTGTCTGCAGCTCCCTCTGCTTGTGCTCTTTCTCTGTCAAATAACTCAATAAAATCTTTAAAAAACAATCTTTACATTTGTTGCCTAAATTATAAAAAAAAAACCCTTAGAAATAGGTATTAATACCTTTTTCAGTTTAGAGATGAAGAAGAGGTTGAGTAACTAGCCCAAAAGGTCATATAATATGTGGGGCCCAAGATTCAAACTAAACCACGTGTCTTTCTCCCAACACTGTTAACCACAGGACTTGATAAGGAATAATGTATGTTTAACTCAACCTTCCTTCTACAACCCATGACACTGATGCCCGGTGCCACTGTTTTCCTAGGGCCACACAACCAGAAGCTCAAGTTGATGTTTTCCAAGACCTATTTTCTATCTGTTGCATTAGCTTCTAGACTCGATCTCATGGGTAGTTTGATATTAAGAGATGAGACAGAGAGAGAGGGAGAGGTAGAGACAGACACATGCCCCTCACTGCGGGACCCGTGTCAGCATTGAGCAGACCTGGCTCTAACAGTCAGACCATGGCATTTTCCTGCTAAATCCAAACAATGTCTTAGAATGCCAACCAACATCAGATAAGGCTACTCGGTGACCGTGATAAAGACCAAGGAGAGACCACCTTCTGATCATATCTGAGCACAGAAAAAAAAAACAGAACATGATCCAAGCCACAAAAAATTTACCAACCCTCCACTTTGGCTAACAGTGACCGCTGTTTCTTTACTAGCTACTGCTTTCACTCCATTCTGTTCCTCCCACTTAGTTACAAGAGTGGTCATGATACCCAATCACAGAAATGCTCCTCGTTTCTAAAAGCACCCAATCCACAGCAAAAGCATGAGTCTTCCTCCAAACACCTAACAAAGCCAAATCTTAGGACAAGCCCTTCTTCATAGTTTTTTTTACAAACCCCTCTATCCCCCGCCCCAGCCAAGAACCCTGATTTTACTGCCATGTGGGTGTTCCTGGTCTTCTCCTTGTGTTCCTGATGTTCGTTAATGCCCTGGGGTTGTACAGACATAGAATTTTCAAGAAAAAAATATATTTATTTTATTACTTGAAGGTAGTTTTCAAAAAAAATTACCATTTACTCTCTATGGCCCAAATTCCCAAAACAAAACGCATTTATTAGCAAAACATAGTAAGGAAATACTTTCTCCCACTCCCTGCATTAAAACAAACAAACAAACAAAAAAAAAACTCACAAAAGAATGATTAATATTATTAGTACAGATCTATGAAAAAGTCTCTACATTATTATTTTTCCTATTTTGGACCAGCAACACCTTTATCATGGACCAGTACTGCCAGGAAGAGATCTAGATTTGGGGAAGCCTAAAGCTTATACAATCTGGGAGTAAAAAAATACACAAAATTAGGCAGATACGCTGTTGTCTACCAAGAATGAGAAAAGAAATACAAGAATTCCTCAAGACCTAAGAGATGTAGGTGTCCTCCTTCTGATTTATCAAAAATGCTTTGACAGAAGTTGTTTCCTGATCACAATCTGGCTTCCCTGTCCCACCTGGAACATAACACAGGGTTCTGCACAGGGGGAGGGTTCCAAAGCTAAAGTTTCATTTGCTTCACAGTAAATCCAGTAAGGGCTGTCATTTGGTAAACAGGGCCTTATGTCAAGCAGCCTCTGAGAATTATTTCTTAAGAAATGAATTCCAGCTGATCTCCCAGGCTAACAGCATAAACAAGTGTCAGTATCACTTGGCTCGCCTTCATGCTCTGAGGGCTGGCATTCCTTTCCCCGTCCCTTTCAAGTTAAGATAGATATGGGCATTGCAGCCTTGAAAAAAAATGACAATTTGGTGGCCCAAATGATCTAGTTACATGTACGAGGATGGGAGGTTCAATAAATTTTGGCCAGAAAATTGTCAACCGCTGACCCGTGGTTAACTCAGACACTCTTGCTTCCTTTCTTTGGAAAACTCAACATTTGATTTTATTTGGTTTGGCTTCTAGTTCTCCCCAGTTTCTCTTTGCAGGTGTGTTGGCTCCTATTTCCTGAATCTTCAGGCTGTTCCCAAGTTCTGGCCACTTGAATCTATTCATTTTAGTGAATTTTGCACAGCTGGGTAGGTCTGCAGGTGGCCGCTCTGACATTGTACAGGAGTCTGCATAAATCCTAGTTCCCTTCATCTGGAGGAGAAAGCACCTCTCCCTGACATATGGTGAGTTCACCCGGACCCAGGCCACATAGCCCCGGTCACACTGAAGCCTGCGTCTAAGACTAGACAAGCTTGGCCAAAGTACACGAGGCTGTGATGTACAATTTATTTTCCAAAACATTTTTTTTTTAAAGATTTTATTTATTTATTTGACAGACAGATCACAAGTAGGCAGAGAGGCAGGCAGAGAGGGAGAGAGAGAGGAGGAGGAAGCTGGCTCTGTGCTGAGCAGAGAGCCCCATGTGGGGTTTGATCCCAGGACCCTGAGATCATGACCTGAGCCGAAGGCAGAGGCTTTAACCCACTGACCCACCCAGGTGCCCCTCCAAAAACATCTTCTAAGATAAGCAATGGCACCACTTTGCAGAGATTGTGTTTATGATCAAGGACCCCAAGTGGTCCTGATTTCCTAGAAGCAGTGAGGCTGTGTGATGTCATGGCAGAAACTTAGACTTAATCTGACTCACTTAACTCTTGTGCAGACTTAGTATCTATAGGAACTTAAGTGGACAAGCCGTGACTCTTCTCCAGATCTGTGGATCTGAATAAACTAGAGACAGTTACACTGATGTCTTAGGGTTGTGAAAATTACCTAACAAGGACTCTCTGGAGTTCTTGAATAATGTGTGTGTCTTTCTAAGGCTCTGTGTTGGTCCTGAGAGGAAGAGGAAGAGGAAGAGGAAGGCGCCAGACTCTGCACATCTTACTGAAATACTGATTTTACTTCAAGATTGACCTTTATGTCATTCAATTAGTAAGTATGTTAAACTACTATTTTTGTATTATAACAATTATAGAGTTTGAAGCAAAATGTGAATGCATTCCATAAATGTAGCTATAATACAAAACTATAGGAAATTTTCCCTTACGTCAGTAATTTTGGCAGACTGGCCCCAGGCCTATGAAATTAGAAAAGTAGCCTTCTCTGCTCTTAGGAATAATTCATAAAGGTCCTTTGTATTTAGAAAGTACTCTGTGAGGTTCTGGAACAATTGTTCACGTGGAAAAAGATCTCTCTGTCTTTGGGAGTGAATACAGGTGAAATGCATGGGAATTTATTTTAGGATTGAAATATGTCTGTTATGAATGACCTTCACCACAGAAAAAAGAGAGTGATTATTGATATGCAGGGCGCCGCGGAAAACCCTGGAGTTACAGTTGGCTCTTTCCTTTAAAATGGTAGACAATGTCCCCCTGTGGTTTTCACGGCCTCTGTGTCCAGATGGACTGGGCTGACAGAGGACTAAATGTGGAAGGCCAGGTGGGAGGTGATGGGGTTGGATAAATAGGGGGGAGACGCTGGTGCAGGGGAGGGCGAGGGAAGGAATGATGCCGGTAGTCAGGGAAACTGACAGATAATTAAGAGCTACAATGGCTTCCTGTTACTCAAATATTTAGAGAGTCTGCAGCTTTGTGAAAATCCCTAGCATTTTTAAAATTGCAGTCTTTATTATGACGGCCAGGCTTACCTAATGATTCTTCTACAAATTTGGGCTATTATCTCTTTCTTTCTTTTTTTTTTTTTTTAGATTTCATTTATTTTACAGAAAGTGAGTGAGAAAAAGAGTGAGCAGAAGGAGAGAGAGAAGCAGATTCTCCACGGAGCAGGGAGCCTGATGCAGGTCTCGATCCCAGGACTCCGGGATCATGACTTGAGCCAAAGGCAGATGCTTAACTGACTGAGCCACCCAGGAGCCCCTTTGTGCTATTTTCTTACCTTTCAAGTAAAATAAGTAAAAAGAAACATCTTCGAGATTTGGCTCTTGTATATTTAAAATTTTTCATTTGATTATTAGCCTACCTCTACTTCCCTCCTTTTTCACTCCACCACTGAGGGGAAGAGAGATTAAAGACTTCCTGAAATGTGGTGACGATAGTGAAGTTATTAAACACTCATTATGGGCCGGGTACAGGCTTGAATCCCGTTAAATCTTACAACTAACCTATAAAGTAGGGGCTCTCTGTATCTCCACGTCACGGGCAGACCAAGAAGGATGCTAACAACAGCTGATTGTGTAAGGGGTTTTCCATGTGCCAACTGATGCTCTATTAACTTTTGTGTATTAGACAACATAGAGTTCATGATAATTCTATGAAGTGGCCTTATTCTCCCCTATTTTCTATGAAGACACCAAGTAAAGAGAGAGTAATTGCTTCCCTTCATCCAACAGGCAGCAAAAGGCAGGTCAGAAGTCTAAACTCAGACTGTCAGGTTTTGGAGTCCATTCTTGTGACTCTGGTCTGTATTGACCCCAGTGTAGGGCAAACATGGAAACTTCTACTCCATTCCCCAGGGGGAGATCAATGCGGTAGACCTTCTTCAGCTCCTCTCCAGTGCCTTCTCTGTCTCCGTGGGAAGAGCACTGGTAACTCCCACTGAGGAAGAAGCTACTCTCAGGCTGTATATCTTCTGTCCTCAACTTCCTGCCCTTGGGGTCCAACCTTGAGTTCTGAGGGAGAGTTAAGCACCCAGTGCTAGGTAAGCCCGAGGGTGAGAGAGTCTTCGGAAATGGCTTTCATCAGAAAACTACATGCAAGCTGTGAGAGAAAAGGTGAGAAACCAAAGACGAGATGGGTCTTGGTAGTCCTAGAGAGCCTCTGGTGGCCCTGGCTCAGAAGGAGACTGGAAGGAGGTGCTTTTACTGGGGTTTGATTCCCAGAGTCTCTCAGTGAGAAGTGGAGCCATGACAGGCCTCTGTGGCAGGTATCGAACCATGGAGGGGACAGGGCTGCCGAAGACATCGCAGAGGTATAGGGGAAGAAATACCCGTTTCTCCTTCCCTAACACCTTCCAGCCTCCCATCAGCACCCCCCACTGTCTGAACCCAGCACAGGAGCCAAGAACATGCAGCCAGCCGCAGACAGCCTGGCTGCTCACAGCAGAGCGAGGCAAGGGGGGAGAGTGGGTCTGAGGGCAGAGAGTGCCAGGCCCACTCAGTGGGTACCTTCCACTGTCAGGGAAAACCACAAGGAAGCCAGATTGCGGCCACTTACCTAAGCCTTGCTCCCAACCTGGCTTTATCATTAATGAATCTAAAATATTATTACATTCTTCATTTATACAACTTATACTATCTCTCAGCTGACGTGGAATATGGGGGAGAAGAGAAGGGACTTGATTAATGATTTCCCTCAATCCCAACCCAAGCAGCACAACTGTAAACACCGAAGGATTTGTTTTGTTTTTTTTAACATATGTATATATGTAAAATACATATTATACATTCTATTGATAATATATATATATAAAATACATATATTTTCTCAAATTGGACATGAAGTATTCAGGTGAAATCATTATTTTAGAAGAGACTCTGCTCTAGTAGTATTCTCATTACTTGCTTTATCAAAGCTAACAACCATTCTAATGTTACTATGAAAATACCAATTATTTTTATGATAATGAAGACTTTAAATAGCTCAGTAGGATAAATTAGATCCAAACCATGGCTTAGCTAGTTCCTTCCATCTTAGGAATACTAAACTAGAATGAAGGATTTAATCCTTCTCATATGGCAATGTCTCTTCTGAACTATAAAGAAAAAAAAAAGATACTGCTCACTCTATTTCAAGGATGATGAATCAATTTTGAGATGGGAGTGTGGAAAAATGATTTTACCTGAGGGACACAGTGCAGAATGGGCTTCACTTTGTCGAAATCTTTGCTGGTAACAATGACAAACATTACCTGTGATAATGTGTCCATGTGATAACATTGGACAAAATGGCCCCCCTCCTTGATGCCTTGGATGGAACAGTTGGGTCAGGGTTTCTCAGGGAATTCACATTTGGGGCCAGGTGGTTATCTGTTGAAGAGAGGGCTGTCCTTTGTAACCCAGAAAGCTTCAAAGCATCCCTTGCCTCTACCCACTAGACACAGTGGTCTCCCCCACTCGGTCATGACAACCATGTCTCCAGACATTTTCAAATGTCCCCCGGGGGAGGGGGGCAAAATCATCACTGGCTGAGAATTTCTGCTATAGAGATTTACACTTACCCACTTATGCTGTTGCTGGTTGTGCCTGTCTGTCACTTTTGTTAAATTAGCTCAACTTTCGGCTTTAAAAACCATGCACACTGAAATGGATTCTACTAGTGTAGAAGTAATACCCAAGGATCGAATCTCTTTGTGGGATTAAATCTTTTTATAACTTATCTCTTTTATGTCCTTAAAGTGAACCGAAACTTCAGTTTTGGCATGCCAAAGGACCCAAGGTACCTCAAGTGAAATGTTTGCTGAACACACATGGGTAAGGAGGGAAGACAGGGAGGAAGAAGAAGGATCTTCAAATAAAATGCTGTCTTCTGAGAAACCTGCATTAGAATAGTACCTTTAAAAAGTGGACGTTTGGGCGCCTGGGTGGCTCAGTAGATTAAAGCCTCTGCCTTCGGCTCAGCTCATGATCTCAGGGCCCTGGGATGGAGCCCCACATCGGGCTCTCTGCTCAGCGGGGAGCCTGCTTCCTCCTCTCTCTCTGCCTGCCTCTCTGCCTACTTGTGATCTCTGTCTCTCAAATAAATAAAATCTTTAAAAAAAGAAAGTGGACGTTTACTCATGTTATGAGTTCTGTTTTCTAGCTATGAGTTTAAATACTGGGGTCCATGCTTTGTATTAGTGGGTGCATTACATGGTGAATCTTTATGGAAAAGGGCATCATTCAAAAGGCTTAAATCCAACTAATTCTCAGGTAAATAAGCCTGCTTAGTGCAGATTACCCTATGATCTTTTAAGCCATCATAAGGAAACTTACATTCTTCAGATGCCAAAAGAACCACATTTATCCAACAGTTTAAGAAAAATACGTAACTTCTCCCATAATTTCAAAAGGAAACTGGAAACAAAAAATACTTAAACATTCAAGGAGGAAGAAAAAGATAACCAGAAATCAAAACAATGCAACGTGAGCCAGGTGGTCATGACAATTAATTTTGTCTTCTCTGTGCCAATTATACTACCAATGACCACAGATATGTCCCTCTGTGTCTGTGGGTTTCAACTCCTCAGCGGGAACATGAGAGAGTCAGGTGCAAACACCACAGGAAGGGGAACCAGACCCCTGATGGGTCGCTGGGTAGAGCTCTGAGACACAAGGGCTGGTCTCACTCCCCAGCAAGTCCCTGGGATGGAGCAAGCTTGCAATGAGATACTGAAAAGAGAGAAGGAAAAATATATTTTCATAATTCTAATGGTCTAGTCCCCGGTTTTTGAATAAAGGACCCTGCATTTTCATTTTGCCCTGCTCCATACAAATAACGTGGCTGTCCCTATAATCTACCATTTCTTGAGCACCTGGCCTGTTCCAGGTACTGTGCTCAAGGCACTGGATGAACAAAACCAAACCCACTCTAGTCCTTGGGGAGTTTTCAGTGACTTAGCATTAGTCCTCTACCTTTCCACCCCTGGCACTCCTTATAAAGACAGAGACTTTCTCTCTACGCGGCTGAGACATTAGCACAATCAATATGATAGACTAGATTCCTAGCTTATCAAATATTCTAATTCCCATTCCTAGGTATCCCTCCCAGGGGTGGGAATACACCTCCTCTCCCTGGTGAACGCAGCAGTGGCCGTGCAACTTGCGGTGACCAAGGAAAGGTGGGTGAAAGTGTACTGTCCCTCGTGGACAGGGGGCTTTAAGAGCCCAGGTGTAGTTCTCTAGGTCTCTTCTTCCAGGGCAGTGACTGGCAATATCCTTAAAAGATGGTTCTTTCAACAAAGAGAAATAAAAGGTATCCAAATTGGCAAGGAAGAAGTCAAACTCTCTCTCTTCGCAGATGACATGATTCTTTATATGGAAAACCCCAAAGACTCCACCCCCAAACTACTAGAACTCATACAGCAATTCAGTAACGTGGCAGGATACAAAGTCAATGTACAGAAATCAGTGGCTTTCTTATACACTAACAATGAAAATACAGAAAGGGAAATTAGAGAATCGATTCCATTTACTATAGCACCAAGAACCATAAGATACCTGGGCATAAACCTAACCAAAGAAGTAAAGGACCTATACTCGAGGAACTACAGAACACTCATGAAAGAAATTGAAGAAGACACAAAAAGATGGAAGACTGTTCCATGCTCTTGGATTGGAAGAATAAACATTGTTAAAATGTCTATACTGCCTAGAGCAATCTATACTTTTAATGCCATTCCGATCAAAATTCCACCGACATTTTTCAAAGAGCTGGAGCAAATAATCCTAAAATTTGTATGGAGTCAGAAGAGACCCCGAATTGCTAAGGAAATGTTGAAAAACAAAAACAAAACTGGCGGCATCACGTTACCCGATTTCAAGCTTTACTACAAAGCTGTGATCACCAAGACAGCGTGGTACTGGCATAAAAACAGACACATAGACCAGTGGAACAGAGTGGAGAGCCCAGATATGGACCCTCAACTCTATGGTCAAATAATCTTTGACAAAACAGGAAAAAATATTCAATGGAAAAAAGACAGTCTCTTCAATAAATGGTGCTGGGAAAACTGGACAGCGATATGTAGAAGAATGAAACTCGACCATTCTCTTACACCGTACACAAAGATAAACTCGAAATGGATAAAAGACCTCAACGTGAGACAGGAATCTATCAGAATCCTAGAGGAGAACATAGGCAGTAACCTCTTCGATATCAGCCACAGCAACTTCTTTCAAGATAAGTCTCCAAAGGCCAAGGAAACAAAAGCAAAAATGAACTTTTGGGACTTCATCAAGATCAAAAGCTTCTGCACAGCAAAGGAAACAGTCAACAAAACAAAGAGGCAACCCACGGAATGGGAGAAGATATTTGTAAATGACAGTACAGACAAAAGGTTGATATCCAGGATCTACAAAGAACTTCTCAAACTCAACACACACAAAACAGATACTCATATCAAAAAATGGGCAGAAGATATGAATAGACACTTCTCCAACGAAGACATACAAATGGCTATCAGACACATGAAAAAATGCTCATCATCACTAGCCATCAGGGAGATTCAAATTAAAACAACATTGAGATACCACCTAACACCAGTTAGAATGGCCAAAATTAGCAAGACAGGAAACAACGTGTGCTGGAGAGGATGTGGAGAAAGGGGAACCCTCTTACACTGTTGGTGGGAATGCAAGTTAGTGCAGCCACTTTGGAGAACAGTGTGGAGATTCCTGAAGAAATTAAAAATAGAGCTTCCCTATGACCCTGCAATTGCACTGCTGGGTATTTACCCCAAAGATACAGATGTAGTGAAAAGAAGGGCCATTTGTACCCCAATGTTTATTGCAGCAATGGCTACGGTCGCCAAACTGTGGAAAGAACCAAGATGCCCTTCAACGGATGAATGGATAAGGAAGATGTGGTCCATATACACAATGGAGTATTATGCCTCCATCAGAAAGGACGAATACCCAACTTTTGTAGCAACATGGACGGGACTGGAAGAAATTATGCTGAGCGAAATAAGTCAAGCAGAGAGAGTCAAGTATCATATGGTCTCACTTATTTGTGGAGCATAACAAATAACATGGAGGACATGGGGAGATGGAGAGGAGAGGGAGTTGAGGGAAACTGGAAGGGGAGATGAACCATGAGAGACTATGGACTCTGAAAAACAACCAGAGGGTTATGAAGGGGCGGCGGGAGGGGGTGGGGTGGGGTGGGAGGTTGAGGAACCAGGTGGTGGGTAATAGGGAGGGCACGTACTGCATGGAGCACTGGGTGTGATGCCAAAACAATGAACACTGTTATGCTGTAAATAAGCAAATAAAAATAAATTAATTAATAAAAAAAAAAAAAAAGATGGTTCTTTACTCTGGGTCCTGGGAGGGGAGCAACACGGAGTGAAGTTGCAGCTGACATGTACCCTCATTAAGAAGTAAACTTTGGTTGTGACAGGTAGGTGGTACAGGAGTTGTTAACTCTGTTAACTTGGTGAGATCCAAGCTATTCTCATGAGTCCACACATTTATGCTGTTTCCCTCGAGAGGCACCTCTGTAAAATCCCCAGAGATTTAGCATGAGTGACGAGACCTTTAAACAACCCTGTCTCTACTATTTCCAGGAAATAACAATTTTGAAATGGAGCATTACAGTCCTTTTTCCTAATAACCAACCTCCTATCACATTTTTTAAAAAATTTTTTAAAGATTTTTTTTTTTTGTAAATTTATTTGACAGACAGAGATTACCAGTAGGCAGAGAGGTAGGCAGAGAGAGAGAGGAGGAAGCAGGCTCCCTGCTGAGCAGAGAGCCTGATGCAGGCTCCATCCCAGGACCCTAGGATCATGACCTGAGCCGAAGGCAGAGGCTTTAACCCACTGAGCGACCCAGGCGCCCCTCCCTATCACATGTTTAGCCAGCCCCTTCTACGACTCATCATCAAATTTTGACTCTAATTAATAGGTGTTGAACTTTGATTATTTTTTTGCCTTTTCTAGCCTCACCAATTTCAAATGTTCTCCGGTGTTCACCTACTACCATCACAAGGCAACAGAAAACATAGAGAAGGAAGTAATGGAGGCATTAGGCTATCTTTCCATTTATCACAACAGCTGATTAGCATCCATCCATCACTTATGTCCTGTCTCCTTTTTCTGCATATCTTAGAAAAACAGACCAGGAATTGGCCGAGGCCACCCAATTCAAATACTGGCACGTAGTTCTACTTCCTGAATTCATTCCACATGTATTTACGGAGACCTACTATGTGTCAGACACTTGTAGGGCTGGACTCATCCCGGGGCCTAGGGTGTCATCAGGCATGTACAATGGTGAGTAAATAATTTGTTGGGGGGAAAAAAGGGAATTGAATGAATTTGGTTGTTCTCTAACCACCTCACAAAAATTATAAGGCTTTCCAATGTTTTCTAGACCTGTTATTTTGCCTCGTCTGAAAGGAAATGCCAAGAAGAAGGAGAGAGAGAGAAAAGACCAGGCCACTGCAAGTGAGTAACCTCAGAGGAGAACATGATGAAAAAACCCCAACATTATAAACACATTAATCAGCTGGGGATTTAAATCTAAAGCAACAGGAAACAGTACTGGTAAAGAATTAGTTTTGTTTCCTTTTCACCGGAGGGTAAATTCTGAGTTAGTTTAGGGCAGGCGAATTTTCCAGGCCACTGTAATTTATTTAACCATTTAGTGAGGTTTGAACCTCCTCCAGACCCCCAAGGTATTGTTTGGTTTTGTCAACTTTACACACTAAGGAGTAAAATGCATATTTAAAATAAACCATTTCAATATGTGCATTAGCATGGTGATGGCACCAAATAGTCTTTACTCAGCTTAGATGAGTGAATCCCTCATTTAATTACAACTGGAAAGGTTAGAAACTTTTTTATTGTACACACATATTCTCTGGGAATTATCTGGCTCTGAAATATAATTAATCATCCTCTGTCATGCTTTCATTATATGCACGGCTCTCCAGAGCCACGGCTTTCTTCCTTCTTCATTCATATTCCTCTGACCTTCCTCCTCACTGTTCCTGCAGACCTCAGGTGAATTTCGTGGACGACTCAGAAATGACTGGATATTGTTAAACCCATTTGTCAACCACATTATCAGCTCACAAACATGAGATCTCTGCATATGTTTAGCCTTTTCCATATATAGCCATCCAAGTATTAACATGGATGGCATCTGTCAATGTTGACAAAAATTAAATTTCAAAACTACTGTAAATAATAAAGCAGTCATATAAAGAGTATTTCTCTGGAGCATAAGCTACCAGTAAACACGATTTGCATATTGTGCTTACAGCTGTTTCAACATGAGCTGTTTGCTGTGGTTCATTAAAATGATTTGATTTGTCAGATTCTAGGATTGCTGAAAGTTTGTATGTAGAACTATTTAAGGAAGTTTTGGGAAATTTTTGATTTTTAGAGCCGTGCACAGATGGTAGAAAAAGAATAAAGTGAACGGAGTAATGCATCTTCAGAGAAAAATCACTACAGTTCTAAGGTGTAAGAATTCATCATTAACTCAATTCCAAAGGAGTTCTGGGAAAACCAAGTTCTCTGTCCCCACAAAGCTCATGGACATCCCATGCCCAGCTCAGTGGAGTCACATGGCCTAGGTATACCATTCTCAGCAACATGGGAGAGGACATAATGGTCTTCCATAGTGACAACTGAACATGATGGAATTAACATGTGTTCACCAACTTGGTAAGCATTTAAACTTGTTTTGGACAGTTTTGTGTGGAACTGACTTAATTCTCGAATTCTACAGCTCCCCTATCACTTTCCAATCAGAAATAATAAAATCTAATTGCTCAGTAGAACCGATAAGGGACATGTGGGTTGGCATTTCCTTCTCCAGGAAGAGCGGAACTAACCTGTTTGAGAAAAATGATTGCAAATCTGGTTTTCATGCTTTCCAGAGGAGAATATTCCATGGTATCTTACTTACTGAAGTCCTATTTAATAAAACAGAAAGTTTCTTTTTTTCATGGCTAACTGATGATTTCCTTCATGTATTTTCTTCTTTTTTTCGATGTTGAGATATATATCACTAACATCATCACTATCCATATAACTCTCCTGAGAACCAGAATTAATGAGGGTACGTCAAGTTCCAGCCAACTCTTTCAAATTGTGGGCCTGAGTATTGCTTCACATACTACTGGGATCGTTTCCATGGCAGGGCTTCCTGTGTTTCACTAACCTGAAGGGATCAGGCTGAGCTTCTCTCCTTATAGGTCATGTATTTAAAAATAACTTTTAAGATTTTGAATATAAAAGCCCTTGTGAAATGCATTAACAAGAGAATTGCTAAGAGCAGTGGACAAATGCCTCTCACACATTTAGTGGCCATTAAGGTAACTATGTGTGTGTGTGCGTGTGCGTGTGAGGTAGCGTACAGCCTGGCACTCAAGCTGATTGAAGAGTGATGCTCTCTCCTTTAAAAATCAATCCCATCGGAAGAAAGAATTTGCCAATCGTGTTTATTTTGTCCAGTGACGTGTGGTTTTGATGGAGGAAGAATTATTTGTAGACACCAATTTGTGAAACATTTATAGCAGGAGAATCAGAGCGTAGGGGACCGAGGAACTGACCAGAATGTTTATGTGTCGGCAGTGTGCTGTTGCTGTAACTCGGCTGCAAAGGCAGATATTAATTTCCTTTATGGAGAAGTATCCAAATAAAGCTCAGCTCTGAACATATGATCAGCTCCTCTGTGAGCAGGAACAGGTGTTCCTATTTGAATTTTATAAAGAAGTGTACGATTGCCTACTTACCCACATGTCAGCGATCGCTATCTAATTGGCCCAGGTGTTCGATATACAGGGTAGTTTCTTCCGAAAAGGGAGTGCATGGGCTATCATAAGAAAAACAATCATCAAACACCAAATGGCACTAGACCCTAAAGCCCAGGAAAATCAGCAAGAAGGACTGCAGTCATTTTAATCTGATACAGGGCTACTCACAAAGGAGTGGAAATTGCAGTTTTGCTTAATGTTGAAAAATGGATTCCTTTCTACATTTCTACCTCTTTTTGTAATCAAACATGCAAAGCACATTTGTTATTTCTCCAGGATGACATTCACACCCTTTCTGGAAGCAAAACCATCCTTCCCCCTCCTCCTTTCCAAGGTAGTTATAGACAGTTGTCCAGGTTATACACTGAGGAAGGACATTAGATCTGATGGCTACCCTTCATATCGATACGTCTTCTTTATTGTGATATTTTGGTTCTTATTTTATAACTTTGTTAACTTCAGCATAGATGATTTATATATTTATTTTAACAATTTGGGGGGCAGGTGGCGCTAAGATGTCTATGAGGACAGTTTTCCAGTAAATCAAAGTAAAGACTGTTACTCTCTTGGTATACGTAGATTATTACACTGATGAAAAATAAGCACGTTGGAGAATTGAGAAAGTCTGCCAATCCAGCATCATCAAAAATAATTTCTGATTCTAGACAAGGAGCTTAAAAAGTAGACAGATTCTGGAATGCAAAAACAATGCCATAATCCCCAAATTATTTACTTTCAAATGTATTTGATTAGGATTAATTTGGTATGATGTAAACAAAATTAATGTTATAAGCAACATGATGAGGAGCCAAAATTCAGCACAAAGCACTTGAAAGCACTACAAGAAATAAATTCTCTGAGGAAAAAATGAAGTTATGTTTTATAACTACACACAATAAAAAGTACATAAATATAAAATATTTTAGCATTAACATAGAGTTGTCCAGTAGAGAAGATATTAGACTAATTTCAATTATGAAAATCATTCTCACTCACTTTCTGCGATCCAGAACTAAATTTTAAATTACATTCCCTGCACTGTATTTCACATTAACATAATCACCTTTAAAATACAAGTTTATAATAGTTTATGAGACTGCTAGTTGAGATGTAATTTGAAAAATTGCAGGGAACTGGGACACCTGGGGGCTCAGTTGGTTAACCATCTGCCTTCAGCTCAGGTCATGAGGCCATTGTCCTGGGATCAAGTCCTGTGTTGGGCTGCCTGCTCAACGGGGAGTCTGCTTCTCCCCCTGCCTGCTCTGCCTGCTTGTGTGCGCGCTCTCTCTCTCTCTCTCTCTCTGACAAATAAATACACAACAAATCTTTTAAAAATTTGCAGTGAACAAGAGCTATTCCAATAGTGTAAAATACAAACGTAAAATTGAGTGAGGAACATAGTAAAGCATGCGATATTGAGGGAACATCAGAGGATGAAGAGCTAAACTTACACATAGTTTTCTAATATCTAGAATGACTCTTGTTATGAAACAGAAATATTCATGTAATAATTCACGAGAAATATTTCCATATGCCCTCATTTTAAAACTTACAGGATGCATTTAACTTAGTACCAATCTTTAGTCAAGAACTTGGCATCTCAAAACTAAAATGAAATCGACTGCAGTCTCCACCTTCCTGCTACGAAGGTGGTGACGTCATGGTGTTATTGTTGGTGGTGATCTTTGAGGCTTCCTTATTTTTTTGAAAGGAAGACTTGTAAATGTTTTATATCAATTAATGTATCATAGTGCCTTTGGATTCTTAATTTTCCTGATTAAAAATGTACATATTCTATTTTTTTTTCCATAGTATGATTTGCATTGTTTTAAAGGGTGTCTCATGTACATTCCAATAACTATCGATAAACCATACACCAACTTTGGAAATTTCACTAAGAGAGGGGTACCTTTTTCTAATTTGTAGAAACGTGCCATATGGGTTGACAGCAGACTTGGCTACTGGGGAAACGAACTTCCTTCTTCCCACAGACATGAAAGAGAATACATAATGTCTGGAACTGCTAAAACTACCCACAAGCCATGTTAACACCAAGAAAGTAGAGCATGGAAATCAAGAAGAAAGAAACTGACTGCTACTAACAGAATAGGAGCACTAGGTCAAGCCTCCTTTAGAGCTCTCCCTCCAATCTGTTCAATTTTGGGGGTTGATACATTTATTTCTCTTATTTTGGACTTCCACTCAAGCAGATTTAAGTGATTTCTGTCACTGCTAACAATAACAACAACAACAAAAATCTGAAGTGTATAAATCTGGTAGAGTATTCATTCACAAATAATCATTTCTGGTGGCCAGAGGGAAAGGTGTTAGGTAGGTAAACTTGTCTTTGAGTCCCTCCTTCTCCATATTCTTTTCTTTCTCTCTACATTTGTGCATAATGGTATGTGACATTGTTTTGCTCTAAGATAGACAAGGGCTCAAACCCATCTTGGCTATTTATTAATGCTGTGACATTCCCATTATATGAGAGTTAAATGGGATAATTTAAGACGGATACTTTAGTATTAGTAGGTGCTCAGTAAATGATAACCATTCTTCCTTTCCTCTTCAAGACACTAGGTATCTTTGTGTGCACTATGATTATTTATTTTACTACTGAACTCTGCATTATTATCTTCGACAAATGCCTTGAGCACCACCTATATTCTTGGTATGTTATGGGCAGACGATATGAAAGACAAGGTATGTTTTTCACTTTCAGAGAGCTTATGGTAGAGTGGAAGAAAAAATGAATAAGAAAGCAAATTAACAAATAAATCTCGAAGATGTGATAAGTCCTATGAAGACAGCAAAATAAAATTGTGGGATTTAGAGTATCTAGAGTAAGAGGTAACTTAAATTGGTTGACTCTGAGCTTTAGGTGTAAAAACTAAGGAAGAATTAGCCACGTGAAGATCCATGGCAAGGGAATTCCAGGTCAAGATCAAAGGCTCTGAAGCTGGCTGGGCATTCTAGGGATAGGAAAATACCAGTATGACAGCATACTGAAATAGTAAGCTGATAAAAATTAGAGCTATAGGCAGGAAGAAGACCATTAGAGCCAAGTAGGCTAGGGTATTGGTGCTGGTTTAGATTTTATTTTCACACAACCAATGCTTTTCAACCACCTGCTACTTCCAGGAGTGTGAGTGTGTGTGTGTGTGTTTGTGTGTGTTGGTTCAAGCTATTTACTATTTCTAACAGCATTTTTGTAGATATGTGTGTCGCTGATGAGCATATGCTTAAAATAAAAGAACATTATCCTCTTGATGGAATCATTTTTTTCCCATGTCAATGTGGGGAGTGATGGAAACAACCCCACCATTTTTAAATTTTAGGGTATTGATGGGGTGTTTAGGAACAAACTGGCAAAGGAGAATCTTTTCTTTTCTGCATTGTTGTGAAAGCATCTACTTACTACCCTCTCTGTTTTACATGATCTGTACAGGAAAGGACCAATTCACTGGGAAAGTAGGAGGGAGTACAGAGAAAAAAATGGATGTAGGAAAGTCTTTATTACAAAATGAATACCAGTACCTCCTTAAAAAACAAACCAACAAATGAAAAAGACCAGTAACTTTGGAGTAGGACCACTTAAGGGGTGGCAACATTTTCATGCAGACAGAATGCAACAAAGTAGATACAATTTTGGCTATCCTGCAGCGTGTGTGAGTCTGTCTCACTTAAGGTATGAAGCCTTCCTGGGGCCTCTGAATTCACACAGTATGATTGGTGTGTAAATCCCAGGGTCTTTTCTTTTCTTTTCTTTTTTTCCAGAGGGAGAAGGAGGAAGGGCAGAGGGGGAGAGAGAGAGAGATGGAGAATCTCAAACAGACTCCCCACAGAGCACAGAGCCAATGCGGGGCTCAATGTCAACACCTTGAAATTATGACTGAAGCTGACATCAAGAATCAGATGTTCAACTGGCTGAGCCACTCAGGTGCCCCCTAGGTTTTCAGTAGCTGGATGTTCCAACATGTTGAGGCTCATTTTCAAATTAGGAAGTGAAATTTCCATTCAGATCCCCTAATTTCCTACTATACTTTCTATTTGGGGGAGTGATTCTGCCTGTTTAATCAACAGGGGGCAATATTAAAAACGATCACTTTCTTTTGAAGGTTGACAATTATTTGAGAACATTTAAGAAGGCTAACATAGTCATATTAGAAACCAATGAAGTGAGCAATTATGAGTCTCTGGTGCAATGCTTACCCATTTCTTATGCATCTTTACATATTTCTAACCCTGACCTCACGCTCACCTTCTCGCATGGAATTCACTGCTCATTATGTCTTTCTAGTCCTAGGGAAGCCATTCTCTCATGAATTCTTAAATTCCCAGATGAAATGAATGTGCCAAATCAAAAAAGGAGTCTGGGATACGCTTCAAGTCTCCAGCCCTTTCAAATGTTTTGCCCTCCTCAGCAAAACATAGTAACCATCAGATATTAAGGATAAAATATGATAACTATTTCAAAGAAAAGTGGAGGCAAATTCCCCATAAAAGCCACAAATGAGAACAGGACAAAGTCAGACATCCAGTAAATCTGAGATAGTTAGAATGTCCTATTATTTATTCGTGGAGTCCAACATGACTGCTGAATATAGTAGGTGTTACAGTTGTAAATACCCTATTTCTACAACTGTGGAATTTGCCACTATTTTGTATTTGTATACCTGGCCATTGTCTTACCTACAAGACAACTCTAGAAAATGATTCAATTTTCCCATCTTCCTTTTCATTTTGAATTCCAAGATGAGACCGTATTTTTTACGCTAACTCAAATAATTCCCAACTTTTGAATGAGGAGGAAGTTGGCCATGGCGACGGGGACTGTATTAAACATTTAACATACATTATCCCAATTATACTATTATTATTAAAATTTTACATATGAAGAAACAGAAGCCCATAACAGTTAAATAGCTTTCCAAAGTCATATGGTGGAACTGGCATTTGATCAGTCCTTGCTGGCTCTAAAGATCATGTTCTTAACCATTACATAACGCTTCCTTGAAATGTCACCCAACATTTACGGAAAAAGGCATGCAAATATTTGGCAGAAATTGGTTGAACATATGCAAATTAAGCCATAATTAGTCTCTTGGGGAAGCATCAGGGTGAGCCTGGTGCTGGAATGTGGACATTCCAGAAAGATGTGGACGGGAAGATCCTTTCTCTTATACCATGAAGACTGAGTGCCAGTGACAGCAGCCCCGCTGGTAGAGACGCTGTCTTCGGCCCCTGGTCCAGAGGAGCCTGCTCCTCTGTTTGGACCTGCACACAAGTATCTGTTTCTGGGATAGGTTTTCACATAACAGAGCTCCAGAGACCAACAGTAGCTCCTCTGAGATCTGGGTCTTTCCCGTGGGGAGGCTCAAGTAATTTATATGACACCAAATTTAAACTGTTCAGTCAAAATATATTTTACCCACACACACCCAAATAGTTACTTGTTATTTCCCTTCAGGTGCTAAGCCCCCTGGGGGCGAAAACACCCAGTAAAAATGAGGTACAATGAGGGGTGCCTGGGTGGCCCAGTGGGTTAAGCCTCTGCCTTCAGCTCAGGTCATGATCCCAGGGTCCTGGGATCGAGTCCCGCATCGGGCTCTCTGCTCATCAGGGAGCCTGCTTCCCCCTCTCTCTCTGCCTGCCTCTCTGCCTACTTGTGATCTTTCTCTGTCAAATAAATAGATAAATAAAATCTTTTTAAAAAAATGAGGTACAATGAAATACAACTTCAAAGAAACGCAACTACCACACACAAGCCGTGAACCAACAGTCGGATCTTCTCTTGGAATCTGAAGTTCACTAGTTCATATTTTCTCTGCAAGAATAACTTCAGACATCTAGTCCCAATGTGAAATCACTGTTTCCTCTTTTCTCTCCTCTCTTACTCAGTCATCGAAGGGATTAATCAGTAGCTAATTCACTATGGCCAAATGTATTAAAACCATGCCTCACATAAGGTTTTACTCTAGGTGTTCCGTTTACTAATTTAATACAACTGCCTTGTGCTATTTTTATCCCCATTTTACATGAGGAAACTGAGGCACGGAGACACTCTATGACATGCTCCAGTTTGCATAGCTAGTAAGTAGTGGTGCAAGGTGTGGACCAGCCTTTCTGGCTCTTGACTTGTGCTCTTAACCATTCCCCTCCCACCTGTCAATACCCATAATATTGCCTATGTTCTTCTCCTGGTGATATTTCTAATCTCACTAGAAGGCACCTTCTTTCCACCCTCTCACCACACCCCCTCTCCAGAGTCATTATAATTACGTGCTCTAGCTAGAGAATTTATGAATATATTTCTATATTTCCCATGGAGCTAATGTACCTACTACTTCTCTTTTAGAAAAATACACTTTCAAGGGATTTCCCTTTTCCCCAAGATGCTGTTATGTGTTGAATGCCATCTCTCCCCCCACCACCCCCCAAAAGATATGCTTAAGTCCAAAGTCTTCACAGGTGGTGAGTTGGTGAATGTGACTTTACTAGGAAATTGGAAATAGTATCTTGGCAGGTTTAATCAAATTAAGATACAGTTATTAGAGGAGGCTCTAACCCAGTATGACTGCTATCCTTACAAAAAGAGGGAAGCGCCAGAAGAACCAGACACACAGGAAGAACACGGGCAATGACAGAGGCAGGGAATGGAGTCATGCTGCTGCGTACCAAGCAATGCCAGAAACTGATGGCCGCAACTAGAAGCTAGCAAGGGACAAGAAAGAATTCTACCCAGAGTCTCAGAGGGAGCATGGCCCTGGGCCTGCTAACACAATGAGTTTGTATTTCTAGCCTTCAGGATTGTGGGAGGATGAATTTCTGTGGTGCTAAACCACCCAGTTTATGATACTTTGTTTTGGCAGTCCTAGGGAACTCAGAGAGGCTTGTGTGTTCTATTTTCAGTCTGCTTAGCAGTGGGGGAGCCAAAATGGTCAGATCCCCATAGGGATTAGCTACTCTGTGGTTATGTGATCTACTCCACTGACTCTTTGCCCGGCCAGCCAAAACACACAAAGCAAATGAAAATACCCTTCCGAACAACCACCCAAATAAACCTTCCCTAGCAAACTTTCACCCAGCAACTTCACTTTTACTTCTTATCATGGACTAAGCAAATAACTCATTAGCATCAAATGAAATTGTATCTTCTCGGTTCTCTGTTTTAACACTGTGGGCTTGCCAAGTTTCTCTTCAACTTCTTTAAGTAATAAAGTATTTTTCTACTATGCTTTAGTGGCTATTTGAAAACAATAAACTGAAACAGTGTTTTACAAGCTTTATCATCCTTCCTGGAAACCGCAGGAATGGTTCTCACTCTGTTATTAGTACGAATCCTGGAAAGAAGGCATTATCCTCAGACTTTAGTGTCTGGAGGGGGTAAAGGACATGCAGAAGATCTGAGTCCTGCCCCTCATTCATATGATTTAGAAAAGAGTTACCTATGGAAAAAAAAACAAAAACAAAAAAAAAAAAAACAGCAATAACAGAAAGATAAAATGACAACCAGAGAGATCTTTTAACTCAGCCCACATATAAAGACGACTTGAAAAGATTTCTTACTGTGGTTAGATATTTGCTTATATTGATTTGGGAGTTTACAAATAAAATTCGGCAGCATTTGAATTTTGGATAGCTTATTCTAAATGCAACCTTCTCCTTTGATTTACTCACATCAGTGATACATCTCTTAAATCACACAGATATTGAATATTTTCTACTTTAATATGTGACGGGATGAAAATATGGTTAGAGTGCTTTCACATGGTTTGACACACCTTCATTTTGCCATATTTAAGCATCAAAGCTCAGATTTCTATCATTTTAAAATGGCTCTGCCTCACTTTTTCTGGGTAAAGCTATTACTGTACACTTCAACTTTCCACTAAAATAACATCCACCTTTGTTAAGCAAGTACTATATTATGGGTACAGATCTAATATTTGAAATTCTAGGTAGTATATACCCACGGCAACATAGGAAAATAAAAAAGTTCTAATTTTTTTCTTTTTAAAATAATTATTTATTTATTTGAGATAGAGAGGAAGAAAGATAGAGAGCTTGAGAGAGCACAAGCAGAGGGAGGGGCAGAGGGAGAAGGAGAAGCAAACTCCCTCTGAGAAGGGACCCTGATTCAGGGCTCAATCCCAGAACCCAGAGATCATGACCTGAGCCCAAAGGAGACACTTAACCAACTGAGTCACCCAAGTGCCCCTAATATTTTTTTACTTAAATGAAGTTTTAATAAGGGGAAGGATTTGGGTTTTTTAAAACTACTTTTCATATATATCATCAAACTTATAGCTTCTGATAAGAATTTTGCCTGTTTGTGACATATTTTTAATTCTTCCAAAGGATTTTTATAACCAGGAGAGTTGGATCAAAAGGTATTTCTTTGCCCTCTCATTAGATAGAATAATAGCAAACTTTTGAGCTTTGTGTTAGGGTCAATCAAAATCTCCTTTTCCCCCAAAATCTCATCTGTCAGTATGCCAACATTTGGAAGGATTTTCGTTATAACTATACATTTGAAAAATACACTATGGTTCTAGGAGCTTCCTGCTGGAGCACAAATGCATGTCTCTGAAGGAGGTAACTTGTTATCTGGAAATCTACACCTATACGGCTTTTTATACAGAGAAATTACTTTCTTTCACTATCTTACTTGAGTCTCACGATAATGTTGGTGACAGCAGAAACTGATACTTACTGAGCATTTACTATGTACCAGGTACATTGCTATATACTGTGAAGGGAATATGTAGTCCTCCCGACAATCTCATGAGGTAGGTTATTCATAATTTTTCTATTTTACAAATAAGAAAACTAAGGTACAAGGTTTAAGTAGCTTGTCTGAAGTCATACACAGCTTGTAAGGTGTAGAACTGGGATAGAGCTTAGGTGCTGTGACTCTAGAATTTCCAGCCCAAATTGTTCCATTTTATAAAAAGTATTTATTTGTTTATTTGATGCAGAGAGATAAAGATAGAAAAAAAAAATAAGCAGGCAGAGAGCGGGAGAAGGTGGCTCCCCACTGAGCAGAGACCCTGATGTGGTACTCGATCCCAGGACCGTGGAACCTGAGCCAAAGGCAGATGCTTAACCAACCGAACCATCCAGGCATCCCTTTAGTCCCAATTTATAAATGGAGAGACTGAAGCTTAGAGAAGGTTTTTTTCCCTGCTGGTTTATCCAGTGAGGAAGTACCAAGGCAGAGATGGGACTTCAGGTCTCCCTGATTTCTGGCCGGCTGGTCTTTCCCGCCGCCTCTGTTCCCATTCATTGACAAAGGGTTTAGGGAGCACCTTGTCCATGCCTGACATTTTTCTAGATGCAGGGATACAACAGTGCACAAGACAGTTGAGGACTCTGGGCTCTTAGAACTCTCATTTTCATGTGGTAAAAGATAAGTAACCAAAGGAATAAAATGACAGAAAGTTAAAAAAACAAAAAAGCTAAGAAAAAAATAAAAAAGAACATGATATATGCATGACTGGGAAAGCTCACTGCCATTGTCACCTGCCAACACAGAAATTGCACTTGTTATGTCAGAGTGGTTAGCTGTTATCTGGAAAGTTCTGCATGACAGAGTCATGATAAATGTCTGTGTGTTTATATATAATATACATATTAAATGCATATATATATACACATATTTTTTAAAAAATTAATCTCTGTGCCCACTGTGGGGCCTGAACTCGTGACCCGAGATCAAGAGTCACATGCTCTATCAACTGAGCCAGCCTCGCACCCCAGTCATGGTATATTTTGATGTGAGAGACCAAGAGATTCTTTGAGTAGGAATTCTCTCCTAGATATCCATACAGTGCCTGACACACAAGAGATGCTCAAAAATTCTTCAATGAATTTAACAGCCTGTCTGGGAAACTCCTGAAATCTATAAAGCACTAAAAGATTACTGGGCTAGCTGAGGAATAAATACCTCTCCATTTTTCGTATTTTTACTGATGAGTGCACGTCTGATGTAATTATTACCTTGGCCACTCAAGCTCCAGCTGAGTGTTTATCCCTTCTATTCAATTATGGTAACACACCTGATGTCTGGTGGTGATCACTGAATGTCTTTTAAATGGATTTATGTTTGTCTTAACGCACACACACACACATGCTTTAGAGAAATTCGAGAACAGATTCTGAATACTTTGTGATTATCACAAGAGATCAAATAATAAATGAGTAATTACAAAAATGAGGTAGAAGAAACTGAAGACTAGCAAGTTGAATAAACCTACCAAAAAAAGTTGATCTCGAAAACATGTATATTTACCTAATCCTATTATTCTGAAACAATCATTCTTTCAACTTGGCCTAGACGGGTAACGGATGTTCTTTCTTGCTTTTCCACATAAGCAGCAACTGTCAGTCATCTGACAGATTTCAGACCGTTTGTACAGAGCTCTTTTCAGTCTCTGGTGCCAGTTTTTAATTCAGTTATGACCCCGTTATCTCAAATAGTGCAGGTGATGTTCTCTTTGATTTAAAAAAAAAAATCGTCTTTTCAGTCCTGCAGAGGTGTACTCCTGCCCTTAATTCTACTTTACTTCCCCGGGCCCCAGCCATGGGGCTACTTTGCTGCTCCACCCTCGAGAGAAGGGAGGCGCCCCAGTTGACCGTGCACATTCGGAAAGCTTCTCTTGAGCTTTTCCCCGAGACTTTTGTTTTGTGATTATATATATTGTGGCTTGTTTCTTGACAAAGAAAACCACTCCGTGATTGCTCAAGTGAGTGAAAGGTGCAGTGTTTATACGGGAGATGCTGTACCCTCATGAAGGAGCGAGGAACTCTTGTGTGAGGGTATGAACTGATCCCGACACTGGTTAAGTGAAAACAGTGAGGGGTGGGATAGTTTACATAATCTAACTTTTCTATAAGGAGGACACACATTATAATAGGTATATTTTGCTTGTGTTTTAAAGAAGGATGAATGGAAGGCAAACATGAAACAGTGAAGGTAACCATTTAAAAGGCGGGAACAAGATGAATGCGGAGCATAGAGCTGTGACTTAAGTGTTTCACTGAGTATCTTAATATTATTTTGATTTTTTAACCATAGGAATGTATCACCTTTTTAAAAAGATGTGACAGATTCTGGTAGTGGTTACACAAATCTATATACATGGGTTAAAATTCTATTGACCTATACACCTAAAACAAAACCGAACAAACCGGTGTCTGTAAAAACTGGGGAAATCTAAGGAAAATCTGTAATTACTAGTGTCACACCAATGTCAGTTTCCTGGTTTTAGCAATTGTGCTATGGTTCCTTACGAGGTTATTATTGGAAGAAGTTGGGGAAGGGGTAATGGGAGCTCCATGTCCTGGTTCCGTAACTGTGTGAGTCTAAACTTCTTTCAAAACAAAGTTTAAAAAAAAAAACAAGTGGGGCGCCTGGGTGGCTCAGTGGGTTAAAGCCTCTGCCTTCGGCTCAGGTCATGATCTCAGGGTCCTGGGATCGAGCCCCGCATCGGGCTCTCTGCTCAGCAGGGAGCCTGCTTTCTCCTCTCTCTCTGCCTGCCTCTCTGCCTACTTGTGATCTCTGTCTGTCAAATAAATAAATAAAATCTTAAAAAAAAAAAAACGAAAAAAACCCAACAAGTTACAGAATTAGTTGAGCATGTCAAAGAATCAGTATTTTTGGAAAAGAGAACTAAGATGAAACTTTTAAATAAACTTCCAAATAAAACGAATGAAATAAAGAACGTGAAAAGATAAATAATAAATAATATTTGGAAGATAAGGGGGGGTGTCTAACTACCAATCCGATAGTGAATTCAGGGGCAGGAAAGAGAACTGGACCAACTCAGCGCAGGATGAAACCCTTCTAAGGAAAAGCAACTGCTCTGTGTCCCCATCTTCCTGCTCATCTCCTTCTCTCTGGCCCACTTTTGTCTGTATCCTCACTTCTCCCTCCCTGTGCTCTCTGCCCCAGTGTCTCTTCCACATTCTTCTTCCCTTCAAACTTTTTTTTTTCTGTTTTCCTCCCTTTCTGTGTTTGTGTTTCTTTTTGATATTTTATTTATTTATTTGTCAGAGAGAGAGAAAGCAAGCCCAAGCAGGGGGAGCAGCAGAAGGAGAAGCAGGCTCCCCACTGAGCAGAGAGCCCTGTGTGGGACTTGATCTCAGGACCCTGGGATCGTGACCTGAGCCAAAGGCAGACACTTAACTGACTAAGCCTCCCAGCCAACCCCTTTCCTGTGTTCTTGTCTTTCTTTCTACTCATTGTACTATGTCATCTCGCAGACTGTGCATCACTGTTGCAATCCTGTTCAATCTCTTCTCTCCTGTCTCTTCCTGTTCTTTCCATTTCATCCCATTCCCTTGACTTCCCTTCATGCAACAGCTTCTCAGTGGATGACCTACACCCTATTTGTTCATTGCTATTTATAGCCCACCCGCCGCATGCCTACATGGCCTCTGACTTCAAGTAGCCCAAACTAACTAGCTAGATACATTGGACCCCTGCTGCAAATTCCTGCCAGAGGCATCTCACTGGCTCTGCCAGGACTGGTGTCCACCTCTGGCTGCTGGGTGACAGGAAGTTGTGTTACTGGCTCATGCTTTGTTTATAGGGGCCTGTGGGCACAGGCAGACCAGAGAAGCCTCTGCAACAGCAGATACTTCAGTCTACATAACAGATGGAACAGGACTGCCAGGTAAGGACAGGGGAAAAAATTCTCCATGTCTATGAACTAATTTAGTCTGAGAGGAAACATCTTGGTCTTCCTTTGGAAGTCTTCAGAAAGCGTTAACAACACCGACTGCAACCAAGTGTTTGAATGACAAGAAGTTCTTACTGAATGAGAAACAATGGCACTACCTGAAGAGGCTAGACTTCCTGAGCTTGTTTAAGAACAGAGTTAATTCAGTTTCAGAGTAAATACTTGAAAAGAATCAAAAGAGAATCAAAAAGAATCAATGTTTTTCAAGGAAAGCAAAAGAAGGAGAATGATTTACAGAAATGTTCTTAATGTAGAAGGCTCCAGAAAAGTCAAAAACTAAAATATCACAAAGCCCATTGACAGAGAAGAGGAAAATCCATTTGCTGATTGCCAAAAGTGACCGGTAATATCATCTATTTTGCTGAGGTTGATATTCTTTATAAATAAAAGGGTGATACACAAAACTGATTTTTTTGCCCAGACAGTATTACCTATCAGATGGGCTAGTAGAAGGTTTACAAGATAGAGATGGCTATGCCAACCCTCGATCTATGGACTCAGAATGCCCAGGAACTGGGAAAGCAGGCTCTATCTAATTTGCTGTAAATCTCACTGGAACTTCCCGTGAAGATGCAGAACTGAGAGTAGCTGTTCTCAAGACTTAAGGAGAAGGTTCCAGTCTAATTCTTTGCTTGCTGAAAAATTGAAGATAGGCTAGTGACGGTCTAAGCAGTCCCAACAATCTTATGAATGAAAAGGAATTCCCTATTGCAATGGGTATTAGAAAAAAGATTGGATTAGATTTAACGGCTCAGCCTACCAACATTTGTGATAGAGCCTATCAGGTCTCAGAAGGTCTGGCCCCCACCTAACCCCTTCTGTGCTATACTCAGATGTTTTCTTCCGCTTCTTCGAATGTGCCACACTACCTTCTCCCTTAGCGTTTCAGCACATGCTGTTCCACTGACCTAGAAGATCCACCCTCCTTTTCTCTCCCAGGATCAGGTTAGTACTTTGTCATACTTTGGGTTTTAGTTCAATCATAGAAGCCTTTCTGACTTCTCCACTTTGGTTATTTCCTCCCTAACTCTTCTAATTTCATTGTGTCCTCCACCGTTATATGCTACTTGGGATGGTTAAATTTTTCCATTTGGTTATTTGATGGACAGGACTCCCCAGGGATAATGGGCTCCCTGAGGACAGCAGCCATGTCTGTTCACCATTATCCTGAGCTCTTGTAGTATCTCCACACGGTGAGTGCTATGGACTGGATGCTTGTGTCCCTTTAAAATTTACATGCTAAGGCCTAAATTCCCACTGTGGTAGAATCAGAGGTGGAACCCTCAGGAGGTAATTAAGATATAAAAGTAGAGTTCTCACGAATAGGCTTTGTACCCTTCTAAGAACAGATAAGGATGAGAGGACTGCCCTCTCTGCTCTCCACCACGGGAAGATACAATGACAACACAGCCACCTACAGCCAGGAAGAGGGCCTTCTCCAGGAACTCTCCCATGCTGGCACCCTGACCTCAGACTTCCAGCCTCCGGAACTGTGAGAGGTAAAATTCAGTTGTTTAAGGCACCTAGTCTATGGTATTGTGTTATAGCAGCCTGAACTAAGAAAGTAAGCTATCAATAGTTATTATTTAATTTAATTAAGAGTTATTACATTAATATAAAGGCACTCAGGTGGACCACTCATATGTTCAAGGGGAAAAGGCTTCCATCTGGACAAGTCAGACT
Organism: Meles meles; assembly: GCF_922984935.1. Classification (NCBI taxonomy): domain Eukaryota; kingdom Metazoa; phylum Chordata; class Mammalia; order Carnivora; family Mustelidae; genus Meles; species Meles meles. The sequence continues at coordinate 36,463,327 of NC_060085.1, read as the reverse complement.
GTTCAACAGAAACCTAAGGGCAAGTTGACTAAAAGCTAACGCTGAGGCTATTTTTGAGTAGATGTCTCTCTGAACCCTTAAAAATGGCTTGTTACCTTGCGTTCTCTCCAAGGGTAAGCTGAATACATAGAGCTGGTTCTACCTTTCTGTGGCTGCTTAGCATGAAAACATCTAGATGGGTTTTCCTCAAATCCAAGGTAATGTTTGGGATTACAGGGCCTATGTAGAGATGGTACATGTGACCGAAATTCATTTAGGGGGCTTTGGGGAACAAGTCAACCAAACAGGCACTAATCCTTCAGAGAGGCCAAGACCGAAATTCAAGAGGTTGTACGCATCAAGACATACACATGTTTTAAAATGCTTAAGACAGGACAGGAAACATGGATGTCAAATATGTAACCAAGGATAAAGTTATGAGGGCAGGCGATCTGGGTCACCAGTGCTGATTGCGTGTGGGGGTGCGGCCCACACAGGCGGCTCTACAAAGCTGGGCTTCAAGAAGTGAAGCAGCTGTGATTGATCAATTTCTCCATATTAATTCCCATGAGCGTTAATCGGATTCATTCCCCAAAGATAATTAATTTGATCTCTTACAAATGTAGAATCAGAGTCCTCTGCTTTATAGCAAATGATTTTTTCACCTGTCTTGATTTTTATTACAGAAATAATATATGTTCTTTGTTTGAAACTGAAATAATAGAGAAGCCTTTGAAATAAAACAGAAAAGTCCCCCCCCTTTTTTTTTATTCTCTACCTTTGGGGTAGTTTTAATAATGGGATGTGTGTCTTTCCCAAACACAGACACAAAGACACACAGACACACAGACACACACACTCACACACAAAGCATTGTGACCACGTTGCCACTTAAACTCTTCTTCAAAAGCCTCAAACGTCTTCTTTTATATTTAAAAACTGTATCTTGAGAACTTAAAGTCAAAATGAAAGCATAGATTTTTCTAATGGGAAGCAGGACAAAGAATTGCTTTCAAGAGGCCCCAACACACAAGAATCCCAACTTTAGGATTTATAATCAATCTTAGCAATAGAAAAAATGATTTGTTTCAACCTCCACAAATGTAGAATCTGATTTGAAAGGCTTAAATAATTAACTCTCTCTATATCATTAAATTTAAAATACCTTATGTTTACATTTCATTTTACAGCTCTTTCTCTTCCATGATCTCATTCAACTCTCAGAACAAACTTAACAGCTTAGGGGGCTGTGTAAACCCAAAGGGACTGAAGCGTGGAGAAGGTAAGGAAGTTGCACAAAGACACACAGTGAGTAAATGGGAGACAAGATTCAAATTTAGAGCTTCTCACTCTGAGTTCACATTTCCCCCGTAAACCTGTGCTTTCTAATTTGGCAGCCACTAGCCCACTGTGGCCAGTAGACACTTGAAATGTGGCCATGTCCCTCAAGAAAAGGAGTTCTAATTTTATTTAACTTAAAAACCAAAAATAATACAAAATATTTCCCTCTACACACAACCTAATTAAAATAAACATAACCTAATTGTTTTGGCAGGACTGCATTCTACCTTTATCACTGAAAATATAGTATCAGAATACAGGTGCCTTATAATAGACACACTGGATTTCAAGACTTGGTATAAAAATAAGAACACAAGATACCTCATTAATGAATTTTTATGCTGAATATGTGTTGAAATGATATTTTGGATATATTGGGTGAAATAAAATAAAACAAATTTCACTAACTTTTAAAAATATGGTTACATGAAAATTTAAAATTACACATGTGGCTTGGATTTTATTTATCTTAGGTAATGTTGTTCTGGATTACATGGTCCTATCCATTCCTTAACCACTGGGAGAACTGTATGTAGAATATTAAAATTTGAGGTTTTTTGTTGCTTATTGCATACTTTGACAATTACAGATATTGTGAGGTACTCCCTAAAAGAAGGGAAGACCCAAGCAAGAATCAAATTAGAGATAATTTTCTTAACTGCAGAGAGAACGTTTTGGTAATGTCTCTCTGAGTATATTTCGCTGCCAGTGAACAACAACAACAAAAAAATCCTAAATCTTAATCGATAGTGTTGCAGAGAGATTCTCTGCTTTGATCAAGTTTTGCTTCTTTCTGTTTTTGACAAGGATCGCTTTTCTTCTTGACCTCGTTCATAAGAGGGCAAGGAGGAGCATCTCCTGGCAGGCCTCAAAATAAAATGAAAGGTTTCTTTCTTAGCCTGGTTCTCAGCCTGGTAATTGCTCTTTACTTTCCCCCAATGGTCTCCAAAGACCGAGTTCTTTGCCCTGCCTTCCATTTCCACTAAAAAGTGTTAGATACTAAGTAATATAAAAACTTTATGAAGAGAGTAATAGCCAATATTCGTAGGCCCATGTGCCAGGCAATAAGCTATACCCTGATATAGGCAATATCTCATTTAATCCTTTATGGATACCCAAAGACATAGATGCTTACATTAACCATGAGACTTGAAGTGGACAGTTTGCCTGTGATCATATATTCAAAAGAGACAAGGTTGAGGTTCGGGTCCTTATCCATTGATCCTGAGTATGTAGTGTGAACCTACATTCTAGTCAAAATGAAGAAAATGAAAAAAGTTGATAACAGGGATTCTTATTCTGGGGTTTGGGGATGAATATCGGAGAGTTTATGAAGATTGTGGTATTGTTCCTATATTTTGTTGGCATGTGGTTATTTTTTTCTCCCAGGAAGGGATCTATAATTTTCATTACACAATTGAAACATCCAATCAACCAGGAAGAGTGAACACTTTTGGGCCATAGGGAATTGAATATTCCAGTTTTTTAGCTATCAGGTTACAATTGTTAGTATAAACCCAAGGTCTTTTTTTTTTTTTTAAAAAGATTTATTTATTTATTTATTTGACAGACAGAGATCACAAGTAGGCAGAGAGGCAGGCAGAGAGAGAGGGAGGAAGCAGGCTTCCTGCTGAGCAGAGAGCCCGATGCGGGGCTTGATCCCAGGACCCTGAGATCATGACCTGAGCCGAAGGCAGAGGTTTAACCCACTGAACCACCCAGGAGTCCCATTTTTTTAAAAAAGATTTTTATTTATTGGGGCACCTGGGTGGCTCAGTGGTTTAAAGCCTCTGCCTTCGGCTTGGGTCGTGATCCCGGGGTCCTGGGATCGAGCCCCACATAGGGCTCTCTGCTCAGCGGGGAGCCTGTTTCCTCCTCTCTCTCTCTGCCTCTTTGCCTACTTGTGATCTCTGTCAAGTAAATAAATAAAAATCTTTAAAAAAAAGATTTTTATTTATTTACTTGACAGAGAGAGACACACAGTGAGAGAGGGAACACAAGCAGGGGGTGTGGGAGAGGGAGAAGCACGCTTCCCACTGAGCAGAGAGCCCGATGTGGCGCTGGATCCCAGGACCTGGGGATTATGACCTGAGCTGAGGCAGTTGCTTAACCAACTGAGCCACCCGGGCTCCCTAAACCTAAGGTCTAAAAAAAAAAAAAAAAAAAGCTCTTCTTTTATACTAACAGTTTAAAGAAGGTGTGAGATTGAACATGTCGCTTTTGTAATTCATGAGGGAAAAGAAGGGAATTAATCAATGAAATGCCTCTTACTATAAACTGTGGATGAGAATAGGGATGGGATCATTGTTTTCTAGGAGGTTTTTCATAAGGTGGGAGAAAAGAGAGGAGCTAAATTTCATGAAAACACATGAAACCCCAAATACATGCATATGAGAATCTCAACAGTTTTGAACGATTTCTGGAAAGATGCATGGCAAAGGAATAAAAGAACGCCAAGAGGAAAAGCCATAGAGAAGATGGTATGGCAAATGGGAACAGATGCCTGATCCTTCTTCCAATCTCTAAATAAGCTAAGTATGATCTAAGTACGCGAAACAGTAAGAATGTACTACATTGGACGTAATGTGTATACAAAGGAAATATAATTGATGCCCAGGTTGGCTGTGGCTGGGAGAGAAAATGATAACGGAAGAGTATATGCCATGAATGAAAGTTGAAACCCTAGTCACAAAAACACAGACATAACGTTCTAAAGATTTCAAAAGGTAAATTTCTTGGAAATTTCACTGAAACCACTGTTAGCATCCTTAGAAAGTTACAGGCCAAGGGAATTGTGCAATTTGAATCTTGAAAAGCTTCCTTTCCATCAAATGTAAACTCCTGCCCTGGGAACTTACCTGTTCACTCACATCCTAGTGGACCTAACTCCAGAAAGGCTGACTACCTTGAGTTTCCTTAGAACAGATGATGAGTCCATGTCATACTCATCTTGTGTACAAAAGGAGCTCAATTCTCCAATTAGTTTACCTATTTTAATCCTACCCAGATGAAGAGTCATCTCTTCTAAAACAGTTTCCATGAAATCCCACGTGTTCCTTGTTCACTCCCTTTAAGAACAGTTTTGCTGCCTCATGTCCTACCAGTGGTTATATTCTTCTCTGGCTAAAATGCCCTGTTCATGCAGCCACCTCCCATCTATTTATGGGAAAAAACATTATACACCTGCCACCATGTTATCTCCCTATTAGACTTCTAGCTTTTCAAGGCAGTGAAAGCATTTTAATTCTGTTATTCCTTGTGTAGCAGGTGATGCAGGAGTCTTTAAATACACATCTGTATTGGGAAGGGAGTATTCAGTCTAGTGGCATTTGTGGTTTTTAGGGACACAAACATCATTTTGGGTTGTAATATTTTGCAAATACTTAAAGATGATCCAGATTCTTCCTGTAGGGAAAAGACATGTTATGTTGACATGAACTACTGTACCTCTAGATCCTCCTCTCCTCTCACTCCTTCCTTTATACGATGACCTATTCTACAAGATTCTTTTGACACTAGTACTTAGAGTGGTTAAGAGTATGGAGTCTGTAGGCAAAAAGACTTAGGTCAACATCTAGCTCCACCACTTACCACCTCTTTGGTCTTAGAGTCTCTGGGCCTAATTTTGTTTTTCTTGTAAAAAGAAACCCAAAATACTTTCTACCTCATTGGGCTGTTATGGAGATTAACTGAGATCATGCCTATAAAGGGCTCAGCATAGCGCTAGACAGATAAGGATACTATGTACATGGAAGCTAGAACATTGTTCTTGAAGATGTCTTTAGGTCTGTTAATTGCTCATAATTACACCGCCAGTTGTGTTTAAGATGAGATAGTATCTTATGGTGTATGATTTTGGTTCTAATTAGCTCTTAGTCTACTAATATAATAAGGGAACCTTCAGTGGGAGTTTAATGTTTTTTTTTTTTTTTAATTGAACAAATATACATGGCGCCCATCTCGTTGGCAAATCCAAAAGTCTTTAGAACTGAGATGGGTAGAGCTAACACTCCTTGAACATTTCATATTGGCCAGATTCGGCTCTAATCCTTTCACATACATCACTTCCATTTGATGTTCACGATGACCCTAAAACCATAATTTTCCCCATTCTACGGGTGAGAAAAATAAAGCTTAGGGTTAAATACAATGCATAATTGAAACTGAGATTAAATTGAAAGTGAGTTAGATCTTCAGGAAAAAAAATGAGAGTTTGTTTAAAAAAATGGTTCAATGCATTTTGGGTTGAGTTTGAGATTTATCTATGCCTGACATCCATGTGCTTGATAACGAGTAATTTCTTTTTTATAATCATTTTTCACATGCAGATCAAAGGTTACAAATTAATAGTTAAACATACTGGGGAGTGCACATTCCTTTAAAAGCAGCAATATAGATATCAATTAAAAAGCAAATTAGATATACTTTTTGACTTATGTGCAAAGAGGAGAACTGCTACAGTATTAAAGTGTTCTTAACTACTGGGTAGTCAGGTAATTAGGAAGCTGTCAAAGCTTGTTATGTTATCTCGTAGCAGTTGGTGTTCAGAATATTTCTTGCTACTGCTGCCTGAATGGGATGTGGTTAATATGCAGCTTCAATCAACAAAGGTTCAAAGGGGACAATTTAATTATGACTCTGTAACTTCCTAATTTTCAATTATTATGACACAGGGGAACTGCCCTTCACAAAGGGCAGTTAAAAGACATTTTATCACTTGCATAAGATTGCAGAACTAGACAAATTTGATCAAGTACCGCGTTGACTGTTTGCTTATTTTCTGAATGTTGCAGTAAGCCTCCAGTGTGTACATGTGTGTTCATAGGACAGCAGACTGATGAATCAGTTTTCCTGAAGATGGTTTCACAGAATCCTAATACTAGTTTTGAGGGATATTAACAGGTCTTCCTCAAAAAAAACAAAAACAAACAAAAAAAAAACCACTTTTGTAGAGAAAGAAATTGGAGAAATACGAGGTTAAATAAAGTCAAAGTTATATTTTTTCTTGCAGAATTTTCCCAAGATTTAAGTAATGTGTATAATAAGTCATCAAGGGAGTTAGTATTAAAGCTATCCAAAATTACTTGACCAGAAGATCTTAGTTTGTTTTCCTATAATGCTCTAAAGAAGTTGAGTGGAATGGTCTCTGGGTTATGTTCCTAAAGTGGAGAAAAATCCTAAACGAAGGGTTAAAACACCTGGATGTTCTAGTTCTACCAGTGACTTGTTTGCTTATCAGGTACAAGTCTACTGGTTCATTCATTCATTCATTTCCACTCAGATAAATCATCTCAAACTTAACTTGAACAAAACCTATTTTTCCCCTCCTTTGTTCACCCTACAAATCTTTTCTTCCTCTGCACCACTTCCTCCTCTTTGTCTGCATAATCATAATCAGTAATACCATCACTCACCCAGTGGCTCAAGTCAAGAACCAAGGAAGCATCCTGAATTTCTCTTTTTTTCTCA